>NC_064616.1:942564018-943189018 GCF_023898315.1 Schistocerca nitens | reverse complement strand
AGAACTGTTATAACGCTAGGATTGATGAGATCGGAGGTCAAGGAGGACATCTGATATCAGATTAAACGAAAAACTATTTCTAAAATCTCCTGAATGTGGACGATACCATCAACAGCGTTGCGATAGCACCATCTGAAGAAGAAAAAGAGGAAAAAGAATAACTGTACATAGAAAACAGAGTGACAACACAAACAGCGAAGAACGAACTGCTGAGCATGTACGAGGTAGGAGCTCTCACAAGAATGCTGAAGACAGGAAAACCACCAGGAGTAGACGGAATAAATGCAGAGATGATGAAAGACGAAAGAGATATCCTTCAAGGCAGAGTTTCCCATATCGTCGGTTTAATTTGTGGGCCCAGTCCGTCATCCACCGAGTAATTAAGAAAGGAGACCCAATGGGATGCAGCAGCTATACAGGAGTTACCTTACTATTTACAGGTTATAAGACCCTGAGCACATTGTTGCTGAAGTGCTTAAAACGGTTCGTTGAGGAGGTATCTGGATTCCAACTAGCAGGGTTTAGAAAGGGAAAATCAATTACAGACCAACTAGATACAGGGTTTTAGGCATATAGGTACAGATATTGTGGCCATTGGTACCTTAATATGTACTCAATTCAATCTGTTAGTTTTATTTTCTCTGCATCTGACAATCTTCATGCAAACTCATCACATAATTTACTACTGGACGTTTTCTGCATATTCGCATTTGTGCCCTGAACTGAACTACGCCTGTATGTAAAGATTATCCACACTTCAATACCTGACCTACTGCCTAGGTTAAGCAAACATAACTGGCTCGCTTTTGCTACCCGTACGTTGAGCTACTAACTAACCTAAATGCTTACTACTCATAATAGCTGTAATTGTTAGGCTACAAATGAAGCAGATACTGATGTAACGTTGTTGAGTACACGGCCCTCATTCATCAACATAAATACCTGCAGCTATACACCTGATACATTGTACAGCACCGCAAGTGCTACAAAGAGCAGGAAATTTTGCAGAAATATTTATTGTCTTTTTGTGAACTTCTCAAAAGCACATGATAGTGAGACCAGACAAGCAATATAGCACGAACTGGATGGAGAGAAAGTTCCCATAAAACTAACAAGACTAACACAAGCACGTGTATTAGAGACTACAAGCGCGGTGAAAGTGAGTAGAAAGATGTCAGAGAAGTTCTCCCTGAGGACGTGAGTGCGACTCCCCCCTTTGTTTAATCTGGTTCTGGAAAGAGCAGTGAAAAGGGTAACAAGCCAGGAGACAGGAATTCAGCCAGCTGGGTAGAAGGATCAACAACCGTTCCTTTGCGGATGATGTCATTTTAATGGCACAGAATGAGCAAGATCTGGTTAAACTGGCAAGAGGAAGAGGAAATGAGAGCAGTCTTGAAGACGAATATGGATATGACCAAATATCTTGTAGTGAGCAGAAATAATGATGACCGACCTTTACATGTGGATGGTAAAATCTTTGAAAGGATAAGTGAGTTCAGAGATCTTGGGACCACACAAAATGAAAGGAATGAGACCGACCAGAAAATAATGAAAATAATCCAATGAGAAAACAGGCCAAGGTCTGCACTCGGAAAGTTATTGAAGTACCGACTTTCTTCGAGATCCTCTAATTTAATGTTCTACCGGACTGTAATACAACCTGTCGTCCAATACTGAGCAGAGACATGGATTCTCAGACAGAAGATAGAAAGAAACTGCTGACAATTGAGAATGCTATTCTGAGACAGATGTTTGGTCGAGTGAAGAAGGGAGACGGCTGAATAAAAAGGAAATATCGCTAATTGCGAGAGCTGTATAAATCGCTGGACATTGCGGCTGAGATAAAGGTGAGGAGACTGAAGTAGTACGAGCACGCAAACTGTCGAAAAGGCTAGATCAACAGGCAGGTGGTGGAAGAAGACGTCAGAGCAAACAGACCGAGGGGAAAACCACGGCTGAGATGGAGTGACGGGATGAGAGATGATATGGGTACGACGGGACTAGCTGAACAAGAAGACATCGACCGAAGAAGATCGAGGAGGCTGATAGGTATGGTCAAAGACCAACTGCGGTTTTTGTGGCCGAGGTAGAAGGTAGAAGGAAAGTAAGTAAGTACACGTATATTATGTAAGACCGTAGTGTTACGCCAATAAGGCATTCGTTTATCTTCGTATAGCGAATGGCTTGAATGACAACGGTACACACTAACTGATAGTAAATCTTTTCACAGCCAGGGATTCTAACTCTGATTGCAACGCAATAGATATTCGCACTGCATTTTTAGGCTCACGTCAGCTTCAGGAAGTCTCACTGCAGCCAAGTACTCGTTGCTAGTATAGCTTCTGGAAGAAGTTAGATGATGCGCCTTTTTATAGTTTGGATATTGGCTCGATTCTTAAGAAGTTGAATTCTTCAGTAACTTTCACAGTGTCGTGTTTTGATTTACGGGATGCGAAACCACAGTTAGCATTGCCTTTAAATGCGGTAGAAATTCCAGTACCTAGAGAAATGGGTACTTGCAGCCAGTTTGGGCACGTCGTTAAAAGGGATCTTCGTCTCATAAACGGGGCGAAGGTGATTAAATTTTGTATGAAAATGTGAGCCAGTGGCCGTGTCTTGAGGAGACGCAGCAGTGCGCGGTGCGGCACAGGCGCTGTTAATGCGGAGCGGCCCGCTGCGGAATGCTACGTGCTTACTTTGTAAATAATCCCGCGGCGAGCCGCCGCTACCGCTTCGCTTGTCCGGCTGCAGTCGAGCGACCGAGAGCGACCGGCCGCTGGCCACCGTACCACGGCTCTAAATAATGTTCCACAGCTTTTCATAACACAAATTCTCTTCCAGCTTATCTCATGTCCAGAGGTTCTCACCTTTAGGACGGACTGCACCACAGTGCTAGTCCCCGCCGTGCAATTCGTGAATCTAAACTCGAAAATGTCTCTGTTTCTAAGTCAGCGGTGAACGAAATTATGTTGCGTACTCATATTATTGCCTTCCCACCATCGACAGGCAGTAAAGTAAGTCATTTCATCAAGCGTATAAACTTGTCATCGGTACTTATGTATTTGGTGACACGGTGCAATCGAATTCTGTGTTTCCCCTTAAACGAATAGCACTAGGTGTTTGAGGCTTTCAATTTAAAACTTTCTGACAGTAATGAGGCTGCTGCAGCCATTGCTCACTGCCACAACGCTCGTGTAACTCCACTGTTTCTCGTCTCTGTAAAAGAATCGAACGAACGTGAACCGATCCTCTGCTTGTATCTTGGTCGTCCATCGCCAGCGAAAAATATACCTATTTAAAAAAGCAGATAAAAATTCACTCGACGCCTTCCTAAGAGACAATCTCCACTCATTCCACATTAATAATATAAGAGCAGAGCAGATGTGGCTTAAATTCAAAGAAATAGTATCGGCAGCAATTGAGAGATTTATACCAAATAAATTAACAAACGACGGAGATGATCCTCCTTGGTACACAAAACGGGTCAGAACACTGTTGCAGAAACAACGAACCAAACATGCCAAATTTAAACAGACGTAAAATCCCAAGATTGACGATCTTTTACAGAAGCTCTAAATTTAGCGCGGACTTCAATGAGAGATGCCTATAACAGTTTCCACAACGAAGCTTTGTCTTGAAACCTGGCAGAAAATACAAAGAGATTTTGGTCGTATGTGAAGTATGTTAGCGGCAACAAATAATCAATGCCTTCTCTGCGCAATAGCAATGGAAATACTATGGAAGACAGTGCTGCCAAAGCAGAGTTACTAAACACAGCCTTCCGAAATGCCTTCACAAAGGAAGACGAAGTAAATATTCCAGAATTAGAATCGAGAACAGCTGCCAACATGAGTAACGTAGAAGTAAATATCCTCTGAGTAGTGAAGCAACTTAAATCACTTAATAAAAGCAAGTCTTCTGGTCCAGACTGTATACCAATTAGGTTCCTTTCGGAGTATGCTGATGCATTAGCTCCATACTTAACAATCATATACAACCGTTGGCTCGACGAAAGATCCGAACCCAAAGACTGGAAGTTGCCCAGGTCACACCAATATTCAAGAAAGGTAGTAGGAGTAATCCACTAAATAACAAGTCCATATCGTTAACGTCGATATGCACCAGGATGTTAGAACATATATTGTGTTCGAACATTATGAACTGCCTCGAAGAAAACTGTCTATTGACACACAGTCAACATGGGTTTAGAAAACATCGTTCCTGTGAAACACAACTAGCTCTTTATTCACATGAAGTGTTGAGTGTTATTGACAAGGGATTTCAAATCGATTCCGTATTTCTGGATTTCCGGAAGACTTTTCACACTGTACCACACAAGCGGTTCGTAGTGAAATTGCGTGATTATGGGATATCGTCTCAGTTATGTGACTGGATTTGTGATTCCCTGTCAGAGACGTCACAGTTCGTAGTAATTGACGGAAAGTCATCGAGTACAACAGAAGTGATTTCTGGCGTTCCCCAAGGTTGTGTTATAGGCCCTTTCCTGTTCCTTATCTATATAAACGATTTTGGGGACAATCTGAGCAGCCGACTTTGGTTGTTTGCAGATGACGTTGTCTTTTATCGACTAATAAAGTCATCAGAAGATCAAAACAAACTGCAAAACGATTTAGAAAAGATATCTGAATGGTGTGAAAAGTGGCAGTTGACCCTAAATAACGAAAAGTGTGAGGTCATCCACATGAGTGCTAAAAGAAACTTGTTAATCTTCGGTTACACGATAAATCAGTCTAATCTAGAAGCCGTAAATTCAACTAAATAGCTAGGTATTACAATTACGAACAATTTAAATTAGCAGTAACACATAGAAAATGTTGTAGGGAAGGCTGACCAAAGACTGCGTTTTATTGGCAAGATACGCAGAAAATGTAACAGACCAACTAAGGAGACTGCCTACACTACGATTGTCCGTCCTCTTTTAGAATACTGCTACGCGGTGTGGGATCCTTACCAGATAGGACTGACAGAGTACATCGAAAAATTTCAAAGAAAGGCAGCTCGTTTTGTATTATCGCGAAATATGGGAGAGAGTGTCACAGAAATGATACAGGATTTGGGCTGGAAATCATTAAAAGAAAGGCGTTTTTCGTTGCGACGTAATCTCACGAAATTCCAGTCCCAACTTTCTCCTCCGAATGCGAAAATATTTTTTTTGACACCGACCTACACAGGGAGGAACGATCACCACGATAAAATAAGGGAAATCAGAGCTCGTACGGAAAGATATAGGTGTTCATTCTTTCCGCGGGCTATACGAGATTGGAATAATAGAGAATTTTGAAGGTGGTTCGACGATCCCTCTTCCAGGCACTTGAATGTGATTTGCAGAATATCCATGTATATGTAGATGTAGATAGCTGTTCTGTACTTGTGAGCGTGCGCACTCTTGCACGGTCCAGTGCTGTTTAACATTTTCCGAAATCGCGTTAGCCGAGCGGTTCTAGGCGCTTCAGTCCGGACCCGCGCGACTGTTACGGTCGCCGGTTCGAATCCTGCCTCGGGCATGAATGTGTGTGATGTCCTTAGGTTAAAAATGGTTCAAATGGCTCTGAGCACTATGGGACTTAACATCTATGGTCATCAGTCCCCTAGAACTTAGCACTACTTAAACCTAACTAACCTAAGGACATTACACAACACCCAGCCATCACGAGGCAGAGAAAATCCCTGACCCCGCCGGGAATCGAACCCGGGAACCAGGGCGTGGGAAGCGAGAACGCTACCGCTCGACCACGAGATGCGGGCTCCTTAGGTTAGTTAGGTCTAAGTAGTTCTACGTTCTAGGGGACTGATGACCTCAGATTTTATGTCCCATAGTTCTCAGAGCCATTTGAACCGTTTTTGAATATTTTCCGAAAAACTGTAACTAATAGTTTTTGTTTGTCTCCAAGAAACAGTCGCAAATTTGGTCCTCTAGTCCAAAAAGACGTAAACCAGCCAGGAACGGCATCGTACTGTATATGCAACAGTTACGAAATCTGGACACCTCCCACAAGATACCTATCATCAGTTTTTTAACTACGTTTTGTGACCATACATCGGAATGAAACGGTTTCCATATACACTCCTGGAAATGGAAAAAAGAACACATTGACACCGGTGTGTCAGACCCACCATACTTGCTCCGGACACTGCGAGAGGGCTGTACAAGCAATGATCACACGCACGGCACAGCGGACACACCAGGAACCGCGGTGTTGGCCGTCGAATGGCGCTAGCTGCGCAGCATTTGTGCACCGCCGCCGTCAGTGTCAGCCAGTTTGCCGTGGCATACGGAGCTCCATCGCAGTCTTTAACACCGGTAGCATGCCGCGACAGCGTGGACGTGAACCGTATGTGCAGTTGACGGACTTTGAGCGAGGGCGTATAGTGGGCATGCGGGAGGCCGGGTGGACGTACCGCCGAATTGCTCAACACGTGGGGCGTGAGGTCTCCACAGTACATCGATGTTGTCGCCAGTGGTCGGCGGAAGGTGCACGTGCCCGTCGACCTGGGACCGGACCGCAGCGACGCACGGATGCACGCCAAGACCGTAGGATCCTACGCAGTGCCGTAGGGGACCGCACCGCCACTTCCCAGCAAATTAGGGACACGGTTGCTCCTGGGGTATCGGCGAGGACCATTCGCAACCGTCTCCATGAAGCTGTGCTACGGTCCCGCACACCGTTAGGCCGTCTTCCGCTCACGCCCCAACATCGTGCAGCCCGCCTCCAGTGGTGTCGCGACAGGCGTGAATGGAGGGACGAATGGAGACGTGTCGTCTTCAGCGATGAGAGTCGCTTCTGCCTTGGTGCCAATGATGGTCGTATGCGTGTTTGGCGCCGTGCAGGTGAGCGCCACAATCAGGACCGCATACGACCGAGGCACACAGGGCCAACACCCGGCATCATGGTGTGGGGAGCGATCTCCCACACTGGCCGTACACCACTGGTGATCGTCGAGGGGACACTGAATAGTGCGCGGTACATCCAAACCGTCATCGAACCCATCGTTCTACCATTCCTAGACCGGCAAGGGAACTTGCTGTTCCAACAGGACAATGCACGTCCGCATGTATTCCGTGCCACCCAGCGTGCTCTAGAAGGTGTAAGTCAACTACCCTGGCCAGCAAGATCTCCGGATCTGTCCCCCATTGAGCATGTTTGGGACTGGATGAAGCGTCGTCTCACGCGGTCTGCACGTCCAGCACGAACGCTAGTCCAACTGAGGCGCCAGGTGGAAATGGCATGGCAAGCCGTTCCACAGGACTACATCCAGCATCTCTACGATCGTCTCCATGGGAGAATAGCAGCCTGCATTGCTGCGAAAGGTGGACATACACTGTACTAGTGCCGACATTGTGCATGCTCTGTTGCCTGTGTCTATGTGCCTGTGGTTCTGTCAGTGTGATCATGTGATGTATCTGACCCCAGGAATGTGTCAATAAAGTTTCCCCTTCCTGGGACAATGAATTCACGGTGTTCTTATTTCAATTTCCAGGAGTGTATTAATGACCCGTGGAGTGGGCAAAGCTGATCCCTTCTTCTACGATGGCCCGTTTGTCGATGAAATCGGGATATCGAAGTGTTCATTGAAGGTAATTCCTTTCTGTCAAACCTACGACGTATACTTTCACTAACGGTTGAAGAATTACATTCGTCCATTACAAAACTGTCCTGTTCTTACCCCACGCACCAAACCGAAATCACAAGTAATACCGACAGAATTAAAACAATAGACCGTTGCATCGGTAAGAAATTGCAGGCCCCAGCTTTTGAGATGATGCTTTGTCACGAGATTATTGTCAGATCGCGAGGGCCTTAGTACGTTAACGAAGCTGCTTTTAATACTGGTAGTCACAGTGAAGACTATCACTGTGGCATATGCGTCCTCGCAAGCTGCTGGTGGTGCTTCAATTTTTAATTGTTTTAACGTTTTTAAGATAGATACTACTCTCCAGAGTACACTGTTTTTCTTAAAGTATAAGATTAAAAATCAGAGGAAATACAGAGGTATTAGAATTTATATGTTTTTCAGTTTCAATTATTGTTACTTACATGAGAATATATAACATTTGTGCTGCCAAAACCTGTTGCTGATACAATATGATATGCTCATTCATTTTGTAAAAAATTCCGTTATATTTCCCGATGTCAGATAAATATTAATGTCATTGAGCTCACATAGTTCTGCAACAACAAAAGGAAAAAAATGCATTATGAGATTGGATTTGAGCACTAAGTGCAAAAATTCGAAAATATGCTATTAATCAAAATGCTACTGACTCGCTTAGTATAACACCATGTGTGCACACTGATCAGTAGCGTCAAATTTTCCACTGTCACTTTCTCGGAAAGTACTGAGAGTTGACACTTAAGACAGAATAATTCTCCACATATTTCGCCCGTTTTTCACCAAGTGAAATTTCGACTGTAGCAGAGAGCGACCTATTGCGGCCAATCATTGTAAGAAACGGAATGAACATTTCACTTCGCAGTGGATTGTGCACTGATTTTGATACTTTCTGGCAGACCAAAACTGTGTACAGAGTCTAGACTCGAACTCGGAAACTTTGCCTTTCGCAGGCAAGAGCTCTACTGCTGAGCTGCCCAAGCTCGACTCACAATCCCTCTTCACAGCATTACTTCCACCAGTGTCTCATCTCCTGCCTTACAAACTTCACACAAGGTCTCCTGCTAACCTTTCATTCTGGAAACATCCCCCATTCTGAGGCTAAGTCATATCTCTGCAGTATCCTGTGCTATTTCCATATTTTTATCACTCCTTGTAATTCTATTACAGCCACATATCTCGTAGCACCTGTTTTCGACAAAGCAGTGTTACTAATATCAGTCTATTAGTTTTCGTACTAAACACGATTTTTAGCTAACTGCATGCTGGGAATTATTATTAATTACATATTTTGCTCAAACAAAATCCCAGTGAAAGGAATATTCATGAAGGTTACAGCTGACAGATGTAAGGCTCTTAATGATTTACTCCAATAATCAGGTACCCTATATTCAAAGTATTTCGTTTCTATTACAGCAAATAAATTAAGCTGCTAAGCCTCAATTTGTGTTGTAATTAGAGGCAAAGGATACGAAAAGTGTTAAATCTGAACTGAGTCTACTCATTCTCACGACCCCCACAAGGAAATTATGCGTCGGCGTACTGCACGCCTGTTTCGTTGACAGGAGGAAATCACTTCAGTTCCGTCTGTTTCTGACTACTTTCACCCGACACATTCTGACTCTGTTCGCTTACAGTTCTGAAGTTCAGCGAAATGGCACGCGAATTAACAGTTTTCAGATTTCACACCAACTTTGTATTTAACGTCGTGCTCACAATGTAATCCCCGGTTACGTTAGTTTCATAAAATATGTAACCGGAGCGGCTCCGCAGCGAAAGTTTGGGTTCATCAAATTTATAATTTTCGGATTACATTTCGGTGAAAAGTGGTCAGATAAATTCCGCTACATCTTTTCTGCGTGAAGGAATTAGTTTAGATTCTTCCTTAACAACTAAAAAGGGGAAAAACGGCGTTACTGAGGCAGGGGAAATTCATTTAAGATTCATTTTCTGAAAAGTGCCATGTTAGTAATTATATGCACTGTTTGTCATTTTTTGTGACATCTCACTATTTTACAGTAAAAACTATCATCCCCTCTTTTGAAAATCGAAACATATTTATATACAGATCATTTATTGGTAGTAAAGTCATAAGATAGGAGTGGCTCCCGGTACGTGGTAAATAAGAACGAAAGGTTACTTATTTTCTGATAATACTTTATAGCCTATTTACATGAAAAATATACATAAGATGCTTAATTACTGTTTATCCGCTGTATTCTCATAAGCGTTATGTAGAATTTTCGAAAGCATGAAGGTACAAAATCCTGAAAGGAAAAAATTGTTAGTCACTCTTTCGATTTGTTGATATTACAGGCTGCGTGTTACACTTTTCCCGAATATGTATATTTTTATTTTCTCCTCGTTGTCGCACCGAAAACATCAAAGGCTAGGATATGATGAGTCTGTTGTGGAGAGCGTTCGGCAGTGTTTATCGGAATCTATGTGGCTTCCTGCATGTGTGCGGAATATTATTGACACCTGAGGGCTCCAATTATCTGCGTTAAATATACTCGAGGAGCCAAAGTTAAGATGGGCTGTTTCAGGACATAACATGCAGACAAGTACATCTATAAGACATAGTTAACACTGAGTGCGAGTAATCGACTTCTCTCTGAAATGAAAGCGCGAAATGGGCGAGGGGGCTGAAATGAGAACTTCGGCAGGTCAGTGGTTAACATTAAAATCTAAGTTTGATTCTTTACAAAACGAACTCACGAATGCTTGATGGTTGTGTTTAAGAGCTTATCTAAAAGGAATGTCGCTGATTTTGCCAGCAGGCCTCGATCCTTCGGTTTGAAGTTGAGAGTGAGTTTGGAGTTGGCGAGATCAATTCTTGTGAGTAATTCATTCGGCAGAAGGTTCGGCGTCCGGGAGTCCTATCAATTATTAAACAATGGAAACGGAGTTCTCAGGCAAAGTCATTGCAGTTGTCGAGTGTCCGGTGACCACTCGAGCGCTGCTCGTGTGTCCCCGGACGGCGCTGTGCAGCTGCTCTGCTCGGGAGTACGGCAGCGCCTTTAAACGGTCCCTCTGCTCTACCAACTAACTCACCCGATGGCAACTTTTCAAGCTCTTCCACTGAGGAAAAGAACATGTGCTGCAATTGTTCTGGACTGGTGTGGCCTGTGGGGGCCAGGAGGACGGAATAGCGATCAGGCTTTTGGGGTAGAATAACGCTTCACAATAACTCATATGGTGCATTTTTCACTTTTTTACTTGTATTATATATGCCGAAAATGTGATCAGTAGTGTTGCATGCGATTTTATAATACAATGAGCCTGAAAAATAGTTTTATGTAGCAAGAGATGTTTGTAAAATCATGCCGCAAAACGTAAATAATAAGTCTTCTATTTACCGAAAATGAGAGCATTCGTCACTGGAGAAGTACATTTGAATTGTGCGTTAGCCACTTCTGTGTAAACAACACACATGTAAGTAATCGGAAACTGAACTAACACAGCTTGAATTAGAGAATGCTAATTAGTATCTCAAAGAGATGTTGAATTAAATACATACTTTGATAAAGACGGAAAGCAAGAGTAATATTACTGTACATGTTTCTATTAACTAGTCAAATGAGATTCATAAAATTAGGCTGAACGATTAGAGAACCAGAATTATCATAAAGTTAATTGCGAGCACAATATTCAAAGTCCGCTGCTCGTGGTGTAGTGGCTAGCGTTGCTGCACCTGGATCACGGTGTCACGGGTTCGATTCCCGATCGGCTTGGGGATTTACTCTGCCCGAGGACTGGGTAATTGTATAGTCCTCATCATTTCATCACCATCATCATTCGAGGTAGTGACTAGACTGGACTGCGTAAAAAATTGGAGTGTGAAAATATTGGGACTTTGTACGGGCGCTGATGACCAGGCAGTTGAGCGCCGCACAAACAAAATATCATCATCACAGTATTCAGAACGCAGCAAATGATCTAATAAATATTGTCCAGTCATTTGAGCAGAAGGATTTTATAACAGTGACATGGCGCATAACATTTTTCAATTTCTTATGGAAATTTATTTACAGATGCAGAAGAAGAAAAGGAATGAACTGAAGTAAGGAGGAGAAATATTCTGTAATAAGCTTGAAAACTCTGTTTGTATAATTTACGTATCCATCACACAAGAGTAAAAAGAATGAAAATTTCACTCTGCAGTTGACTGTGCGCAATATGAAACTTCCTTGCAGATTAAAACTATGTGCTTGCATTTCGTGGGTGTTACTCCTCCAAAAATGAGTGATACTGCAGTGAAATGGCTTAGACACAGAGTAGGGTATTATTTCCAGAATGAATATTTGACTCTGCAGTCGAGTGCGTGCTCTTTTGAAGGTTTATGCCCGATTAAAAATATGTTCGGTTTCGAATCACGGTCCGCCGCACTGTCATGATAGATAAGAAATAAATTAAACATTTAATGTGTTCCAATGTCCACAGTAATAGGTACAATTAGCCATCAAATACTATGAGTTATCTGGTTAAGATAATGTTGAGGACACATTAGGGAATACCAACTAGTCAGCCCAGATATCCTCTTTGTATAGATACCTTAAGGAGTAACGACACAGATTATCGGAAGTTGGGTATTTTATTTTAGAAAATGCGAAGTTAATTACATATCGGCATAACACAACATAACCACAGCCGCCTCCCTTTACGTAGTTAGTTCGACACATTGTTCACCCTAAACTACTTACAGCTTTTATCTGAGGAATTTGTTTTCTACCCACGCAAAAAATGGTTCAAATGGCTCTGAGCACTATGGGACTCAACTGCTGAGGTCATTAGTCCCCTAGAACTTAGAACTAGTTAAACCTAACTAACCTAAGGACATCACACACATCCATGCCCGAGGCAGGATTCGAACCTGCGACCGTAGCAGTCTCGCGGTTCCAGACTGCAGCGCCAGAACCGCGCGGCCACTTCGGCCGGCTCTACCCACGCAATAACTCCCTGAAATCACTCGAAGAGGTAAGCTACAAACAGAATAAAAGCGTTACCTGCAATCTTCGGTCGCCCCAACTTCATGTTCCACGCGGTATCTTAAGCAGGTGGCGGACAGAAACTTATAATAAAACTGAGACACTTTAATTTCCAGTCACTACCCAAAACTCTTTAAAAAACTTCGCAGGAGATTGCCAATTTTATAAACTTCTACAACACATTAGTACTTTCACTTCCGTAACACGACATTTATCAGAAAAAAGTCATTCGCGACACAGTTTTAAAGCGTCTATAACGAGAGCGTCGCGCCAGCTACCACGGAAGATTGCATCGAGTGGCTAGCATAAACTGTCTATGCAGCCTGCTTTGGTGTTCCTGGACATCGAAAAGGCTTTCGATCCAATATGGAACAACGGCCTAATACGCAAACTTAGTGACGCAGGGTTCCCCGACGGGCTCGTACGTCTCATACACTCATATCTCACGGACAGGAGTTTCAACACCGACGTGCAGGGCGAACAATCGACACGACATGGTATACAGGCAGGAGTACACCAAGGAAGTATCCTAGGGCCCTTACTGTTTAACCTCTACATTAACGACCTCCCAGCTACACATAACACGACGGTAGCAATATATGCGGATGACACTGCCATCCTTGCGCAAGATTGGAAGCCGTCTAACATTAACTCGCGACTACAGACTGCACTCAGAACGGCGGAGCCTTGGCTGGTGAAATGGCGTGTTAGAGTAAACGTCGACAAGTGCGAGGCCGTTCTGTTCACTAGAAGACCGAAGCAACTGCGCAAACATCAGCACTGCAACCCAATAACACTACACACACGCCCAATACGTTTCCGCGAGAAGGTCAAATACCTTGGTGTCTGGCTGTACAGGAAACTACTCTGGGGGGACCACATTCAACACGTGACCAACAAAGCTAACGCGAGGCTCAAACAACTCTACCCTATGCTTAACAGGCGTAGCACACTGAACAGGAGGGTGTCTAGGTCCATGTACATGACACTTATTAGACCCCTGATGACGTACGCAGCCCCTGTCTGGGGATACGCTGCGCCAACTCGCCTGCGCCGTCTGCAGCTCATACAGAACAAAGTACTCAAAATCATAAGCAACGCTCCGCGCTACACAGGCATCGCGGACCTTCACCGGGAATACCGGCTAGATACTATCTTGCAGGTATTCCAAAAACTCTCCACACGTCTGTACAATAACACGAGACACTCGCGCAACCCGTTTATCCTTTCTCTGGGTAACTACGACCACAACCATAGATGGAAGCATAACAGACCAAAGACATTACTGGCTAGGAACTAAACATCTATGGTCTATAGAACGCTAACACGACAGTACTGGCGAGCCCCTGCAACACAGTTATTACTGGAAACCGAGATGTGCGACTAGCCGAAAAACAGGCAACCGCACGGAAACCGTACTGTACACAGCACGCAAACCAGCCACACACACCCCCTACACCGTCTGTGAGCCGATCTATGACCGATCGTCCACTAATCTACAACGACCCTGAACTGCTGCAGGGACGCAGCAACTGCAGCAAGCGCCGCAACAAGCTCCAACAACGACAAAGGTAACGATGCACGATACCTCGAACTAAGACAACCACACCTTGCATGCACTGTCGCAGATAGCAATCCGCTACTGCCCTTACTACCCGTCCTACTGTCGCAGAGGTTTTTTTTCCCTTGGCTCTTGTCTTGGCACTTTTTTTCCTCTGCCCTTACAACCGCTACCCTTCAATCGTTTTCGACCACTTCTATCTCCTGATGGACCATGTTAATGAGTAATCTTACCCAGACGCATGGACAACATCACAGCCCGCATCCTGTGACGCCTGATTCAAAAACTAACATGTTTACGGAGGTGACAGTAGAACTTTTGGTTTGGTCACCACGTTGGTGTGGGCGTGGAGGGGCCCCATCGTTTGTTAAAAAAAAGCTTTGCTTTGACTGGCCGCCTGCTCCAAAACGATTTGAATGCCGTCCGTAGTCGCGGAAGGTGTATGAAACACTCAGCTTTCTAGCCGCGAGACCTCCATTAGTCTCGGGAAGTCTCCTTCAGTCATACAAAGATATAAATACTCTTCCCAATAGGGAATTCACGTAAATATAAAATTTTATCAAAGTACAGGAAGGTTTTCTTGATTAAAGTCTCTGCAGCTACAAGCACGAAAGCTGTAAAGTTTACAAATGGAACTTTAGGAGGCTTAGATTTCAAAAATTTTCCATTCAGAGAACTCTTAACCTTAAACTATTATAATTACAAACATGGAAATTGGTTCAACTTCTCTATATTATGTAATAAATATGGTGCTCTAATTTCTAATTGAAAAATTAAGTCTGTTGTAGATAATAAGTATTGTTCTACTGTTTTTACATCACAAATACATGCTTAACTTAATATTTTGGAAAATACTGAAAATAAGTGAAAACGTGATTTTCAAGATCGTGCGCATCTATTACAAAACA
The DNA here is from genome assembly GCF_023898315.1 of Schistocerca nitens. Classification (NCBI taxonomy): domain Eukaryota; kingdom Metazoa; phylum Arthropoda; class Insecta; order Orthoptera; family Acrididae; genus Schistocerca; species Schistocerca nitens. The sequence goes on along the minus strand of NC_064616.1, from coordinate 943,173,929 downwards.
AGTGTAGTTGTTCTGTTTGAGGCTTTCCCGGCGCTGCATCTGCTTGATGGGTTCCCGGGATTTACGCCGGATAATATTGTAAAAACCGCACAATATTTCCGCGAGACAACTGCCCGCCATCCTCAGGTGCTACTGTCGCGTCGCTGAGAAGCGCGCCAATTTATATGCTGGCTTTCTAGAACAGCGCAGGCGCCAGCGGGGCATAACGTCATCGAAGACCAATCGTAGACAGCGTCGAATACCAGAGCCCTCTGCTGGAGAAACGGGTCGCGGTCTGCGGAAGCGCGCCGCGGCGCGGGAAAATGCGGCCGGGAGCGACGGACCCCGTTCGCGCGCGCGAGGTGTTGGCGCGCGATTTAAGCATCTGCGCTGAGGCTTCCCATCTGCGTTGACTCGCTGCGGTTGCTAATCTGTGGCTGACGATTCCTTAGTGCCGCCAAGGCTGGCTCCCAGGCCTTACTCAGGTGAAACCCCGTGTCTCTGTTTATTAGGTCACTGCTTATACGTATTTCGAGCGCCTCTTGGTGGGCAGAATTTTCAAGAAATACCGGATTAAATGTGTTTTCCGGCCTCCAGCAAAAGTGAAATCAATGCTGGGCTCTGTTAAAGACAACCTCGGCCTGAGGAGACCAGGAATATATAAAATCCCGTGCCAATGTGGGAAATCTTATATTGGCCAGACGTGTCGTACGGTCAAAGACAGATGCGACGAACATAAACGTCACACGAGGTTGGGTCAGCCAGAGAAATCTGCGGTTGCTGAACATTGCCTTGACACGGGACACGGCATGAATTATGAAGAAACCAAGATCCTCTCGCATGCTTCCACATACTGGGACTCCATCATCAAAGAGGCGCTCGAAATACGTATAAGCAGTGACCTAATAAACAGAGACACGGGGTTTCACCTGAGTAAGGCCTGGGAGCCAGCCTTGGCGGCACTAAGGAATCGTCAGCCACAGATTAGCAACCGCAGCGAGTCAACGCAGATGGGAAGCCTCAGCGCAGATGCTTAAATCGCGCGCCAACACCTCGCGCGCGCGAACGGGGTCCGTCGCTCCCGGCCGCATTTTCCCGCGCCGCGGCGCGCTTCCGCAGACCGCGACCCGTTTCTCCAGCAGAGGGCTCTGGTATTCGACGCTGTCTACGATTGGTCTTCGATGACGTTATGCCCCGCTGGCGCCTGCGCTGTTCTAGAAAGCCAGCATATAAATTGGCGCGCTTCTCAGCGACGCGACAGTAGCACCTGAGGATGGCGGGCAGTTGTCTCGCGGAAATATTGTGCGGTTTTTACAATATTATCCGGCGTAAATCCCGGGAACCCATCAAGCAAGTGTAGTTGTATTGCGTTTCTTCCTTTTTCTTTTGCAGTTTCTGTCACGGTTGCATTCAAATATTTTTACTTGCGGTGACTAGTTCCGGACTATATTGTCTATTCTCAAACCATAGTCGACAAACAATACATAGTTATTAATAAAATCTGAAAAATATTTTCTTCATTTTTACATTTCACAAAATTTATCTACTCTAAGTAGCGTAATATAACATACAGTCTTCGTAAAAGTTAACATATACTGCCACCAGTGCACACACATGTAACGGCCATTACTGGTATTTTATATATGTATAAAATATTAATGCTTATACCTGATTCAAATACTTCACAGAGACAAGAAATGACAGCTGCTATATCGAATAGTACCAAAACAAGTACAAATTGCAATAAATCTAATACAATTTACCAAACAGTTAATGTAAATTTAAAACTGTTCAATGTCAAGAAGTATTAATATTACAAAATAAGTTGTAATCGAATACTTACAGTGCTCGTAACGTAACTCTATAACATAAAATAAAAATATAAAGTATCACATGATCAGTAATGATTGACTGAAGCATTGCAATAAGCCGTGCTAATGGCATATTACTCTTGAGCACAGAATAATAGATTTGCATTCAATATTTAATTATTTTAATTTAAAATTACAGAGATGAGAAAAATGCTTACGATATAAAAATAAATAGTCTATTTCCCGTGTACAAAAGTAACAGTTCACCATAAGTCTACATCTACATCTACATCTTCACTCTGCAAGTCACACCTACATGCCTAGCAGAGATTTCATCAAAACACCTTCACAATAATTCCCTATTATCGAAATCTCGAAAACACGCGGAAAAAACGAACACCTGCATATTTCCACGTGAGCTCCGATTTCCCTTATTTTATTATGATGATCGTTTCTCCCTACACAGGTTGGGGTCAACAAAATATTTTCACATTCGGAGGAGAAAGTTGGTGATTGAAATTTCGTGAGGAGATTCCGCCGCAACTAAAAACGCCTTTGTTTTAATGGTGACCGACCCAAATCCTGTATCACGTCCTCGACACTATCTCCACTATTTCGCGATAATAAATAACGGGCTTCTCTGAACGTTCTCGATGTACTCCGTTAATCCTGTCTGGTTCAAATGGTTCAAATGGCTCTGAGCACTATGTGACTTAACATCTATGGTCATCAGTCCCCTAGAACTTGGAACTACTTAAACCTAACTAACCTAAGGACATCACACAACACCCAGTCATCACGAGGCAGAGAAAATCCCTGACCCCGCCGGGAATAACCCTGTCTGGTAAGGATCCCAAACCGCGCAGCAGTACTAAAAAAGAGAACGCACAAGCGTAGTGTAGGCAATCTCTTTAGTAGATGTGTTACATTTTCTAAGTGTACTACCAATAAAACCATATCTTTGGTTTGCCTTCCCAACAACATTTTCTGTGTTCCTTCCAATTTATGTTGTTCGTAACAGTAATTCCTAGGTATTTAATTGAATTTACGGCCTTCATATTTGAGTGATTTATCGTGTAACCGATGTTTAACGGATTCCTTTGAGCATTCATGTAGATAACCTCAAACGTTTCGTTATTAAGGTCAAACGCCAATTTTTTCACCTTACAGATATTTTTCTATATCGTTTCACAATTAGTTCTGGTCTTCTGACGAGTTTACTAGTCGATAAACGACAGCGTCATCTGCAAAAAACACTGCTGCCCAGATTGTCTCCTAAACCGTTTATAGAGATACGGAACAGCTGACTGTCTGTAACCCTTACTTGGGGACCGCCAGGAATCACTTCTGTTTTACTCGATGACTTTCCGTCAGTTGCTGCGAACTGTGAACTGACTGACAGGAAATCACGAATCCAGTCACATAACTCAGATGATATTGCACAAACGCGCAATTTCGCTACAAGCCGTCTGTGTGGTACAGTGTCAAAAGCCTTTTGGAAATCAAAATATATGGCATTAATTTGAAATCCCTTGTCAGTAGCACTCAACACTTCGTTTTTTCTTTAGCTGTGTTTCACAAGAGGGCGATGTTTTCTAAATCCTTGTTGACTGTGTGTCAATAGACAGTTCACTTTGAGGTAATTCATAATGATCGAACACAATGATCCAAAGTCCTGCTGGATATCGACGATATTGACATGGGTCTGTAATTTAGAAGATTACTCCTGATACCTTTCTCGAATAGTGTGCAAGTTTCCAGTCTTTGGGTACGGATCTTTCATCGAGCGAGCGGTTGTATGTGATTGTTAAGCGAATTACATGAATCTACGAATGTAGATTAACTACACGCCGTCTAATAATGTCCACTAAACCGTTTGTGTGCTAATGGAGACTGGTCAGTCAGGAAGGTTAAATTTAGAACGCCAGAATGATGTCATCAAACAATTAAGCTGGCTATAAGATGTGGTCGACACTTAACTCGGAAACTGCAAAACAACAAATGTAACATAATAACATAATTGACGGTAATGACTAACTGAAACGTTGCAATGCGCCATGCTAATGGCACATTACTCTTTCGCACAGGATAACACATTTGCATGCGGTGTTACGAAAATATTTCATTTAAAACTACAGTGATGTAAAGATTATTATGATCGAAAAATGTGCAGTCCACTTCCTGTATAAAAAGATAATAGTTCACCATAAATTAATCATACGTATCCACAAAATGTAGGATACATCATATATGTTTTGAAAAGGGCGAAGTAACCATTGCATTTTTCAAGTTAGGTTTTGACCACGGCTTACTGTCACATTAAATGTTTGCTCGTATCTTATTAAAGCAAAAATGGCTCTGAGCACTATGGGACTTAACTTCTGAGGTCATCAGTCCCATAGAACTTAGAACTACTTAAACCTAACTAACCTAAGGACATCACACACATCCATGCCCGAGGCAGGATTCGAACCTGAGACCGTAGCGGTCGCACGGTTCCAGGCTGTAGCGCCTAGAACCGCTCGATCACTAAGGCCGGCTCTTATTAAAGCATTGTAACTGTTATGTTTTTGACTTTAGACAGTCTTCATTAGCACATTAAAGGTATAGTGGATTGTATTAAGTACCTTGAAATTGCCGGCCGGTGTGGCCAAGCGGTTCTAGGCGCTTCAGTCTGGAACCGCGCGACTGCTACGGTCGCAGGTTCGAATCCTGCCTCGGGCATGGATGTGTGTGATGTCCTTAGGTTAGTTAGATTTAAGTAGTACTAAGTTCTAGGGGACTGATTACCTCAGATGTTAAGTCCCATAGTGCTGAGAGCCATTTGAACCAATTTTTACCTTGAAATTAGTACTTGGATTAGCACTATATAGTTGTTTAACCTACATTTGTTGATGCATATGATTCACTTATCGTGAACCGTTACCTTTGTACAAAGGAAATAGACTACGTATTTTTATATCTTAAACATTTTTCACAGTTGGGTGATGTTAAATTAAAAAATAAATAATGAATGCAAATTTGTTACTCCTTGCTCGAGAGTACTGTGACATTATCAGGCACCAGCCAAGTTATTTACTAATCATATGCCATTTTATATTTGTTGTTTTATATTTTAGAGTTAGGTTTTTAGCGTTGTAAATGTTTGACTATGCCGTATTTCTTAATTTTAGTATTTCCTCACTTTGAATAGGTTTAACGGCACACTAACTGTTCAATAAATTGTATCAGACGCGGTGCAATTTGTTCTCATATTTGTATTATCTGATTCGGCGGACAATTACCACTTTAGAAGCATGAAGCATGTAAAGCTTCACAGCGCTTAAGAACATCGCAAGTAGCCGCTGGAGACCTCAACCGAGTTCACTTCGACACGGCAATAAAATGGGCCGTCAGAGTACGGTTGTTGCGTGATGCTATTTCTTGTATTTGTGAAGTCGATGGATCTTGTATAAGCATTACTATTTCATACATATATAAAATACTAGTTATCGCTATTGCATATGTGTGCGTACTGGTGGAAGTGTGTGGTAACTTTTAAGACGAAAGTATGTAATATTACGATACTAAGAGCTGTTTACTTTTCTGGTGGGTTATGGATTGAGGATGGAAAATGTAGTCTTAAACTAGTCACCATAAATACAAATTTTTAATTGCAGAAAAACTGTAGAAAGTGAATTTAATAACTGCTGTTGCTGCTCGTCATTGCTATATTATGCTGCAACTTTATAAACATGTTTTAATGAATAAGGTTTTTGGATTCTATACTTTGCTGGAATTCAGAATTATTAAAAACTTGATTTTCTCGTAAACTCTGAATCTCATTTCTTGAACCTCTGTACACTTTATTGATATATCTGTGTCCTCAACACCTGGTCGAGTATACGTTGCCAAAAAGTTCACATGCGGCCGATAAGAGCGCCGGCACGGTAGCTCAGCGTGTTCGGTCAGAGGGTTAGCAGCCCTCTGTAATAAAAAAAACTGAGTTAACCGATCAAAGACGAACTTAAACGGATGTCTTACGACGTCCGCCCCGAGCACACACGACTACATTCCATTATCCTCGTTTTGCTTTTGTTGATGTTCATCTTATATCCTCCTTTCAAGACACTGTCCATTCCGTTCAACTGCTCTTCCAAGTCCTTTGCTGTCTCTGAAAGAATTACAATGTCATCGGCGAACCTCAAAGTTTTTACTTCTTCACCATGAATTTTAATACCTACTCCGAATTTTTCTTTTGTTTTACTGCTTGCTCAATATACAGATTGAATAACACCGGGGAGAGGCTATAACCCTGTCTCACTCCTTTCCCAACCACTGCTTCCCTTTCATGCCCCTCGACTCTTATAACTGCCATCTGGTTTCTGTACAAATTGTAAATAGCCTTTCGCTCCCTGTATTTTACCCCTGCCACCTTCAGAATTTGAAAGAAAGTATTCCAGTTAACATTGTCAAATGCTTTCTCTAAGTCTACAAATGCTAGAAACGTAGGTTTGCCTTTTCTTAATCTTTCTTCTAAGATAAGACGTAAGGTTAGTATTGCCTCACGTGTTCCAACATTCCTACGGAATCCAAACTGATCTTCCCCGAGGTCCGCTTCTACCAGTTTTTCCATTCGTCTGTAAAGAATTCGCGTTAGTATTTTGCATCCGCGACTTATTAAACTGATAGTTCGGTAATTTTCACATCTGTCAACACCTGCTTTCTTTGGGATTGGAATTATTATATTCTTCTTGAAGTCTGAGGGTATTTCGCCTGTCTCATACATCTTGCTCACCAGATGGCAGAGTTTTGTCATGACTGGCTCTCCCAAGGCCATCAGTAGTTCTAATGGAATGTTGTCCACTCCCGGGGCCTTGTTTCGACTCAGGTCTTTCAGTGCTCTGTCAAACTCTTCACGCAGTATCATATCTCCCATTTCGTCTTCATCCTCTTCCATTTCCATAATATTGTCCTCAAGCACATCGCCCTTGTATAAACCCTCTATATACTCCTTCCACCTTTCTGCCTTCCCTTCTTTGCTTAGAACTGGGTTGCCATCTGAGCTCTTGATATTCATACAAGTGGTTCTCTTCTCTCCAAAGGTCTCTTTAATTTTCCTGTAGGCAGTATCTATCTTACCCCTAGTGAGACAGGCCTCTACATCCTTACATTTGTCCTCTAGCCATCCCTGCTTAGCCATTTTGCACTTCCTGTCGATCTCATTTTTGAGACGTTTGTATTCCTTTTTGCCTGCTTCATTTACTGCATTTTTATATTTTCTCCTTTCATCAATTAAACTCAATATTTCTTCTGTTACCCAAGGATTTCTATTAGCCCTCGTCTTTTTACCTACTTGATCCTCTGCTGCCTTCACTACTTCATCCCTCAGAGCTACCCATTCTTCTTCTACTGTATTTCTTTCCCCCATTCCTGTCAATTGTTCTCTTATGCTCTCCCTGAAACTCTCTACAACTTCTGGTTCTTTCAGTTAATCCAGGTCCCATCTCCTTAAATTCCCACCTTTTTGCAGTTTCTTCAGTTTCAAACTGCAGTTCATAACCAATAGATTGTGGTCAGAATCCACATCTGCCCCTGGAAATGTCTTACAATTTAAAACCTGGTTCCTAAATCTCTGTCTTACCATTATATAATCTATCTGATACCTTTTAGTATCTCCAGGATTCTTCCAGGTATACAACCTTCTTTTATGATTCTTGAACCAAGTGTTAGCTAGGATTAAGTTATGCTCTGTGCAAAATTCTACAAGGCGGCTTCCTCTTTCATTTCTTCCCCCCAATCCATATTCACCTACTATGTTTCCTTCTCTTCCTTTTCCTACTGACGAATTCCAGTCACTCATGACTATTAAATTTTCGTCTCCCTTCACTACCTAAATAATTTCTTTTATCTCGTCATACATTTCATCAATTTCTTCATCATCTGCAGAGCTAGTTGGCATATAAACTTGTACTACTGTAGTAGGCATGGGCTTTGTGTCTATCTTGGCCACAATAATGCGTTCACTATGCTGTTTACAGTAGCTAACCCGCACTCCTATTTTTTTATTCATTATTAAACCCACTCCTGCATTACCCCTATTTGATTTTGTAGTTATAACCCTATAATCACCTGACCAAAAGTCTTGTTCCTCCTGCCACCGAACTTCACTAATTCCCACTATATCTAACTTTAACCTATCCATTTCCCTTTTTAAATTTTCTAATCTACCTGTCCGATTAAGGGATCTGACATTCCACGCTCCGATCCTTAGAACGCCAGTTTTCTTGCTCCTGATAACGACGTCCTCTTGAGTAGTCCCCGCCCGGAGATTCGAATGGGGGACTATTTTACCTCCGGAATATTTTACCCAAGAGGACGCCATCATCATTTAATCATACAGTAAAACTGCATGTACTCGGGAAAAATTACAGCTGTAGTTTCCCCTTGCTTTCAGCCGCTCGCAGTACCAGCACAGCAAGGCCCTTTTGGTTAATGTTACAAGGCCAGATCAGTCAATCATCCAGACTGTTGCCCCTGCAACTACTGAAAAGGCTGCTGCCCCTCTTCAGGAACCACATGTTTGTCTGGCCTCTCAACAGATACCCCTCCGTTGTGGTTGCACCTACGGTACGGCCATCTGTATCGCTGAGGCACGCAAGCCTCCCTACCAACGGCAAGGTCCATGGTTCATTGGGGAGGTGTTACACCATAATAGGTTAATATACTTTACTTCAGGAATATGTGTGAACACATGACACAAATTTTTATATAGGTTAGTTAATAATAATTTTTAAGTTGTGGTATTACATAGTAGTTAAACACCCCGGATGAGCTATATTCACATGCAGGCTTCAGCAAGAAAACTTTGAGAAAATAGAGTTTATTTTGGTCTGTAAAATGAATCAGAGTATCGTTATCATCCAACAAGAACGCTTGTTTCTACATTAGCTCGGTGCAATTTCTAACTGTGTAAATAACTTACAAAATATGATATGATGTGGAATACTGGCTGTATTGTGATTAACTATAGACGATTTTCTGAAAGTTCATCACTATCCATCATTCGACATTAGACATTAGACATTTACACGCACTATGGTTTTCAGCTTTCCAAATCCATGTCACCATTTCTTATTCTTTGAACCCATCTTCCTCTAGTTAGTCGTGTCTACATTTATTTATATCTTTAAATAGCAAAAAATATTCTTGGTCTGGCTATTTTCCATTCCTATACATGCTTATGTTGTTGTTGTTGTGGTCTTCAGTCCAGAGACTGGTTTGATGCAGCTCTCCATGCTACTCTATCCTGTGCAAGCTTCTTCATCTCCCAGTACCTACTGCAACCTACATCTTTCTCAATCTGTTTAGTGTATTCATCTCTTGGTCTCCCTCTACGAGCGTTACCCTCCACGCTGCCCTCCAACACTAAATTGGTGATCACTTGATGCCTCAGAATATGTCCTACCAAGATATCCCTTCTTCTAGTCAAGCTGTGCCACAGATTTCTCTTTCCCCAATTCTATTCAATACCTCCTCATTAGTTCAAAATGGTTCAGATGGCTGTGAGCACTATGGGACTTAACATCTGAAGTCATCAGTCCCCTAGACTACTTAAACCTAACTAATCTAAGGACATCACACTCATCCATGCCCGAGGCAGGATTCGAACCTGCGACCGTAGCAGCAGCGCGGTTCCCCTCATTAGTTATGTGATCTACCCATCTAATCTTCAGCATTCTTCTGTAGCACCACATTTCGAAAGCTTCTATTCTCTTCTTGTCTAAACTGTTTATCGTTCACGTTTCACTTCCATACATGGCTACACTCTATACAAATACTTTCAGAAACGATTTCCTGACGCTTAAATCTATACTCGATGTTAACAAATTTTTCTTCTTCAGAAACGCTTTGCTTGCCATTGCCAGTCTACAAATTATATCCTCTCTACTTCGGCCATCATCAGTTATTTTGCTCCCCAAATAGCAAAACTCATTTACTACTTTAAGCTTCTCATTTCGTAATCTAATTCCCTCAGCAACACCCAATTAAAGCCCGCATCTCGTGGTCGTGCGGTAGCGTTCTCGCTTCCCACGCCTGGGTTCCCGGGTTCGATTCCCGGCGGGGTCAGGGATTTTCTCTGCCTCGTGATGGCTGGGTGTTGTGTGCTGTCCTTAGGTTAGTTAGGTTTAAGTAGTTCTAAGTTCTAGGGTACTTATGACCACAGCAGTTGAGTCCCATAGTGCTCAGAGCCATTTGAACCATTTTGAACCCGATTAAATTCGACTACATTCCATTATCCTCGTTTTGCTTTTGTTGAGGTTCATCTTTTATCTTCCTTTCAAGACACTGTCCATGCTTATAAGAAAATCGAAAAAATGGCTAAAGTTATGTTAACTGACTTAAAATTAGTGAAACGGAAAACCATAGCATTACTTTTACATCTACGTCATGGAGATGACTGTACCGAAATGTGTGCACTCATTGCAACCCAGATAGGTAGGGGGATGGTAACTACTTCTTTTATGAATCAATTTGAATCTATTACTGCCAGCTGTGCGAATTTAATGGAGGTAACAATTTTTGTCTTTATAATCTATCACCTTAGCAGCTGAACTATAATTTTGTACATCATTATAGCTCTTATAGACGCATTTAATTCCTCCACAGGTTGGTAGTAGCCTAAGAGAAATGCAGTTATCAGCATCCAGGATTGTTATTCATTTATCAACCACATTTTTTACTTTTCATATATTTTTCGCATTGTCTATATTTCTCCCAGATTTTACACATTTTTGGTATTTTACCTACTGTTTCCATATTTGACAGTTTTTGTATATTTTTACTTATTATTTCTATTTTATCTGTGTAAATAAGTGAGAATATTTGTGCTCTTATTGCTTACAGAGACACATTTATTTATCGTCAAACAGTGATATGGATTTCCCCATAAGGCCAGGTAGACACTAGAAATGTGACTGCAATATCATTTGTTCCTCTTCCTTCTCCAAATGTCAACCCAGAACAAAAAAATCTCCCACCAACACACAGTGGAGATTGCTGAGTTTAGATATCTTAAAAACAGCTCATACCTGCCGATTCTTACAAATTATGATTCCACACCCACTTAACAGTGATGGCATTCGTATGTACTTTCTCATATAGAGCAACAATTACTCAACTATATGAAATAAAATCGTCATAACTTCTCAACGGTTTGCGTTAGGAGGTTGAAACTTCATTGTTGACCGCGGGGCTTGATGGGAATTAGTATGCGCATATGGTTTGGTTTAGCGACGAGGCCCACTTTCATTTGGATGGGTCCGTCAATAAGCAAAAGTGCTGCATTTGGGGGCGTGAGAATCCGCATTTCGCTATCCAGAAGTCTCTTCAACCTCAATGGATGACTGAGTGGTGTGCAATGTCCATCACGGAATAATCGATGCGATATTCCTTAATAGCACGGTGACTACAGAATAGTGCGCTAAGGGTTTGGAAGATGTTTTCATCCCCATTATCCAAAGTGACTCTGATTTCGGCAATATGTTGTTTATGCAAGTGGGACCTCGACCCCATCGAAGCAGGGAAATTTTAGATGTCCTAGAGCAGCACTCTAGGAACCGTATTCTGGCTCTGGGGTACCCAGAGGCCAGTCGCATGGGCCTCGATTGGCCGCCATATTCTCCGTATCTCAACACACGCGACTCCTTTTTAGGGGCTATATTAAAGACAAGATGTACAGCAATAACACCAAAACCATTGCTGAACTGAAAACAGCCATTCAGGAGGTCATCGACAGCATTGATGTTCCGACAGTTGAGCGGGTCATGCAGAATTTCGCTATTCGTCAGCGACACACCATCGCCAATGATGGCAGGCACATCGAACATATCATAATCTAAATCCGAATATTTGTAGTGACGTTTACATGTTGAATAAAGTGTGTTAACGCCGTAATTTGTAACTAATTCTTTTATATAGTTCTATAACTGCCATCCTCTATGTAAATGATACAGAATGCAGTCCAAATACATAGGTCAAAACTTCGTATATACTCTACATAATAATAATGTTTGAGGAACTGTCTTTATTCTGTTGTAAGCACAAACAGACATTTTACAATATTTTTGTGTGTCCATGTGACGGTTTTCCAGGGAAGCCTCCACTTTGTAGGGTGGGTTCAGGACAGAGTTCTGAAGTCGATAGACCTGTGTTAGAACTGGGGTAGCACCCGGAGTTGGATTCACCCCGCGATCAGTCCAAGGTAGCTTTCGGAGGTGGATCCTCATGTGTCGCATCTAGCATGGCATCTGGAGGTAGATCCATCAAAGTTAGGTCCAGGAGGAAGAGTCTGCATGGCCCAACATGCACGCACAAAACTAGTGCAGTTGTGTTGTGTGTGTTTACAAAGGATAACGTCAGTTCCTCGAACATTATTATTTCCATTTGCTACAAACATGCATTCTGGAAGTTTTGAGTACGTAAGCTCTGATGGCTGTGGTTGAACAGAATTCCAAAAATTATTTCCATTTTACATACATCTTATAGATTTCGAGTATATAGGAAGCTACGATAGCTGTAGCTGGACTTTATTCTGCATAGAGAAAGTGCAATTGGATGTCATCATAGTTATGTGGCCATGGATGATATTTTGCAAGAATCGATAAGCATAAAGCTGTATTTAAGATATCTACAGTTAGTAATCCACCTCCACCTCAATCATGTGTGTTTTGCTATAAATAAGAGTTGGCTTTGGCACTTAAAATTTTATGTTGACAGCAGCTTTTTCATGCGATGACATTTGGAAAAAGTAGAGGTACAAGTGACCTTGCCAACACATTTGTAAATTCGGTCTCACTTGTTGGTAGATCCGAATCACATTCGGATGTTGAAGAAACTTACCTAATACTGTTATGTCCACGTTTGGTACGGATAACAGGAGCGACACATCGTGGCATGGAAGCAGTGAGTCTTTAATAGGCCGCTGGAGGTATTTGGCACCACGTCTGCACACACAAGCCACCTAATTCCCGTAAATTCCGGGGAGGGGGGCAATGAGCTCTGATGCCAATTTCAGTCACACTACAGATTTGTTCAATCGGGTTCAGATCTAGCGAGTTGGGAGGGAGCGGACCACATCAACTGGAACACGCTGCTGTGTTGCTCGAGCAACTCCATCACACTCCCAGCATTGTGACATGGTGCATTATATTACTGAAAAATGCCAATGCCATTGGGAAACATTATGGTCATGAAGGAGTGCAAGTGGTCTGCAAACAGTGAACGATACTCCTTGGCCGTCACGGTACCTTGCACGAGCTCCAATGGATCCATGGATGCCCAAGTATATGTTCCCCAGAGCATACTGGAGCCGCCGCCAGCTGTCAAGGAGCTGTGTCCCTGGAAGACGGTGGATTCGCGCCTTCTCAGCGGCACAATGAAGAAGGTATGAGGATTCATCAAGTTATGCAACGCTCTGCAATTGCGCCAACGTCCCGTGCTGATGACCACGTGCCCATTTCAGGGGTAGTTGCCGCTGTCGTGGTATTAACAGTGGCACATGCAAGGGTCGTCGTCTGCGGAGGATAATCTTTAAGAGTGTACAGTGACTGATGACCTCAGAAGTTAAGTCCCATTGCGCTCACGCCATTAGAACCAGTTTCTTGCACTGTGTGTGCAGGCACACTTTTACTCTGTCCAGCATTAAAGTCTGATGTCAGTTCCGCCACAGCTCGACGCCTGTTTTGTTTTACCAGTCTGCCCAGCCTACGACGTCTTTCATGTGTAATGAGGGCTGGCTGCCCAACCCCACGACGTCTGGACGTGGGTTAACCTCGGTTTCGCCACGTGTTGAAGACACTCACCACAGTATTACTCAAACACTCGATAAGTCGTGCAATTTCCGAAACGCTCGTGCCGAGCCTATGGGCCATCACAATCTGCCCTCGGTCAAACTCAGATAGCTCGCCTCTTCCCCATTCCACACACGGACAGCACACTCACTAATACTACATGCACCGTGCGTGTGTCTGATTAACAGTTATTCAACGCCAGGTGACACTGCTATCGCCTGAACAGGTTGATGTCGATAGTAGGCTGGTGGTATACTGTTCTGGCTGATATGTGTATGTGTTTTAATAGTCTGAAGATGGGACATTCTAGAGTTACGGTGTCAAGACGAAACTGCAACATACCTCTAAAAGTTAGTTAAAGAGTATCAGCAATACGCATATAGAAAAAAAAAAGAAATCAGCAGGGAAGTACTTCAAACCGTTTCAAGGATGTGTTTAAAAAGTCTAAGGACACATGATAGAAACTCGATTTTGCGGCAGTTAAAAAGCATTTTCTAACGCAGGACTTCACAATGAATGTCCTCTGAGAGTGAACATCCAGCTCAGGCTTGCGAGAAGCGAGTTCCGTACCCCCTCCACTCCATCGTCACAGCACAGAGTAGGATATGGAGGAGAAAGGAGGCGTGTGGAGACTTCAGAGGGGCGCCGCGTAGTTCTCAGGAAACTTAATATTCGAAACGTACGTGTCACCGTAAATGAGTTATCACTGCTATAAATTAAACAAATAGACCTAAAACGTAATGCTGCCACATCCCTTCATTATTAAGTTGGCACGTATTTCTTATATTTCTTAATCAGAGATTACACATTTAATTATTATTAATCAAACCTTGCACTCTCGATCTTCTTACTCTTTTTCCCTGTTACAAGAGCGTTTGTGTGCACTGTAGATGTAGCACACAATTTACGTTGCGGTCCGAAAGTGAGTTTTCCAAACGAGTGTTTTCGTTACTCATAGTTAAAGACAGATCTTCATAGGCCTAGATGGAATGCAATATTAATTTTACGTGCGTAGACGTTTTATGTAATCGAGGAAGTCGATCCTGATGGATGTTCTTGTAGAACTCACTTTTCATTGGATTTTTCAATATATACCCTGTGTCACTGAAGGTCAATTGCTTAAAGCAGCAGATCGAAGCGAATGTCACCAGTATTGCCTAAATATGGAGAGGAAAACAAATGCAAATTACTTTGTGGCGCATTCACATTGTTGCTTCAGAACTGGAAATACTCTTAGGAATACGTGGACAGCGTTCGAAATTTGTTAAGATCAGAGATCTTCGAAAAAGGGAATTGCGGAAAATTCAGCTGCATTTCCTTCATCGAACTCATTCTTCCCAAAGTGAGAATTTCATTTTGAATGCTTGTATACCACCGATGATGTGCGTTATCAACAGATTATTATCCTCAAGTGTTATGTCGTCCGATTGGCTAATTATACCAGTAAGGAATGCACGATCACTTTTACATGAAAACTGTTTCAGTTCAGGAAAACACAGATTACTCATTTCCATACACATATTTATCTTATCCAGAACACAAAAAAAATCGTTTCTACAACTAGCACTTATTACGCCTTATCGTAATACGGTAGACTTCTTTACCAGCTGTCGATATCCTCAAGAAAGTTCTCTAATTGGTGCTGCTGAAGTTCATACTGTGGTATATTATTAATTGTACCACATTCTTTGCACATACAGCATCCTGGTCTCATTAGGTATTGGAAGTTCTTACATTTCCTAATTCAGTTGTGTTACGAGTCTCGATTTATTTATCACAGCGCTGGCGCTCCATTTCTAGATACAGAAACTAATAAATTCCATGATAAACCTATATTTTGTATAGTAACCGTAACGCTGCTAAGATCGTTCTTCATTGCTGCTGATACATCCAGGACCTCTTCTCGATTTCGATTTCAGTGTTTAAGTGTCATAAATACGACTGGTGTGCCATAGAAAATTATTTACAAATATTTCAAAGCTGGCTGAGAACATAGTGTGCCATATCATGTCTGCGACACAATATTGACATGTTTTATATTCTAAAACAGAAGATTCCTCCCACTGAAGACTGACACGTGGAAGTAATTGCCAGTGTTGCTCAACGCCTTCTAGCCATTGCTGATTTGGTGGCTCGGCTGATCCTCCCCCAGTTCACAGCTGTGTTTTCTCTACCGTAGCGTGTCCACGCATTTCCCCTTACTCCCCACCATGCACTAACTGCTCTTCCCGCGAGTAGGAGCTCAAAATTATCGAGTTTTTAAGCCCTGTTCTAATGGATCAAGTGACTGGACTATAGCATCAGTTTCGTGTAGACAATTATCACTTATAGATGCTGATATAATGCAAGAATAAGCTGTGATTTTAACAACATGTAGCTGTGTGATTGTCTAACATAGAACCAGTATACCTGTGTGCAAGAGGAAGACTATGAGCAAAGCGATGATGTTCACAATTCCTGTGTGTCTCTTTAGTCCATATAATGGTTGGATTTGGCAGTTAGCATTGTGTGGTGACGTAAGTATTTTTGTGGGTTGACATTTTGGAATAAGAGGAACAAGTGATCGTGCAGAAAACTTCGCATATGGTCTCTGGGTTCGCAAGGGAATCCGAATCACTGACGGATGCCAAAGCAATAAAAGCACAAATATTTTATGTATTTACACGTAGAGTATGGAAAAAAAGGAAATACATAGAAAAATATGTAAAACTATGGAAAATGAAAAACAGCGAAAATGTGGAAAAACATGGCTGATGAGTGAGTAATGAACCTCAATATTGACTGCATTGTAGTCGCTGTCTTCTTTGGTTACTACCAGCCTGTGGAGGTACTAAACCTTCCCATAAGAGCTATAAAGATGTGCTCAAGGTACACCTCAGCAGGTAAGGTGTTAGATTATAAGGCAAAAGATACGTTACATCCATTAAAATACCACCAATGGCATTAATAGGCACCAATTCATACAAAAAATAGGTTACCATCCCACTAAATGTACGGGTTTTAATGACTGCACACATTTTGTCTACTTTCATGTCTACGATTGAGGTTAGTAACTATTACTACTGTCTGGCATTTATCTAATTTTTCATTTATCGTAATTTTACCGATTTCTTTTGGTTTTACTATAAACAGATAAATTTATATGATACTTCCGACATGGGGAACATATTGCAAGATAAGTTGGTGTGTTTTATACTCTGTATACAAAATACACACTCGCAGATTATACAGTCATTTCCTCTGAGGCAGGCAAAGATGTGGACTATGCAAATATGGTCCATGTAAATTATGTTGTGCCTTTGTATAATACTTAGTTATATATATGTAACCTATGTGAAAATACATGTTATTCAGTTCCTGTTATATGCTGGAGCACTGCGTATTCTTCATAAGCAAACTGAATTTCGAAATCTGGAGGAGATGTACGAGTACATGCTGTAGAAAACAATAGTTTTAATGAAGCATTTTTGGAAACGACAGAAGGCAGTAAGTCACACACAGCATTACTCTGTTAAAAATATGACTGACAGGCGTAGTGTAAACTATCCCTTGGTAAAAATCTTTATTCTAAATCTGCTTCCATAACTGTACCGGAGTACAGGTTATTTTTCGTAAGGAAATTGCAATTCGAAATCATGAAGGCCTTTATATGCTATATAATACTGCATTTTTTTATTTAACATATGCTAATAGTAGGATACAGTACCAAACAGCTATATTCTGCTAAGAAAGAGGTCTGCCAATTGTGCATAATGCAAGCAGAAGGATACAGCTGAAATTTCACCATATTCGCAAATGTGAATATAATTCTTGCATGACATTTAGCTGGGGAAACATATTTTCTCTCAGTGCAGGACTTGATTAAAGTGACGAACCGCGCATCGAAATACTGTATCGAGAAGGATAATACCTTAACAGCATCTTAAGGGCGACAGATCCAAAAGGTCTAACACCCTTCTGCGATCCATTTCTAAAACATGTTTGCAGGTCTGAGTACGAAATATGTGGTTAATCGACTTGCTATTATACGTACTGATTATACATATATTTCGGCATTAGTAGCATTAAGGTTCGTTAGAATCTATAGCACAACTCGAATTGATATGCCAGGTTATTATGCCATCCCTATCTCCTTCTCCACCATCACCCCGTAATCATTAACATAAAATGTATATCTATTCGACATATAACTGGTAGAGGATACGAGAAACTAAACTGACACATGCTGCAAATACCAAAGACAGAGTTCGGTGCTCGGCACCAGTTGTGAGTCAGAGAAAACGTGTCTTTCGTGACACGGTTGAGTGGTGGGAGAACCTCTTGAAATCTGGTATGCAGAAACAATATAAAAATACAGCCTTCAGGCTAAATGAGAACGGAAGAAAGAACATAGGATATTACTAACTTCTTGCCCGAGAACAGCAAGGGAACTATATAACGGGGAAGACGAAGTGAGTTATTTTAAAAAATCGAAAAGAAAATTTTAGAGCTGTTGGAAAGCACGTTAGAAGAGAAAAACATCACATGCAATGATTAAAGGTATCTACCAGATGAGAAGTGACGCATTTATCACGTTAAAACAGAGGAAAAATGTAAGCAGAGATATATAAGTCATATCGTGCCTGCAGATTGGAACGAAAGTATTTGCTGGGAGTGAATAACGCTATTTCCTGAGCACAACCATAGGATGGTACAAAAACAGCGTAGCTCATACAAGATTTTTTGTATATCTATCACACAAAAGTATTACTAAATTGTCAGAACGAATATCCACAGGAGAAATAGAACACATTATAAAAAAGTCATGTCAAAACACAGGAACCCAAGTGTGGATGGTACGCCAAAAGATTTTAATGATTAATGTAAACCACCTCAACTGAAACTGTTTTTATTAATCATTAGCATTAGTGGCATCTGTGGTGCTCAGTATTATGAAGATTATGCCCAATGAATTTTATGTAACTTTCCGACTCATCATCAGGTAAGAGTTCACGGAGGTCGCGAGGGTACAACTATACTATGGCCACTTGTATTCTGCAAAAGAACCCTAAAGAATCGTACTCTCCAAAGAGAAAAGAAATCACACAGAATAACACATTTCAGGCTGATAACGCTTTTGTGAGCAGACTCGAAAGTCATGTCTCGTGTCATAGTGTCAAGATAAAAACAAACCATCCCAGACATCCCCATGCTGGAACAGACGTGTAGCGTACTCAAGAAAAGCATCACAAATGGAATCTGTTCCTTAAGAGACAGGCCTTCTTCTAAATGTAGCATCAGGCACAATGATTAGGGCTACAGAACATCGATTTAGAAAAAGCTTTCCATAAAGTCGATCATTACAAGATTTGTGGTATAACAGTAGCATTTATGATTCTATTTTCTTAGGACCTATAGAATAACAAGATGCATATTTTGACACAACGTATATCGTTACAGCCTACCAGTGTCACATCCCTCCCACAGAGAGAACAGAAACTATCAAAACGCATACTGCACCAGCCACTGCATACGGTTATCGATTATCTCCCATTCCACTTTCACGCAATGATCGATTAAAAATGACTGTATGCATACCTCTGCGTACCCTAATGTATTTTACGATCACTGCATCACGGTGAATGGTGTGAATGCAGATTTACAATTCTCCAGAGCAACGACCAAATGAACATTGGTATTACACTGTTATATTACTGTGCTTATGATAGTATCTGCATGATACCAGATTTGGACTAGAGGAGAGTGAATTTCCTCCCTCCCCCCCCCCTCCCCCCCCCCCCCGGCCCCATGTAGACGCTGTATGATCCCATTAACTTTAGTTGCCTTGGCTGCCGGTGCACTGTGTCATCTACTTATGTTTTGTTATGAACTTAAATAGTATTCGGATCCTAATGTCTACATGGGTTCTCTACTGCGAAAATCAGATTCATAACACCCGTGTGCCACCTTACGTTTTCCGGACGGAGTGGCCGTGCGGTTCTGGGTGCTACAGTCTGGAACCGAGCGACCGCTACGGTCGCAGGTTCGAATCCTGCCTCGGGCATGGATGTGTGTGATGTCCTTAGGTTAGTTAGGTTTAATTAGTTCTAAGTTCTAGGCGACTGATGACCTCAGAAGTTAAGTCGCATAGTGCTCAGAGCCATTTGAGCCACCACCTTACGTTGTGTGGCAGAGAGTAAATTAACATCCTATTCTGCTCCATTTGTATAGCAAGAATGGCTATTGGTAAACATCCATAACTCCCCGTGGTAGTCACTTGACGAACGAGTGTTCGAGGGATTAAAATACCGCCCGCATCATACCCTCCTGAATTTTTTTGTCAACAGTAAATACCCCTCCATGATGCATAACGACTCTCTTGTAGCATCTACACAGAAAAACATAGTTGTTATTGAGTGTCCCTGAAGTATTCTCGTGATCCTATGACAGAAAGCTTAGCACTTATATTAGTCCAATGTGGTAAGCATCTCAGGCCGGCTATTATACACTCGCAAAAAAATAAGTCTGATAGGTCTATTGTAGCTCACTTATTTTATGGCCGATTTAAATTTCTCACAGGCTAACATCTCCTGCCAATTTTTTTTGTCAGTTCTTCGTACGCGTTTTACGATAACTACTGTTCCCCAACGATACTGCTGAAGACCAGTACTGTCTATCTTCATCCTCTATTTATGCATAATACGTTACATCCAGTATCAACTCTATGCAGGAATAATGTGATCCCCCAAGTTTCGTGTTAGTGGAGTTAATTTTTAGGAAAATAACGAGATAGAAGCCCACTGATAGACTATTTCCCATTTCTGATGCGATGATTTCTAATAATGACTCTTTACTGGAAATATTCTCATTTAATATAAATTCTATAATGTTTTACTTTTTTAAGACTGCCTGCATTCTGTGTATGCTGGCTGCTCCACTTGTTGCGATCGGAGGCTGGCGTTATCTTGACTGATGGCTGTCACAGGTGCTACAAAGAAAGCGACTATTCAAAATATCTGTCCCGCACTCCCTCACGCCATCTCTCTCTCTCTCTCTCTCTCTCTCTCTCTCTCTCTCCTTCCCTCTCTCTCTCTCTTTCTTTTCGCTCCCGCTTTATGTCTCCAGCAAACCTTGATCCCCGACTGGGAGCTGTTATGGTATATACACGCGAAGCACAGAGGCATTGGCCATCTCAGATAGGATCGGATTTTGCCGACATCGGCCACTCACGACAGTATTCCCCCTCGACTGGGCGCTGTGGCAAAGCGGTGTTCTGCAGCTGGCAGTTGCAGGCGAGATTAACTCGTACTGCGGAGATTATTACATGTGCGACTCCTCGCAGCATTTTTTGAAGTTCGTTTTAAATACAGTGCTTGCCTACCCTATCCCCATATTACGTCAGTGATGGGCTGAAGTGTAAATTTAGTGACGCATGCGGATGCTTGGAGTTTTTCCGCCATTATTTTCAAATCTTCTATAATCTTATAGTTTCCGAATCCTCTAGACATCCTACTGGTGACGTCATTGTTTCTTAACGTAGTAATCATGCAGGAGCAAATTCCTTGTCGACTTATTGTGTATTTGTCGCAGTGTACTATTAGTTTAACGTGGGACGTGGGTGTGTCTGTTAGAGTTTCACGTTGCGCTAATTTTTTTACGTGGGGAATGGTGTATTTATTTAAATGTCACAATGTTCTTACTGTTCAGTCCCGTTACTTACTTCCGTCTTCTTGAAAACTGTAAATAGCAGTGGGAGATGGTCATGCTTTAGAATGCTCACAGAAAATGTCATGCTCTCATTAATTTATAATAATTCAGCAGCGCCCTAGACATGTCGTGATTTATGTTAATATTTTCCATATTTTGCTGAATATGCCATGACGTCATTAAATAATAGTAATTCATCCATGCGCCAGTCACACACTGTAATCTCAAAAAGTCTCACCGCATAAATTATGTCAATATTTCCGTTTCCATGTTCCGTACCTCAGGAACACTAAGAGGACCCCACTGTTGTTCATCCGTCCGTCCGTCCGTCTGTCTGTCTGTTAAAACCCTTTTGCTGAGGAACGGGAGGGGGTACTAAGTTGAGAATTATGGGGCATACTCAGGTCCCTTGGATCTGTAAAATATTTAAGCGTCTAGGTCAGTGCATTTTTTGATACTCACAAGCTCACTGATCGGTACCTCTAGGGTACCTCCCATTAACCTAAAAGCATGAACTCTGGAAACAAGAACAGTTTCACAGTCCAAGTATAGAAAATATTCTGCAATTTATTAGTTTATAATTGTATCTAATAATTCTTTTCTGTTTCAAACTTACACTGCATGCGAAATTCGTCAAAAATTTCAGGAACTACTGTAGAGATTTTGATCCGGTTTGCACTAACAGATCGAGTGATGCCAGAAAAGATTTGTATGTATAACTTACAAAAATTTTATGCCAATTAGCTCAGTGACAATGAAGTGCAATCCGCTGCCTCTGCGAAAGTAATGCCTTTGCCCATTAGCGGCGATAGGCATAATGTTGCCCAACTTAATAGGATGATTTTATTTCCGTTTGTCTGTCTGTATGCCAAGATCCCATTTTTTCTAAGTAGCAGATAGAGGTATCGCGTTGAAATTTATGTCAGATGTCGAGTCACATGATTCGGATCGAAGCTGTTTGGATGCAATATGCGAACTATGCTGAGCTGTCATATCTCCGCAGAAATTGCAGCTGCCTATGAAATAACATGCGGATTATGAGTACCAACAGTCAAAACATTTTCATTTTTGCTCCACTTGTTTGCCCCTTGTCCTCTGCATAGTTTTCCAGTGCCTTTCTAATAACAATTTCTTGCACATTCGCTGAACTGTCATTCATGTTGGACACTGTCTGCTGGGATACTTTTGTTCGAGTCTACTGTTCTTTTTGCGTTCCTTCTTCATTTTCAATAGAGAAATGACATTTGTTGTCTCTCTTGTTTTGAGAATGGCATTTATTTTTTTTCAAACTAATCAGCACTCAACACACGTGAACGATACAGTCAGAATGATAGCTACATTTCCTCTGTGACCCTTTTATGTAGGTAACGCAGCGTTGTGACATTCTGCTTCCTCCTTATCTGGCGCGCCGTATTTCCTTCTTCAAGTATGAAAACGTGAACTTCGTCATGAGACAGCAATCGGTTTTATATTCAAAACAGTTAATTCCTAAGTTATAAATACTGAAATTACTCCGACTGTAGCAGTCGCACTTTAATGAGTGAAATGCCCTTGAACTCGCCTCTTGCTGAAACAACGATACTAATGGACTTAATTACTATATTTCCATTTGGAAAAATAAAAATGATACTTGTACCTCAATAATTAATATTGCCGCGAGCTCTCGTGCGTGCAGTGTGGTGTAGCGGTTAACGTCGCTGGCTGGCGTGCTGCTGATCACCTGTTCGAAACCCGACCAAAGTCGGTTATTATTTATCAGTTCTTGAAGGTTCTAGAAATTGTTTTATGTTTTAACGTTTGCACACGCTCGAGTATCTGATGTCTGTATAAATAGCAGCACGCTCCGTCCAGAAGTTTGGTTCTCTTCTGATTGTACGTTGGTGCTAGCAATAAACGTGCTTACACTGCTAAGTGTTACACTTAATTCACGACCTTGCTTTCGGAATTGGATTCGAGTGTGGTTAAGGCGTGAAAATATAGCTATGAGAAACGACTATACATGGTTTAGTGGGGACATTCTCTCACAGTTCATCAACGTGGAAATAGAATTATGATATCCTGAACGGTTCTGCTAATACTTGAGGCGAACAGCTTACCTGCATCACTTCACATATCCCACTCAACTTCCAGCTTTCCCTTCTGTGCTTAGTACTGGCTTTCCAAATGAGCCTTTGAGGTTCATACAACTGCATCTCTTTTCTCAAACGGTAATTGTCCTATGAGGCAGCACCTATCCCAAATGAATTTACACTCTGCAGCGACGCGTGCGCTGATTTGAAACTTCCTGGCTGATTAAAACTGTGTACCAGACTGAGACTCGAAGAAGGGATTTTTGTTTTTCGCGAGCAAGTTCTCCACCGACTGAGCTATCCAAGAACGACTCATGACCCACCTTCACAGTACCTCGTCTACCACATCCTAACTTCATAAAAAATTCTCCTGCATACGAAGCGGGACTAGCACTCCTGGAACAAAGGAGTCCTTTTTTTGAGGAGTGCTAGTCCCGCTAGGTATGCAGAAGAACTTCCGAACTGCCGTGAAGTTTGGAAGGTAGGAGATGAGGTAGTGATGAAGGTAAAGCTGCAAGAGCCTCTCATGGATCGTGCCTGGATAGCTCATTTGATGGGTACTTGCCAGGAAAAGGCAAAGGCTCCGGATTTGTATCCTGGTCCGGCGCACAGTTTTAATCTGCCAGGAAGTTTGAGTATCCATTCTCATATTCGTACACGCTTAACAGCTTCGCATTCCTCCTCCAGCCATTTCAGCTTCGCCATTTTGGCCTTCCTGCCGATCTTATTTTTAAACGTCTATATTCCCCTTTGCCTACATCAGCACTGTTTTTTATATTTCTTATGCCAATAAATTTAAGTATCTCGTGTGCGTGGGCCTTGCCATTTTCCTTGTCTTTTCTTTCAGACATTCACTACCCCGTTTCTTAGAACTACACACTAATCTTGCATTGTGTTCCTTTCTCGTGTTACGGTCAGTCACTGCCTAATGTTCCCTTCTTGAATTCATCGCAATGTCTGGTTCTTTAAACTCATCCAGTCCCCATTTCCTTTAGTTTTTACCCATCTGCAGTTCATAAAATAAATTGTAATTAGAGCCCACATATGCCCTGGAAATGTTTTGCGGGTCAAAACTACTGTTTTGTAATTCTGTCTTACCTTTATGTAATATGTTTGAAACCTTTCGGTGTCTCCACATGTTTTCGACTTATACAACCCAATTTCGTAACCCTTAAAACGAGTTTCAGCATTTATTGTCAGGATGCTACCCATTGCATTCCTTTCACACGGTCCAGCACTTAGAATTCTTCTCTCTCTTCGTTTTCTACTATCGAATTTCAGTCCTTCAAAAATGGTTCAAATGGCTCTGAGCACTATGGGACTTAACTTCTGAGGTCATCAGTCCCCTAGAACTTAGAACTACTTAAACCTAACTAACCTAAGGACATCACACACGTCCATGCCCGAGGCAGGATACGAACCTGCGACCGTAGCGGTCGCGCGGTTCCAGACTATAGCGCCTAGAACCGCTCGGCCACCCAGGCTGGCGAATTTCAGTCCTGCATCAGCATTAAACTTTCGTACCTCGTATCACTCTCAATAATTTAATTTATGTCATCGTTCTGTCCTCAAATGACTTCGTCATCTGCGGAGTTAGCAGGCATATACACTGATAAGCCAAAACATTATGACCACTGCCCACCCCGACGTTGGATAACACTTTGTGGCGTTGCGGGCACGTATGTAATGTATGTAATCGGAGCAGACACGGCGACTTTGGCAAAGGGCACACTGCCGGCCGCAGTGGCCGTGCGGTTCTAAGCGCTTCAGTCCGGAACCGTGCGACTGCTACGGTCGCAGGTTAAAATGTCCTTAGGTTCAAATGGTTCAAATGGCTCTGAGCACTATGGGACTCAACTGCTGAGGTCATTAGTCCCCTAGAACTTAGAACTAGTTAAACCTAACTAACCTAAGGACATCACACACATCCATGCCCGGGGCAGGATTCGAACCTGCGACCGTAGCGGTCTCGCGGTTCCAGACTGCAGCGCCAGAACCGCGCGGCCTGTCCTTAGGTTAGTTAAGTTTAAGTAGTTCTAAGTTCTAGGGGACTGATGATCTCAGATGCTAAGTCCCATAGTGCTCAGAGCCATTTGAACCATTTGAACCAAAGGGCACATTATTATTACGCAAAGCCTGTGAACGAGTATCTCGAAAACGGTGAAGCTGGTCGAATTTTCATTTTATACTGCTTGTGAGCATCTACGGAAAGAGGTAGAAGGACAATGAAACTACCACTAGGCGCTAAATGGTTGTACGTCCACGACTCTTCACGGATCGTGGGGTTCGGAAACTTGTCTGCTCTGTAAACTGAAAAAGATGGTGATCTGTGGCATCTATGTCGAAAGAGCATAATGCTGGTGCACGCACAAATGTTCTGGAGCACACCATTCATCTTACATTGTTGAACATTGAGCTTCGCAGCAGACCACCCATGCGGGTTCACATGTTGACCCACAACATCGTCTGTTACGATTGCAGTGGACACGGGGCCATCGGCATTCGACTGCCAATCAGTGGGAAACGTGTCGGCTCTTTGTGCGAATCACATTTTTTCTACACTAGGTCGATGGTAGTCTCCACAAATGCCGTCATCGAGGTGAACGGCGACTCGAAAGTGCAGCGCGCCACGGACGCAGGCTGGCGGGGAGCTGTATTATGGTATGGGAGATATTCTCCTGCGCTTACATGGGACCTGTGGTAATAATCAAAGAGACGCTGACAACTGCGAACCACCTGCATCCCTTCATGCTTGATGTCTTCCTTGTCGGCGATATCATCTTTCAGCAATATAATTGTCCTTGTCTCGCAGCCAAAACCGTGCTAGAGTGATTTGAGCAGTATTATGGTGAATTCAGGTTGATGTCTCGACCACCAAATTCGTCTGATGTAAATCAAATGGTTCAAATTGCTCTGAGCACTATGGGACTTAACTTCTATGGTCATCAGTCCCCTAGTACTTAGAACTACTTAAACCTAACTAACCTAAGGACATCACACACATCCATGCCCGAGGCAGGAGTCGAACCTGCGACCGTAGCGGTCGCGCGGTTCCAGACTGTAGCGTCTAGAACCGCTCGGCCACCCAGGCCGGCTGATGCAAATCCTATGGAATCCATCTGGGTCGCTATCAGGCACCATCCCCTCGTGCGCAAATCAGCTGTTCATTATTTACGCGAATTACGTGGCTTGTGCATAGACATCTAATGCCACATACCTCCACAAACCTCCCAACAAATAGTCGGATCCCTGATGTGCAAAATCAGTGATGTATTTCGTTCCAGAAACAAACAAGCTATTAAGCAGGTGGTCATAATGCTTTTGCTCATCAGTGTAAAGCTGTAATAATGTGGTGGGCTTTGACGTAGGGTCGAGATGGTCATATATGGCAGTGAAATGATATAAGGTACTGTACCTAAGTAGGTTTTTTTGTTCTTTAATGGGATAACACGAAAACTGTGAAGCTGTGTAGCACGTGATTATTAGTCCCGTGCACATACATCTAGTTACTTTCGATGTCTTCCCTTCCGGTCACGGCCTTTTGCTGGAAGAAAACTGTACATGTCATACCTATGCTAGGCTGTTTTGACGTTTATGCTGGGTTCCGAAGAATGTGCATACAAATTGGTTTGACATAAATCTCTGCACAACAAGCTTTGAAGCTACAGTCCGTCAGTTTGTAGTTTGTAAGTCATCTTCTGGTAAGGCACTGGGATTCAGGTACTACGTGATTTCGTTTAGCTTGATATGATATACTATCACCCACTAAGAAATGTGGCTGTTTTTGACGCCAAGGGTAGAGCAAAACCCCACGATGTTCTGTAGAACCAGTGTCTATACGCTTAGTAATCTAAAGCATCCTTTCATTTTCACGAGATATTAAGCCAAACCAGAAAATGGCACAACGAATGGTCTTCATAGTGATGTGAAGAGCACAATCACCTATCACTGCGCCCATGAAAACCAAAACAACCTAATGACGAAGAGCATACAGACTGAAATCCCACTCACTAGTCAAATCTGCGAATCAGAAGCAGCGCTCACTTGAACAGATAAACGTTTGGTTGTCATAGTTAAAATACGGAATTTTTTGTTATTACTAAGTGTTCGGAACCTTACGGGTGGAAGTGTCCCCAAACACAAACTTCAGATTTAGACATGGAAATTGTGGATATGTGTAAATGTAATGTAGTACAAATATTGTGAATTCCTTTCCGGAAATGTGTTTGGAAAGAAATGACGTGGAGCTATACCACGTTAATATTTCACGCACAACGTGGGAAAACTTCACAAGTTGCCACCGGTCCCTTCTTGAAAAAGAAAAACATGCGTAATTAACTGCGCTTATCGGTGATGATGCAGAAGCGTGCAGTTGCTGGGAATTTTATTTTACAACGTATTATGCTCAAAGCTGATGCACCCTATAATTCGGTACTACACGTTTGACGCCTGGATGAACATGTTTGAATCAATGAGCATGCAACAATGCGTGAAATGTTGGCCGCCATGGGGTGAGCAAATATTGCGCTGGAAATAGTCTCATTGCGAGCGCTAACTGCAAATCCGCAAAAGCAGCGAATTTCTACTGACGAATACCCAACGCTCGCGCTTCCCAGCGGAACTGCAGCATTCGTTTGTCGCATCGTGCAGGATTTCAGCATACTCAGGAGCTTTTGGTTCAAAAGCGTAAGCCATTCACTCAACATTTCACCATCACGACAGCTCACGCCACTTATCAACCCAGTCAGCAAAAGTTATTAAAAAAAGGAAGAGAGAAAGAAGGCAATTTGAAGAGAACTTCACTACGTCCATCCATGGATTATGCTTGTCTTCTTTCTGGACAGCTCCGTACACATCTCTATGAGGAACAGATAAATATCAGTAAAAAGCAGTTAGAATAAGCCTGGGGGGCAATGCAATCTACACTGACTAACGTTGTTTTTTCGAAGCAAATGAACGTCCACTGTATCTACGTCACGAATACCTTAGTATGAAAATCTTACTAAAATGGTCACAGTTCGCACATAATGAGATACTGCAAGGCATCTATACCTTAATGGGATTGTGCCACACGTCCAGACACTGGTTCACTAAAAGTATTCCTCCTCGTGTTGCTGCATACGTGGATACCAGCTATTTTATCGAAAGAAGTCTGTGTGCACAAAGAGTACTCTGTTTTCAAGTTGTAAGTAGGCTGTTTAGGTTTTTATGTTGGTAACGTCACGTAGCGCTCTGTATGAAAATCACTGACTGTGCTGTGTGCAGTCTGTGGCTGGTATGCATTGTTGGAATTTTCTATTGTACTGTTGGGGAGTTGGCTGTTAACAGCGCGTAGCGTTGCGCAGTTGGAGGTGAGCCGCCAGCAGTGGTGGATGTGGGGAGTGAGATGGCGGAGGTTTGAGAGCGGATGATCTGGACGTGTGTCCATCAGAGATTGTAAATTTGTAAGACTGGATGTCATGAACTGATACATATATAGTATGACTTTCGAACACTATTAAGGTAAATACATTGTTTGTTCTCTATAAAAAACTTTCATTTGCTAAGTATGCCTATCAGTAGTTAGTGACTTCAGTAGTTAGAATCCTTTATTTAGCTGGCAGTATTGGCGCTCGCTGTATTGCAGTAGTTCGAGTAACGAAGATTTTTGTGAGGTAAGTGATTCATGAAAGGTATAGGTTATTGTTAGTCAGGGCCATTCTTTTGTAGGGATTATTGAAAGTCAGATTGCGTGCGCTAAAAATATTGTGTGTCAGTTTAGTTATGATCAGAATAAGTAAAGAGAGAAATGTTTGAGTACGTTCAGTTTTGCTCAGCTGTTTGAAAATCAAATAACGTAAGGGGTTTACCAGCACAGTAATTCACGAAATTTTCTAAGGGGACGTTTCCAAGTTAACTCACGTAAAAGCCTACTGGAACTTCAAGCTGTATTTCACCTCGTCATTTGTTATTCAACTAATTGCGTTTCCGCGGAGTATCTCTACAAACATAACAACGCAAGGTTCATGTACACCAACGCTTCGAAGAATGAAGATGAATGTGGTTGTACTTACTGTTGATGATGATTGGTTTGTGGGACGCTAAACTACGCGGTTATCAGCACCCGTACAAATTCCCATTCGTTACTCAGTCCAATCTCGCCATTTCCATGAATTATGATGAAATGATGAGGACAACACAAACACCTCGTCCCCGGGCTGTGCTTAGTGTGACAGCAGCTGTCGTATGGGGATGAAAGTCAAGTTACCAGCGATTATGACAAATAGTTGTTGATTATGCTACGAACCCTTCAGTACGTCCAAAAGGCTATGATTTCACTATCCTTATTCCAGATCAGCCTTAAAACTATTAGGAAATCTGCACATTGGATGATCCAACAATCCAGTGGCATATGACACCACTAATTGGATATTAGAGAGAACAACTAAGAATTAGGAAGTTGCCTATAGTGTGTAGAAGCACACTATAACATTCCTGGCATAGACAACCGTCTATGATGGGGAGGAGAGACACGTGGAAGAACTTTTAAACATTTCTAAATCAATAATCAGAGAGAAGTGGAATACAGAATGCCAGACATCTCTAAGTACAAAGATTATGCCAAAGCGACACAGGCGCCAATCACTAACTTCTGGCACGACAAACATAAATGCTGCAGAAGACTCAGGAACACTTTAAGGCGCCTCAGTTCAACCATGACGTTACGGGAAGCATCTACATCAAATTTGCCTGGTCGCGTCCCCATTATGAGACTGTAGTGAGTAAAAAGATGTAAACCAAATTATATTGCCTGCCCGAACAGATACAACGCAGCAGCAGCTTCTGGTCGCCATTGTTAGCTGTTTACCAAAACCTGTTACCGTACTGCTCTGCTTGAAAGACTTGAGGTACATCGTCTTTTCATGCCTTGTTGTTGGAAGATAAAGTCAACTTTTAATATGGTAATAGTGTAATTTTATTTTTAATTCCACTATGTATTAAATCCGGTGTGTACGTCGCTCATCGATGTGTTAGACCTTATACGTATGATGATGGCTGCATGGGTACTGCTCAGGTGCCAAAACAAAAAGTAAAAATAGAGAGATTGCTGGAGTCGCAGTAACGAGTTTTAATGATCGTTCATCCCCATCGACGCGCAAGTCGCCGAAGTGGCGTCAAATCAAAAGACTTGCACCCGGCCGGCCGAAGTGGCCGTGCGGTTAAAGGCGCTGCAGTCTGGAACCGCAAGACCGCTACGGTCGCAGGTTCGAATCCTGCCTCGGGCATGGATGTTTGTGATGTCCTTAGGTTAGTTAGGTTTAACTAGTTCTAAGTTCTAGGGGACTAATGACCTCAGCAGTTGAGTCCCATAGTGCTCAGAGCCATTTTTGAACTTGCACCCGGCGAACGGTCTACCCGAGGGGAGGCCCTAGTCACGCGACATTAACATATACATCTCAAGTACTATCAGATTATAACGAATAATGAAAATGCCTCATCTACATCTACATTTATACTCCGCAAGCCACCCAACGGTGTGTGGCGGAGGGCACCCTACGTGCCACAGTCATTACCTCCCTTTCCTGTTCCAGTCGTGTATGGTTCGCGGGAAGAACGACTGTCTGAAAGCCTCCGTGCGCGCTCTAATCTCTCTAATTTGACATTCGTGATCTCCTCGGGAGGTATAAGTAGGGGGAAGCAATATACTCGATACCTCATCCAGAAACGCACCCTCTCGAAACCTGGCGAGCAAGCTACACCGCGATGCAGAGCACCTCTCTTGCAGAGTCTGCCACTTGAGTGTATTAAACATCTCCGTAACGCTATCACGGTTACCAAATAACCCTGTGACGAAACGCGCCGCTCTTCTTTGGATCTTCTCTATCTCCTCCGTCAACCCGATCTGGTACGGATCCCACACTGATGAGCAATACTCAAGTATAGGTCGAACGAGTGTTTTGTAAGCCACCTCTTTTGTTGATGGACTACATTTTCTAAGCACTCTCCCAATGAATCTCAACCTGGTACCCGCCTTACCAACAATTAATTTTATATGATCATTCCACTTCAAATCGTTCCGCACGCATACTCCCAGATATTTTACAGAAGTAACTGCTACCAGTGTTTGTTCCGCTATCATATAATCTTACAATAAAGGATCCTTCTTTCTGTGTATTCGCAATACATTACATTTGTCTATGTTAAGGGACAGTTGCCACTCCCTGCACCAAGTGCCTATCCGCTGCAGATCTTCCTGCATTTCGCTACAATTTTCTAATGCTGCAACTTCTCTGTATACTACAGCATCATCCGCGAAAAGCCGCATGGAACTTCCGACACTACCTACTAGGTCATTTATATATATTGTGAAAAGCAATGGTCCCATAACACTCCCCTGTGGCACGCCAGAGGTTACTTTAACGTCTGTAGACGTCTCTCCATTGATAACAACATGCTGTGTTCTGTTTGCTAAAAACTCTTCAATCCAGCCACACAGCTGGTCTGATATTCCGTAGGCTCTTACTTTGTTTATCAGGCGACAGTGCGGAACTGTATCGAACGCCTTCCGGAAGTCAAGAAAAATAGCATCTACCTGGGAGCCGGTATCTAATATTTTCTGGGTCTCGTGAACAAATAAAGCGAGTTGGGTCTCACACGATCGCTGTTGACGGAATCCATGTTGATTCCTACAGAGTAGATTCTGGGTTTCCAAAAACGACATGATACTCGAGCAAAAAACATGTTCTAAAATTCTACAACAGATCGACGTCAGAGATATAGGTCTATAGTTTTGCGCATGTGCTCGACGACCCTTCTTGAAGACTGGGACTATCTGTGCTCTTTTCCAATCATTTTGAACCCTCCGTTCCTCTAGAGACTTGCGGTACACGGCTGTTAGAAGGGGGGCAAGTTCTTTCGCGTACTCTGTGTAGAGTCGAATTGGTATCCCGTCAGGTCCAGTGGACTTTCCTCTGTTGAGTGATTCCAGTTGCTTTTCTATTCCTTGGACACTTATTTCGATGTCAGCCATTTTTTCGTTTGTGCGAGGATTTAGAGAAGGAACTGCAGTGCGGTCTTCCTCTGTGAAACAGCTTTGGAAAAAGGTGTTTAGTATTTCAGCTTTACGCGTGTCATCCTCTGTTTCAATGCCATCATCATCCCGGAGTGTCTGGATATGCTGTTTCGAGCCACTTACTGATTTAACGTAAGACCAGAACTTCCTAGGATTTTCTGTCAAGTCGGTACATAGAATTTTACTTTCGAATTCACTGAACGCTTCACGCATAGCCCTCCTTACGCTAACTTTGACATCGTTTAGCTTCTGTTTGTCTGAGAGGTTTTGGCTGCGTTTAAACTTGGAGTGAAGCTCTCTTTGCTTTCGCAGTAGTTTCCGAACTTTGTTGTTGTACCACGGTGGGTTTTTCCCGTCCCTCACAGTTTTACTCGGCACGTACCTGTCTAAAACGCATTTTACAATTGCCTTGAACTTTTTCCATAAACACTCAACATTGTCAGTGTCGGAACAGAAATTTTCGTTTTGATCTGTTAGGTAGCCTGAAATCTGCCTTCTATTACTCTTGCTAAACAGATAAACCTTCCTCCCTTTTTTTGTATTCCTATTAACTTCCATATTCAGGGATGCTGAAACGGCCTTATGA
Organism: Schistocerca nitens; assembly: GCF_023898315.1. NCBI lineage: Eukaryota > Metazoa > Arthropoda > Insecta > Orthoptera > Acrididae > Schistocerca > Schistocerca nitens. The sequence continues at coordinate 943,140,915 of NC_064616.1, read as the reverse complement.
TCACTGATTCCCTGTTCTGCACTCACAGAGTCGAAAAGTCCGGGTCCGTTTGTTATCAGTAGGTCCAAGGCCTCGAGCCTCAGACATTGAACTAAAGTTTTAAGACAGAGAGCTTGATCTAGTAAAATAGGTAGCAGATCATTTGGCAACTACTGACTGATAAAATAATTTCATGGTCACATAATTGGTCAATCACGTGAAATGTTCACAACGAGAATATTCTCGAGTACTTCAACGTCGCCGGCCGTTGTGGCCGAGCGGTTCTAGGTGCTTCAGTCCGCAACCGCGCAGCTGCTACGGTCGCAGCTTCGAATCCTGTCACGGGCATGTATGTGTGTGATGTCCTTAGGTTATAAAGGTTTAAGTAGTTCTAAGTCTAAGGGACTGATGACCTCAGATGTTAAGTCCCACAGAGCTTAGAGCCATGTGAACCATTTGAACTTCAACATCAAAAAACTGAATCAAAGAAGTTATAATTGATATCCCGTAACAGAAAAGTACATTTCGTTACAACTGACACTTAAATTTTAGTGGAATGAATAATATGGGCAGAATAATGTGTTGACAGAGAGTAAGATAACGGTTTTTCTATAATGTTGAATTTGTACTCGGTGTGAGGTACAAATGTTTAACAAACATCTCAGTTATTTCTCAGACATAATCATCAGCTTCTTCTTCTTCACCTACTGCTAGATAATCCCCTATTCCAGCCTTCCCATACTTTCCAATGAACACAATTTCACATTCTAGTCCTCCCTGTTTTCTGAGTAGTCTTACTCATCTTCCATCACACAGTCGTCTAGGTCATTTTATATCACGAAGAATCTTATGTCAGTTCGTATGACTATATAAGAAGAGTTCACCAAGTTTCCATAACAGTCTGTTTGGTATACATTAGTTAAGTGCCTCTTGGTAACTATCGACTTTTCTTGCGTTTTATTCATTTTTCTAAATGATAACCAAGCCACTACTTAATTTCTTAGTAATTAGAGGCCAAATGTAGTACATTATAAATGTGGTGGACACATTAAAAATCATTTACGTAAAAACATCAAGACGGTCCTTTCCACCCATTCGCTCCGGCTATGGAGCCTCAGCTGTAATTGACGTGCTATACTTAGGCTGGAGGTGAACTATCAAATCGTAAAATCAGCAACAGACAAATAGTATATCGATTTTCCAACTTGGATCGATAGAAAATTTTATATTTATCAATAAAACACAATCCCTGTATAGTTAGCAGAACGGCTTTTGAAACTTTGTAGTCTGCGACCCCCTTTGTATAAGCACATTTCTTTGAGACCCTCCTCAAAGATATAAATGTTACTACTACTAATTGGTTATACAACAAGCCGATATACACACATCAAAGAACGTTTTGCATCACCTCGGTTCCGAGAGTTCCGGAACCTGTAGAGAAATTTGAAATAGAGATCAGCATAAACATCATTTCCGCCCTTTTTATTGCTCTTGAAAACCACACATTGCATGTTGTACCGCCATACAGTGAGAGCTTCAGAGGTGGTGGTCGAGGTTGCTGTACACACCGGTATCTATAATACACAGTAGCACGTCCTCTTGCATTGATACATGCCTGTATTCATCGTGGCATACTATCCACAAGTTCATCAAGGCGCTGTTGGTCCATATTGTCCCCCTCCTCAACAGTGATTTGGCGTAGATCCCTCAGAGTGGCTGGTGGGTCACGACGTCCATAAACAGCCCTTTTCAATCTGTCCCAGGCAAGTTCGATAGGGTTCATGTTTGGAGGACATTTTGGCCACTAGTCGAGCGATGTCGTTAACCTGAAGGAAGTCATTCACAAGATGCGCACGATGAGGGCGCGAATTATCGTCCACGTCAGCCATCACCCTGTGTACAATCCTGACTGGAATCCATCCGATTTCCATCTGATTCCAGAACTTAAGGAACACCTTCGAGGACTTCACTTCCATGGTAATGAAGCAATAGAAACCTAGGTGACAGTGTCGCTCCGTCAATGCATTCCAACATTCTACAGTGACGGTATCAACAAACTGATCCTTCGTCGGGAGAAATTTGTTCGTCACCAGAGTGATTATGTTGAGAAATAAAAATGTAGGCACGAAGAATAAAGATCTAAATTGTAATAAAGTTTTTTTTATTGGAAAAGCTCAGATAATTTTCTCTCGGAGACATTATCCTTCAGCATGCTCTCATAAGATTAAAAAAAAAAAAGCATGTGCCTGTTATTTTATCACATAAAATTGGAATATAGCAAAGGGCAGTTTACTGTATGTTGGAAAAAGATGATTTTACCATTAATTCAGTGGATGTAACTGCCTACTGTTACACAATAGCTACAGGTATTGCTTAATGTCCACCACTGTGGCGCTCTTGGCACTCTATCCCTATATGTTTTGAAGACTTCAGCGATACTGTGATTTAATGACCACTACTGTTGCAAATGCCACGTCACACAAATAAGTTACTGCAAATGCAAAGAACTGCTACTGCTAAATCCGACAATAGCGGCAATTTTTTCTTAATACATAGCCAAAAACAGTTCATGTTTTTTTCTGAAAATTCAAAGTTGCGGTTTTAGCCACACCAATGTTCTGAAAATTATTCCTCAGATGTTACACCGTCGCTCCTAATCATATTCACCAAAGAGTATAAAGAACTTACAGCGAGAACTGGCAGTAATTACCATCCTCCTGCTAGGCCATTCCTAGATCCCTAGGTGGTTGAACTGAATTTGATGCTACGATGGGGCGATCAGTGGAAACGGGACACTCAGTTTTTAGCTGCTCATGTGTATCGATATTAGCTAACACTCTAGGACTAGATGTAAGTTTAATAATGGACACGCTCTAGTGTGACCTAGCATTTGAGTCGCGAAGCATGTTCGAGTCGCTAATTGGACGGAGAATCGTTTGGAAAGATATAAGCAATGGTGTGTACTACGTTTTCTTCTTTCGCAACACACTGAGGTAGCAAAAGTCATGGGATAGCGATGTGTACATATAAAGATATAGTATCGCGTAAACAAAGTATAAAATGGCAGGGTATTGGCGGAGCTGTCATTTGTACTCAAGGTGAGTCATGTGAAATGGTTTCCCACGTGTTTATGTCCGCACAAAAGGAATTAACAGACTTTGAACGCGGAATGGTACCTGAAGTTAGATGCATTGGACATTCTATTTCGGGAATCGTTAGAGAACGGAGCATTCAGAGGTCAACAGTGTCATGAGTGTGCCGAGAATAGCAAATTTCTGGCATTACCTCTCACCACGGACAGCGCGAAATTTAAAATTAATGGGTTATAGCAGCAGACGACCGTCTCAGGTGCTTTTGCTAACAGGACGTCGTCGCCTGCAGTGTCTCTCCTGGACTCGTGACCATATCAGTTGGACCCTAGCCAACACAAAAACATGGTCTCGTCAGCTGAGTTTCGATTTCAGTTCCCCACGAAGCCATGGATCGAAGTTGTCAAGCTGGTGGTAGCTCCACAGTGGGCTGTTTTTACATGGAATGGACTGATTCCTTTGGCCCTACTGAACCGATCATTGACTGAAGATTGTTATGTTCGGCTATTTGGAGAACATTTGCAGCCATTAATGGCCTGCATGTTTCCATGACAACGTGCCGTGTCACCCGGCCACAGTTGTTCACGATTGGTTTGAAGAACATTTTGGACAATTCGAGCGAAATGGTTTGAAGAACATTTTGGACAATTCGAGCGAAATGTTTCGCTACCAAAATCGGCCGACACAAATTACATCGATTATTTACGGGACATAATCGGGAGGTCAGTTTATGCACAAAATCGTGTACCGGCAACACTTTCGTAACTATGGACGGCAACAAAAACAACATGGCTCATTATTTGGTTCAAATGGCTCTGAGCACTATGGGACTCAACTGCTGTGGTCATAAGTCCCCTAGAACTTAGAACTACTTAAACCTAACTAACCTACGGACAGCACACAACACCCAGCCATCACGAGGCAGCGAAAATCCCTGACCCCGCCGGGAATCGAACCCGGGAACCCGGGCGTGGGAAGCGAGAACGCTACCGCACGACCACGAGATGCGGGCGGCTCATTATTTCTGCACGGGACTTTCAACGACTTATGGAGTTCATGCCACGTCGAACTGCGGCACCAAGCCGGGCAAAAGGATGTCCTACAGGGCATTAGGAGGAATCCCATGACTTGTGTCACTTCAGTGTAGATTATTATGCATAATACACAAAAACACATAGTAAGTGCCATACGCTTACCCGTGCAGGAATTAAAACATCGAAGACTAAAAAGCTGGTTTTGAAGGAATATTTCTGCTTTCCAACTATTCATGAATATGTGATTCATCTAGAAAACCGTTATGACCTTAACATAATTATATTCTATTTAAACATGACGAAGTTATTTGTTGTAACTTTTGATGCAGCTTACTCGCGGCTGTTGTCAAACGTAAATAAGAATATTAGTGAAGAAACGTACTTGACATGTTCAGTCGCGGATAACTTTAATTCTCAAACACTTTTTTGTTGCACACTGTGTATTCACAACAATATACGCAGAAATTTACAGAAAGGCTTTCCAGAAATCCGTAACACCTATTAGTGTAGGAAATGGAGAATACGAAGGTAATACAAACAAGCTGAGCTACCGTGTCACATTTACAGGAGAGCTGATTCCAAGGAAGTTTAAAAGAAAAAGTGCAATAAGATATCCTAAATTCTACTTCGAGATAACACATTAATTTGGGAGCGAGATCTTGAGTACTATGCGTTGTCCTCATATGTAGCGCTAAGGATTTTGTAGTCTGATTAAGAAGTTACATTCAGTGAAAGATAATTTTTCGAAACGAAACGTACAAGTTAACTAAGATTTAGGGGTAGGAGCAAAGAGCTGTATTTTAGGTGAAGCATAATGCTTATCTGATTAACTCTGAATATCCTAACCATTAAATATTTGCTTATTTGTTTATTCATTCTGCATTTGCCTTGCAGATAGCTGCTTATTGCAGCCAAAGAGAATTTTTACGCAACGAATATATTTTGCAACACCGACGTATTTCGTTTAAATATATTCATTTCAAAATGATATTGCTCACTGAAAATGTTTACGTACCATAAATGTGCTGTTCCTGGCATATGTGCACTTATTTTGTCGAAGGAGGTACACAGTTCCAGGTTCAGTGGAACACGGTACAAATAAATTACAGAAGAGTTATTTAGAAGCAATATACAGAAATGTAGCACAGCAGTAGTTGCAGGGGTGACGATGAAATGATGTCAGGTAAGAGAAACGCTATAAACGGCATACGGTTCGCATGGAGTCCGGACTGTGATGATAGAAACATTCTTTGTAAGCAGCGGCATGCGGGCTATTTTGCAGATGTGCGGAAAATGGTAAATGTACGAAAGAGTAAACAAATACGTTTCATACGGGCAAGCAGTAGGAAAAAATGAACTCAGGCTGCCACACAGGCTGCGAGCAACTTCGTTTGCGGACAAAGCAGCGTGTGACCAACTGGCAGTCGCTACGCCGCACAGCGATAAAACCACGAAGTCGGAAACGGTGATTTGTCCGTCGTGCGTTTACAGATGATTGGCAGTGCCATGTAACTGCACCGGTATAAGTCACCTTCGATTTTTTTTTTTACGGGCGTACTAAAGCTATTTTGAGCGATACAATTTTATTAGCCGGTAGCGTTGGAAAGTGCTGACGACATAAACGAGGAATATAGCAATTTGCTAACTCGCTTAACAAGAATGGAAAAAGAAATGGAGTTTCAGGCTTACATATATGTGAAGTTCATTGCAGTTATTGCCTCGTTAATCATTCCGCGTTAGACTACGAACAACGCGAACGGTGGCAGCTTTTTTTCCCGTTCCATGATTATTTTGCAAAACAAGGAAACCTCTGGATTGTCGGCATACGGCTATTTTGTGTTTGATTCCATGAGCCAGAAAATAACTGAGAGACTGGAAAGAGCTCATTTGGCGGTATGAGGGCCTACCGATACACGTAGTCAGGTCAGGGCTCTCTTGGTATGCCGGATACCTGCGGCGACCAAAATGGTTCAAATGGCTCTGAGCACTATGGGACTTAACATCTGTGGTCATCAGTCCCCTAGAACTTAGAACTACTTAAACCTAACTAACCTAAGAACATCACACGCATCCATGCCCGAGGCAGGATTCGAACCTGCGACCGTAGCAGTCGCGCGGTTCCGGACTGAGCGCCTAGAATCGCTAGACCACCGCGGGCGGCTCCTGCGGCGACCGCCGCCGCTTATAATGATTTATGGAGTCGCTAAAACCGACAGCTTATCCACACTCGGTCTTCAATGTATTTCACTAGGACACGTTTTTGTGGTCGCCAACAGTACGCTGTGACGACACGGTGCCCAGCGCTCAAGCCGACGTCGCCCCACCGCATGTCATGGCTACAACAGTGTTGCTCGAAGGAAATGCAAAATGTTCCAGATTAAACGTCATCGCCGTTGTAAGAGAAGGACTAGCAAACAGGAGACGAAATTAAGTTATTTACTGAAATTGACACAATGAAGAAGATATCTGAATAAATATAGAGAATATTGCCGTAAAACGTACAGGGAAGAGAGAATTAAACTTTATTAATTTATAACATCGCAAGAGAATCAAAGAAGCTCATGCAACACTACAAGTGTTTAATATTTGAACTGAAACCATATAAATACGTTAATGATGTAAAGGATTATAAAATGGCTCAAGTGGCTCTGAGCACTAGGGTACTTAACATCTGAGGTCATCAGTACCCTAGAATTTAGAACTACTTAAACCTAACTAACCTAAGGACATCACACACATCCACGCCCGAGGCAGGATTCGAACCTGCGACCGTAGTAGTCGCGCGGTTCCAGACTGAAGCGCCTAGAACCGCTCGGCCACCGAGGCCGGCGTAGAGGACTATAAATAAAACTAGTATCAAGCGTGCTCTTTGCTAACGGCTGGAGATCTGTTGTAAATGTAAAAGTAACATACTGTTGAAGGAAATAGAAACATCAGCGTTACGACGATAATATAAAGCTATACTGTTAAAATGGCCAGTAATCTACATCCCCATATTCATACATACTCCGCAAGCCACCGTACCGTGCATGGAGGAAGGTACCCTGTACCACCACCGGTCATATCCTTTCCTGTTCCACTTACAAACAGAACGAGGGAAAAATGACTGTCTATAGGCCTCCGTATGAGCCGTAATTTGTCATTGATTACCTTCGTGGACTTTACACGAAAAATGTGTCGGTGACAGCAGAATCGCTCTGCAGTCAGCTTCAAACGCCAGTTCTTTAAATTTTGTCAATAGTGTTCCTCGAAAACAACGTCGCCTTCCCTACAGGGATTCCCATTTGAGTTCCTGAAACATCTCCGAAACATTTGACTGTTGTTCGAACCTATCGGTACAGATCTAGCAGCCTGCCTCTGAACTGCTATTATGTCTTGCCTTCAGCCGACCTGATGCGGATCCGAAACACTCGAGAAGTACTCACAAGTAGTTGCACTAGCGTTCTATGTGCGGTCTCTTTTACAGATGAACCACACATTCTCAAAATTCTCTCAATACTACTGATCCGTATTAACTTACTTTTTTTATTTATATCTAATTGTTATTCATCACACTAGCTGGAAGTTTTGTCTTAGTCATCTTACATCATCCTGGAATCACTCAACTTCGAGACCTTCGCGTACATCACAGCATCATAAGCAAACAACCACAGACTGATGTGCTTCCTGCCCGTCATGTCATTTATGTATATAATGTATTTAGGAAATGATAGCTGTCGTGTCACACTTCCCTGGAGCACTTCCGACGATATCCTTGACTGTAATGAACATCCGCCTTCGTGGACACATACTGGGTTCTATTACTTAAGAAGTCATCCAGCCACACAAATATCTAGGAACGAATTCCATATGCTCGTAGCTTCGTTAACAGTCTGCAGTGAGACACCGTATCAAATGCTTTTCGGAAATCTAGAAATATGCATTCTACCTGTTGCCCTTTATCCATAGTTCGCAGCATATCATTTAAGAAAAGGGCAGCACAGTTCACATAGATCGTAAAACGACATCGGCACCAGGACGTGACCAAATTTCGACAGGTATTTGAAACTAACGTAGACCACTGACAGCAATGCAAAACTTTTTAATATAGCATTTAACGATTGTCGAATACCTTACAAATGTCTTGTGCAGTTTCCGAATTCATATAGATCAAGGGGGAAGTAAAATTGACAATTTATATAGCATGTGTCAAGCATATGTAATTTTAAAAGGCTCTCCAGAGGACCAATAAAGTGCATTCATTGTGGCCACGTCAAGGTGAGTTCCCACCCTAATGATGTAAGCACAAGTGTTAACTGTAAAGGCGAAAAACTACATTAGTGCTTAAGATAGTAATGACTGGTAAGATGATGAAGGAAGCACGCTTTCCTTTCAGAAAATAACAATAACCGAACAGATTGTGTCATACAGCTTAGGATTTGATATTTGAGGAGTATGAAGGATTCTTTGTTACCAGGATGGATAGGCGTGCGTTTTAAAGTATCGTCTTCGCAGGGAGAAAATGCGCCGGCCCCGGATCGAATGCAGCCGGAGGATTAACGACGAGGAACGCTGTGCCGGCCACACTGCAAGTGGTTTTTACGCGGTTTACGACATCTCACCAGTTGAATACCAGACCCGTGCCCTAATAGCGGCTCCATTACACTATTCTTAAACATTTAGAAAACTATAGCCCACTTTCACATAAATACCAATACACCCATTACACGAGGTGGTGACAGGAAGAGGTATCCCTTATATTGTCCATCCTACACCTATGAGGGACAAAAGAAGAGAAAGAAGAAGAATAACATGAACTATTGCTTGGCCCTTTATGTACACTGCTGGCCAATATAACTGCAGTACCAGGTTGAATAGCAAATAACGAAAATTTACTGATCGTGCTTGCAAACAACATTACATCCATACTCTGCAAACCACTGTAAAGAGCATGGAAGAGGTAACTCCCTTTTGCACCAAAGGCTTCTTCTTGTTCAGTTCAAGCTTGGAACGCGCGAAGAGTAATTGCTTAAACGCCTCTGTGCGTGCTGTAATTAGTTTAATCTTGACTTCGCTATGTCCTTTGTAAACTGGTTCCATTTCCTTACTATCATACCAATGAACCGCAGTCTGCCAGCTGCTTTACCTACAACTAAGTTCATGTGATCCCAGATCGGGATTTAGACGATCTAACGCGCCAGGCAGAATATCCCTTAGGAGGACATCCAAAAATTATATCAATCAGTGCCAAGCCGAATAATTGCTTGCATAAGGGCTAGAGTTAGACGAATGCGTTATTGACTCACCTAATTTTTAATGTTCTTTCTCTTGACTAAATCATCAAATTTTTCTGAAATTATAGTCATTTGTTCGTCTGCACATGCACATAACCTCTATCGATTAACGTCCCTTTTGAATAATTCCTTCGTGGTGCGTTTTTCGTGTACTTTCACATTTTATACGTATAACAGTTTGGGCATCACTACTAAATGAAGAGAACAGTTTGTTTCAATGTTGTATTGTAACTTTCAGGTCTACCTCAGCGCACTCAGCACGTTGATCCATCAGTCTAATGTCAAACGGTATTGTTATTGACCTGGGATTTAGAAAAATGTGTTCTGTTGAAGGTTAAATAAGAAAATTAAAGGCTGGATGTCATGAAACTGACCCGACCTTAAATACATGTCACTCCACAACAAGAGTTCGCTGGATAGCTTGAAGGCTATTCCCTGCTTCAGCAAAGTGTCAGGATATGAGGCTTGTCGTCAAGCCTTCTGTCTTCAAACTAATGCTGACAACGTGAATGACGTCCAAGATCTTTAGGTAGCATCGTCGCGCAAGGCCACAGACTTTATCAATCAGTCCAATCGTAACCAGGAAGTCTCCATAAAATAAAAGTAGGAAGGACCTTCTCGCCTCCTGTGTCTGCCACTGAAGTGCTTAAAGATGGTTAGAACCTTTAGTTTAGAGCTCTTGACTTGAGATGCTCACGTGTGACAACCATTTGAGTTCCTCATCACAGGTGATGACCAGGAACGGTAGTGAAACTAAGAATATTGTCTCGTAGTTGCAGTACAGAATGATTAAACCATGATGTTCATGATTGAGATACACACACACACACACACACACACACACACAGAGAGAGAGAGAGAGAGAGAGAGAGAGAGAGAGAGAGAGATTTACGTGGAGAAAGTTTGAAGCTTGTGGTTGTAGCCAATAATTCTAGTCTGCTTATTATCGGTTGAAACTGGTTCAAATGGCTCTAAGCACTATGGGACTTAACATCTGAGGTCATCAGTCCGAGAGACTTAGAACTACTTAAACCTACCTAACCTAAGGGCATCACACACATCCATGCCCGAGGCAGGATTCGAACCTGCGACCGTAGCAGCAGCGCGGTTCCGAACGGAAGCGCCTAGAACCGCTCGGCCACAGTGCCGGCGGTTGAAACTGTCACTCAAACATTTCTAGACTTGAAGATGAAACCAGATCGAAAAATTGTCCACAACAAGCAGTAATCGGACATGGCTCGTGACTTTGGACACCGTATGGTTAATGGCTATTGCAAAAAGGGTAACGCTTAATACGTTGTACGTTTTAACTGCACCATCACAATACGTATAGTCGCTAATGAAATTATGTTATAAATAATTCATCACAATTTACGAAGAATGGTATCCATACCTACAACACCATAGAAAAAATTACCTCTATTACTCATTATTAAATCTGTCAGTTGCTCAGAAAGGAGCTCAATATGCATGCAACGAAATTTTTTCATCATTTTTCCAAATAACATAAAATGTCTGACAGTTAGCAAAGCAAATTTTAAATCCAACGTAAAGTCATTTCTTCTGGACAACTCCTACTATTCCATATACGAATTTTTATTGAAACGTTGGTACCTTGACCATTTCGTAACTAAAGTGATATGTTTATCACGTTTTTAACTTCCTGCGACAATGACATGTCGCATAACTACGCAACTTCTCATGTGTCTATTTCGTAGCGACGTACACTATCTTATCAAAGGTATCCTGACATCTGTCACGGACATTAATATGGGATATGTCCACACATGGCCATTATGTCAGCTTGGATTCTGCTGGTGACTTCCAATGTAGTGACCTAATGTCTGCAGAGGATTACTGGACCACTCTCCCTCAAGAGCCTAATCCAGAGGAGGTAGTGAAGTTGGACCTGGAGTCTGGAGCGAAGTCGATGTCGAAACTTATCCCAGAGGTGTTGCAGTCGGTTCACAACGTGACTCTGGGGAGGATACTCCGTTTCAGGAAAGTTATTGCCCACAAAGCATTGCCTCACAGACGATGCTTTACGGCAGGGTGAACAAAACATGTCAGAGCACTACTGCAGAAACAACGAAAAATGTATGCCAAATATAAATGAACGCAAAATCCCCAATATCGGCAAAGTTTTTCAGAAGATCGAAATTTAGTGCGAACGATAATGTGAAATCCTTTTAATAATTTTCACAACGAAACTCAGTCACGAAATCTGGCAGAATACCCACAGAGAGTCTGGTCGTATCTGAAGCACACCAGCGGCAAGGTGTAGTCAATACCTCCTGTGCGCGATAACAGTGATGATGTTACCGATGATAGTTCCACTAAAGCAGAGTTATTAAACACGATTTCTGAAATGCCTTTCCAAAAGAAGAAGTAGTAAATGTTTCAGAATCCGTATAAAGAACAACTTCCAACATGAGTACCTTTGAAGTAGGTATCCTTGGTGTAGCGAAGCAGCTTAAAACACTCACAAAAGACAAGTTTCCGGTTCAGATTACATACCAGGCAGGTTCCACTTAGCAATCATATACAATCGCTCGCTCGTAGAAAGATCCGCGCCCAAAGTCTGGGAAGTTGCATAAGTCACACCAGTACCCAAGTAAGGAAATAGGAAAAATCCGACGAATTACAGACCCATTCACTAAAGTTGAGCCTCGGGAATGGATGTGTGTGATGTCCTTAGGTTAGTTAGGTTTAATTAGTTCTAAGTTCTAGGCGACTGATGACCTCAGAAGTTAAGTCGCATAGTGCTCAGAGCCATTTGAACCATTTGAACTAAAGTTGACTTGCAGTAGGATTCTAGAACACATACTGTGATCCAACATAATGAATCACCTAGAAGAAAACAATTTATTGACTTGTAGCCAACATGGATTCAGAAAATACCGTTCTTGTGAAACACTACTAGCTCTTTATTCTTACGAAGTAATACCTGCTATCCACATGGGACGTCAAATTGATTCCATGTTTTCAGATTTCCAGAAGGCTTTTGACACTGTTCCCCACAAGTGACTTCTAGTTAAATTGCGTGCCGATGGAGAATCGTCTCAGTTGTATGACTGGATTCGTGATTTCCTATCAGAAAGATAACCGACGGAAAGTGATCGAATAAAACAGAGGTTATATCTGGCGTTCACCAAGGAAGTTTTATAAGCCCTCTGTTGTGCCTGATCTACATGAAAGACTTAGGAAAGAATTTGAGCAGCCCTCTTAGATCGTTTGCAGATGATTCTGTCATTTACCGTCGCGTAAAGTCATGAGATGATCAAAGCGAATTACAGAAATTGTATTTACACGATAAATTACCCAAATCTAAAGAATGTAAAATCAACAAAATACTTAGGGATTACGATTACAAATAACTTAAATTGCAAAGATCAAATAGGTAATGCTGTGGGGAAAGCAAACCAAAGACTGTGATTTATTCGCAGAACGCTTAGAAAATGTACGAAAGAAACAAACACCGTCCGAAACAGTCCATGAAGGTCAAACGCTACCGTCCGGCCGCCGTGTCATCCTTAGCTCTTAGGCGTCACTGGATGCGGATACGGAGGAGTATGTGGTCAGCACTCCGCTCTCCCGGCCGTTGTCAGTTTTCGTGACCGGTGCCGCTACTGAATCACGTAGCTCCTCCACTGGTCTCGCAAGGGCTGAGTGCATCCCCCCCCCCCCTTACCAACACCACTCGGCAGACCCAGATCGTGACCCTTGCAAGTGCTTACCAAGCCCCACTCCCTTAAGTTCGCTGATTTAAGATAAACCGGTGTTACCATTGCGGCAAGACGTTGCCTTAGAAAATGTAACAGCTCTACAGGGTCTCTATATAGTCCCTTTACAGCTTCAAAATTTTATTACAACGGCAGTTGTTGAAATATTTTAACAAAATTTCTTTTTTTGTAATCACTGTTTACTAAAGATTTTATGTGTACTAAAATTTTGTCTGTCAAATACTCTGTTGATGGAAGGAACTGAACCTCTATAAAATGGCAACTCCTCAAGAGAAAGCGCAATGTGTGTCCTGGTTTATTGAGACAAAATCGGATGTTGAGACTCAACGAAACTTCAGAACGAAGTATGGAAGAGATCCACCATCGCGCCCTTCCATCCGTGCATGGCACAAAAAATTTATGGAGACAGGGACAGTGTTGGATAAAGGGAGGAGCGGGCAACCGAGTAAATCCGAGGAAAACATCGATCGCGTTTTAAACGTCTTCACTCGTTCACCTACTATGTCGACCCGCACGGCTGCCAGACAGTTGCAACTACCACGTTCAACTGTGCATAAGGTCCTCTACAAGAACTTACGGTTGTACGCTTACAAAGTGCAACTGTTACAGACACTTGAGTCAAATGACAAGCCAAAATAGACAGATTTTAAACTCAGCATGCTGGAACCCCTTTCGGAGGATGAAGCACTCCTCAAGCGAGTTTGTTTCAGTGACGATGCAACTTTTCATGTTTCTGGGACATTAAACAGACACAGTGTGAGAATCTGGGGATCTGAACACACCCATGTGACTAGGGAGCTTCACCAGGATAGTACAAAAGTGAATGAGTTGTGTGGAAACATGTGCAACGGAATAATTGGTCAATTTTTCTTCAACGAGTCAACAATTGCTGCAGATGTTTACCTCGACCTTCTGACCAAATATCTAGCACCACAATTGATTGACTTAAAACCAGCTATCATTTTCCAGCAAGATGGTGCACCACCAAATTGGGGACTGCATGTTCGTTGGTTCCTGAATGAAACATTTCCTGGCAGATGCATTGGGAGGGATGGGCCAAATCCTTGGCCACCGCGTTCGCCAGATATCACTCGCTTGGACTTATACTATGGGGGTATGAAAAGATATCGTGTATCAAACATAGATACGGGACATTGCTGACTTGAAGCAAAGGATTTGTAACGCCACTTCCTCCATTGATGACGCTATGCTACAGCGAACATGGCAAGAAATCGAGTACCGTCTTGATGTGCTTCGTGCAACTAAAGGCGCCCATATAGAGGTCTATTAAACACTGTCAAAAAAACTTCTATAAACACTGATTGCAATAAAAGAAATGTTGTTAAAATATTTCAACAACTGCCGTTGTAATAAAATTTAGAAATTGTAAAGGGACTTTATGGACACTCTGTACTATAGAGACTGCTTACACTACGCTTGTCCACTCTGTTTTGGAGTATCACAGTGCGGTGTGGGGCCCGCATGAGATAGTATTGACGGAGGAAATCGAGAAAGTTCAATGAAGGGCAGCTCGATTTGTATTATCGCGAAATAGGCGAAATGGGGTGACAGTCATTAAAACAAAGGCGTTTCTCGCTGCGGCAGGACCTTCTCACGAAATTTCAATCACCATTTCCCTGGGATGCTCGAGAGTGGAACAGTAGAGAAGTAGCTTAAAGGTTGTTCGATGAACCCACTGCCAGACACTTAATTGTGAATCGCAGAGTAATCATGTAGATAAAGATGTAGATTACCATGCCGACACAAACATCCTCTGTCTGCGAACTATTCCTCTACTGTACGCAGCACCCCATACTGTAACACCACGTCCTCCATTCGTCACTTTAGGCACTGCACATGAGGTCAAGTAACGTTATTCAGGTTTTCGCCAAACCCAAACACTTCCACCGGCCTTCCACAGGGTATAGTGTGAGCCATCACTTGAGATCACTTATTTCTAGCTGTCATTGACAGCACTGACTACAGAAACGTTATGAGGAGCTGCTCGACCATTGTACGCCACTCTTTTTAATTCCCTGCGCACGTAGTTCTAGCAGGACTGCCGACAGCCCTTTGGAACTTACGAGTGATTCCTTCAACTGAATTTATATGATTTTTACAACCTTGTCCATATTGTTCGACGGTCCCTGCCAATCACTACGTGAGGACCGCCTGGTCTTGGTTTAGCCGTGGTTCCTCCTTCGCATCTCCACTTCACAATCACATCACCAACACTCGACTCGGGTAGCTTTATAAGATTTGAAATGTGCCTGGTGGATTTGTTGCTGAGGTGACATTCAACGACTAGGTCACGTTCGAAGTGACTGAGCACTCCTGTTAGAACCATTCAGCTGTTACTGCTTCTTAACTGACAGCTCCTTCTATACTGGTGAGTTCGCTTCTCGGGTCATGTAGTGGATAAATTCGCATAACGTAGCGTTGTCGGGATGCTTTCCAATGAACAGCGTAGTACGTGCACAAAGAAAAAATTTTTAATATTTTTGCACGATCGGATAAAACTGATATGTTTGTTAGTATTTCACTGCACAGCAGTGCGGTGGGAAGCCTCCCAATAATACATTTTATAGTTTATTCACAGATTCCAACCTGCAGCAGAAATATTCCACAACAGTGGGCGATCTACTTCAGCCGTATACATACAAGCAACAAGTTAGGTGTTTGTTTATCCATACCCTTTACGTGGAACGACGAAGCGGAAACAATGTGGCGACAGTTTCCACACCATCCGACTGCGACGGAGTCGGCTTGGTTGTCAGAAAGTGTCTACGCCTGAATCGAAAAATCAAGTGCGCGTTCAATACGGCGGGCGTAATTTCTGGAATAATAGGAGTTAGGAGAGCACAGCCAATCTCAGGGCCGCTAGTCAGCGAGGTTTTCTTTTTTTTTCTCCTCAGAGGCCCGGGGCTGCTCCCACGAATTGAATCTGCCCCCACTAACAGCCTGCTGCCGCCTGATTAGCGAACGCTCTGCGCCCCTCATTCCGATAAATACCTGCATCAGCCAATTAAATGTTTCGGTTTCGCACTGGCCAATTTACGTCACAGAGTTTTTTTAACTTATCAAGTAATGTGATATAATCCTTTCGACAAATTTTAAAATTCTCTGACAACAACGTCTTTGTGAGCGCTGTTTATTTACGGTCGATACACTTGTAAATGTGTATCAGACGTTATACAGGGTGAAGAAAAATTCGCGCACTCGGCCATCGCAGCACGATTCCTCACATATCAGCAACACAAAAATGTCACAAAATTTCGACCTGCGCATATTTCGGGTAATAAAAGGACGTTAAAGACTGGCGATCTGAAAACACTGTAATCACGTGTAAGGGAACTACCTGTGTCAGTTTATAGGAGTACTGTTGTGTAGTTGGTGCATTAGACAGTGTTTTGTGTTAGCACGCAGGTTGTCGAGGGTTCGATTGTGCGTCGATGTTTATTTGTTTTTATTTGCTAAAAGTATTCTGCGTGGTACGCTATCTGGCCTCGTAGTCGTCATACACCGATTACAGTGGGTTTTCTACAAAACATTTGCAGTTACATACTACGAACACAGAAATGGAAATACAATCGTTTTCATTGTTCAACTTTTAAAGAAGCCTTCTGCACGTCGTGGACACGAACTGTAGATTCCAAACTTGTTGTGTGTGTACCCTCCTCCAGTGGTCCCATCGATTAATACCAAGTATTATTCTTGTCAAGTTCAAGTCCATTACATTTCGTTAGGGCTTTACGTTGCATTAGGGCTAACAACCTGCTCTACAAATAAATTTGATGGACCCTTTGGGGGAGGGTACTCAGAAAACAGGTTTGGAATTTAGTAGAAGCAGTGGTGTGAAAAAATTCGTGTCCACAACGTGCAAAAGGCTTCTTTAAAAGCTGACCAATGAGAACGATTGTACTTCCATCTCTGAGTTTGTAGTACGTAACTGCAAATGTTTTGTAGAAGACACATTGTACTCTGTGTAATCAACGTTAAGATTTTTCCAGCCAGCAATACGTGTCATTTCAGTATTACCTCTATCTCGAAGTATCTGCAGTCGTGCAGATTCATGTGTTTCATACGTAAGTAGTGGCGAAGTGTCTCTGTATTATGGTATAATTGTTGTAGCGTGTCAAAATCTTAGCACTTAACTCACTGCGACGGAAATTCCCGTTAAGATATAATAATACGTCAGGCCGATAGCCCATAGCCAGACGAGACGCTAATGTACGAGTCTGGAAGGAAACTATGATTGTCAGGATTTGTAGGCAATGAGCACAAGTACAGCTGCATCAGATGGGGTAAGCAGCAGCTGTGAAATTATCTGAAATTCACCTCTTCAAAATACGAGCCTTTTGGTAACATAATCGTCTCCCGTTCCTACATAAAGCTCTATAAAACCTTTTTATAGCATAAACCAGTTTCATTTTTTACTTTTGACGCGTTATGTTTGGCTTTTAGTACAACTAAACGATAAAAACTGATAGATTTACTGTAAATGCCAACATTAAACCTACATCTACCTCTACATGCATATTCCGCAAGCAACAATATCGTGCATGGCGGAGGGTACCTTGAACCACTACTAGTCATTTCCTTTCCTTTTCCACTTGCAAATAGGGTGAAGGAAAAGCTACAATATATATGCCTGCGTCCGAGCCCTGATCTCTGTTATCTTTTTTTCGTTGTCCTGCAGTCAGCTTCAAATGTCTGTTCTCTGTTCTTTCTAAATAGTGTTTCGCTTATTGTGGTATCAATACTTGGGAGTCATCCTGCTACGAAATTATGAACCAATAGTTTTTCATCGAATAATAAATACTACATTAAGCTTGTAATGAAGTCTAAATACATCAAGCGAACACGCACAGTCTGAAAGCATCAAGACAGTGACATCCTCAATGAAGGCAGTGACTAGCTGAAATAGGAAAATTGTCCTCCTAAACAAAGTGTAATCTTCTGATATAAAAGTGGTTTCGAGCATACCCCAAACGAGTGTAATAGGAACATTATTGTTAAAATTATATATAAATGACCTAATGGATAAAGGAGGAAGTTTCATGAAGTTGCTCACGCATAATTCTGTTGTGCGGGATGGTTATAATTAAACTTTCGCTACTTGAGAGGGCCCTCGTGAAAAAAGATTGATCGTAGGACAATGACGCATTGAGGAAACATTTTTCATGACATGCGGAAGAGATATAACGAATAAGCCATTGTAAGAAACATTTTCATTTCCACACGAGAGGTTAACATTTGTTAATCGCGTAGCATGTTCCCGTTCCAGGTTCCAAGCGTTGCTCAATGTGACGACCATTTCCATCCACGAAAGCCTGAAATGTACAAGAGATTTCTCTACTGCTGCCTAAAACATCTCAGGTGGGAAGTTAACTACCTCCCTCGCTATGCTCATCTTTAGCCTCCAACAGTCCGGAACCGTGAGACCGCTACGGTCGCAATTTCGAATCCTGCCTCGGGCATGGATGTGTGTGATGTCCTTAGGTTAGTTAAGGTTTAAGTAGTTCTAGGGGACTTATGACCACAGCAGTTGAGTCCCATAGTGCTCAGAGCCAATTGAACAATTTTTTAGCCTCCAACGTGTGCCAATATCCCGCTGATTAAAGCTGTCCTTCAAGTAATCCCACAGTCAGAAATCACTCGTGTTCAAATCTGGTGATCTAAGAGTCCACGAGCTTTGTAGCGATGGGGTGACGATTCACTTTTCTCCAAATGTGTACGGAGTAATCGAGCGTCCTCACGAGCACTGTGAGGTGGAGCTCCATCTTCTATAGAAACACATCAGCTGAAAGCACCTCTCTTCCGCAAAGCGGGAATCACACATTGGCGAAGCAGTTCATAGTAACACCTGCCGTTCACGCTACATGTCCCTGTTCCTTGGGATCCGAGTCGTTCAAGGAAAAATCTACCAATCCTGAATTATGCCGTGAAGCTGCAACACACAGTAACGCGTTCACTATGCAGGGGAACTTTATGAACGTTCGTTGGCGGTGACGAACCCAAATGCGACAGTTGTGAATGTTCACCACCTCACTGAGGGTAAAGTGTGTTTCATCACTAAACAAAATGGTCCAAGGCCACATGTCGTCACCTTCAGTCCTTGCAAGAAACGTAAGTGCAAAGTGTACTCGAATGTCTGCATCACGTGGCAAAAGTTGGCGAGTAATGTGAAGTTTGTACGGATACTATTACGCAGCTCTTTTCGTAGATCACAGAATGTTCAGCTGTCGTGACACGGCTCGTACACTGCCCGAAGACTGCACATTGCGTCCAGGATTCTCAGCCATGGCAACAGTAACTTCTCCAACAATTTTTGGCGCAATTTACCGTCCGCCTTTTCCACGAACAATTTCCAAATCGCCAGCTAATTCGAACTTTTGAATCACGTTCTTCAACCCCGGTGTGGAAGAGGACCTCTCCATATTCCTTTAACGCGTCGATACTCTCGAAGAACAGCAGCACTATTGCAGCTATCACAAAAGAGCTTTACGCCTAAATACATGCTAACCTTGTCCAGACCCATGTTGACTCCAATTTTAATGCAGATTGATGCTTGTGGTTCAACGCTACGTCGCTGTACCAGTATCGACGCCTAACGACAAGTCACGACAATAAGAGCACTGCCGGTCGGAGTGGCCAAGCGGTTAAAGGCGCTACAGTCTGGAACCGCGTGACCGCTACGGTCGCAGGTTCGAATCCTGCCTCGGGCATGGATGTGTGTGATGTCCTTAGGTTAGTTAGGTTTAAGTAGTTCTAAGTTCTAGGGGACTGATGACCTTAGAAGTTAAGTCCCATAGTGCTCAGAGCCATTTGAACCAATAAGAGCACTAACAACGCAAATCGTGCAGCACATAGTCTAAACACATACCTGTAGCACTGGGTACCCACACGGTAAACAGCTATCCGTATACACTGGCTCAAACAGCGAAAGTTTAATTATAACCACACTGTACATAGATAAATAATAAGGCTAAAAATCACTTTTATTAGTTGATAGAAGACCTACAGACAACGGACGCTTCGCGAAGAGTTTGGCAGTTTACTATGAACACAGAATAAATGTATTATAGCGAATAAATAGGTGGAAGGAGCCGTTATTATTTGACTAGGAGTTTGCCGTAGCATCACGGGAAATAGTCATATCCATTAAACATTTAGAAGTAAGCCCACGCAGCGATTTAAAGAAGAACGACCTCATAAAGCCTGACGTTGGAAAAGCAGATTCATAAGAAGTATAATTAGGAAGTCTAGTTCGCCTGCGAAGAAAGTGCATTACAAAACACTCGTGTCACCGATACCTGAGTATTGCCCCTCAGTCTGGAACGCTTACCCGGCATGACTGATAGAGGGAGAGGGAGGCTCACGGTATAACCGCAGCGGCAGACGCTACAAGAGTGGCGTGCATCATGGCGTGTTACAATTTCTAAAGCATACTTAGTAGAAGAGTCATTAAAATTCTGGTTCGTCCTCTATATATCTCAAGAAATTATTGGGAAGATAAATTACGGACATTCCATCAGGCTTCTTTTAGCGCACCATTCGCGATTGGAGCAGGAAATGGGCTGGAGTTACACGAAGTATCCTCGGATACGTGCTATGATGTTGCTTACCGAGTATTGATGATGAAATAGAAAAAAAAGTCGTAGCGATTAAATCCTACCGGCAGAGACTTTCAGCCTGAGAATATTTCTGTACAATTTATCTAAAAGGAAACCTGCGTGGCCGTCACGGAGTTGAAAGAAGCATACCATACTTTGGGCCATATATCTTAGGGTATGAATCAGAGAATATCAAGGAAATAGGCTGCAGTTTTTTTTTTTTTTTTGTGAGACTCAGAGTGATCAAATGGCATTACAAATGTAGTTAGTCGAGTAATATATGGGGTGCTCGTATTATGCTTGTATTTCGTGGATGCTGCAAGTAGCTAGTTAACAGTAAAGTTGTCTTATAGTCAAAAATTAAATTACAGTAGTCTTAGCAATAAAACGAGTAAAATGCGTATCGTGAACGGAGGATAGTAACAGTGCCTTCAGCCGGCCGGTGTGGCCGTGCGGTTCTAGGCGCTTCAGTCTGGAACCGCGTGACCGCAAGTTCGAATCCTGCCTCGGGCATGGATGTGTGTGATGTCCTTAGGTTAGTTAGGTTTAATTAGTTCTAAGTTCTAGGCGACTGATGACCTCAGAAGTTAAGTCGCATAGTGCTCAGAGCCATTTGAACAGCGCCTTCACAACTCGGAATGGGATAGTTGCCTACATTAAACTGCGCATTAGTAGCGGTTTTGAAGTTGTCACAAATACGTATGAGTCTATTCGTTAATAACTACAAGGGGCGTAGTCAAATGGTTCAAATGGTTCTGAGTACTATGGGACTTAACATCTATGGTCATCAGTCCCCTAGAACTTAGAACTTCTTAAACCTAACTAACCTAAGGACATCACACAACACCCAGTCATCACGAGGCAGAGAAAATCCCTGACCCCGCCGGGAATCGAACCCGGGAACCCGGGCGTGGGAGGGGCGTAGTCCATTAATATGACATGACGTGGTGATCACACCCATTCCTGCCTCCGGTCTAGTTCCTTTGTTAGACCCTTTTGCATTGGAAAATTTATCGGGCTAACACGAGATAACGTAGTTGAGCTGAGAGTTTTAAAGTCGCCTGAGCGAAAACTTCTTTTGCGCAGCCAAGAATGGCTCAAAAAAGTACTTACAGGTTAATATACGCATCTAGATCATTAAATGTTATTGAAACACAAATTAACTTGCATCTAGAAACACGAAATGCATCTTGCCAGAAACATTTGTAGATACCAGTGAAGATAGTACCAGTGAAGACTGTAATACTTAACTGTTGCGCTGAGTTGCCCTTTGAGTGGTATTGACTCTTTATCATACAACAACTCATGCGAATGCCAGTTTTCCTGGAGTTTCGGTGGGCTCTATAGACACTGGCGTTATTTGTGGAGTGGCACGATATACTGCGGCGGTGCCGCTGAATGACTGACGAACACGGCAAGCATATATTCATGTTGTTGAAAACATAGCACACTGTGTTGAGATGGGAGCAGTCCTTCCGCCAGTGTTTCCTTTATCTCTCGGGATACGATTTGCCTGACGTTTAGGGGCCATGTTTACACGCATACTATGCGGCTGGAAGAAACCGTGAAATGTGGCAGCTTTTTCTTGATGCTACACACCCCCAACCGAAGCAACGGCACACAGGATGAGAGATTGTTAGTATTGTAGAATAGCGAACTATTGTTGCCCGACGATTCATGCGCCTAACGCTCGTTAGTAATGTTACCCACTTTTATTTCGCCATCGAACGCGTGCTGCATTGATCATGCTACCTCAAACTATTCAGGAATGTGATTGAGTTTCGGCGCCGAAGAGTCGAAGACATAAAATCTTCACGGTAAGGGGCAAGGTGAAACACAATTTCTTGTAACACTCCCTCTGAAATATTCATATCACAATAATGTTTTCCCCTTATTCCAAATCATATTTTGTTGCACGAAACGGGTCTCACTTTCGCTTTAATGTCGTCGTCGTCGTCGTCGTCGACTTCATCCCGAAGACTGGTTTCACGCAGTTCTTCATCTCTACATCTACATGGATACTCTGCAAATCATACTTAAGTGCCTGTGTAAACCTGCTTGCTGTATCCATCTCTTTATCTCGCTCTACAGTTTTTAACAACGACACACTGCCCTCTACTACAACACTGACCATTCCTTATCCCTCACGGTGAGTCCTATCAACCTGTCACTTCTCTTGATCCAGTCGGGCCATAATTTCTTTCTTCCATAATTCTGTTAAGTGCCTCCTCCTCAGATACATGATATACCCTTTGTAATCCTAAGCATTCTTCTGTAGCATCACAGTTCGAAAGCTTCTATTGCCTTATTGTCTGAATTATTTATTTTCCAAGTTTCACTTCCATACAAGGCCGCACTCGAAACAAATACTTCCTAATACTTACATTAATATTCGAACGTCATAAATTTCTGTTCTTCAGAAACGATTTTCTTGCTATTGCCAGTGTACATTGTATTTCCTCTCTACTTCGGCCATCGTCAGCTATTTTACTGTCCAAATAGCAAAACTCATTCTTATTCTCTCGATGTTGCCTGATTTAATTCGATAAAAATCCATTTATCCTTGTTTCGCCTTTGTTGATGTTCATCTTATATCCTCCTTTCAACAGACTTTCCATTCCGTTCAGCAGCTCTTCCAAGTCTTTTGCCATTTCTGACCGACATACAATGACAGTGGCAAACCTCAAAGTTTTCATTTCTTCTCCCTGAACTTTAATTCCTTCTATAATTTTTTCCTCTGGTTTCATTTACTACTAGCTCAATGTATAGACTGAGAAACATTTGGAACAGGTTACAACCTTGTCTTACCCCCTTCTCAAATAGTGCCTCCCTTTCATGCCCTTTCGATTCTTATAAAGACCAGTTTCTATACAAGTTGAAAATAACCGTTCGCTACCTGTAACCTCCCTCATCCTACCTACTGTCAGAAATGTAAGGCCAGACCCCCTTCTACCATTCCTGAACTCACCGTTCCTATCCGCCCTCTGGAGGGCCCCACCCCTCCCGGCAATTCCCTTCGCCCACCCCTACCGCTGAGGACATCATCCTTCAGAATATTCATCATTTTCAGCGCCCGCACACCCTCCAACAGATCTCCATCGCCGCCCGTTCCGTTTTCCAACTCAAAATGTACGCCACCTACTCCAACAACCAGGCCCATTTCACCTTCTCCCGTCTTGACACCCTCGTTTAAATCCCTGTCATGGCGTGATAGCACCGTATCCTTTTCAACAACATCCGCTCCCTTCTCGCCAACAAGGATCTCTTCCTGCACACCCTTGCCACCCACTGCATGGATGCCTTCCTCCTCAATGAAACCTTCTTCCAAACCCACCACACCGTCCACACTTCGCCCTACCTCCTCCACCGCTCCGATAAACCCCTCCCCATTGCGCGTGGCGGAGTTGCCATTGGTCACCACCGCCAGATCCCCGTTCAGCTCTAACCTCTCCTTACGGACCCCACCGAACACCTGATCCTTAGTCTCTTCTTCCCCGGCCTTACCGTTACCTGCGCCACTATCTATGTCCGCCCTAACGCCCTATTCCCTTCGACTTCCTCTCCCACATTGACCGTATCTTCTCCTCCTATGTGATCGCCGCCGACCTCAACATCCATAGTCGTTCCGCCGCCCAGTTACGGCGGTGGCATCGGTTCCTCTCCTCCCTTCGAGGCGACCTCATCCCCATCCCCCAGCACACCCATCCTGAATCCAACTCCACTCCCGATGTTATCCTTTCCTCCCCCAACCTCCTTGGCCGCATAACGGTGGATGTCCTGGAACCTATTGGTAGCGACCATCTCCCTGTCCTCCTCACAGTTTCAGACGGTCGTCGCCCCCGCCCTGACCCTCGTAATGACCCTCCCCCTAAGTACATCCATGACTATTCCCGTGTCAACTGGGATGCCTACCGGGATACCCTTTCCACCCAGGTCGATAGCCACCTCTTCACCTACCACCACCCTGACGATGTAACCCATGCCGCCTCCTTTTTCCAGCAGACCATGTCTGAGGCCGTGGAGGCCCACGTCCCTACTGTCGCCATCCACCGCCAGCATCCTACCTTGCCCCCACAGGCCGTCCTCCTCCTCCGTGAATCCCGCCGTCTCTACCGTGCCTTCCTCCGAAAATATGACCTGGACACACTACGACGCCACCGGCAACTCCAGTGACACATTCGTAATTTGCTCGCGGCTAAGAAACGCCGGGACTGGCGACAGACATGCACCCGTTTAAATGCTACCCTACCTATCAACTCGTCCAAGTTCTGGTCAGCCTTCCGTCGCCTTACCGGAACTAAACCCTCCCCCTACTATCCTCTTCTCCATGATGATCACCCCTTCTCTGACTCCCTTAGTAAGGCCAATCACTTTGCCTCTTACCTCTCCGATGTCTTTTCCATCCCCGATGATCCCCAGTTCGATTACTCCCTCTTCCCGGATGTCCGCGATCGAACTGACACCTCTGTCCCTCCCCTCGCTCCTGGTTTCCAGTACTTGGACAACATTGCACACACAGAACTCAATGCCCCTATCACTACACAGGATCTCATTGCTACACTCCGCATGAAACGCAACACCACTCCTGATCACGATCGTGTCACCTACCATCACCTTCGTGAAGCTCCTGTCACTTTCCTCTCCACCCTGGCCAGGCTCTACAATGTAGTCCTGTCTACCGGTTACTACCCCGACCTGTGGAAAATCTCCCGTATCCTGATGTTCCTTAAACCTGGCAAACCGCCGTCCGCCGCCTCCTCCTACCGTCCCATCAGCCTTACCTCGGTCTTCAGCAAGGTCCTGGAATCTATCCTCACCCACCGCATCCACCAGCATCTCCGCCAGCACCGCCTCCTTCCCGTTACCCAGTGTGGCTTTCGGCCATCCTTCTCTTCCAACGATCTTCTCCTTCACCTCACTCATCTCCTTTCCGACCAGCTTAATTCCCGTCGCTCCGCAATCTTCCTCTCCATGGATCTCGAACGAGCTTATGACCGCGTATGGCATTCCGGTCTCCTCTTCAAGCTCCAAACCTTCGCCCTTCCCATTAACTACGTCCGTCTGATCGGCTCCTTTCTCTCCCACCGTCCTTCCTACGTCACCATCCATAACGCCGACTCCTACAACTTTTTCCCCTCTGCCAGTGTGCCCCAAGGCTCCGTCCTCTCCCCCCTTCTGTACCTTTTGTATACGGCGGACATGCCGCCGCCGTCACCCCCTGTCCACCTCCTCCAGTTTGCCGATGACACCGCCTTCCTTGCCCTTGCCCCCACCCTGCAGCGCTCCCAACACCTTCTCCAATCCCATCTTGACCGGTTCACCGCTTGGTGCAACCAGTGGTAGCTCAATGTCAATTCCTCCAAAACCCAGGCGATCATTGTAGGCAAAACCACTCCTTCCTTCTGCCTCCTTGATTTCTATCTCACCATCTATGGCCATCCTATCGCCCTCACTCCCACCCTTAAGTACCTTGGCGTCACCCTCGACCGTCGCCTCTCCTGGACTCCCCATCTCCGGACAATCCAAGCCAAGGCACACTCCCGACTCTGTCTCCTCAAGCTCCTTCCCGGACGTACGTGGGGTCTGGACCCCTACACCATCCTCCAAACCTATAAATCCCTCATCCGCCCTATCCTTTGTTACGCCCATCCAGCCTGGATCTCGGCCCCCCCATACCTTTTATAAATCCCTCCAAACCCCTTGAACGCCATGCTCTCCGCCTCGCCTATCGCATCCGTCTCTCCTCCCCCACGCGGATCCTGTATGATCTCATCCCCTTCCCCCACCTCCTCCTCTTCCTTGAAAGGATACGGATCCTGTACACCTCGCGCAAACTCGATCCTCCTCATCCGCTTGTCTCAGCCATCCTCTCCCACCCCCGCCCGCTGCCACGCCTGTATTCAAACGTCCCACCCGGTCTCCATCTCTCCACCCTCCTTACCCTCTCCCAAGGTGGCTTCCGCCAGCTCCCCCTCCCTGATGATGTCCTCCTCCCCTCCATCTACCCCTCCTATCAACTTTGATCCTCCCCTCCCCCCCCAACTTCCTGTGTCCTTTCCTTTAGGCATCCTCCCACCCTTCTCTTCCCTTCCCTTCTCTTTCCTTTTCCCCTGTCTCCTCCCTCCTCCCATCTTCCCCCGGGCTTCCCCTCCCCCTTCCTCTCTTCCCCCTATTTCCCCTGCCCTTGGCATCTGCTCTCCCCTCTCCCTCTCCCACCCCCACCCCCCCCTCCCCCTCTCTTGGCAGGTCCCCAGACTCGTACACGGTTAGTGAACATTCGCGCGCCGGAGATCAACGCCTCGTGTTCTGTGTGTGTCGTCGTTTTGTGCTTCAGTGGGTCAGTGTTATTCGTTTCTGTGCACCTACGTTCACGTGTGACACTGTTCATCTCTGTCCAAGTGTCTGAACCAATTTTATCTTGGACTCCACGCCCGTGAACGGCTCCATGTATTTTAAAAAGTGATTGTCTCCGTTTCTATGTCCACCATGTTTTTTCTCGATGTCTTCATTTGTATCTTGTGTGTTCTCTGAGGCCAAAGAGCGGCGTAGCATGCTGCTGCTGGCCTGCCTGTTAACAGGTTTGAAATTAACAATAAAGAGAAAAAAAACTACTGTGTACATAGCGATGATCGGCCTCGCTCAGTATCGACACGTCACTTAGACCACGGACCTCTCCTTTCTGTCGCTGGCAAGCAACATCTTCCCGTTCAAAGAGATTTCGGGATTGCAGCCGGTCGTCGTAAACTCCATTGCACGAAATTTCGGCTGGACAACTGCCAGCCATCTTCAGGTGAGCCGAACGAGGACTGACGAAGACGTTCTCCGCTCCGTCTTATATAGTGCGCTGATGGTACTACCGCGCATGCGTTGAAGTCATGGAGACAGAAGGACCACACCGCCCAACGGCAGCGCCCTCGCTGGTGGAACTGCAAGACTCAGCTGCCGTCAGTATTGTCGCTGGCCGCAGCTATCGAAGTCTTCTGGCGTCTTCGTCTCGTGCAAATTTCAGAGATGACGGGATTCCTCGCGTTATTCGGTTGGTAACCACTGTCACGGTTCATTAGATTTCCGCAATGCGTATTTCAACGGATTCTTTGATAATGGAGTCCCAAAAGGTTGTTGCTGTGGCCAAAATCGAAGTTTTGTCGTACTCCATTGAGTGTGCGTTGGAAATACAATGCTCCGGAACTGCAGACTTACTGGGTTGAAGTAGGCGAGTGCAACGTTGATGTTCCGTACAACGCTCTTCCACTGTACGCGTTGTCTGTCCTATATAGGCCATACCACATTGTCACGGTATTTTATAAATCCCCGCCTTCAGCAGAAACAAATCATCCTTTACCGATGCAGTTTAAATTTTACAACATCTTCCCGTCTGTGTCCTGCGCGAGCGTCTAAATACACTGCGCTCGGGCACTCACTGCCGTCTCACGGGGCTAGGGACTACCTCAACCCCGCGGGAAACAAAGAGTGCACGTGAACTGTCGATACAGATTGGCGCCAAGAAAATACAACACGCGCACGGCACACACTGTTTGTAGTGTATGTTGTGGGCTTCAATCAAAAGACTAGTTTGATGCAGCTCCGAAAAGCAAAGGCAGCCTACATACATTTGAACCTACTGATTGTATTCACCCCTTTGTCTATCTCTACAGTTTGTACCCCCTCTCACGCTTCGCTCTGTTAGCAAATTGGTGATTCCTTAATGACTTAGAGACCGTCGTATCTACAGATCCCTTATTTTAGTCAAGCTGTTCCACAGGTTTCTTCCTCCCACAATTCATTGCTTAAGCGATCTAACCGTCTGATCTTCAGCATTCTTCTGTAGCACCACATTTCAAAACCTTCTCTTCTCTTTTTGTCTGTACTCCTTTTCGTCGTTTCAATTCTGTACAAGGCTACACTCCAGGAAAAGGCCTTCAGCGATGTATACTGCAATAAGATGCTGCGGAGGTGTGACTGAGTTCAGATTCCGTGCTTTCGAAGAAAGAGGGGAAAATACCGAACACCAAGTTTCGTACTTCAGAGGAAACATGAGAAAGCCAATATCGTACCTCAAAAAATTATGAGAAGACTCAGAGTCATTGTGAGCTAGCAAAAACTGTCCAAACAGATCCTGTGCGAAAGTACAAAATGACAAAAACATCGCACATAGCAAACACTGTACGGAGTGAAACGAGATATGCAGGAAACTGACTTGGCTTTGGTGGGTCCTTTGCTTAACAGCAAATGGGTCCGCCCTCTTCACATTTGGCACGTACCTGCGGTGTGCCGGCCGCTGGTGGCCGAGCGGTTCTAGGCGCTTCAGTCTGGAACCGCGCGACCGCTACGGTAGCAAGTTCGAATCCTGCCTCGGGCATGGATGTGTGTGATGTCCTTAGGTCAGTTAGGTTTAAGTAGTTCTAAGTTCTAGTGGACTGATGACCTCAGATGTTAAGTCCCATAGTGCTCAGAGCCATTTTGGAATGACTCTTCGAGGCATATTGACAGACTCAACAGACAACACAAAACACACTATGCGGTTCAAGATTGGAGGCACACCGAGCTGTATTGGACTGCACTGGCAATGCAGGTTTCCCTTGAACTCCATTACACAGAATTCTCAGTGGCCAAGAGACTGTTGAGAAAGAGATTTTTGATTAAAACAACACAAAACATGAGGGTCTTTCAAACCATTTTTGAGCAGGTTAGTATTCCATTTGGATTAAGTTAGGCTTCTCGTTAGAAAAGCTACATATTGATCTGGATATTACATCGTTCGGATTCACTTACATAAATAACTGTAGTCGTGACTCATGCAAAATACGAGCAAATGGTCGCTGTCGTCACAAGTTGTCAGAGTACAACCTTTGGCAACGCCATAAGCAATCATTCAGTTCGTGTGCTTTTTTCCACTCGTTTTGTGTTTAAGATGCCAAACACATTTCTCGTTAAATGCACCCTGTTTTATATACAAAAGCATATTAGAGCTCGTGAACGAGATGAAGTAAAACCAAACTTAATTGAGTGTAAAAACAATTGCGTAAGAGGTAAACGTTAGTAACGTACATCGGATACAAATTATCTAAAATTAAGCTTCTCTTCCTTAACGCCTTTGCACCTTGATGAGAGTATATTTCGCAGATTAATATTGTAGCTAAAGTGCTGAAATGCCTCCATAGACGCTTCGAACCAAAATTACTCGCATCATTGATGAAATTTGCAGTTCTGTATCCGTGACCCAGCGAAATTCTCTCGGGATTACAATAACTGATAAATACGCCACGTAAAATTACAGCTATTTGAAATACTGAAAACCGCGGCCGGCCGCGGTGGTCTCGCGGTTCTAGGCGCGCAGTCCGGAACCGTGCGACTGCTACGGTCGCAGGTTCGAATCCTGCCTCGGGCATGGATGTGTGTGATGTTCTTAGGTTAGTTAGGTTTAAGTAGTTCTAAGTTATAGGGGACTGATGACCACAGCAGTTGAGTCCCATAGTGCTCAGAGCCATTTGAACCATTTTTTTTTTGAAAACCGCAGAAAGAAAACAGAATGAACAATCGAAGTACCCTACTATATCCGATGTAGGCTACAACTCACAAGAGGCGAATACAGCAGCCGCAAATTAAAGACAAGGGCTGAAATTGTTCTGAGCTTAAGGCAGACTCACTTGAGGCACATGTTACAACCGGTACTCAAAAATCAACGATGGGGCACTGTTTCCTAACTGTATGTGAAATTTATGTCGCATTCCTAAAGTAAGACGGACACTGTAACAATATCAAAATCGTATCCAGAAGGAGATTCTCAATCTGCAGCGGAGTGTGCACTGATATGAAACTTCCTGGCACATTAAAACTGTGTGCCGGGCCGAGACTCGAACTCGGGACCTTTGCCTTTCGCGGGCAAGTGCTCTACCAAATGAGCTACCCAAGCACGATTCACGCCACTTCCTCACAGCTTTACTTCCGCCAGTACCTCGTCTCCTACCTTCCAAACTTTACAGAAGCTATCCTGCGAACCTTTAATCTTCCAGGTAGTTTCACCAAAATCGCATATCTAGTATACTGATTTCTAGTTCCAACAGTGACGGTGAATTCTAATTTAAGAATATGATGGCTTCTTTTAGCAGCGCTCTGAACAATCCCAGTGGGCAACGTAATCAAATACACTGCTGGCCATTAAAATTGCTACACCACGAAGATGACGTGCTACAGACGCGAAATTTAACCGACAGGAAGAAGATGCTGTGATATGCAAATGATTAGCTTTTCAGAGCATTCACACAAGGTTGGCGACACCTACAACGTGCTGGCATGAGGAAAGTTTCAAACCGATTTCTCATACACAAATAGCAGTTGACCGGCGTTGCCTGGTGCAACGTTGCTGTGATGCCTCGGGTAAGGAGGAGAAATGCGTACCATCACGTTTCCTACTTTGATAAAGGTTGGATTGTAGCCCATTGCGATTGTGGTTTATCGTATCGCGACATTGCTGCTCGCGTTGGTCGAGATCCAATGACTGTTATCAGAATATGGAATCGGTTGGTTCAGGAGGGTAATACGGAACGCCGTGCTGGATCCCAACGGCCTCGTATCACTAGCAGTCGAGATGACAGGCATCTTATCCACATGACTGTAACGGATCGTGCAGCCACGTCTCGATCCCTGAGTCAACAGATGGGGACATTTGCAAGACAACAACCATCTGTACGAACAGTTCGACGACGTTTGCAGGAGCATGGACTATCAGCTCGGAGACCATGGCTGCGGTTATCCTTGACGCTGCATCACAGACAGGAGCGCCTGCGATGGTGTACTCAACGACGAACCTGGGTGCACGAATGGCAAAACCTCATTTTTTCGGATGGATCCAGGTTCCGTTTACAGCATCATGATGGTCGCATCCGTGTTTGGCGACATCGCGGTGAACGCACATTGGAAGCGTATATTCGTCATCGCCATACTGGCGTATCACCCGGCATGATGGTATGGGGTGCCATTGATAACACGCCTCGGTCACCTGTTGTTCGCATTGACGGCACTTTGAACAGTGGACGTTACATTTCAGATGTGTTACAGCCCGTGGCTCTACCCTTCATTCGATCCCTGCGAAACCCCACGTTTCACCAGGATAATGCAAGACCGCATGTTGCAGGTCCTGTACGGGCCGTTCTGGATGCAGAAAATGTTCGACTGCTGCCCTGGCCAGCACATTCTCCAGATCTCTCACCAATTGAAAACGTCTGGTCAATGGTGGCCGAGCAACTGGCTCGTCACAATACACCAGTTACTACTCTCGATAAACTGTGGTATCTTGTTGAAGCTGCATGGGCACCTGTACCTGTACACGCCATCCAAGATCTGTTTGACTCAATGCCCAGGCGTATCAAAGCCGTTATTACGGCCAGAGGTGGATGTTCTGGGTACTGATTTCTTAGGTTCTATGCACCCAAATTGCGTGAAAATGTAATCACATGTCAGTTCTAGTATAATATATTTGTCCAATGAATATCCGTTTATCATCTGCATTTCTTCTTGGTGTATCAATTTTAATGGCCAGGAGTGTATATCTTACTTAAACGTCCTCATAATTTACTTACCGCAAAATTAATAGAAATAGAGGAATGAAAGACAAATTCAGAAAACACCGCAGTATATCTGAGTGTGCAGTAATATTTTTAAACGTCTAAAATAAAGAACAAAAGGTTTACATACATCCAGTAATTAAACGTTCTTGCTACAAGCTCCTTCACATCTACATGTTTACCCCTCAAGCCATCTTACGGTCTGTGGTGTAGGGTACTTTGCCTATCACTGTTACTGCCCCCTTTTCCTGTATCAGTGGCATATGATTCGCGGGAAGAATGTCTACTTGTACGCCACGTGGGTTAGAATCTGTCTAATTTTATTTTATGGTCCTTTCACAAGATATACGTAGGATGGAGCAATACGTCGAATGACTCTTCTTGGAACACACGCTCTCAGAATTTTATCAATTGCCCATACCATGAAACAGGACGCTTCTTAAGCGGCGTCTGTCACTGAAGTTCACTGAGCATCTCCGTGACGCTTTCGCGTTTGAGTGAACGTGTACCGAAACGTGATGCTCTCCTTTGGATCTCCTTTATTTGCTCTGTTGCGGATTCCAGACAGACGAGGAATATGCAAGTACTGGTCTAACGAGTGTTTTGTAGGTTAGATTATTTGTTCATGTGATACATTTCCTAAGGACACGTTCAATGAATCTCAGTCTGGCTTCTGCCTTACCCAGGTTCATTTTATCTGATCGTTACACTTCATATCACTCTTTACCTATACTCCTGAATATTTTATGGAAATGTTTGCTTCCAGTGATTGTTCCGTAGTCGTGTAGTCATACAATAAAGGATCTGAAGTCTATGTATTCGCAATACATTACATTAGCTTTTGTTGAGAATCAATTTCTACACCCTACACGAAGCGTCTACCCTTTACAGATCGTCCTGCATTTAGCAACGATTTCCAAGCGTTGCGACTTCTCTATATACAATGGCATCATCTGCGAAAAACCTCACGGAACTTACAATGCTATATACTGTGAAAAGTGATGTTCTACAATACTTTTTTGGAGCACGCCAGAAGTTACTTTTACGTGTGAAGACTTCTCTCTGTTTCGAACGACTTTCTGTGTTATGTTTGCTAGAAACTCTTTAATCCAGTTACACTGTTGGTCTGATATTATATATGTTCGTATTTTGTTTATTAGGTGGCTGTATCTACTGCTTTCTGCTTTTCGTTGACGAACAGAGCATTCTGGCTTTCAGACAACTGTTATTTTCAGGAACCATGTTGATGCCTACAGAGAGGATTTTCGATCTCCACAAATGTCATAATACGTGATAACAAAACAGATTCCAAAATTTTAAAACGGAGATACAGTGCTATAGTTTTGTCGGTCTTTTCGATGACTATTCTTGAAAACATGAAAGACTTGTGTTTGATGCCAATCATTGGGAACCCTTTGCTTCTCTAGAGATCTGCTAGGAGAGGGTAAGTTCTTTCGCAGGCAGTTTGTAGAATCTAACTCGTAACCCGTGAGATCTAGGGGGCTTCCCTGTGACGAGCGATTTCAGTTGATTGCCTGTCCCACGGTCACATATTCCGATATGCGTCAATTTGTCGTTCGTGCGACGACATAAAGGAGGTACTAAAATGCAATCTTCCTCCGTGAAACCGTTCCCGAAAAATGCGTTCAGTAATTCCACCTGTTCTTTGTCATCAAATGGTTCAAATGGCTCTGAGCACTATGGGACTTAACATCTGAGGTCATCAGTCCCCTAGAACTTAGAAATACTTAAATCAAACTAACCTAAGGACATCACACACATCCATGCCCCAGGATTCGAACCTGCGAACGTAGCGGTCGCGCAGTTCCAGACTGAAGCGCATAAAACCGCTCGGCTACACAGGTCGGCTCTTTATCATCCTCTGTTTCAATCCCGTTATGGTCATAGTGTGTCTGACAGATGGATTCTATCCATTCATTTAACAATGAGATCAAAACTTCTTAAGATTTTGTTTCAAGTCGGTAGATAGAGTTTTACTTTGAAATTCGTTGAGCGCTTCGCATATCGCCTTCCTTACGCTAATTTTGGCTTCGTATAGTTTTTGCTTGTCTTCGAGGCTTTGGCTTCAGCCATGGTGCGCCTTTACTGGCGCCACACTATCGATTACCCGGTGTACTAGGATCTTTGCCCCTGTTGTGATCTCGAGGGGTATTGGCGCTCAGGGCAGTTGGTTGGACTCGCTGCGAGGCGTAAGGACGTGCCAGCAGCGGCGCGGCGGGTCTACTTCGTAAGGCGGTCGCGAGTTCGGACCTGCCTGACGTAAACTCCGGGCGCTGTTCGTCGCATTGCTTTGGTGCCTGTTTTCTCGGAGAGACCCATCCTTGGAGACCATCTCCAACAACGCTCTCCATCGAAGGTGTGATTTTGGTGCCTTCGTTTCGTTGAACGATTTGCTTTGCAGCCAGTGTACTTGTTGCTTGGTTGCCCTTATGTACATGTTGTTGAAGTAAGAGCAGCCGGCAGAGTGTGTAACCGCATGGAGACCAGCAGTTACTACTTTTTAAAAATCCGCTGGTCGGATTAATATGAGGAAGCTGATTAGCTCGAATGTGTGTGTGTGTGTGTTTTTTTTTTTTTTTTTTTTTTTTCTGGGACAGTATCCAGAAGTTTATGTATTGCCTGGAGATTTTCAGTATATTTTGATTGCCATCGAATCGACATCCCTTGTATATTGCTGTAAAATTTGTGTCACTCCTATTGAATGCACTTACTTAATAAATTAGTAAAGCCTCGTGTTCTGTAAAAGGCAATAATACGTACGTAGAATTTTATACGCGTGCTTTTATTTGAATGCACTGTCAGTATTAGTTCTGTTTATTAGTACTTGTTGTTTATTGATCTCTTAACTTAACTTAATTGATGTTCGGTTGGTGTTTGCCGTGTCTTCTGCGGTCTGTTTGTGTTCCAGTTTTTTGCGAGTTGGGGTGTGTGGGAGCGGCGCCAGGTTCCGCTTCGGTGCACAGAAGCTGTGACGTGCCGTCTAATGGGAAGTGACTCCCCGTTGGGCCGCGGGGTTTAGGTGTTGTTTTGGACGGCTGGTCTGCTGCTTCCTGCGTTTTAAGTCACCTTTTGCCCAGGGCAGCCTGGCATCACTGCCCGTTTGGTAAACATTTAACGTGTTTCATGTATATTTTTAAAGAATAGGTCTTTTATTTCCTTGGGAATGAATTGTATTAAATTGTAATTTCTTGTGCTGCTTTGTGTTATTTGGACTCTTAACGAACAGGTGTGCTATTCGTAAATCACTTTCATATTGCAAATTATTGCTCCTTTAAATAAACTATCTGTGACACATTTCTTTATATCACTTTCTGATTGTAATTTATTGTTCCTTTAGGTATTGATATCTCTGTTGCTCATCTCTTTAAGTGAGAGTTCGAAACTGTAATTTGCTGCCTTGCTTGAGTAGCAAGTTATCTGTGATGTTTTGGTATTGTCTTAAGATGGCCACGTGTTGATTGTCTCTTAGCTGTTTTATAAATATTGTCTTTGAAGAAATTGTTAATTTATTGATTTGGTAGTTATGTTTAAGGAGTGACATTATAGAGGCCTTGACCTTCCATGCTAAGTGTACCCCCTCATCCCGACTTCGTCAGCCACAGGCTAAGTTTAAATTAGCAGTAAGGCTCTCTTTGTTTTTGTAGCAACATTCTAACACGATTGTCGAACCACGGTGGATCTTTTCAATCCCTCAGAAATTTGCTCCGCTTAAATCGTAATTGCGTGTTGCACGATACTAATGAAATTTGTCCAATGATGCACAATTGTCAGTGCTGGGGATTAAATTTTCGTGTTGGTCTGGCAGCTAATCTCAAACCTGTTTCTTGTCGCTCTTTCTAAACAGAAATATCTTCCTACCTTTCAAAAATGGTTCAAATGGCTCTGAGCACTATGGGACTTAACATCTGAGGTCATTAGTCAACTAGAACTTATAACTACTTAAACCTAACTAACCTAAGGACATCACACACGTCCATGCCCGAGGCAGGATTCTAACCTGCGACCGTAGCGGTCACGCGGTTCCAGACTGAAACGCCTAGAACCGCACGGCCACACCGGCCGGCTCTTCCTACCTTTCTTTGTGTTCCTAATTACAGCAGTATTCAGTGATGTTTTAACGGCCTTATGATCACTTATTCCCCGTTATACGCTGAATCGAAAGGTTCGAGTCTGTTCGTCGCCAGATGTTATCTTAAAGAGTCTGTTTTCTGATTAACTGCACAAGATAATTTTCGGATAGAGCTCTCAGTACAGTTTCACTTGCCGTCACTCGAGTCTCCAGGTCTAGAGTTGAAAAGTTAGTTTCCCCATAGAATTTTAAGACGACCAGGAAATTTACGCGAAATATTCTCTAAGTTTTCAATATACTTGTATTTCTACATACATATTCCGCAAGCTACCGCTGCTCAAGGTAATACCACTACTAGGTGTTCCCTTTCGTCTTCCACTCGCAGACAAAGTGAAGGAGAAACGACTGTCTATATACCTCCGTATGAGTCGTAATTGCTCGTATCTTCAATTCGTGATCCCTACGCGACATGTATGTTGGTGCCAATAGGATCGTTCTGCATTCAGCTTCAAATGCCGGTTCTCTAAACTTTCTCAGTAGTGTTCTTCGAAATCAATGTCTTCTTCCCTGAAGGGATTCCCACTTGAGTTCCCGAGGGGTATACGTAACACTTGCATGCTGATAGAACCTATGGGTAAAAAATCTAGCAGCTCGCCTCTGAACTGCTTCGATATCTTCATTCAATCCGACTTCGTGCGGAGCCCACACACTCGAGCACCACTCAAGAATACGTCGCACTGGTGTCCTATACGCGGTCTCCTTTACAACTGAACCACACTTTCCTGAACTTCTCCCAATAAACCGAAGTGGACCATTTGCTTTCCCTACCCCAATCCTCACATTCTCGTTCCATTTCATATCGCTCCCCATAGCTACGCCCAAATATTATATTTAAACGATGTGATTGTGTTAGTCAGTACAACGCTAATGCTGTACCCGTATGTTAAGTGTTTGTTTTTCCTACATATCCGCATTAATTACATTTTTCTACATTTAGAGTGAGCTCCCATCCGTCACACCAACTAGAAATCTTATCTAGGTTATCTTTATCATTCTGCAGTCACTGATCTTCGACACCTTCCTGTACACCAGAGCATCATCAGCGAACAACCGCAGATTTCTGCCAATCCTGTGAGCCAGATCATTTATATACATATAGAAAATAGCAACAGTCCTATGACCTTTCCTTTGACATCCCTGATGTTACACCTGTCTGCCATGAACAATCGCCGTCGAGGACAATGTACTGGGTCCTATTACTGAAGAAGTCTTCAAGCCACTCGCATATTTGGGAGTCTGTTCCTTATGCTCGTGCATTCGCTAACAGTCTGCAGTGGGGCACCGTTTCGAATGGTTTTCTGAAATCTAGAAATACGGAATCTGCCTGTTTCCCTTCATCCATAGTTCGCAGTATATCATGTGAGAAAAAAGCAAGCTGGGTTTCACAGGAGTGATATTTTGTAAAGCCGTGCTGATTCGTGGGCATGAGCTTTACGATCTCAAGGAAATGTATTATATTCGTACTCACAATATTCTCTACACTTCAGGAGCAAACCGATGTTAAGGACAATGACCTGTAATTTTGCAGGTCTGTTCTTTTGCCCTTCCTACATACAGGGGTCAGCTGTGACTTTTTCCAGTAGTCTGGCACTTTGCTATAGTGGCGAGATTCGCGATAAATGCAAACTAAGTACGGAGTCAATGACGTGACTCTTTCTAAAACCAAATTGGGAACCCATCCTGACCTAGCGACTTGTTTATTTTCAACTCTCAGTTGTTTCTCTATGCCAGGGATGCTTATTACTACGAAATCCATAAGGGACTCGATGCGATGGTCAAACGACGTACGTTTTTAACGTTCTCCTGCGTGAACGATTCGGTGAACGTGCAATTTAAAGTTTCGGCCTTTCTTTTTCTGTCTTCTACTGACAAACCCGACTGATCAACAAGTGTTTGGTTGGAAGCTTTGTACCCGCTTAGCGATTATAGGAGGGCTATTCGGGAAGTAAGGAACAATAGGTCGCGAAATGGATACCACAGTGAAAATCAAAACTGTTTTATTTGCAACGGTTAGCTACACCTTCCAGCTACTTCTCTACTCAGTCGCCGCTCAGACCTGGACATCTGTCGTAGCGTTGTACCAACTTTTCAATTCCCTAGTTATAGAAGACAGCTGTCAGTGCTTTTAGACAATTTACTATTCTGAACTGCAGCTTGTTGTCTGTGTCAAAATATTGTCTTCATAGCCAGCGGTTCATTTGAGCAGAGATGAACCTCATGGGTAGCCAATTACGGGCTGTATTGTGGGTGATCAAACACTTCCCATCGAAAACGCTGCAGGAGCATCTTCATTGTCCCTGCAGAATGCGGCCGAGAATTTTTGTGTATAACGAACGGCATGACAGTTATGTTATGTGTATTGCATAGCTTCAGGCGAAATCTTTTGTCAGGCCCTCATATTTGGCGGAGACGCTAATTTCTAGCCATCCTTTCGTTCTCACTGTGAGCTCAGAACTGAAAAGAGCGACATGATGCGATCGACGGGCGTACTAGATACAGTGCCCAACGCATCTCTGCAAAGCTTGATCAGATTTTCACTGTATTTTCCATTTCGCGACCGATCGTTCCTTAGTTTCCGAATAACCCGCGTATAAAGGACCAGAATTTTTTCTGTTTCTCCGTCAAATCCTTAGCCTAGGTATGACGGTGGTAGCTGCTGTATGCTTCGCGCACAGATCTTGCCACAGACCACGAATCTCTACAGATCTTTGACTGTCGTCATTTGCGCATCCTCTTTTGAACTGAAAGTGCAACAGGCTTTGCTTCCTCAGCATTTTCCGAATTTCGTTATTAAACCATAGTGGGTCTTTATCGTCCTTAATCACCGTGCTAGGCGCATATGTGTCCAGAGCAAGATTTGCAGTCTGTTTAAACGTTGTCCATAATTCCTCTACGTCCATCATTATGGAGCTAAATGATTGCAGTTCATTGTCTAAGTGAGATGATAACTACTGGTCACCTGCTCTTTGTAGCAGAAACACTCTCCTACCCCTCTTGACTGATTTGTTAACTTTCGTAGCCATAGTCGCTATGATATCATGATCACTAATCCGCGTCTGTATACTGACGCCATCGATAAGTTCTGGCATGTTTGTAGCTATAAGTTCCAAGGTATTTCCATTGCGTGTGGGCTGCCGAACTAACTGCTCAAGACAGTTTTCGGAAAAAGTGTTCAAAAGTCTGCAGCCCTTGCCATACATATACACACGTCCCAGTCTATACTCGGTAGGTTAAAATTTCCACCAATTAGTATTGCGTGATCTGAGTATTTTTGCACAGCTGACAAAAGGATTTTTCTGAACGACTGTAGAACTGTCACAGCGGAGTCGGGTGGTGGATAAAAACATTCAACAATTAACTTGGTTTAACCTAGACCTGTTATTCGCGACCAGATAACTTCAGTATCATGCTCAGTTTCAAACTCAATCAGCGAGCGCAGAGCACTGAGTAGCGTACACAATGGAGGAAGTAAACTTGTAAAGCAGATTGCCAAAAATAGTGCGGGGCCAAGTAGCCCGGCGGTTCACAATTTCAATTAGTGAAGGAAAAAATCACAAAGTGTGCATGAAAACCGTTAAGAGTACATTGAGTGGTAAGGGCCATGTTGAACCAGGGGTAGTACAGACCTGTAGTAAAACTGCTAAGTGGAAGCTGGGGACTTAAAGCTTATGCATAAACCGTAAAACACTATGAATTTCTTTTGCTTTCGGTGAGTGGCATGCAAATTTAAATTTAGTAGGGACGAATATTGCGACGTGGAATAGCGTGCCATAGTCATAAGCCAAAATATCATAGAAATGTGACACTACTATTATAAAACATCTTGGTATTAAGCAAAATGGAAGATACCTAAACTTTAAAGTACTGTCAACAACCCCTAGCAGAGATATCAATAAAGGGACACATTGAAACAGGAGTAATACAGCAAGGTAATAAACTGCTAACTAAAAGCTAGATACTCAGCAAGGCTTACGTGAGACAATTAAATTTTACATCACGAATGAGACGCAAATTTTAGTTTAATGAGGACGCAGATAACGACGCACAGTAACGTGCCGTAGTCATAGGCTAAAAACCAAACAATGCAAGCTTCTATTAAAAGACGACATTTCACAGCTATGCAAGATAAAAACGGGGTGGACCTTTGTTATTTTCTTGTTTATTTTCAGTATCACACCTGATGATGGGCACGTAACAGCCCGAAACCGGTCGTGGTATAAGCCTGAAAAATAAAACAAACCTTACAACTGTAGCGGTAGTTTCAATCTCTACTATAATGCTCGGTTGCCGACGTTCCCCCGGCAGGACTGTTTGTAGTTAACTATTTATGTTACAATTTCTTACATTGAATTGTATGTACGTCAAATGAGAAGCCAGTATGAAAACAGGTTGCACTTGGCTCTAAGTGAGGAGACATACCTTAGGGTTTATAAAACTAGCAGGGTACCAGTCCCCAGCAGAATCCGGCGGGGTGCCACCGAACGAGGTGGCGCAGTGGTTAGCACACTGGACTCGCATTCGGAAGGACGACGGTTCAATCCCGCGTCCGGCCATCCTGATTTAGGTTTTCCGTGATTTCCATAAATCGCTCCAGGCAAATGCCGGGATGGTTCCTTTGAAAGGGCACGGCCGACTTCCTTCCCCATCCTTCCCTAACCCTATGAGACCGATAACCTCGCTGTTTGGTCTCTTCCCCCAAACAACCAACCAACCTGCGAAGTGCCGCTGGCACATATGTAAGGGACCACGCCAAGCTATCGGGCCGGACACTGTAAGCCGCCTTGGTGCCGGCCCACCGAAAGTGCATGCCATTTCTGGCAGAGTCCCAGAAGAAGTGCTAGTGTGGAAAAAACTGAGCCGCGCGGGATTAGCCGAGCGGTTTTGGGCGCTGCAGTCATGGACTGTGCGGCTGGTCCCGGCGGAGGTTCGAGTCCTCCCTCGGGCATGGGTGTGTGTTTGTCCTTAAGATAATTTAGGTTAAGTAGTGTGTAATCTTAAGGACTGACGACCTTAGCAGTTAAGTCCCATAAGATTTCACACACATTTTAGCATTTTTTGAAAAAACTGGAGGCTGGCAAAATTCACCAACAAACAGGGCTGTTAACATAACATCTTAGAATTTGGAATGGAAACAGAAATTTTAGGGCCCTTTGAAGATAATGAGACATCGACACTGTACTCAGATACTGCCAATACCGAATGTTTAAGGAAACGTAAACACTACTTCCACTTGTGCACGTAATTTAATTAGACGTGGGAAAAAGGAGTGTAGCTGTGCTTAAGGAGATACAACATTACTTGCCAGTTGCTTCCTTGTTGGAAGCACACTGCGGAAAGGTAATTCTCTGGTCGAGTTCTCCGAGGGTGGACTTCACTTCTAGACAAAATCTTCATGCTCGTTTGTGACAGTAGGCTCCCATCTGGCTGAGATGAACATACACACAAATTGTTGGTACAGATACAATGACTTAGTTTGCAGCCGCTTCAGCGGACACCTGGAATTTATAGTGAGATCCAGCTGCAACAGTGAGGTGAACTTCACGAAAAGTCGTACCATTATTAACGATATTCAGTAACTTAGATATAGATTCTACAGTTATTTGCAACTAGAGGTTCAACATGCTTTCATCTCTGGCAATAGGTGCATATGCAAATCCTTCTCTAGTACGTTCTACCTCTATCTACTAATCTTCGTTAATTGCGGTACGATTTACGCAAATGTAAATGTTCTGTCCAGATGGACTCTGATCCTCTGTAGCAGGCATCGTTGATGCCGACACGAGCCACAGTTTGCAGCTAGGTGCCTCCAGTGCATCCAGTATTTGTCGACAGAGCCAGCTCCTCATCTCGGACAGCCGCGCGGTCTATGGCGTCTTGTCACGGTCCGCACGGCTCCCCCCGTCGGAGGATCGAGTTCTCCCTCGGGCATGGGTGTGTGGGTCGTCTTTAGCGTTAGTTAAAGTTAGATTAAGTAGTGTGTAAGCTTAGGGACCGATGACCTCAGCAGTCTGGTCCCATAAGACCTTACCACAAATTTCCGGATTTTTTCAATCTCGGACAAGACCCCCCCCCCCCCCCTACAAGTAAGGAAATAGTAGGGACATGCAGCAATCCAACGTGGTTGCAGTGCTCGTATGGCTGGTGCCTCATGACCCTGACACATGCCACACGGCTTGGCCTATGCAGGACCGTGGCCTACAGCTCTCCAGCAGTCTGAAGCCGGCCGCGAATCCGAATTTAAATCCGAGTATCATACGACGAGTGTCAGACACCAAGCACCAGGACCAGAACTACATTAGTAGAACCACTGATTGTGATAACTGCAGTGAAACCTACTGCGACTGACTTTGTCCATTCTCTCACACCTTCCTGGAACTATATTCAGCGAGTGACATTTTTTTTAATATATCAGGACAATCTCTTACGATCTTTTCACTGAGGATCTATTTTCTGGTCTTCATGTTTTCCTTGTTTGCTTTCTTG
Source organism: Schistocerca nitens (assembly GCF_023898315.1). Taxonomy (NCBI): domain Eukaryota; kingdom Metazoa; phylum Arthropoda; class Insecta; order Orthoptera; family Acrididae; genus Schistocerca; species Schistocerca nitens. The sequence goes on along the minus strand of NC_064616.1, from coordinate 943,097,984 downwards.
TACAAATAAACATTCGTTGCTCATTGCTAACTGGGCACTTTCTTTGTTTTCTGCATGCATCATCCCACTAAGGTATACTTTAGAGCTGGCTCAGATGTACTGTCGGCGTTGGTGAACACCTCAAACCCATTTTTGAAGCGTGAAGTGGCAGCCAAGTGACCGGTACCAAATCCGCCTTCCGCCCAGCCATTCGCGAACCCGCTACTGTTTGCCAATCATCGTCAGACAAGTGTCGACCGGCAGGGACGTCCAGCTAGAAGTGTAGCGGCATCAGGAATATTAGGTGACACTGTAGGCCACAGAGTTGTTAAAGCATTCGTCTCAGGTGCCTCAACGCCACGGCGGTCCAGGACAGAAGCCTCAAGTCAATCGATCGTGGCCTATATAGCTTAAAGCTGTCTGCGGACAGTGGTCAACTGCCCCAGCATGCACATAGAACAGATGCATTCCCTATCCATCTCTAACCACTTTTGTCTATATACCAAGTAATTTAGCACTAACCCAAGAAATTGCTGGGTGAAATATAAGTTCTGCTCTTATCCTACTTATTGTCTGTGCTATCGAGAAACTCACCTCACACAAAGCTATCGCACTAAAAATTACGCACAACAAGCTTAGAGTAAATTTGTAAACCATAGTGTACACAGTAAAATTCATAGGCACACAATTCACTTCTTAGCAGAGGTATGTGAAAAATAGATTAAACTAAATTACTGTGTATGAAACAAGCTCCAACAGCTGTTACACCTGCAGGCTCATCCTCTCGGCTTGGGGATTGCCGTTCATACTTATTCAACAAAAACAATAAGTCATTTGGAATAGGGAATTTTTGGGAGAATGGGAAACAGCCAAGATTTCTGCCTCTAGTAAAGAAAGGTAATGCAGAAGACAACAGAAATAAGTCTCCGTCTTAGTGCTGACATCGTTATAAAGAATAATTAAACAGTTTATAATATACAGATTAACGAACTGCTTGAATAAATACAAGGCCCAAGACTCCTGTAAGAGGACTACAATGAACAGCCGGCAATTTGAAAGACACCTCGGCGGCCATTGTGGGAGTAATTTACGCAGATTTGGTTGCAATACACCTTTATTTGAGTTAAGTAACGAACATAATGTCTCATTTAAGTGCGTCAAAACAAGATAGCAATTTAATTTACTAACAAATGGAAACCGGTCACTGTTTTCCGATTTTTTACTCACAAGAAATTTGCCATAACAGATTTTTCACAACTAATTGCAATTTAATTACGTTACCATGAGCGTGGATTGTAGCATTTCTTTGTTTAGTGCTAGAAATTTTTGAAGCGAAATGTATTTGGTGCCATATGAGTTTTCCTGTATACGTTACAGCACATTATTATTTTTTCGTACCATATGCAGAATGCAAATGAATCCTGATACTTGACAGTGTGGTTTTCTCACTTATATCTGAGATCTGAGCTATTTTACAATAGCGCAAAACGAAACATTTTGAGCCCCGCGTCAACAACAAAAAAAAGTTTAATGTCACTGATATATCTGTTTTGAAAATGTTATTGCTATGCGTGAAAGTGCCTAATGTAAAACATCTGAACATGCTGATGTAGCCGAGGAAGAAAACAGTGTTTTCTTTCCCGAATTTATTTGTGTACAACTCTTTACCATATTTCTTCACTTACACTGCAATGTGTAGACAGCACAGTTACAACTAACAAATACTGCATATAAGCACCGTAAATACACAATATTCCATCTCTATCCTTAAAAGCCACAATACGCTCCAATTTACCAGACATTAATAGACGAACGTCCAGAATATACTGCGCCTCTAGCGACCTTCGAGAGTCTACTTTTCTTTACAAAGTTTATGAATAAATATAACGTTGTTAGATGGTTCAAATGGCTCTATGCATTATGGGACTTAACATCTGAGGTCATCAGTCCCCTAGACTTAGAACTACTTAAACCTACCTAACCTAAGGACATCACACACATCCATGGCCGAGGCAGTATTCGAACGTGCAACCGTAGCAGCAGCGCGGTTCCGGACTCAAGCGCCTAGAACCGCTCGGCCACAGAATCCGGCACGTTGTTAGAGGCTCACAGAGTTCTTAAAGGGTTGAAGTACAAAAGCAGCCATAGCAGAATATATAAAATACTTACCTGATGATGATAACAGAGATAAGTGTTTCACAGAGAAATTTCGTGGCAGAAAAAGAAAACAAATATCATCGTCAAGATCACGATGCCAGCTGATAGTGTGTGCCGCGTGTGCAATAATCAGTGTTTCGAAATAATGATAAAATATCTGCTTTGCAATAACGTATAAAGAAATGTAAAGTGGTCGTACAGAATCATCGGCCGCGAGACTCTGCCAGGGGTCGTTCTGCTGCTTGTTGCAAGTCTTTATAATTGATGCCAGTTCAGCCACTTTCGCGTCGATAAACTGACTGGGACTACACAAACAACCAGCTCCAAGAGTATAGAATCTCTGAGCCTGCCAGGAGTCGAATCAAGAACCTGCGATGTAGAGCAATAACGCTAACCCTTTTTTTGTTTTTGTTGTTTCCATCTGTTCCTTCATCATTTTTCCGTCAGTGGTTCTATCAGCATTTCTTGCAAACACTGTCGATGAAAAACTTAGGCCTAAAACTTTTTGTCATTTTAGAGGGTGGCCAGCCCCTGACCGAAAACGCTGTGCTACCGTACCGGCACCATCAGACCACGAGCTGCGGACGCAAAATGTATAGTATGTTAATGATGAACTCAACGACGTTCTGCTGTCTTTAAAAGATTGACTTTGTTTCCCTAAATTACCTCAGACAAATGCCGGGATGGCTACTACCATAATCCCACAGCCGATTACGTGTTCCACCGTTATCAAACTAGACCTGTAATAGTGTGTGGTGTTTTAATATTTGGATATAAATTCGCTAATAGCAGGAGACATTAATGTTCCACTTGAATTTGTAATGATTAAAAGTGCCATATTTACAACAGGATAAAACGAAAAGGAACGTTTGTTACTAGGCGATCCGAATATTCTCGACAATAATTCATCACAGACACGCATACGTCATACGTAACGCAAAGAAATTCTTTTCCAATATGAAACCACCTATAATTGATTATGGTGACCTAGTGATACAACATTTTCACAGAGCAAAACGTGACGACTGCAACTCAAGAGGCAAATTTACAGTCCATGGTATGGTAATAATGCCAAGAACTGTTTAAATTTAAGTAAATGGCTCGAAGCACAAGTGGTTTCAATTGAACTACCGATAGGATTAAAACAACATAACAGTTCTACAATTACCTCAGCAAAAAGCGTCAGTGCTAGCCTCGTGAGTATTCAGTACTATTGTCTTGCAAAAGTTGTTTAACAATTTTTATTCAATTTATGACAAGGACGAAACACAAATAAAGTTACGAAATTTTGGGGTTATTGTTTGTTCCCAAGTACAAAGATTCTACACAGAACAAGCAGACTTCCACCCCGCTACTCATTCAACAAGCAGCCACACTGTTTCAATACAGCTCCCAGGCCATAAAGTAAAGAAACATATTACCCTGTGTCGCAGAATAGGCTCATAGAAAGGAGCTGTATATGCTTGTTATAATCACTTCGTCAATACAAGCCCAATGTTCCTTTCATACATGGATCCGTCTCTCTCATTATAGGGAAGTGCAGCCACGCTCGTTAGCGCACCATGCTGCACACGAGCAAAACACACCTTCCGTCCAGAGCAGCCCAAAACGAATAGCCTGAAACAGAACACCTTTTCCTTCCGAACCGGTAGACCATCTGTGGTTACCACGTCCTCCCTGTACTTTGGCTGAAGCCACACACCCCTCAAAGACCTCAGGTAGATGCACTCGTGTACCCAAAGCAGATGCGAATATGTGGAATTCGATCAGTGTTCTACAGATATAATAGCAAAGATTGCTAGCGAAACAAATCTATGTAAAAACAGAATACATAGAAGGTCGCACAGTATAATGGAAACCTTTCATTGTATATGAATTAGGTCTTTCTGTTCTTAAACTGAAGTATTATGACATGTCCAATATCTTTGCAAAAGTGATTCACTAATGGGCAAGACCATTAGTAAACCTCCCTGACGTAACCTTAAAATAATATTCAGTATTTTCACACCATCTGGGAACTACAAAGTAAATGAGAGAAGAAAGTTTACATGTAACCTATGTATAACCAACATCCAATTCAGTGGAGAACGAAGAATAGATGAGTTAAAAAAGAACTTATGTGCGGCAGGTGTAGCATTATGGTAGGACGATAAGCGTGTCCGTACGGCCAAAGCAGATAACGCAACCGTTCTAGAGAAGCGGAGCATCCCGGTTCGAGACCAGGTCCGTCACAAACTTTCAATCATCACGTCATTTACTTTCGTAGGCAGCTGAAGTCGATTGCTCGTACTTAATACACTTTCTGTACGGCCGCTGTACCATCAGTTGTTCTGTCACACACGTCCGACAAAACAGAAACCACACATCAATATTAAAATAGTACTTGGGGGAGCCAGCGACGAAAAAATTATTCCTCTTAGTGTACAAGACATTTAAGTAAGGCAAAAATAGGTGTATACAGAAGTGAATTTGAGTCCGCAGCTAGTGGTCGTGCGGTAGCGTTCTCGCTTCCCACGCCCGGGTTCCCGGGTTCGATTCCCGGCGGGGTCCGGGATTTTCTCTGCCTCGTGATGACTGGTAGTTGTGTGATGCCCTTAGGTTAGTTAGGTTTAAGTAGTTCTAAGTTCTAGGGGACTGATGACCATAGATGTTTTAAGTCCCATAGTGCTCAGAGCCATTTGAACCATTTTGATACAATTTGAAACGAGACTTGTCAGACCAGGGTTTTACGTCATCAACAGTCCAATGCCGATGTTGACGGGCCCAGGCGAGGCGTAAAGCTTAATGTCGTGCAGTCATCAAATGTACATGAGTGGGCCTTCGGCTCCGAAAGCCAATATCGATGATGTTTCGTTGAATGGCTCGCACGCTGACACTTGTTGATAACCCAGCACTGAAATCTGCAGCAATTCGCGGAAGGGCTGCACATCTGACACGCTGAACGATTCTCTTCAGTCGTCGTTCGTACTGTTCTTGCATGACCCTTTTCCGGCGGCAGTGATGTCGGAGATTTAATGTTTTACCCAATTCCTCATATTCACGGTACACTTGTGAAAAGGTCATGTCAACTTTTACTGATGGATGCTCTAAAATGTAAGCAGAATCCGCACTTCCTACGATGTGTTCTGTATTATGGTGAGTGCACCTTTACCACGATTGGCATGTTCAACACCAGAAAAATCCGTGTTAGCATTGAAGAAAATCAATACTGGCTGCATACCCAAAGCCATCAACGTCACTTTCCTTTCATTGTGTGGGCAGATCACATTGATGATCATGTCTAAGGTCTGTACCTCTTCCCCTTGTATGGTGATTGTCTGCGAGACATTTTACCCACGTTGTTACACGAGGTGACTTCGAACTTCGATAGGGCATGTGGTTACACAAGGATTAGGATACCATGGGCCTTGCCGTTGGTGGGGATGCTTGCGTGTCTCAGCGATACAGATAGACGTACCGTAGATGCAACCACAACGGAGCGGTGTCTCTTGAGAGGCCAGATAAACGTGTGGTTCCTGAAGAGGTGTAGTAGAAGCCTTTTCAGTAGTTACAGGGGCAACAGTCTGGATGATTGACTAACCTGGCCTTGTAACACTAGCCAAAACGGCCTTTCTGTGCTGGTACTGCGAACGGCTGAAAGCAAGGGGAGACTACAGCCGTAATTGTTCCCAAGGGCATGCAGTTTTACTGCATGGTTAAATGATAACGGCTTCCTCTTGGGTAAAATATTCCGGAGGTAAAATAGTCCCCCATTCGGATCTCCGGGCGGGGACTACTCAAGAGGACGTCGTTATCAGGAGAAAGAAAATTGGCATTGTACGGATCGGAGCGTGGAATGTCAGATCCCTTAGTCGGGCAGGTATGTTAGAAAATTTAAAAAGGAAAATTGATGGGTTAACGTTAGATATAGTGGGAATTAGTGAAGTTCGGTGGCAGGAGGAACAAGACTTCTGGTCAGGTGAATACAGAGTTATAAATACAAAATCAGATATGGGTAATGCAGAAGTAGGTTTAATAATGAGTAATAAAAGTTGGAGTGCGGGTTAGCTACTACAAACAGCATAGTGAACGCATTATTGTGGCCAAGATAGACACAAAGCCCACGCATACCACAGTAGTACAGGTTTAAATGCCAACTAGCTCCGTAGATGACGAAGAGATTGATGAAATGTATGATGAGATAAACAAAATTATTCAGGAAGTGAAGGAAGACGAAAATTTAATAGCCAAGGGTGACTGGAATTCGATAGTAGGAAAAGGAAGAGAGGGAATCATAGTACGTCAATGTGGAATTGGGGTATGAAATGAAAGAGGAAGCCGTCTGGTAGAATTTTGCAGAGAGCATAACTTAATCATAGCTAACACTTGGTTCAAGAATCATAAAAGAAGGTTGTATACATGGAAGAATCCTGGAGATACAATGGTAAGTCAGAGATTTAGGAATCAGGTTTTAAATAGTAAGACATTTCCAGAGGCAGATGTGGACTCTGACCACAATCTATTGATTATGAACTGTAGATTAAAACTGAAGAAACTGCAAAAATGTGGGAATTTGAGGAGATGGGATTTGGATAAACTGACAGAACCACAGGTTGTAGAGAGTTTCAGGGAAAACATTAGGGAACGATTGATAGGAATGGGGGACAGAAATACAGTAGAAGAAGAATGGGTAGCTCTGAGGGATGAAGTAGTGAAGGCAGCAGAGGATCAAGTAGGTAAAAAGACGAGGGCTAATAGAAATCCTTGGGTAACAGAAGAAATATTGAATTTAATTGATGAAAGGAGAAAATACAAGAATGCAGTAAATGAAGCAGGTGAAAAGGAATACAAACGTCTCAAAAATGAGACAGGAAGTGCAAAATGGTTAAGCAGGGATGGTTAGAAGGCAAATATAAGGATGTAGAGGCATATGTCAATAGGGGTAAGATAGATACTGCCTACAGGAAAATTAAAGACACGTTTGGAGAAAAGAGAAACATTTGCATAAATATCAAGAGCTCAGATGGAAACCCAGTCCTAAGCAAAGAAGAGAAAGCAGGAAGGTGGCAGGAGTGTATTGAGGGTCTGTACAAGGGTGATGTACGTGAGGACAATACAGGGTGATTCAAAAAGAATACCACAACTTTAAAAATGTGTATTTAATGAAAGAAACATAATATAACCTTCTGTTATACATAATTACAAAGAGTATTTAAAAAGGTTTTTTTTCACTCAAAAATAAGTTCAGAGATGTTCAATATGGCCCCCTCCAGACACACGAGCAATATCAACCCGATACTCCAACTCGTTCCACACTCTCTGTAGCATATCAGGCGTAACAGTTTGGATAGCTGCTGTTATTTCTCGTTTCAAATCATCAATGGTGGCTGGGAGAGGTGGCCGAAACACCATATCCTTAACATACCCCCATAAGAAAAAATCGCAGGGGGTAAGATCAGGGCTTCTTGGAGGCCAGTGATGAAGTGCTCTGTCACGGGCTGCCTGGCGGCCGATCCATCGCCTCGGGTAGTTGACGTTCAGGTAGTTACGGACAGATAAGTGCCAATGTGGTGGCGCTCCATCCTGCTGAAATATGAATTGTTGTGCTTCTTGTTCGAGCTGAGGGAACAAGCAATTCTCTAACATCTCCAGATACTGTAGTCCAGTTACAGTAGCACCTTCGAAGAAAAAGGGACCAAAAACTTTTCCCTTTGCACAAACACCCATTCTCTGTAAACTATTTATACCAGCGTTTACTACACCACCTATCAGGAGGTTTAACACCATGCTTCGTTCGAAATGCACGCTGAACAACTGTCGTCGATTAACTTCTGCCGTACTCAATAACACAAAAAGCTTTCTGTTGAGCCGGCCGAAGTGGCCGTGCGGTTAAAGGCGCTGCAGTCTGGAACCGCAAGACCGCTACGGTCGCAGGTTCGAATCCTGCCTCGGGCATGGATGTTTGTGATGTCCTTAGGTTAGTTAGGTTTAACTAGTTCTAAGTTCTAGGGGACTAATGACCTCAGCAGTTGAGTCCCATAGTGCTCAGAGCCTTTCTGTTGAGCGGTCGCCATCTTAGCATCAACTGACGCTGACGCCTAGTCAACAGCGCCTCAAGCGAACAAATGTACAACTATATGAAACTTTATAGCTCCCTTAATTCGCCGACAGATAGTGCTTAGCTCTGCCTTTTGTCGTTGCAGAGTTTTAAATTCCTAAAGTTGTGGTATTCTTTTTGAATCACCCTGTATTATGGAAATGACAGAGGATGTAGATGAAGATGAAATGGGAGATATGGTACTGCTTGAATAGTTTGACAGAGCACTGAAAGACCTAAGCCGAAACACGGCCCCAGGAGTAGACAACATTCCATTAGAACTATTGATAGCTTTGGGAGAGCCAGTCCTGACAAAACTCTACCATCTGGTGAGCAAGGTATGAGACAGGCGAAATACCCTCAGACTTCAAGAATATAATAATTCCAATCCTAAAGAAAGCAGGTGTTGACAGATGTGAAAATTACCGAACTATCAGTTTAATAAGTCACGGCTGCAAAATACTAAGGCGAATTCTTTACAGACGAATGGAAAAACTGGTAGAAGCCGACCTCGAGGAAGATCAATTTGGATTCCGTAGAAATGCTGGAACACGTGAGGCAATACTGACCTTACGACTTCTCTAAGAAAATAGATTAAGGAAGCGAAAGACTATTTACAGTCTGTACAGAAACCAGATGGCAGTTATAAGAGTCGAGGGGCATGAAAGGGAAGTAGTGGTTAGGGAGTGAGACAGGGCTGGAGCCTATCCCCGATGTTATTCAATCAGTATATTGAGCAAACAGTAAAGGAAACAAAAGAAAAATTCGGAGTAGGAATTAAAATCCATGGAGAAGAAATAAAAACTTTGAGGTCCACCGAAGACATTCCAATTCTGTCAGAGACAGCAAAAGGATCTGGAAGAGCAGTTGAACGGAATGGACAGTGTCTTGAAAGGAGGATGTAAGATGAACGTCAACAATGCAAAACGAGGATAATGGAATGTAGTCGAATTAAATCGGGTGATGCTGAGGGTATTAGATTAGGAAATGAGACGCTTAAAGTAGTAAATGAGTTTTACTATTTGGGGAGCAGAAAAACTGATGATGGTCGAAGTAGAGAGGATATAAAATTCGAACCGGTAATGGCAAGGAAAGCGTTTCTGAAGAAGAGAAATTTGTTAACATCGAGTACAGATTTAAGTGTCAGGAAGTCGTTTCTGAAAGTATTTTTATGGAGTGTGGCCATGTATGGAAGTGAAACGTGGACCATAAATAGTTTGGATAAGATGAGAATAGAAGCTTTAGAAATGTGGTGCTACAGAAGAATGCTTAGGATTAGATGGGTAGATCACATAACTAATGAGTAGGTATTGAATAGAATTGGAGAGAAGAGAAATTCGTGGCACACCTTGACTAGAAGAAAAGATCGGTTGATAGGACATGTTCTGAGGCATCAAGGGATCACCAATTTAGTATTTTAAATATCTTTGGAGTAGTGAAGCAGCTCAAATCACTTAATAAAAGCAAGTCTTCTGGTCCAGACTGTATACCCATTACGTTCCTTTCGGAGTATGCTGATGCATTAGCTCCATACTTAACAATCATATACAACCGTTCGCTCGACGAAAGATCCGTACCCAAAGACTTGAAAGTTGCACAGGTCACGCCAATAATCAAGAAAGATAGTAGGAGTAATCCACTAAATTACAGGCCCATATCGTTAACGTAGATATGCAGCAGGAGTTTGGAACATATATTATGTTCTAACATCATGAATTACCTCGAAGGAAACGGTCTATTGACACACAGTCAACATGGGTTTAGAAAACATCGTTCCTGTGAAACACAACTAGGTATTTATTCACATGAAGTGCTGAGTGCTGTTCACAAGGGATTTCAGATCGATTCCGTATTCCCGGATTTCCGGAAGGCTTTTGAGACTGTATCACACAGGCGGCTCGTAGTAAAATTGGGTGCTTGTGGAATATCGTCGCAGTTTTGTGAATGGATTTGTGATTTCCTGTCAGAGTGGTCACAGTTCGTAGTAAGTGACGGAAAGTCATCGAGTGAAACGGAAGTGATTTCAGGCGTTCCCCAACGTAGTGTTATAGGCCCTTTGCTGTTCCTTATCTATATAAACGAAGTGGGAGACAATCTGAGCAGCCGTCTTCAGTTGTTTGCAGATGACGCTGTCGTTTATCTACTAATAAAGTCATCATAAGATCAAAACAAACTGCAGAACGATGGAATGGAATGGTGGAAAAAGTGGCAGTTGACCCTAAATAACGAAAAGTGTGAGGTCATCCACATGTGTTCTAAAAGGAACTCGTTAAACTTCGGTTACACGATAAATCAGTCTAATCTAAAAGCCGTAATTCAATTCAAATACCTAGGTATTGCAATTACGAACAACTTTAACTGGAAAAAACACACAGAAAATGTTGTGGGGAAGGCTAACCAAAGGCTGCGTTTTATTGGCAAGGGCACTTGGAAAATGTAACAGACCTACTAAGGAGACCGCCTACACTACGCTTGTCCGTCCTCTTTTAGAATACTGCTGCACGCTGTGGGATCCTTACCAGGTAGGACTGAAGGAGTACATCGAAAAAGTGCAAAGAAAGGCAGCACTTTTTGTATTATCGCGAAATATGGGAGAGAGTGTCACAGAAATGATACAGGATTTGTGCTGGAAATCATTAAAAGAAAGGAGTTTTTCGTGGCGACAGAATTTTCCCACGAAATTTCAATCACCATCTTTCTCCTCCGAATGCGAAAATATTTTGTTGACAACGACCTACATAGGGCGGAACGATCACCACGATAAAATAATGGAAATCAGAGCTCGTACGAAAAGATATAGGTGTTCATTCTTTCCGCACGTTATACGAGATTCGAATAATAGAGAATTGTGAAGGTTGTTCGATGACCCTTCTACCAGGCACTTAAATGTGATTTGCAGAGTATCCATGTAGATGTAGATGGAGGGCAGCGTGGAGGGTAAAAATCGTAGAGGGAGACCAAGAGATGAATACACTAAGCAGATTCAGAAGGATGTAGGCTGCAGTAGGAACTGCGAGATGAAGAAGCTTGCACAGGATTGAGTAGCATGGAGAGCTGCATCAAACCAGTCTCTGGACTGAAGACCAAAACAACAACAACAACAAGTTACTGCATAAATTATGTTTTCGCCGCACACTGGAGCTTATGTGCGTCTTTTAAGTAACAAGTAGGTTAAATTTGTATCTCTGTATCTCCGAAATGGATAATGATACTAAGATAATTTTCAAGTTTATCGAGATCTGAATTTTAGGAATATATCTTAAGACTTTCAGCCATTTGCTGTGCATAGCCGTGGTTGGCATTCGAAGCTTGGTTTTGGTACTCATAAACCGTGTTATTTGAGTGCTTCTCGATATCGGATAAAGGTTTTTGAGAACGGGAAGATGTCACTTATACATAAATACCTAGAAACAGAGAATATAACGTTGAAATCAGAGCAATTTTCTGCGGTTATTTATTTTTTTAGATTTCGCCTTACTCCGGAATTTACGTGCGTCTTTTATGTGTACATGTAAGGTACCTCTGAACCTCTATATCACAGAAATGGAAAAACATATCAGTAAAATGTTCAGTGTCGTTCGAGATCGGGTATGTATAGGTGAGAGAGTACATTGGATAATTGTTCTTATGTGTATCACGCTCAGAATAATATATTTTGTGTCTATCGTCACTTTTTTATTGGCAGAAATTTCTCTCCAGTTCCATTCAGTAGTTAACGTTTGGCAAACGGTGCATTACGTATTTTCGAAAATGCTTAATATAACACAGTGAGTCAGACAAACTGTAGATGCAGTAACATTTTCCACCAAATACATTACAGGCAAATGGGCAGTCGTGTTTAAGTGTTTTCTGCTATTGTGCTACAAATTACCTTTCAGCTGTAACACATCAACTCTTGTATATGTGAAGGGGGCTGATTAAAAATGAACATTTAATTATCATCTCATTGCACGCATTCCAGGCTGTAAATGAGTCGCACATTACATTCAGCTGCAATTATGCATCGGTTTATCCATTCCAGTTTATTTTCGCACGGAGTGCGCACAGGGATATGCTGTGTTCGCCCACCGCCGGAATAAGAACAGCCACAGCGCTGAATTGTGCACCAGCGAAGTTTGCTAATCTAAAGAGGGACCCTACGTAGCTGCTAAATGCGCGAGCGCACCCGATTTCAGCACGGTACTCCTCTTCATAACACCGATTCACCTTTGCCTTGCTTGGCAGCCAGTTTTCATTTGCAGCTGTTCCTCTCTGTCGTGTAATATTCTGCCTACGATAATTGAGTACTGCGCTCCATCTGTTGCTGAATGATCAGATATCGGTGAAATATAATTCGGTAATTGTGTGTTTGGTAATGATCTGAGCTGTCAAGTTTATGATTCCGAAACATGGATTGAGTCGTGCCCGTATTAAATTTATGCGTTCAATTGAAAATAGTCGGTCTGATATATCAGTACACCCTGCCCTAGACTCTCCCTTAAACTCTTCATTTCAGTTTCATTCTTTGGATACGTAAATAAGAAAAATACACAAAACAAGTGACTATAGAGTAAGCGGAGGGGCTAATGCACCAGTAACGTACCGCGAATAGCACAAACCACCGAAGAGTGTTACTAGAATAAAACAAAACTAGGTTCAAAATATTTTCATTTAAAGGCATTTAATAAACATATAATACCTTGATAATCTTCTCATACTTTTTGCCACGCTCTTGTATTTATGTTTGATTGATATTTCCGCCATTTGACTGTACAAACTTCTTTATTTTATGTTACTATCAAGATTTACAACAATAAAAAAATATTAGTACAAACGCATAGAATGTGATAAGGAAGAAAATTTAGCATCATTATGTCATTCCAGTATCAGATGGAAAATTATGCAAACAATACTACATAAAGTTGGGCATACCGTTTGTCAAATTTTCGTCCTTCTCACTTCCTATGCATTTGTACACATAGTTTTCCAGTGTTGAACCTGATAACGGCTGAAGACCGAAATCCTGATAGTGCTATAGAATAAAGAAGTTGGTACGTGTAAACGGATGAAATATCATTCAGACACGACAGTACTTTTCTTAGTCGGTATTTGAAATTTCATTTCACAGCTAGGTTATTAGCACAGGTATCACCTACCTTTTTGTGTCTGTGGAAAACATTTCATTTCATTTACATTTAGCATATGTATCATTAACTCTCTATTTACAAAATACGAAATTTCTAACGGTACCTAACGGGTATATCACATGTGGAAGACATACTGATCTACATGTAATTCGCACCTAACTTCATGCTGAAACATTATAGTGACGGCCTGGTACCAATGTTTACATGAAGTCAACGCGCATCCTCCCCATTTTTTTCTCGAAAGGCATTTCTAGACGGAATTCCACAGCATTTAAATTTTGATCAGAATGTTAACCGGTTACACTAGACAAGGGACACTAATAGTGCACAACAAAGGTTTCAAAAAGTGCTATATCATCTAAAGAACTGAGTTTCTAACGCTGCGCGAATAGTGCGTGGCATCGTTTTTATAATAGACCCAAGGTATCATTCCAGGAAGACTGTGTGTATGCAGTAATGGAATGTGAACGATAGACTGCAACACTCAGACGCAGGGACCACAGAATCCCTGCGAACTTCCATGGGATTCACTGGACGAAAGACAACGTTGTTCCTGCGAGAACCTGTTGGATGATTTAGATAGCCGGGATTCGAAGAATACTATCATAGGATTCTACCGTCATCATCTTAAAACACGCGTGTAGGTCATGAAAATAAAATAAGAGAGATTAGGGTGCGTTCAAAGCCATACAATTCGTCATTTCTCACTAACTAAATACGCTAATCGAACAGGACAGAAATTCGCTAATATTAGTACGATGTACGCTCCGTCGAGCGATAGAAAGTGGTTTGTACAGTACATGGGTAGATGTAGATCTTGTCGGTTTCATTTCACCTTCACGAGAACAATAACAGAAAACAATCTGTCCTCCAAGATAACTGCTGATGAGTCCTTCAGGGTAATACTGTGACTCTTTGGCACGAGAAACATTAAGAAACAATCACACGCTGAGACTTCCATGTCTCTGTACCAGAAAGTTCTCTTTACTGAAAATCTTGGGAGCAATGTACAAAAACGGCATTATGGCAGTTAATGAACTCGTGTATTCACGTTGTTGTGCACAGAGATGTTCAACGCACGACATCCTGAATCGCAGCTGTTATCAAGGTTCACTCAAGTTTGACACATTATTAGAACTGGGTAACAGATCTATCGTCCTGAAACTTTAAAGCATTGTAGCACATTTAAGCTTGCCGTCTCTCAACTATCAAGCCCTTGTTCAGAACATGCTGGTAGGTAGGCATGGTGGTGGAAGATCACTACCAGGACAGAACGAAAGGGAAAATAGTGGATGCATAATAAATTCCTCGGTAGTGCACAGCACCTTAGTTTTAGCGTCTGCCACTGCAATTTGTTGAGGACCTCAGAAACACTATCGCACCCACTAAACGATATCGTGACTAAACACGCCGTGCTTCGTTGGATTTTCTCTACCTCTTCTATCAGTCCTACCTAGCACGGGTCCCATACTGATGAACAATACTCAAGAAACGGTCGATCAAGCGCCCTGTAAGCCATTTCCTTCGTAGACGGGTTACATTTCCTTAAGGTTCTTCCTATGAATCTGTCTAGCATGTGATTTTACTTCTATTTCTTTTATATTGTCATTCCACTTAATGTCTCTCTGTATAGTTACTCTTACATATTTTGCTATAGATACTGTTTATAGCAATTTGTCATTAATAATGTAGTTCTACAGTAGTGGGTTACGTTTCCTATTTGTATGTAATACGTTACATTTATTTATGTACGGGTCATCTGCCAGAGCCTTTACAATTCTTCAATCTTCTCCAGGTCATTCTGGAAATCGATACTATCATGTATAGACAACCATATAATCTGGAAACAGTCTTAAAGAACTTTCGACGCTTTGTACTAGTTCATTTACATACACTGTAAACAGTAAAGGTCCTATCACACTTCCCTGGGATATTCCGGAAATTATCTTCCCGTCTGTCGGTTTTCTCCGTTAAGAGCGACGCCGTGAGTTCTATCTGTAAAGAAGTCTTGAATCCAGTCGCAAATCTGGTTCGATACTTAGTAAGTAGTTTTTCATTAAATGACAGTGAGGGAGTGTATCAAATGCCTTCCTGACGTCAATGAACACGGCATGAACGTGAGCGCCATTTTCTACAGCGCTATGGATCTCGTGGCGATACTGAGCGAGCTGAGTTTCCCAAGATCTTTGCGTTTTGGTTGGCAGGAGAGCCAACACCGTGTTACTAGAGGAGGCCGAAAGGCACGCGTTTTAGCTCACGCAGGCTGGCGTGAGGTCTGGAACAGGACAAGGAAATTAGAATTTATAAAAACGGACGTAGCTGGTGGAGTACTTAACTTTAATCCGTTAATGAAGAACGTAGGTCTTGACGGTACATGATTCATAATATCAATAGTAACTGATAATGGCGCCTTGCTAGGTCGTAGCAAATGACGTAGCTGAAGGCTATGCTAAACTATCGTCTCTGCAAATGAGAGCGTATTTTGTCAGTGAACCATCGCTAGCAAAGTCGGTTGTACAACTGGGGCGAGTGCTAGGAAGTCTCTCTAGACCTGCCGTGTGGCGGCGCTCGGTCTGCAATCACTGATAGTGACGACACGCGGGTCCGACGTATACTAACGGACCGCGGCCGATTTACAAAAGAGGAGGAGGAGGAGATTAGTGTTTAACGTCCCGTCGACAACGAGGTCATTAGAGACGGAGCACAAGCTCGGATTAGAGAAGGATGGGGAAGGAAATCGGCCGTGCCCTTTCGAAGGAACCATCCCGGCATTTGCCTGATGTGATCTAGGGAAATCACGGAAAACCTAAATCAGGATGGCCGGAGACGGGATTGAACCGTCGTCCTCACGAATGCGAGTCCAGTGTGCTAACCACTGCGCCACCTCGCTCGCGGCCGATTTAAAGGCTACCACCTAGCAAGTGTGGTGTCTGGCGGTGACACCACACTCTGTTTGTAGAATTGCTACTGGTTTTTATAGAGGAGATTTTCGTTTTCCAGGAACGTCACAACTCTTGAACATAAAACAGACTGATGTTAACGGTATAGGTCTATAATAATATGCATCTGTCCTACGAGCCTTTCTTGAGAACCGCAACGACCTACGCCTTTTTCCAGTCGCTAGGTACCTTTCTTTGATCCAGCGTCCTAGATAAGCTGCTGCAAGATGGGGAGCAAGTTCTTTCGCGTAATGTTGGTGTAAGGGGAGCAGTGTCTTGTAGTCCCCATGATGCGATAAACTAATCAGTCCACCACGTTTATTAGTTCTCAACACAATAACACAGTGTGAGTTGCATTTAGTTTAAATGGCTATACTGATCAACGTATGGGTTGTTCAGGGTCACACTATATTCCCACTTCATAATAAATATTCAGACTCTAAACTTCGTTCAGAATATTTCAGAGTAGCCTTCATAAAATCATAACCATAAAATCATAATCATAAAATCCATAACCACAAATAACTCTGAATTCAACGAGTGTTGGAAATATTTTAAAGTCTAGCTATAGCTGAACCTATTTCAAAGTGTCGAATCTAGCAGGCTAGCAGGAGTTCTTCAAGTCTCCGTGCAGAGCAGTCGTATCACCGCATATCTCCCGACATTCGCTATCATGATCGTCTGCAATCTTGGCCATCAAAAGACTTTCTGCACAAATATCCTTGTTGAAGAAACCAAATCTGCATTTATCAGAAGCGATTTAGAAAGCATGTGGAACTGTGTGATGTCTGTTACTGTCAGTTAACATGCTGCATATCTTCTAGGATGCTTGCGAATGGATGTAGGGTGCTTTCATTTATCTTTGATCGCAAAGCCGCAACACTTATCGTCTTTTATCTAGTACCCAACACGTCGAGACTTCCGCCAATCAAAAGGCCTACTAATTTATATATGAAACTGTCTCCGTCACTTGTAACTACAAGACATTAACGGCACTTCTGTCAAGCTAAAAACTATTACCTTAGAAAAGGACTGTGTGGACTGATCCAGTGATTGCATTTGGTTGGATACAAAGAGATCCAAACCATTCGAAAACCTCCACCCGCAATCGAGTGACTGAAATCATGAAGAGCACACTTCCATCTCAATGGTTTCTTTTTACTAAACAAGACAGTCCCTCATATATATACCTGCGAGAAGAAAGTACCATTCTCGAGTCTTTGACAGATGAATCGCCAAGTACTCGCCATAAGCAGCAACGAACTCGTCTTTCACTTCACAAAGTACAGCTCTTATTGGAAAATTGTATACATCACAGGATGTAGCCGTGTCATCAGCAGTGTCTTACCACGATTCGAAGTGCAACATTCTCAGACCATCACGTCCAAACACAAACCTGTAACTTTGCTGCTTGTCAAATAGTCCTGAAAGTCTTACATGCACAGAGTATCCCATTTCCGTTATGACTGCTTGTGTGAAATCCCAAACTGCAATGCTACCTCGTGACGAACTGCGGCGTTAAAAGCATCTCCTGTTCAGATTTCAGATTTATTTCCTGTTTCAACGACAGCCGTGTAGAGGGTCAAAGCGCTAGCATACCTGCAGCAGGCTTCCTGACCGCTAATGTAACAGTATGTGTCTGACACTCATCAGAAAATGACGGAGGGCAGTGAGGCAACATCACGTGTTATTTTAAGGTTTGTGTTTGTGAGCGAGAATTCGTCGAATTTGAGCCGAATACCGAGAGGCAAGTTTCTAGTCGCTCCTCCACGACAACGTTCCAGCTCACAAAGCAAATATCGTGCACAACTTTTTGGCCAAAAGAAGAATAAGAGTCCTGGATCACCCGGCGTATTCGTCGGACTGGCCCCAGACGACTTCTGGTTGTTTCCTAAACTGAAGTTTCCAGCGAAAGGACGTCGTTATGTTGTAGTTGAAGAGATCGAAGACAATTGCACTCCAGTACGAAATGCAATTCCAAAGAAGGACTACAGTGACTGTTTCTAGACAATTTTAAAGCTGTTTCAGATGAGTATTAATTCAGGGGGAGACTATTTTGAATAAATACAGTGATTTTCTGAACATAATCCTTGAATTTTGTAACTGATAGCCACAGTCTTAACGGAACTGGGACACACTGTGTATGTGTCCGCCATGTGTCATCAAAAACACACCTTGTCATCAAATAGAAGTCTCACACCCTGTCAATCACATCCGATGACTAAAAGCTTTCACAGTCACAGGAACATTCTTTGCATGCCCATTGTTCACCATGAAAGTGCACGCACTGTCAAAAAATGATACATTACTCTCTGTGACTCTGGCATACTCCTAACGCAACAAGGTCTACAAACGGTAAAAAGCAGTGTTAGTTAAATAATATTGTCATCTATCAGAACATATGTGTGGTCTTCGTGGTCCCTGTGTGATTACTGTACAGAAGTTTCACGCTCTTAAAGTTTCCTCTAGTTCTACGATTTTTGTTGCTCTCCGAGGAGCACATTTCACTGACTAACGTTGCCCAAATCTTTGAGAATACAGTGTATTCTGGTGGAGTGAAGAAAAATAGCTCTTGTCGAACTGGAATCAGCCGGCCGTGGTGGGTGAGCGGTTCTAGGCACTTCAGTCCGGAACCGCGTGACTGCTACGGTGCTCATCAGCATTTGTACAGTGGGATGGCATGGATGGGCCTCGCTCACGCTTCAGAAGACACTACATGGAGCGGACTCGGCGTCCAGGCGAGGAGTCTGGACACATTCATAGTTTTGTGATTATGGAAGGGGCCTCCCCACATGATGTTTCCTAAAATAATGATGTAGTCTTACGTTCCTATTGCGTTACACATATGGTAAATGTTTCAGCTGCACAAGTTGACTGGCAACTTGGTTTAGACATCAAAGCTGTGCCAATCAGATACAAAATTTAAATTAAGTTAAGTTGCTTTTCAGTTTCCAACCATCTTACATTTATGACAGGATTCTAAGGAAACACATTAAATTAAACAACAATGGAATATGGGCCACTACCTCCAGGTCTACCAGGTTGGATATTAACCTTAGCACACGTGACCTAGCAACCATGCAGACTGAGCCCATGTCCTCAGGTCTGTAGCCTTGTAATCTATGCTTAGAACAAGTGACCTACACCCGCCATCTTGGATTTTCTACCAATAATAAAACTGTCAGGTTTGGAGTTTTTTAATGTTCGCCGGCCGGAGTGGCCGAGCGGTTCTAGGAGCTACAGTCTGGAACCGCGCGACCGCTACTGTCACAGGTTCGAATCCTGCCTCGGGCGTGGATGTGTGATGTCCTTAGGTTAGTTAGGTTTAAGTAGTTCTAAGTTCTAGGGGACTAATGACCTCAGAAGTTAAGTCCCATAGTGCTTAGAGCCATTTGAACCATTTTTTTTAATGTTCCAATAATTTACAGCTGCGACTGTTAGTGTCTTGAGTGGACTGTGACGTCGTAAAAATGAGGAAAACCCTGGATTTGTTGAATATCACATGATTTTTGAATTTCACACCATTATATACACAGGGCGATTTTCCTGTGACGGAAGGATTGTGAGGGGAAAGGGGGGAGGGAATCTAGCAATAGCGCATGGTGACATCATGGCTGTCACTGGAAATCTGGCACTAGAGCACTGTGGGATACACAGTAAACAGCCCCTCCTCCCCGCCCCCTACTTAGCTTCTCTATATATTGCGTACACGTTTCAGCTTTCCCTCCTCTGATTAGTACTGGCCTGGAATTAGAGCTCTTATTATCCATAATGCTGTTTCTGTTTTCTCCGGAGGTCTCTCTGTTTTACTACAGACAGTATCTTTCTAAAACCCGAGTTATACATGCTTCTTCAGCCTTGCGTTTGTCCTCTAGCCATTCCTGCTTAGCCATCCTACATTTTCAGTCAACCTCATTTTTTTGGCAGCTGTATACCCTTTCGCCTGTTTCCTTTGCTGCAGTTTTATACTTTCTCCTTTTATCACTTCAATTCCTTTGGCATCGTGGGATTTCTACTAGGCTTTGTCTTTTCACCTATTTTGTCGCCTGATTGCTTTACTGTTTCATCTCTCGAAGGTAACCATTGGTCTTATACTGCACTCCTTTCCCCTGTATCAGTTAATCATTGCCCAATGCTCCCTTCGGAACTCTTGAGAACCTCTGCTTCTTTCATCTTATCCAGGTCCCATTGCCTTTATTTCCTACCTTTTTGCAATGCATTCAGTTTTAATATATAGTTCATAATCAATAAGTTATGGTCAAATCCTTCCTCTGCCTCTGGAAATGTAATCTCTGTCTTACCTATATACAACCGAATTGAAACTGTTCAGTATTACCAGATCTCTTCCACGTGTATAACTTTCTTGCATGACTCATTAACGAAGTGTTTGGGATCATTTACTTATCCTCTGTGCAAAATTCCCCTGCATTACCGCTACGTGATTTCGTATTTGAAATCCCGTTTTAACATGGCGTGAAGTCCTGTTCATCCTGCCACCGAACTTCGCTAATTTCAACTGTATCATACCTTAACCTCTCCACAATACTTTCTTATGTTCCACACTCCAGCCAGTAGAATGACAGTTTTGTTTCTGCTGTTAACATCCTCCTGCCTGGAGATCCAAATGGCTGACTATTTTACCTCTGGAATGTTTTACCCAGGAGGATGCCATTATCATTTAACAATGTAATAGATCTTTAGGCCCTTACAAATAATAACGGCGGTTATTTCCCATTGGGTTTGACCATTCGCAGTACCAGCATAGCAAGGACATGTTGGCTAATGTTACAAGGCCGGATCAGTCTATCATTCAGACTGTTGTACCTGCAAATACTGAAAAGGCTGTTACCACTCAGCAAAATCTACATGTCCGGACTCTCCACCTATACCCCTCCTTTGTGGTTGCGCCTACAGCTTGTCTATCCGTATCTTTGTGGCCTGCAAGTAGGATAACAATGAGAGTTTAGATCAAAATCGCTGATGTCAGCGATTTATGGTGTCAGTATTCCAGGAATTGCCTTCATGTTAGCATTTTTTGATGTCAGCATTCCATGAATTGCACTGATGACAGCACATTCTGGTGTCAGATTTCCAGCAGTCCACAGGTTGTCTTCCAGATTATCGGGCCTACCATTTGATCATTCGGTACTGCTACAGCAACAGGAGCAGCAGCAGCCACTGGAGATTTCTCAACTTTCCGAGCATCATTTAAGTGCCACCAGAATACTACTATTCGCCAAAACTTATAACTTTACTGCTAGTGGATCTAAATGCGAGAATGTTGGCCTAGCACCTGACAGTAACTTTATGTAGTAATTAAAGTAAAAATCGTTCAGCGTGTTGGGGCTGGAGTGCAGTATTCGTTGCATGAATGGGACTATCGGTGCAGTATGATGGAATAAATAGAGAAGAAGATGACGAATAATTACCACCAATCCCATACACCAACTGTCATCCGTATGTTTAGGAGGAAGGTTTCAATAGTTGATATGTATGGAGAAGCTGTGCTTAAAATAACTGCAGGGGACAGAAGGTTTGTGCAGAACATTAAAGTGTCATGAATTTGGCTGATCTGTAGTGGCGTTAATGACTGCTCCAGAGGTACTGAGCCACTGGGGTTCGTATATGAGAGCCACATACTGTGACTTTGTGAACTATCTGTGCAAGAATAGGGTAAATGTGAAACAGTTTGGACAATGTATACATGCTTGTATTTAATCAGTGCCAAAGTTTACAAGTGTGGATCATGTAAGTATCACTTTCTAGAGGATGAATTCATGAATGGTATACCTATGTATTTTGAGACAATACATACCGGAAATGGTTACAAAAAACTAACAACAGACATGGTTGTCTGCACATGTCCTATGTAACGCGAGCAGCTGAATCAACGAGTGTTGTGGCAGTCAAGTGAGTGTGTTTCGACAGCTGGGTCAGACGAGCTTTGCTGTGTCGTCACCTTTGAGGCACGATGATTGGTAGACATGAAAGTATGGGAAATGATGAGTGCAGGATCAGTCAGCCTGAGGCTCTGACCACTAGCTGGGAGACCCAGACCATTTGAATGGTTATGGTGTAGTACCTGTAGCCACCATGGTCGAATTACTAAGCAGAGAAATTCTTGCATAAGGGAAACGCTAAATAAAAACTGAACCTAACTAGTGACAGGGAAGGCAGTCACATGTTTTAAAGGCAAAAAATTAGACGAATGAATGAGCAAAGATGTGCCCTCACTAAGAGATATAGTTTGCAACTTATTTAATACCAATTACTTTGGATATAAAATGATCTTTAAAACTTAAAACCCATTAATGCCTTAAGCGATTCATAGAAACACAGTGTCAATGGTTAGGTCTCAGTGAGTACTATCGATTTATTATGGTTAATTTTATGTGAATATTACGTATTTTTAATTACAGACTGTAATGAATATACAGTACATTAAGAAGTTAATTTTCTCGTAAATAGAGTATAAAATAATGAAAGTAGCGGTATCATTAGTAAATATAAGTAATTAGAGGTATGCTGTAATTAGCTTAATTGTTTGACATTACTTACATAACAACGCAAAATAGCGTCCATATGAACAAAAACACTATTGCTAACAAAATCATTCAAGCGACACGAAATCTACGAGCAACATTGGAAAATAGATGAAATTTGAGTCGAAATTAATGTTTAATATTTATATATAACATCAGATTTTTAGTTTATGTATGCTTTCAGGAGTTGGAAGTCTGAGAGCCTGACTCACGTCAGTGTGAGGCTATAAGTAATGGAGGCCACTCTCATGTGGGGACACTTCGTATTTGACAGGCAGTTGGAGCGGAGTTCATAAACATACAGAACGGATGTGTGACTGGACGTCGCCTCGTGTGCGTATCAGAATTTTTTTCTACGTATCTGGTCATGAACTTGTAAAAATTTCGCTTCTGATGGTCGCGAGGACATTGAAATATTTTTAACTCATGCGGACTTACGAAAAATCCACGTCAGGCGAAACTGTTGGTTGGGACTTGTAGTAATTTGAATGTGATGGTCGCAAAGATTTTGAAACATATTCACCGTAAGGTCTTGGAATAATTTTTGAGTTAGGCGAGTTAGTTTAAATTAAAAAAAAATGGTTCTGGATTTAACTTTGAGAGTGATCGATACTTATAATATCGTTAGCTCGCGATCACAGATTATCTACTTAGAATTGTGCTGAAGCAATTTCAAATATCTTTCGTGGATTTTCGACAGTTTAAGTAAACACATGATACTGGTCAACTTACTTAAGCCCTAGTACTGACAAATATTATTTTAATGTTAAATGACTGTTGATAGAGTGAAGAGATAATTTAGTATTCTGCAACAAATTAAATTTTTTTGTTATTTATGACACTGTGTGAAGTGAACATTATTACACAAATTCCTGCCTGCATAAATTAAACTTGGGAATAAATTTATTTAGGGTTAATGTGATGGATGCGTTGACTGGTCACTGGACAGCGGCATAGCCAACAATTTAAAATCTAACCGCGCATTATGAGGCCCTAAAACTGTTTCTCTTGCTTTTACTTAATTTTTTATTCGTGCAAAGTATGTGAGGACTCACGAGTCGATCTACAAGTATGATAGAGGCAACTGTAACTCTCTAGCAGGAATCAGCAACAAGAGCAGTGTGAACTTTTATGATGATTTTACATTTCCCAATGAATTCACATCATCACACTGTTGCTGCGCCTATAGGTTTGACTGTTATACAACCTACATTTATGGAATGTAGAAAGCAATTATTCGCTAAATGTTGCAGAACTAAGTGATTGTAACGACGGATGTGGGTCACTAATATTATCAAAATCCTTCCTACAAAATTGTTCTTATTTCTCCACCCCATCCCCATCCTCAGTATTCAGGTGTTAGTGTAGAGTAAAGAAACAGATGTACTTACCATGGCTTAGTGAGTAGGGTGTTTGATTTCCAAACTACAACCAACTTAACCAAGCTGAGATGGCTGCAAATATAATTATTTTTATTTGTTTATTCTTTCTTTTTACAGCCCTCACAATGCATTTTGATAGGAGAATGACAACCAATCTGACTTTGTGCATTCACATCATAATGTTTATAACAGTGTTCGTACTTAGAAAGAAGCACATCTTTGAGCGGGCGCACCTACGTGTAAAGTGCGTCAGCTACAAATAACATTGTATTGTCCCATTCCTTTTCTTTTTTAGGCCCATACCCATTCTTTTATTATTGCTCCAGGTGCCAGAGTTGTAAGTTGTGTTGTCACAAGTCCAAGTGAGCAGCAGTAATGTAAAATAAATAGCGAGCTAGTTGAGAAAATATTTACAGTAAGTTCGAGAAAGTATTTACGGTAAGACTAACAAAATTACCCATATTCCAAGCTAGCTGAAGAGTCCCAGGACGAGGCAGTTGTCTGCGAGATAACTGGCAATCGTGTAAGTGGTTGGCTGGGATTTGAAGCAAATAGGCTGTTTAATGCTACAAGTGGGTCATTACTCAGTGGCAGCATTTGTATGCAACAACCGAGTGATCTAACGAAACTTTGTTTTATTACTGTACAATTAGACAATTATTTTGCTAATATAATGTAAGTTTATTTTACCGTTGTTTAATTAAATTAAAATTAAACTCTGATTTTGCTCACAAAAGGCTACCTTGGTAACATAAAGACAGGTATTCTTTACAAGTCTACAAAGTATGTGCGCATTCGCTCGTGTTACAAGAAAAAGCGCGCCCGCTCGAGGGTTGAACATTTGAGGCACCTATGTGAAATATCATATAAGAGAAGTATAAGCTACGTAGGAAACATAATAGGCGCGTGATGGGGCTCCTTAGGAACATGGCTGTCAAGGAGGGGAAGCCAGTGTGCACTCCGTGTGCATTCCGGGGGGAGTCATTCCGGTTGTGGAAGGGTGCTCCCGGATGCCATGAACAGTACAGGGGTGTCGCTTTGAATCGGAGCAGATGATGTCTGGTTTCGGGCGGCTAGCGGAAATGGCAAAGGCTGCCAGTCTTGCTTCCGAAATTAAGGCGGAGCTCGCCATCTACAGCATCGTCGATAGAACCGACTGTGGTCCTTTGGTGCAGAGCCCGCTACACGGACAGCGGGGGCTGTGTGGAAGGGACTGGGCGGTTGTTTTAGGTTAGAGGGTCTCAGGGAACCACAGAAGGGACGTCCGTCTAAAAGTGGGCAGGTAAAACACAGTAAGGTAGTTGTAGAAACGATTGGTATTGTAGTTGTAAATTGTCGTAGCTGTGTTGGGAAAGAACCAGAGCTCCAAGCCCTAATAGAAAGCACTGAAGCTCAAATAGTTGTAAGTACAGAGATCTGGATAAAACCGGAAATAAATTCAGCCGAACTTTTTTCAAACGATCTAACAGTGTTCAGGAGGATAGATTAAATACAGTTGTTCGTAGAGTATTTATTGCTGTCAGAGATAGTTTACCTTGTAGCGAAATTGAAGTAGATAGTTCGTGTGAAATAGTATGGGTAGAGGTTATACCTGACAATCGGACTGAACTATTAATTGGATCGTTTTACCAACCCCTCGACTCAGAAGATATAGTTGCTGAACAGTTCAAAGAAAACTTGAGTCTCATTTCAAATAAGTTCCCCGCTCCTACAGTTATAGTCGGTGGTGACTTCAATCTACCCTCGATATGCTGGAAAAATTATACGTTTAAAGCCATCGGCAGCCATAAAACATCATCCGAACTTGTACTGAATGGTTTCTCTGAAAATTTCGATTACGCGGTAAGTCACACAAATCTGAAGGCTGTGAATTCAACTAAATACTTAGAGATTGCAATTACAAATAACCTAAATTGGAACGTTCACATAGATAATATTATGGGTAGAGCTAACCAAAGACTGCGATTCATTGGCAGAACACTTAGAAGTTTCAACATGTCTACTAAAGGAACTGCTTACACCACGCTTGTCCGCCCTATTCTGGAGTATTGCTGTTCAAAAATGGTTCAAATGGCTCTGAGCACTATGGGACTCAACTGCTGAGGTCATTAGTCCCCTAGAACTTAGAACTAGTTAAACCTAACTAACCTAAGGACATCACAAACATCCATGCCCGAGGCAGGATTCGAACCTGCGACCGTAGTGGTCTTGCGGTTCCAGACTGCAGCGCCTTTAACCGCACGGCCACTTCGGCCGGCCAGTATTGCTGTGCGGTGTGGGCTCCGCATCAGGTGGGACTAACGGGTGACATCGAAAAAGTACAAAGAAGGGCAGCTCGTTTTGAATTATCGCGAAACAGGGGAGTTAGTGTCACAGACATGATACGTGAACTGGAGTGGCAATCATTAAAACAATGGTGTTTTTCGTTGCGACGGGATCTTCTCATGAAATTTCAATCACCAGTTTTGTCCTCCGATTGCGAAAACATTCTTTTAGCACCCACCTACAGAGGGAGAAATGATCATCAGGATAAAATAAGAGAAATCAGGGCTCGCCCAGAAAAATTTAAGTGCTAGCTTTTCCCGCGTGCCGTTCGAGAGTGGAATGGTAGAGAGACAGCTTGAAGGTGGTTCATTGAACCCCCTGCCAGGCGCTTTATTGTGACTAGCAGGGTAATCATGTAGATGTATATAGATGTAAATAATAGTCGGCTGCTTCTAAATTATGAGGTCTTTCTCTTAGTTTCCTATAAATGTCTGAAAGCACTTTACACATATTTCTTCTTTAATTTCAGCTTCTTGCGCATGTAATAAATAGTAACAAGTTCCTTCTCGTAGTAACCGTGGTCCTCCAGCAAAAGTGTCGTAACGAACTTGGGAATAATTAGTTCCAGAGTATCTATTCTTGAATATACCAAAGCCCTGCAGTCACTATTGCTCCTTAAGAGTGAATTAATATCTATATTCAGAGTACGGGGAAAGGCACAAGTAGTCCTAACTTCCAATATCCTCTCCCTACTCTCACAGATGTTTACGACAAGAATTGTCACCTTGCGTTTATACAGTTTAATATCAAGGATTACAATCTTGTTCATTTTCGCAGAAAAAGCAGCAATGAACTGATTGTAGAGCTCAGATGATATACGTTTTGTTCCTTTTAAAGTTACATACTATGGTGCAAATATTATACTAACAGTGACCTACAAACAATTGACACAGCCGTTTGAGAACTCTGAAAGCTTAAGGATTTCGATGCACATAACAGCGCTCCCTGCTGCGAGACAGCTGTCATGTAAATATTAGCGCTGATGATGATTAATAGGAATGTAGTCAAAAATATATATGCTTAAGTAATAATTTTTTTCTTGCAGATGAAGTGAAGTCATCGCAGCTGCCACCTGACGTGGAAACTGTGTTGCTTAACGTTAGCTTCACTTTAAACTACAGCGACTGTTTGAGGGGTCACTGTGGGTATGATATTAGATCGTGTGTTCTGTGCTGTGGTGGTGTTTGGAAACTCAGGATATAGTGATGTTAAATCGATATTCCCCCTACATGAGTGGGTTAATTTATCTGATGCTTCAATGGAGATATCTCACTTATTCCACAGAAATGCTCACTCTCCCCTAACGATACTGGATGATCATGCGATGCAAGTAGGAATTTCCTGTCAAGAGGTAAACTATTTAACCTGACAACGTGCACTCATCTACAAGAGTACACTTTTAAAATTCTAATCTATATCAGATATGCATCACATCATTCTCTAGACTATCGTCAAAGCTGTATTCTACACTCCTGGAAATGGAAAAAAGAACACATTGACACCGGTGTGTCAGACCCACCATACTTGCTCCGGACACTGCGAGAGGGCTGTACAAGCAATGATCACACGCACGGCACAGCGGACACACCAGGAACCGCGGCGTTGGCCGTCGAATGGCGCTAGCTGCGCAGCATTTGTGCACCGCCGCCGTCAGTGTCAGCCAGTTTGCCGTGGCATACGGAGCTCCATCGCAGTCTTTAACACTGGTAGCATGCCGCGACAGCGTGGACGTGAACCGTATGTGCAGTTGACGGACTTTGAGCGAGGGCGTATAGTGGGCATGCGGGAGGCCGGGTGGACGTACCGCCGAATTTCTCAACACGTGGGGCGTGAGGTCTCCACAGTACATCGATGTTGTCGCCAGTGGTCGGCGGAAGGTGCACGTGACCGTCGACCTGGGACCGGACCGCAGCGACGCACGGATGCACGCCAAGACCGTAGGATCCTACGCAGTGCCGTAGGGGACCGCACCGCCACTTCCCAGCAAATTAGGGACACTGTTGCTCCTGGGGTATCGGCGAGGACCATTCGCAACCGTCTCCATGAAGCTGGGCTACGGTCCCGCACACCGTTAGGCCGTCTTCCGCTCACGCCCCAACATCGTGCAGCCCGCCTCCAGTGGTGTCGCTACAGGCGTGAATGGAGGGACGAATGGAGACGTGTCGTCTTCAGCGATGAGAGTCGCATCTGCCTTGGTGCCAATGATGGTCGTATGCGTGTTTGGCGCCGTGCAGGTGAGCGCCACAATCAGGACTGCATACGACCGAGGCACACAGGGCCAACACCCGGCATCATGGTGTGGGGAGCGATCTCCTACACTGGCCGTACACCACTGGTGATCGTCGTGGGGACACTGAATAGTGCACGGTACATCCAAACCGTCATCGAACCCATCGTTCTACCATTCCTAGACCGGCAAGGGAACTTGCTGTTCCAACAGGACAATGCACGTCCGCATGTATCCCGTGCCACCCAACGTGCTCTAGAAGGTGTAAGTCAACTACCCTGGCCAGCAAGATCTCCGGATCTGTCCCCCATTGAGCATGTTTGGGACTGGATGAAGCGTCGTCTCACGCGGTCTGCACGTCCAGCACGAACGCTGGTCCAACTGAGGCGCCAGGTGGAAATGGCATGGCAAGCCGTTCCACAGGACTACATCCAGCATCTCTACGATCGTCTCCATGGGAGAATAGCAGCCTGCATTGCTGCGAAAGGTGGATATACACTCTACTAGTGCCGACATTGTGCATGCTCTGTTGCCTGTGTCTATGTGCCTGTGGTTCTGTCAGTGTGATCATGTGATGTAACTGACCCCAGGAATGTGTCAATAAAGTTTCCCCTTCCTGGGACAATGAATTCACGGTGTTCTTATTTCAATTTCCAGGAGTGTATCTATTCCGTCAGAGAATGTGGAGAAATCTGTTGTAGATGGCGTGCGATAATTTTCACCCACCATAAAAACTATTAGTCGACTCTGTGATTCATGTTGAGCACTGATGCAAGTAGAAATATATGAACTAGCTGCGTCAGGTGCATTCACAGACCTACCATCTTACTTGAGTAGCTTCACGTACCCTTATGTATGTAATAGTTCATAAATAGTGAAACAATGAAAAGTTGTGTGAGTTTTCATTTTTTCTATAATGCCCCCAGTAGGCTAATGTAAACACACAGTTGTCGCCATGACTGAGTGGAAAAAGCCCCTTCGCCACAAAGGCCTCATGGTAACCATCTGGTGCTGCAATGATGCCAGAAACGGGGAAAAGAAGAAGAATGGTTTGCTACTTCCTGAGAATATATATTGCTTTGATCTCGTTCTGTCAATGTACACACATATAAAGGCGATCCGCTTCGGTCATTGTGGGGCGGCGGGTGAGGAATTATATGTTGCTGTTATATAAAATTTGTTTGCATGTTGAAACACTGCAATTCCCGGCCGATGCACCATGTGTGCGGCGGCGGGTGGAATTATTGTTGTTAATATAAATATGTTTGAATGTTCCTATTATTTAGAATGTTATTTATGCTGTCTTTCGCCGTTCTCAACACTGGCTCTCTAACTACAAAATTGGC
Organism: Schistocerca nitens; assembly: GCF_023898315.1. Lineage (NCBI taxonomy): Eukaryota > Metazoa > Arthropoda > Insecta > Orthoptera > Acrididae > Schistocerca > Schistocerca nitens. The sequence continues at coordinate 943,067,885 of NC_064616.1, read as the reverse complement.
AACCAGAAAGTGATTAGCAAAACGTGAAGCCTGTAATTAGAATTCCTAGTGCCCACTTCATCTGATAAACTCACTTATAGCTGCAGCTTATAGCTCTGAGAAATTAGGAGATTGACTGGGATTCATAATCAAAAACGGTCGTGAAAAGACTTTCTGTGTATTCTGAAAGTCACAGATGAAAAGAAAAAGAAAAATCCACACAATCTGACTAACAGAGCAGTTCAGAGTCTAATGCTCTGATGCAACTATAACTGTCCAAATTAAATATTTAAATGAATGCTCGCCATAATTTGATGATAAGGTTCATCAAACGCCACGCTAAATAACTGGTAGAATGTCTGTCCCACTGCGGCACGTGAAAATACGACATACGCAAACTGAAGATCGATAATTAAAGTCAACCCAGAATTAACACTTCACTCGAAAATGATTTCATGGTTACACATGTCCCGAGTAACTTAATACGGCATCCGAGGCCGTTTGTAGCAATGATACCGACGCGACGCGACTCCCGACACAGATGGCGTGTTATTCAGCGTCTGGAGAGAACTGGGGCCTTCCTTCCTCGCGCAGCGTTCTTATATATAAAGCCGCGGTGCGGACGGCTAAGGGAACGCCTGATCAAATCGGCTCTCCCGACTAGCCGCTGGGCTAGTAATGCACCACTTTAAGTTTCTGAATAAATCATAGCTTCTTTTGCTGATGGCCGATGAAGCTCTCAATTTAAATGTGCATTCAGCACACAGTTAAGTATTGATAATAAAATTTTGACGTGACTAAGTTAAATATTTTGGGCGAGAGAATTAATTTAATTACACTGCACGCAGTAGACGAGCTCTGAACTGGCCCTTTGGAAATACCTATAAAACTATAGCGATAGCATATTTAAATGAAACTTCTCACATCCTTATGGTGATAGCGGATCTCCATTCTACTTAAATATAAACATCCTAGCCTTATTCATTAGCCTACTTAATCTATCTTGCTTCCTTAAGTTTTAAGACGAAAACCAGAAAATCATGAATTTCCACTAAAATTTTAATTTGTGAAATCCAAAGTACTGTTTTTATTAAATTATTATGAAAGATGAATCTAAATATAAATTTTTAACTTTCTAGCTCTTTTCTGTTGCGCCAATGATTTTTACAAAAAACGTCCAAATTTCGAAAATGGCTAAAGTTATCGAACTGATATTCAACACACATTAATTTAGTATAACTCCTGACATGCTAGAAATGTTTTAGGTTATTTGCTTGATTTTTAAAGTATTGTGCAACATTTATGACGTCAGAGGTAGTTACAGCGGACTGGCTGGCACACAATGGAAAGACTGATGTGAATTTACTACAGCGTGAGTAGGCTGCTTCCCTACACTCTGACGTCATAAATGTTGCGCAATACTTTAAAAATTAAGCAAATAACCTAAAATGTTTCTAGCATGTCAGGAGTAATACTAAATTAATGTGTGTTGAATATCAGTTCGATAACTTTAGCCATTTTCGAAATTTGGACGTTTTTTGAAAAAATCATTGGCGCAACAGAAAAGAGCTAGAAAGTTAAAAATTTATATTTAGATTCATCTTTCATAATAATTTAATAAAAACAGTACTTTGGATTTCACAAATTAAAATTTTAGTGGAAATTCATGATTTTCTGGTTTTCGTCTTAAAACTTAAGGAAGCAAGACAGATTAAGTAGGCTAATAAATAAGGCTAGGATGTTTATATTTAAGTAGAATGGAGATCCGCTATCACCATAAGGATGTGAGAAGTTTCATTTAAATACGCTATCGCTATAGTTTTATAGGTATTTCCAAAGGGCCAGTTCAGAGCTCGTCTACTGCGTGCAGTGTAATTAAATTAATTCTCTCGCCCAAAATATTTAACTTAGTCACGTCAAAATTTTATTATCAATACTTACCTGTGTGCTGAATGCACATTTAAATTGAGAGCTTCATCGGCCATCAGAAAAAGAAGCTATGATTTATTCAGAAACTTAAAGTGGTGCATTACTAGCCCAGCGGCTAGTCGGGAGAGCCGATTTGATCAGGCGTTCCCTTAGCCGTCCGCACCGCGGCTTTATATATAAGAACGCTGCGCGAGGAAGGAAGGCCCCAGTTCTCTCCAGTCGCTGAATAGCACGGCATCTGTGTCGGGAATTGCGTGTTAATTCTGGGATGATTTTAATTATTTATCTTCAGTTTGCGTATGTCGTATTTTCACGTGCCTCGGGACAGACATTCTACAATTATTTAGCGTGGCGTTTGATTAACATTATCATCTAATTATGGCGAGCATTCATTCAAACAGTTAATTCGGACAATTATAGTGGCATCAGCGCATTAGACTCTGAACTGCTCTGTTAGAGTGTGTGGATTCTTTTGTTTTCATTTGTGACTTTCAGAATACAGAACGTTTTTTTTACGACCGTTTTTGATTATGAATCCCGGAGAATCTCCTAATTCCTCAGAGCTATAAGCTGTAACTATAAGTGTATTTTCAGACGAAGTGGGAACTAGGAATTCTAATTACAGGCTTCACGTTTTGCTAATCACTTTCTGGTTGCCAATATTGTAGTTAGAGAGCCAGTGTTGAGAACGGCAAAAGACAGCATAATTAACATTCTAAATAATAGGAACATTTAACAACAATAATTCCACCCGCCGCCGCACATATGGTTAATCGGCTGGGAAAAGCAGTGTCTCTACATTCAAACAAACTTTTATATAACAATTAATTCCACTCGCCGCCCCACAAGAGCTAGTTACAACGGACTGACTGGCACACAATGGAAAGACTGATGTGAGTTTACTACGGCGTGAGTAGGCTGCTTCCCTACATCATGTATGCTTATTTTCAGAAATAATATTTCAATCCGAATACCGGCTATTACAAGAGATTTCGCGTGGCATTTATAGAGAAACCAACCAGATATTAATTTAAAGCAGTGATACTCCATCACTTGAGAAAGTAAAGCCAGACAATGTATTATTATTTAACGACATTGTACTGGAAAACCAGGATAAGATGAACTAAATTTTTGTTTTGATCATCATATGAGAGCCGATGTCTTTTATTTGAGCAGGATTCCAAAGCAGTTTGTAAGGAATAATATAGACCTTATTATCGCTTATAAACAGGTCAATATCAATTTAAAACATAGTTATCAAAAGCATGTAGTGAGTGACATGACATTCAACAAATTTGCTAATATGTGGATGGATTGTTGGAATCACATGCAGTATAGCTTTCTGGTTACAAGTAAAATGAGGGCATTATATGGCAGTCTATGTAGACAAAACTTTCAGGAGTTTATGCTTAAAAGGTATTGTACCAATAAATAACTCTGTCATTATGCTGCAGACTGTGGAGAAATATTCACAGTCATATCACGCACTCATTCCGAGGGCGTGAAGCACAGGCCAAACATACATCTATATATTGATAAAAAAAATTGAGGGACTCAACATAGAATTTATGGAACTGGAAAGTCTTGTAAATGTAGTGGCTAGAAAAGGCGAAATGTTGAAACACAGAACCCAACAATATGAACTGTATGTCAATGGTAAAATTGAAGAATGCAGGACTAGCGGTTATGCTCAAGTTTATCAGGGCAGCAAATATGGATGTTGCGTCCCATCACTACCGCTAGTCTGAGAGTAAATATAGTTTGGATGTCAGGTGAAAACCGGTTTCGTATACAAAACATCGGAAAAACGTAAAGTTATCGTGGCACGGGAGGCTCTCCCACACTACTAATGGAGGCAGCTGGGTGGCTTGCGGAGTATAAATGTAGATGTAGAAGAAGGAGAAGAAAAGGAAGACGAAGAAGAAGACTAGACAATTACCGACTTCATTGACCATCACAGTGATAGTGAGTTACGCAGAGCATATGGATCAGTAGAAATTAACAATATTCGTTAGGTAAGCACCCTATATATTTAACTGAGCTTATAATACAGGTTGGGAATAGAGAATATCAAAGACCATCAGGTTTATTGAATCTAACATTCCTAAGAGCTTTGAACCTGGACAAGTATTCGCTGAAAGAGATATAAACACATGCTGAAATATTACGTATAACTAACATACATAGGTGATACAACACCCCAAATGGATGAATAAAAGGTCTGGGCAGTAAGAAATACAAGAATATGAATGGACCTGCATCAGATGGTGAAAGTGGCACGTCCAGCGGTATTGAAATTCAGCATAACACTCACACTACCTCTGGAGTATGTGTGCTACGATAACCCAGACGAAATCGCAGAGGGACTACTGTAACTCGCAGTATCAGGTGCCAATGGGAACACAGCTCACACTACTGAAATCGTATCTATCATTTTCGAGCGTCAAAAAAGACTACTTATTGAGTAATTTTTGGGACAGTTGTTCATTAGTTCCACAGACCTGTGCATAAAACATGCCCACATATACACGTCATAATGCGAGTTTTGAATAAGCAGGCTGATCTCGTAGGTATGAAACAATATACATGTACAAATAAAGGCTTCAAATACATTTTGATGGTAATAGATACCTATTCCAAATTATTATAGGCCCCGTCTGTGACAGCAGGGACTGAGAAGGAAGTTGCACAGGTGTTACAAAAATTGCATTAGATGGCATGAATCGGTTTCCTGACAACCTAAAAAGCGACCATGGAGCGGAATTTTACGGTAGATGTGCCAAGTCGGTAATGAAACGACACAGAGTACACCCCTGGTCGTCGCTCTCCCACAAGAAAAGCAAATATTGTAGAACTTTTGAGTAGAACAATAAAAGCCTGTATGCAGATGAGATCTAATCTTCGAGAGGTGTAAAAATGGCTAGAAATTTCCCCACAAATAATGAGCAGTGTAATAAAACTGTACACAGCACAATAAAATGAGACCAATTGAACTTAGTGATAATGAGCTTCTATATACAGTATACAACAGTTTTAAGATGGTGGACATGCACGAGCAGAAATTCAGTATAGGTTACACTGTTTATATTTTGAAATACAAAATCGCAGTTGAAAATTATTACATGCTAAACTGGTCAGTGGAGATATTTATTGTTTCCAAAGTTAAGCCCACAAATCCTACAACCTACATCTTACAGGACAGTGAAAAAATTGCTGGGAGTTTCTACACAGAGAAATTACAGCAACTCTCTGAACCAGACGTATTTCTCATGAGTTGCATCATAAGACATCAAGGGAACAAGGCTTCAGTTAAGTGGCTGAGCTTACCATCGAAGCACAACAGTATGGAGAATTATCACTACACGGTATATAGCAGGACACACAAACCTCAAACAGAGCTAGAAAGTACATCAGGAGAGGCGGTGGCAGTATTCTATATAAATTACTAATTGAACTGTATGTCCCTGGATACGATTACTGTGGACCTGGAACGGAGTTGAATATGCGATATGGTGATTAGGGAGTAAATACACTTGGCAATGCCTGCGAGGAGAAATGTATGGTGTATGCTGCAAATGATTAACGTCACTTTGCGGATCGACTGTAGTTGATGAACCGCAGCAGATAGCCGAATGAAGGAAATAGGTATAGGGCCATATATTGCAGCATTCGCACTTGACAAAGCAATGCATACCAGACTTAAATTGGATGCTGCGATAAATTTACAACAATTTATGAACTCAGCTCAACATACGTTGAAAGAACAGAAAAAAAGACTTATAACATGTTTAAAACAGTGCATCCATTCACTGGTGCCAGCGGCTAAATGTGCCTTGAAGCAGAAATGAGTAAGATATGTTGAAACGATTAGGGTTCTGCCGACACATAAGACACCTTGTGGAATCATTCTGATTCTAAAAACCGCATTTGCAGTGCCATAAGCAGTTGTTTGATTAGCAGGAGTGGCAGCTGCTACAGCCTATACCCAATAGTTGTAACGTATTTCTCCAAAGATAAGGTAAAATGTCACGAAGTTCTTGATTTCTATGGAGAAACCGCAGAAGCTATTTCAAATAAACTAAATATTTTATTTTAAAACAGTGTAAGACTAAACAGTTTAGTTGTTTATTCAGCCAACAATGCCTCAGTTACTTTCAGTAAGCATAATTCTGCCTTTACTAGATTCAGGGCAGATAATGCAAACGTGATCAAAGTCAATTGTTGTTCTCGTATGTTACATAATGTTGCTATATTTGGATTCAAGCTTCTAAAACCTGATGCAGGAATCCTAGTTCTTAAAATATATTCAGAATTTTGTTTATCATCAAAAAATTCCGAAGAACTAAAAACATTTAGCGGGTTTCCTCAGTACGACTATAGTGTAATATTCCGACACATTATTGTACGATGGTTGTTTTTGCAGGAAGCTGTCGAATAGCTTGTTAAGATTTGGCGACTTTTAAAGATGTATTATGTAGCACGGCGTGAAGGAAAAGCACGCCTCCTAATTTGGAAATTATTAGCACAGCATGATGAGTAAACGAGCACTCACTGACACTGCCAGTGTGTTTTCTGTAAAGCAACTGTACCAGTATTTTCTAAACCAGTTAGGCTTTTGGAAAAAGAAGATTGTTTCACAGACGTCCACAAATTATATTGAAAATAAAGAAATAAATAGAGGGCCTTAAGGAGGATAACTTTTATACATTTGAAATTAATATGTCTTTAGAACACTGCACAGAAGAAGAAAAGAATATCCTAGTAAATGAGTGAACACTTGTTTAAGAAAGATTATTAAATTAGCTTAATAAACGGTAAAACTTTAGTGGGAATGACATCATGTATACAATTTTGCCGGTGCTTCAATTCTGTCAACCAAACCTATTCTTATTTAATGACTTGGCCGAGGTGGGAAAGAAACTGAAATGTATTGTGTCTGGAAATGAACTGTGTCGTGAGTTTTCTGTTGTGAAACAGGTAGTATCAGATCTTGATAGGAAGGATAATAATTATTCTAAAGTGTGGAGTGAGTTTTAGAAAAAGCAGACGCTCCAAATTGTTCAGTATAATGCAGCACGTACTCGCAATTCCAGTAAATACCGTGATCGTTGAAAAAGTATTTAGTGTAATGAGTGCGCTGAGGTTGGATGCTAGAAACACAATGTCCGTTGAACTTGTAAAAGGCGAGATTTATCTTCAGATGAATTTGACAATGGCATGAGAATATTTGTACAGCGTGGTGCTTAAAAACAAGACTCTTCGGAATGGTGTGAGGTCCTTAACAAAATATGAATAACAAGGTACTCGTTTAGAAGAGCAAATTTTTCTTTCATTTGGTTTGGTATAGGTTCGATTAATGGTACTGACAGCAGTACTAGGCGACTGGTTTTAGCAGTAGTAGTAGTAGTTAACAGAAGTAGGGCCAACGGTCTTCCCGCAGTCATAACATCGGATCCCGTTATATCACCGAATTTAAGCCCGTCGGCCTGGGCTAACACTTGGATGGGTAATCTTCCGGTCTGCCGGGGTTGACAAGAGGCTTGAGAGGCAAACTGAGGAGCTACTTGACTTAGAAGTAGTAGCTACAGTCCCGATGACTGACATACGGCATGGAGAGTGGTATGGTGACATCATGTCCCTTTACATCCGCATCCCGTGACGCCTTTGGGCTGTGGATGACACGACGGCCGGTCGGTACCGTTGGGCCTAGATGGCCTGTTCGGGCGGAGTTTAGTTGTTTTTTTCAGTAATAGTATTAGTAGTAGTACTAGTAATAATTATTAATTTCATTATGTTTGTAGAAATTGAGATCGCAATAATCGACCAACTACTTTTTAACAAATTTTGTCCCTAATTACGCAAATGTTCATGGCCCGTTTGATTGTTTCCGGACCTGCTTCGAGTTTCAAGGTGGAACCCTAGAGGTAGGATAATTGTAAGAGCGGTGAAATGAAATGAAATGTCGTGTGGCTAGGGCCTCCCGTCTGGTAGACCGTTCGCCTGGTGCAACTCTTTTGAGTTGGCGCCACTTCGGCGTCTTGCGTGTCGATGAGTATGAGATGATGATGATTAGGAAAACAGAACGCCCAGTTTCTGAGCGGAGAAAATCTCCGATCCAGCCGGGAATCGAATCCGGGCGACTTGGCATGACATTCCGTCGCATTGACCACTCATCTACCGAGGCGGAAAGCGTACAGACAATATTTGATTATAAGCCTTTCCAGATTCCGTATAAGTATTACTGTTAACTAAACTAAGAAGTAAGTGAAGTACGAACTAACATGACATTTAGCTCAGAAGATTTTAATGAAAGGGGAGACATTTGTGCAACTAGTGTAAACAAAGAGAGCCGAAATGTGCAAACGACAATGTAACAAAGGAAATAAGCAAGAAGTTTCTGACTCCACAGCTTAATTCTTCGTTCATATTCTGACGTAAAAAATGGTTCAAATGGCTCTGAGCACTATGGGACTCAACATCTGTGGTCATAAGTCCCCTAGAACTTAGAACTACTTAAACCTAACTAACCTAAGGACATCACACACATCCATGCCCGAGGCAGGATTCGAACCTGCGACCGTAGCAGTCGCGCGGTTCCTGACTGAGCGCCTAGAACCGCTAGACCACAGCGGCCGGCTGTAGAAGAATGAACTGTTTACGTTACTTTAGATACAACGAAAACAAAAGGTTAAGAATTAAACATCGTAGCACCAGTCAGATAAAAACTTCAGACAGGTCAAAGGACAGTTCTGACACTATTTCCACACCAAATATAATGGTTCAAGTGGCTCTGAGCACTATGCGACTTAACTTCTCAGGTCATTAGTCGCCTAGAACTTAGAACTAATTAAACCTAACTAACCTAAGGACATCACACACATCCATGCCCAAGGCAGGATTCGAACCTATGACCGTAGCAGTCGCGCGGTTCCGGACTGAAGCGCCTAGAACCGAACGGCCACTCCAGCCGGCCCCAAATATAATTAATAAAAGAAAAAAAACTGACAGAAAAGTATGAAAAGGGATATGTAAATCGTTGTTACAGGTGATGAAAGAAGTTATACGACATACAGAATTCACTGTAAACTTAAACATCGTCCATCGAAATTTTCAGATACGACGTCATTAGACATTTTACTGTCGTTTCTTTCTATTCAATTGTTTCTTTTAACGTAGTGCAACATATACCTCTTCAGTGACGAATATTTTTAGCAGCAGGAAAGAAACGTGGTGCAAGAAACAGACTATCATTCTCTGTAGCAGTATCTGAAGAGCTAGTACTAGATTAGGGCCATAACTAGCGGTTCAGAACTCCACTGGTATCTATACTTGGCGGGACAAGATTTAGCACTGCCCTTGGTCGGTGCAGCGCTAATGGATTCTGAAATATTTGACATTCTCGATCATTGGATTTTGTGAGTAATTTAACAGATTCTATTTCCTTTAGGAAGAAACGGCATGTCTTAAGAAAAGTTTGATATGATTAAGGGAGCTGTCGTCGCTCAAATTCGTTATGCTTCAGTGCGCACGTATTCTAGGCACGTGACCAGACTTAAAAGTGACTGAAGCGAAATTGGATTCCTGCTGCAATCATGACGATTTCCTTCCTAGCCACACATGGCAAAATGAAGCCAGAATTCATTTCAATACTAATTTCATTACCTTCCAAGTTTCGTGCTTCCACGAAGACCACGTATAAATATGAGGCAATTCCTTTCCAACGATGACTACATATTGTGAAATATGTACGAAATAGCACTAAAGTAACTTCCGCTTGATGTGTCTCACCCAAGTTACATTGCTCGATGCAACATGGACCGTATGTACTCCTAGAATGAATTGTGCTACAATCTAATACAGAATGGAACTATATATATATATGCGCAATGAGACGAACAGCAATGACACTTTTATTCAAAGACAATAATGACACGGAAGTCGCTGCGACTCATTATGTTCCTCTGGATATTACAACAGGCGGAACGTGGTTTTTAACAGGGTGTGTGATCACCACGAGCGGAAGTGCATGCTCTGCAACATGCTTCCATGCTGGCTACTAGCATATTAGGGAATTCTTGTGGTAGGCGATCAGTCCCTCCACCCCAAGCGACAACTTCTGGATGGCAGTTGGTGCATGTGGACGTGCTACAACACGTCTGCTTAAAGCATACCACTCGTGCTCGACGGGATCTAATTCGGTAAACGAGCAGGCCAGGCCATTCGCCGAATATCCTCTCGTTCCTGAAGTTCTCCCACCTGCGCTATTGGATGCGGTTGTGCGGTTGCACATTACCATACATAAAAATTTAATCGGGCCCCAGTGCACTCCAGAAAATACGCATATGGTGGAGCATTGAAGTTTCACAATAACTTTGACCCGTGTGTCTACCGTGATCAAAGATTCGGAGCTCAATGCACCCATATAACATTATGCATCCTTTCGCCATTAACACCTGGGCCACCAAATGATCAAGTTCGACAGTGGTTGACGTACCCTAATACAGCGAGAGATGGTAACACGTAATGCACCCAGGGACATGGTCAAACATGACTGTCTCGGTGTGGGGAAGCATAATATTGCACGGGGGTACTGACCTCCAAATTTGTAAATACGGTACGCTCAGTGACCACCGTTATTGTGACACTACTTCTTCCTGATGTGCGCCTTTTCGGGGGTGCAGTAGGTCCTGTCTTAATTTTTAAGAATGACAATGCGCGACCGCATCGAACAGCACAGGTGGAAGAGGTGTTGGAACGAGTGGTTTTTTGGGATGAGGAGGAGATTACTGTTCCAAGTCCTGTCTACAACAATATTATTAGAGACGGAGAAGAATCTCGGATTAGGGAAGGGTGGGGAAGGAAATCGGCCGTGCCCTTAGAATGGAACCATCCCGGAATTTGCGATTTAGAGAAATCACGGAAAACCTAAATTACGAAGGCCAAATGAGGGTTTGAACCGTCGTCCTTCCGAATGCGATTCCAATGTGCTAACCACTGCGCCGCGTCACTCGGTCAGTGGGTTTTTTGGCGAAACGATAGGTCTGCCGGTACCCCCCATTTAAATCCCATCGATAACGGGTTTGACAGGTTGGGGAGACGTATTGCAGCGCGTCGTCATTGCACCAGTGACCATCCAGCCGTTGTCAACAGCACTGGTGCAGGAATGGGTTGCCGTACCAAAAGAAATCCTTATTAACCTTGCGGCCAGAATGTAAGCACGTATCAGGGCATACACTGCCGTCCATTGTGTTCACACACCCTATCGAAATCCACGTCCTGCCTGTTATAATAACAAGGGGATGGTCAAGAATCACCGTGACATCAGTGTAATTATTGTCTTTGATTTAAAGTGTCATTTTTTTGGCCTAATTGCGTATTACTTTCATGGACATTCTGCACTAAACTGTAACAACTTTTTCTACACTGATAAGCCGAAACATTATGACCACAACCCATCGCGACGTTGGATGTCGCCTGATGGCATAACTGGGCACATGACGCAGTTACAAAAGTACATAAGCGGAGAAGACACGGACGGAGGCTCACCCTAGCGAAGATATAAGCTGCAAATGGGGAAAACAACTGAGATAAGTGACTTTGACAATGGGCAGATTATTATTTCGCAGAGACTTTGAACGAGTATCTCGGAAACGGCGAAGCTGGTCGAATGTTTACGTGCTACTGTCGTGCGCCACAGAAAGAGGCAGGAGGACAGTGGAACTACCACTACGTCCTAATTGGTTGGACGTCCACAACTCTTCACAGAGCGTGAGGTTCAGCGGCTTATTTGATCTGTAAAGTAAGGCAGATGGTAATCTGTGGCGTCTCTGCTCAAAGAGCACAATGCGAAGACCCACTGACGGCTGCGAGCCACCTGCATCCCTTCATGCTTGATATCTTCCCCGACGGTGATGTCATCTTTCAGCAGTATAATTATCCGTGTCTTGGAGTCAGAACCGTGCTACAGTGGTTTTAGGAGCATTATAGTGAATTCACATTGATGTGTCGGTGACCAAATTCGCCTAATGTAAACCCTATGGAACCCATGTGGGTCGCTATCGGGCGCCGTTACCGCGTACCCAAATCAGTGGTCCGTTATTTATGCGGATTACATGACCTGAGCGTAGACATCCAAAGCCACATACCTCCACAAACCTACCAGTCTGATCTCTGATACGCATAATCAGTTGCAAAGACGGACAAAAAAAATTCTGTTGCCTCATCAGTGTATGTATGGTTCAAATTTCATCGCGTTATGTTCCTTGGCAGTGACACACCATGCAAAAGTTACTTTTTTCCTTAAGTTTTGCAAAAATATGTAATTCCTCACAAAATGTACATTGCAACGTTTGCTGAAACAAATACATCTTATTAAATCTACTGTAAAATTTCCTGTTCATTAGTGAAATAAATTATCTTCTTATATTTTCCATCTGTATTGGCTCCCAGTTAAAATATAACTATATTATTTTATTTTTTGGTGCAGTAATAGATATTTGTCGTAATAAATAAACCAGAAGCATTTACAAAAAGGATATTAGCTAGACGACAGGGTTATGTACGCCTTCGAAAAGAGTTGAGTCTCCTTTTCCATGGGAAAAATCTGTAAGATAGCACTGTGTTATCACATGGACAGAGTTGTAACTGACGTACAGCTAAGACGAACATACTTAGTTGTGGTTACTGACATCGTATAAATCTGACAAGTGTGCCACACTGGGCCACAACACTTCAGAGTCTCTTCTCTATACATTCATATCATTGGCAATATGTCCCGATTATTAAGATCATTTCTTACGTTTCATACAGAGAATCTGAGATATAAAATCATATACTACTACAACGGAATACTTTCAGCAGAGAGAGTCATCCTCATTTTGTCAATAATAACTATTAGAGAAGATAGGAAAGCGATCTCACTTGGGACGATAAAATGCAACTAAACGTGGTCAAATCAACAATATTGTTAACATGTAAATGTTAACGGACGCGGAAACTACAGCATTAGATGTACAAAAAGTGTATCCATTGAGCATGCAATGTCCTAAATAATTAATTTGAAGACGATCACATCCACTGCAGTAGAAATGTGCGGTTTTATACTAGTGTCCTGTTATGATATTCAAAAGAGACTATTTCTTTTAGGATATCAGGAGGAGGATTCCACAAACTGGAGTATGAAGACGTAGACGTGTAAATATTGTAAGGAAATGTTTGCTTAGAAAAAAAGTTGATGAACAAGCAGGAATTAGGAAAGAAAGAAGGAAAGAGCATAATGAATTCTCATTAGATGAAACTAGGTTAATACGAATTACATGTTGGCATCGTTATGGTTTCGAAGGTAAGTATAATACTAAAAATGCAAATGCCGTGTGGCTAGGGCCCCCTGTCGGGTAGACCGTTCGCCTGGTGCAAGTCTTTCGAGGTGACACCACTTCGGCGACTTGCGTGTCGATGGGGATGAAATTATGATGATAAGGAGAAAATCTCCCACCCAGCCGGGAATCGGACCCAGACCGTTAGGTATGACATTCCGTCGCGCTGACCACTTTTTCTTTTTCTCTTTTTTCAACAGTATGGACATATAGGTATCAATGTGCAAACAGTCAAGGATAGTCGAGCCTGGAAAAACTAAAGCAGAATGAAGATACCATCGAAGATAGTAAACATAAAGAACATGAAAATAAAGCTGCCACTTCGTAGTCAGACTTCCCAGCAACTGCGCCCACTGATAAAGATAGTTCTAGTTGAATGTATGATCGTTTGCACTTCGTTCTGACCTCATCTACCACTGTCTGGAACATTCCAACAACACTGCGGGCTGTGAAAGGCGCTCCATAGGTAGTTTGCAAAGCATCATCGATATCTGGTAGGCCCGGCAATAGCATGATGTCTTCCTTGCAAATTGAGCCAGAAGTCGAGTAAATTCTTGTGCCCGTCACGATAGAGGTAATGTACCACAAGTCCACGTATCCAGGTGACGGAGTTGGTCCGAGTCTTTGGGTAAAATGTCTCATCCGGAAACAATAACGTGCGTGCATATATATGCTCCGGCGTAACTCCCAAGAGATAAATGGTTCAAATGGCTCTGAGCACTATGGGACTCAACTGCTGAGGTCATTAGTCCCCTAGAACTTAGAACTAGTTAAACCTAACTAACCTAAGGACATCACAAACATCCATGCCCGAGGCAGGATTCGAACCTGCGACCGTAGCGGTCTTGCGGTTCCAGACTGCAGCGCCTTTAACCGCACGGCCACTTCGGCCGGCCCCAAGAGATAAGCCAGCATCTGCCGCACTAGGTGCCAAACCGGCTTCGCCTCTCCACAGCTGAGGCGGTGCTCGTCAGAATCAACTCTATTACAACCCACACAATCGGGAGGTTCTGCCATGTGGATATTGCACAGACGTTCTTGCGTCACCGGCTTCCCATTAACGACGACGTACTATTGGGAAACAACATCGTGGACAGTCTTAAACACCACGCACCACCGCACATCAGGATATTTTAGTTCGACCACATTAAGGGGGCGCCGTTGCAGCAAGTCGTGATATAAGTGTCGAGTTGTGGCCATTCGTGGTGTGGTGAGCGCTGCACTGGAATAACTTTGTTCTGAATAGAAACGTTCTATATAAAAGACGGGCGCTCGGATGTCCTGTAGCGGCACCGGCATTCTTGGTGAAGCAGACCGTAGCGCCGTCAGAAGCAAACTCGTGAGGCTTGTAGGACAACGGCGCAGCAGACATGAATGTGAGCTAACATAGAGGGCAGCGGCCCTGTCATGTACATTAACTAGACCGAGACCATCTTTTTCTTTGGGGAGTACCATCTGATCTTCAGTGACTTACCAGCGCTAACGAAGTATCCCAAAGCGGCCATAACACTACGCGCCAAGGAGTTCGGAATGGGTAGCGTTTGGGCGACATGCGGTGTGCGGGACGCTAGGTATACATTGGCATAATGCGCCCGCTGAACGATGCTGAGTGTCCGCAAGCGCTGATTTTCAATTCTGGCCCGAATTTGGTTAAGAAGGCGTCGATAACTGTGTGTCGTCGCGTGTCGCATGTCGTTCATGAAATCTAAGCCCAAGTAGCGGACAGTATCACTGAAGCGTAAGGGGGCAATGTGTTCCTGCTGTAGCCCTATCCCGATGCTCAAGGCGACGGACTGGTCAACGTTGATTTGGCTACCAGAATCTGTACCGTAGGTTGCAATACAGTCCAAAGCCGCCGCCATATCGGCAGCTCCACGTATGACGATCATCAACTCATCCGCATATGGGGTGTAGCGATAGATGGAGCCGCCAAACTGTTCCTCAGTGGGCCTGTCTCGGAGACCACACGACAAAGGTTCTAAGGCCAATGCAAATAACAATGTAGATAATGGACATCCCTGTCGTACTGATCGGTGGATCGGCATAGGTGCCGTCATGCTTCCATTAACAAGAACTCGAGAAGTAGCACCATGCATGTCAACACTGTGATAAATGGGTCGGGGTATTCCATGCGCCGTAGAACGGCTGTGAGGAACATGTGGCCCACACGGTCAAAAGCCAGGCTAAAGTCGATAGACGCAAGGGCTGCTGGCAAACGTCTCACCCGTACAAGAGAGATGAGATCTCTGTAACGACATAACGCAGTTCTGATGTTGTTGGGTGCCCCCGAGGACAGCTGATCGCTGGACAGGGCGTGCAATAGTGTGCCGCGAATACGTTTTGATATCAGCCTCGAAACGATCTTGAAGTCGCTGTTCAGTAACGTTAAGGGGCCACAATAGCGGGCATAATTCCGTCCCTTCGGCTTATGTATGAGTACAATCAGTCCTTCCAAGAACAGTGCAGGCAACGTTATGACTGGGGACATCAATTCCTGACAAATTTCAACCCAACACGGCACCAACAGTTGTTTAAAGGCTCGATGGAACTCTAATGGTAGTCCGTCCTGGTGATTTCTGGGGAGCACCTTTACCAATGGCGTCGAGCACTTCCTCTTCTGTCACTTCTCCCAGTAAATTCGGTACCATGTCTGGTGAAACTGTACCGTGGACATGCACAGAAACGGTGTCTACCGTCGCCAAATGAGGGAGAACTGCTGGATAAAGGTGAGCGTAATGCCCATAAGAGAAGGCTTCGCACATTCAATCCACTAACTGAGGGTAACTACCACGACGCTGTAAGGACGCGTTCCACGACTCTTCGATAGCACCTTTACATGCCGGCTCGTCCAGATGTGTGACGTTCAGTTACCAAGGGGGCCTACTGCACCACACACGTGCAGGTTGCAGGGCAATGGTGTAAATATACGCTGTGTGGTCGGTGAATGCAGTGGGCCAGAGCTCTGCTCCTCTCGTCGCCCTGCTTGCAACGTAAACCCTGTCTAACCGCACAAGGGGCGTGATGTGGTTGCTGATCTGACGGAGATAAAGCACAGTCGAAATCGCCTGCGATCACCATATCGTCTATGTGGCCCATACAGAGATGCGTGATATCTTCCGAAAAAAAGCGGGCTCGATCTCTCCGTCTCCCTGATCCTGAAGGGGCATATACATTGATGAGTCGTTCACCGTTGACAGTTACGGCCATGGCTCTTGCACTCGGTAGGTACATTACGTCTGTAGCTGTCAAGCCTTCCCGTAGCAGGACAGCCACACCACAATCGGTAGAAGAAGCGTGTGAGACGTGGGCGGTATATCCGTAGAATTCAGGGAAACTAACGACACGTACTTCCTGCGAGAGTGCCACGTCGATGTCCGCCACGTCGAGCATGCGATGTAGCATTGTCAGTTTGTGTGGTGCTCTTATCGCATTGATATTGACTGTGGCAAGGCGAAAGGTGTGCTGTCTAGCCTCTTAACCTAGGATGGACCATGGAAATCGAAGATGACTGCAAGAGATGCCGGACCCACCGAACCCGTTACAGATTATGAGTCCTTCACGCTAGGTTCAAATGGCTCTGAGCACTATGGGACTTAACATCTGTGGTCATCAGTCCCCTAGAACTTAGAACTACTTAAACCTAACCAACCTAAGGGCATCACACACATCCATGCCCGAGGCAGGATTCGAACCTGCGACCGTAGCAGTCGCGCGGTTCCGGACTGAGCGCCTAGAACCGCTAGACCACCGCGGCCGGCTTTCACGCTAGGAGTGGCATCCCCAATGCCACCCCCTTCCCTGTTACCCTCTCCAGGAAGTTCCTCAACATCATCCGACACTGACAAGGGGAGGCCGCCAATTGTGAAATTCAGATTCGATTCATACTGCGCATAATAAAAGCTCATGGCCAGAGGTGTAACGTGGCAAAGCACCAAGATGCACTTCTCGGACGTTGTCGAGAAAATCGACAGTTAAAAGAAACCGCTGCGGTGAAATACTCTCTACGATTAATAGTTTTCTACAGCGTCGTACCGCAGCGGTAAGCGCTCGGGTTCGTAATCCGAAGGTCGCCGGATCGAATCTCGCGCGATGCAACCTTTTTTTTAGCATTTGTTTTTTGTAATTCAAATGTGTGTATACACACACACACACACACACACACACACACACACACACACACACACATATATATATATATATATATATATATATATATATATATATATATATATATATATATATATAAAATTCCCGGCAATCTGTTGCAACAATTATGCATATAATAAGGTGTTGAAAGTCGTTTGTCGTAGAAAAACTGGCGACTTCGAACATCATTATGTTTTCCGCAAACAAAGTTGTATTTCATAAATGTTATTAATTGTCCTCATAATGTTAACCACGTATAGTTAACAGAAGACGTAAAAATGATATTCCGAAACGAATACGTATAGCGTAAGTCAAACGTTCGAATTAGAATAGAGACCCCACGAACACAAATTTGCTGTGGCAGGTATGGTTCAAATGGTTCAAATGGCTCTGAGCACTATGGGACTTAACATCTGTGGTCATCAGTCCCCTAGAACTTAGAACTACTTAAACCGAACTAACCTAAGGACATCACACACATCCATGCCCGCGGCAGGATTCGAACCTGGCAGGTATGAAATATAAACGCCGTTACTCGCTCCTTACACTTGAAGGACAGATGTCGAATGGGTCGAAACGAGCCGCCGCATAACAGCGTAGTTGCCTGCTAACTTATAACATCGTCGAAAATCGGTGCGGACGTGAGAGCTTTGGTACACCCTGTTAAACAAACGGAAAAAATGAGGCGGTACAATTGGAGAGCGATCCGCGTTCACCAACATGCATAAGCAATTCATTAATTGTTATATATATATATATATATATATATATATATATATATATATATATATATATATATATTCCTGGAAATTGAAATAAGAACACCGTGAATTCATTGTCCCAGGAAGGGGAAACTTCATTGACACATTCCTGGGGTCAGATACATCACATGATCACACTGACAGAACCACAGGCACATAGACACAGGCAACAGAGCATGCACAATGTCGGCACTAGTACAGTGTATATCCACCTTTCGCAGCAATGCAGGCTGCTATTCTCCCATGGAGACGATCGTAGAGATGCTGGATGTAGTCCTGTGGAACGGCTTGCCATGCCATTTCCACCTGGCGCCTCAGTTGGACCAGCGTTCGTGCTGGACGTGCAGACCGCGTGACACGACGCTTCATCCAGTCCCAAACATGCTCAAAGGGGGACAGATCCGGAGATCTTGCTGGCCAGGGTAGTTGACTTACACCTTCTAGAGCACGTTGGGTGGCACGGGATACATGCGGACGTGCATTGTCCTGTTGGAACAGCACGTTCCCTTGCCGGTCTAGGAATGGTAGAACGATGGGTTCGATGACGGTTTGGATGTACCGTGCACTATTCAGTGTCTCCTCGACGATCACCAGTGGTGTACGGCCAGTGTAGAAGATCGCTCCCCACACCATGATGCCGGGTGTTGGCCCTGTGTGCCTCGGTCGTATGCAGTCCTGATTGTGGCGCTCACCTGCACGGCGCCAAACACGCATACGACCATCATTGGCACCAAGGCATAAGCGACTCTCATCGCTGAAGACGACACGTCTCCATTCGTCCCTCCATTCACGCCTGTCGCGACACCACTGGAGGCGGGCTGCACGATGTTGGGGCGTGAGCGGAAGACGGCCTAACGGTGTGCGGGACCGTAGCCCAGCTTCATGGAGACGGTTGCGAATGGTCCTCGCCGATACCCCAGGAGCAACAGTGTCCCTAATTTGCTGGGAAGTGGCGATGCGGTCCCCTACGGCACTGCGTAGGATCCTACGGTCTTGGCGTGCATCCGTGCGTCGCTGCGGTCCGGTCCCAGGTTGACGGGCACGTGCACCTTCCGCCAACCACTGGCGACAACATCGATGTACTGTGGAGACCTCACGCCCCACGTGTTGAGCAATTCGGCAGTACGTCCACCCGGCCTCCCGCATGCCCACTATACGCCCTCGCTCAAAGTCCGTCAACTGCACATACGGTTCACGTCCACGCTGTCGCGGCATGTTACCAGTGTTAAAGACTGCGATGGAGCTCCGTATGCCACGGCAAACTGGCTGACACTGACGGCGGCGGTGCACAAATGCTGCGCAGCTAGCGCCATTCGACGGCCAACACCGCGGTTCCTGGTGTGTCCGCTGTGCCGTGCGTGTGATCATTGCTTGTACAGCCCTCTCGCAGTGTCCGGAGCAAGTATGGTGGGTCTGACACACCGGTGTCAATGTGTTCTTTTTTCCATTTCCAGGAGTGTATTTGAATTACAAAAAACTAATAATAAAAAAAATTGCATGGCGCGAGATTCGATCCGGCGACCTTCGGATTACGAACCCGAGCGCTTACCGCTGCGCCACGACGCTGTAGAAAATTATTAATCGTAGAGAGTATTTCACTGCAGCGGTTTCTTTTAACTGTCGATTTTCTCGACAACGGCTGAGAAGTGCATCTTGGTGCTTTGCCACATTACACCTCTGGCCATGAGCTTTTATTATGCGCAGTATGAATCGAATCTGAATTTCACAATTGGCGGCCTCCCCTTGTGAGGGTGCAGCTGATCGGCACCTAAATCTCTTTCAGCCAAGTCGTCTTTGGAAGAGGTGGACGGAGCGCCATCCATCGACGCGACCTGCTGCATCTGTGGTGCAAGAAGTAACTGGGCACTCGTGGTATGGGCAAGCGAACCGTCTATACCACTTAGATCCTCAGCAGGCGCAGCATCTATGCCGTCTGACGAGATGACCGGCGTGCGTAGGAGGCAATCGTCAGAAGCGGTCCGCCGACGTCGCTTGCGTCGTCTAGGCGAACGTTGCTTTCAAACGTGGACATCCGTATCCGAATGTGGGAGGCAATCCAGCGTCATATCACCTTCCGCTAGGAAAGCCGCGGTTGGGACAATGTTCGCGTACACGTCCATCGCGTCCTGAATGTTATGTTGCGTCTGGATTCCGTGGGACTGTTGCTGCTGTTGTTGCTGTGGATGGGGCAACATCTGGGTCGGCATCGGAGGTCCTTTCTCTTCCTTCCTTGGTCTTTCTGACGTCGATGGATGTGCCCGACCGCCCGTTTCTTCCTCATCTATGGTTCGCATCGTCGTCTGAGGGTATGTGAGGGGCAGGATTGTCGTCCCCGTCGGCGAAACGGGGTCTCCCATTGGTGTCTGCGTAAGTCTACGTTGTAAGCAGCCCGATCGAACATGGCCTTCCTGCCCACATCCGGAATAGGTACGCGGTTGACCGTCGTTCATTATGATTGCATGACAGCCACCGCTGTTGAAATAGGACGGCACATGTTCCTTGAGCTCAAGGTTAATTTGTCGCAAACCATTGTATATCTTATGAGTCGGAAAAGTTGGCCACTTTTATCCATCGTGACTGATGACATTGCCATATGGTCGGAAGGCGTCCTTGACAACTTCCTCTGGGACATCGAAGGGAAGCTCAAAAACCCTTAAAGTATTCTGGCCCATGCCAGCATGATCCACCGTCACTGCACCGATATGACCGTCAGAATGTTTAAAGCTAAGGGAGTTGGCGTATTTAGACACCACTGTCGCGCAGACCTCTGCACTGATCATTTTAACATAAACCGCGCTCGCCGTCATAGAAAAATGTATTCCGACGACAGTCGCCAGATCTAAATGTAGAACGTCGCGTTTGAACTGTTATATCTCATAGGCTAGAGGACGCGCGTGATCTGGTTGGAAGGTAATTCCGTTCGAATTGTCGCGCCATGTGTGTCCCATAGTCGCACTGAACTTGGAAGAAATACAACTCGCGCCGCGAGATGGTGAACACAAACAAGCGCTCACGGTCTCGCAGGGCGGGACGCTGCGTACGTCCTCGCCCCACCGCTGCCGAAAGCAGACTGCTGCATCTCAGCTACCAGGAGGCGGACAGTATAATAGTAAGCTACTGCGAGTAACTCAATAATTGTATTATTGTTCCATGGACTACAGGATATTCAACATCAACCATTACAGTGCATATTTACAGGCCACGTCACATATGATAATTTGGAAACACAGTGAATTTATAAGAAAATTGCAATTAAAATTTGTAATAATCCTAGGTGAATAATATGGTGTGTCACAAATGAGAAATAAAACGAGGATTACACAATGAAATAAATGAGAAAAAATATTATTGAGTACCCAGAAATGTTTAGCTTGTTATATTGTAACATTTTCTTCCAAAATTTAGAGTTTAAAGTCAATGGCAAAGAAAGAGACTGAGACTATGAATGGATTCTCCATAGCAGTAAACACTTGGTTAGTATGAAGTGATATTAGTTCAAAGGAACGATTAACGTTCCATCGACGATGCTGTAATTAGAGATGGATCACAAACATTTTCTGGGAGGTGGATGGGGAAAAAAATCGGCCATGCCTTTTCAAAGAAACCATTTCAGTATTTGCCTTAAATGATTTAGAGAAAACACGGAAAACCAGAATACTGATGGCCACATGTAGAGTTGAACCACCGTCCTCCCGATTATGAATCCTGTATCTTATCACTGTACCACCTCGCTCGAAATGGTAGATCATCCGAGATTTCAAATATAACAGAGATATTAATAATCAGGGGGAGAGATTTAACGTGCCTACAGGAAGGAAGTGGGCGGAAAAATGGCTCTGAGCACTATGGCACTAAACATCTATGGTCATCAGTCCCCTAGAACTTAGAACTACTTAAACCTAACCAACCTAAGGACATCACACAACACCCAGTCATCACGAGGCAGAGAAAGTCCCTGACCCCGCCGGGAATCGAACCCGGGAACCCGGGCGTGGGAAGCGAGAACGCTACCGCACGACCACGAGTTGCGGACAAGTGGGCGGAAAAACCATGACTAACGTTTTATAAACTTTTATTGCAAATTGCCCTCCGAATAACGCCCATAGTAACTTTTTTTTTATACTCTGTATAATTTATGACCATTTTACCGTTTAATTTATATAATGCTTTATATACACATCATTTTATTGAAATGTGAGCCACCACCTAGGGCAAACACCATCTCTGATTGTAAAGCTACTTTACTGAATTTGGAAAAGATATATAATTTCGCCTTCTATTACGTCTTCTCACCATGTATTTTGAATACGCCATTACTGTTAAACCACACCGACGTAAAACTAGAGTAAAAGTAAAATACATGACGCAAACAGTAGTACACTGTAAAAAGCCAACTTAAAAAAAACTGAAGTGAACAGAACTTCCAGGAAAATTACTTTTAAAGAGGTCGCTACGTACGTGTGTGCACAGAATCTTCAGACGGCAGCTAATTCCTGTGTGATGTTACTGAGACTGATCATTTCTTATTAGCAACATAACAATATTATTGTGTAATCATTTGCTAGACTTATATTAAACGCTTATTATCTTCCTAAAGAGATCAATTTGGAGGACGGTATATTTCAATTTAACTTTTTTCCAACTCAAGACAGACGCTTTGAAGAGTCGGATCACATCTCTTCAC
This sequence comes from Schistocerca nitens, assembly GCF_023898315.1. Classification (NCBI taxonomy): domain Eukaryota; kingdom Metazoa; phylum Arthropoda; class Insecta; order Orthoptera; family Acrididae; genus Schistocerca; species Schistocerca nitens. Next base: position 943,045,011 of record NC_064616.1, on the reverse strand, counting down.
GATACAAGATAACGTCTAAATTTTTGCTCATTACATGTATAACATTCACGGAAGAAAGCAGTGCTTGTTATGCAGATGAAATTCATTATACCCTTGCATTTAACCGACAGCAGATGTCTAAATTCAAGATTTTATGTATGGCTGTGAAGTGATTTTACAGAACCTCTGAAGAACTGTTTATCATCCAACAAATGTTTGAAAAAGAATCTCTGAAGTGATCAACACTAATAATAAATCTTGCTTGAATGTAGATGTACTATACTTTAATGCCATCATCCGATCAGCTTCTACTATTCATTAATTATTTGCTGAATGAGCTTTATGACTCATTATCGATACCATGGCGGACACTGCATTCCATTAATTACACACCTAATCACAATTAAAAGAATGAAGTGATATACAGTTCTTGTATTCATCCACAAATTTTGTATCCAGTGTTGCTGTCTATTACTATTTCATCTGAAAGTTGTGAACTATGCACAGATTTAGAAGACAGCTAACAAAAATGATTTAAATAATGAAAAATTGCACGAATTACGTAATTTTTCATGCTTAGTACAATGCGTTTCGAAAATTTAATCTCGTTTTCAAGTGAATTTGTTTACATAAATTCTTTTAATGATGTTTGTGTAGGTGACTTTCTGCCTGTCTTGCACTGTACTTGTCTCTCTTGAGGTTATACTGCAGTTGGAAAATCGGACAAAATGGATCTTGGGATGTCTTTATATGCTAGTATTGGAAATAGTATTTTATTCTGTCAACTTGTTCCTCCTACAATACGCAGAATATCACACACACCCAAATCGTCACTCACAATGTTTCTACAATATCATATCTTCAAGATTTTGTATACAGGCAGAGGTGTTACATTTGCTGCTTGCTGTGCAGTTATAAAATTTACTTTACTATTAATTACTGGTAAAATATTGAATATGTTTATATTCCATTTTGTTGTAGAATTTATGAGGAAATGTAAATATTTATTGAAACTACTGCAGTTATCAAACACAATAGAAACATTTGAAAAATTAACTAATGGGCTATCTAGTTTGTCACTGGCAATTTTTCCCCAACGCTTTTAGTTGTGTAAAAAATTTGCAGCTCCTCCATGAAATCCGTAGTAGGTAATATTTGGAAGTGGAGAAATGTTTTAAGGTCTTCTGAGTTTCTGAATGGGTGTCCAGTGTTTTTATGTGTGTTGCTATTCCCGAGTTTGTGAATTGATTATGTGTGTAACAGTCGATGAGCTCAGAGTATCGAATTAGACAGTTCCTGTCCTATGTAGTAGCTTGAGACAGTTTCACATTTTATTTTGTATATTCCTGAGCTTGAGAATTTAACAATTTTATAGATAAAGGTGTGCACTTATTTCTGTTGTAGTTTTTGTTACTGGAGGAAGCTACTTTCACTTTACGTGACGTTAGTGGATTTGTTACTTTTATGAGAAATATTACCTACATAAAGATTTGTGACCATATAGTTGATTGTATTATTGGTTGCTTCCAAACATCCAGGAATTATTTTTTATTTGTTTCTGCATTTTGTGTGTCATTCAGCTGGGGAAGTCGTTAGCCACTGTAGTTTGTTTAGTTATGTCTAATTATTTCTCCCTGTCCTCTCTCTCCAACTAAATTTTGTTTGCGCTGTGTACTATCATCCCCTATGCAGTTTTTTGTGTACAGCTGGGTGACATATGGCAGGAACTGTGTTGCTGGACGTTGTCTTGCTCGTGTATACCTTGGAATAGTGCCTGTTGTTGTGGTTTTCTATGTACAAATCTAGAAAACCAATATTATTACTTTTTCAATATTCATCTGTGAAATTTATTTCCCTGCGAATATTATGAAACAAATTTATGATGTTATTGGTATCAGCACTAAATAAAATTAAGGTATTATCTGCATATCTTTCGCAGTACACTTTGTTTCCTAAACATGGTTCCTGGCTTCTAAATATTTTCTGTTCCAGGTGGCACATGAAAACGTCTGCTGTTGCGCCAGATATGGATGAGCCCATGGCTAGCCCATCTAGTCGTTGATAAGCATTATCATTAAATGCAAAGTAATTGTAGCTGAAGATTAGTTCTAGTAAATCTATAAATTCAACTCTTTCAGGATGTGAACCGTTTTTGTGCTTTAGTAAATTCTTCTTTATTACTGAAATGGCTTCTTTAACAGGGTACTGGAATCTACTGTACAACCAGCATACCTTATATAGATAACATTTCTCAAAAAATAGCAAATTTATTTAAGTCACATAAAGTGAAAGTAGCTTCCTCTACGAACAAAAAGTTACAACAGAAATTCGTGCACACCTTGAACAATAAAACAGGGAAATTTTCAGACTCAGGAATATACTAAATGACACGTAAAACTTTGCTCAAGATACATAATAAGACAGACTGGCACAAATTTTAAAATTAGATACACTGAACACATCAGCTGTTACACAAATAACCAGTAGAAATAATCGGCAATAACAATATACCGCCCACCCATTCAAAAACATAGAAGAAGATCTTAAGATATTCACCATTTCCAAAAACATATACAACGAATTTATTGTAATGAATGGAAATTTTTGTACACCATTAAAAGCAATTCTCAATGGCAACCTAATTAGCGAATCACATAGTTTTCAAATGTTGCTCCTGTACATGATATTTATAGTAAATTTCATAAATCTGTTCATTTCCTCATAGACTATATTCAACATTTGCAATAAAAATAGAATATAAACATACTCAATAATTTAACAGTCAGTAATGGAAAAATAAATTTTACAACTGACAGCTCTATGCACATAATGTAATCTACAGCAAATTTAACACCCCAGACTGTATACGAAGTGTCTGTGAAACTATATTGTCTTAATATCTCTGTAGCATGTTTTGATTACAAAAACAGTGTAAGTGATGATTTCGGTGTGTGATACCCTGTGTCATGGAGGAGGAAGAATTTTTGTAAGTAGGCGAACAAAAAAATACTATTTCTAAAATTAGCATATAAAGAATATACCAATATTTATTTTGTCCGATTTTTCTATTGCAGTATTAATTCAAAAAGACAATTACAGCGCAAGAGAAGCAGAAAATCACACCTACAGAAGTCATTAAAATATTTATGTAAGGAAATCCACCTGAAAAAGAGAAGAAACATTACGTATCTAGTGCAGTTTTTCACTATCACGTCATGGATGACACAGTTTTAGGCGTTCCAAAAATACCTATTATGATGAACGAAATTAAGTTATCTAGCTTAAAGACTGTAAGAGAGAAGGAAGAACAGCAAACTGCAGCAGCCGTGGGTTGTGACCTTGGAAATTACATCGAACTCACTTCCGACGGCTGGTTGCCTACATTCCATTACTGTTTCCAAATGGTTCAAAATGGTTCAGATGGCTCTGAGCACTATGGGACTTAACTTCTGAGGTCATCAGTCCCCTAGAACTTAGAACTACTTACACCTAACTAACCTAAGGACATCACACACATCCATACCGTAGAGGTCGCGCGGTTCCAGACTGTGGCGCCTAGAACAGCTCGGCCACTCCGGCCGGCTTACTGTTTCCACTTCTATGGGATCTGGCAGACGTGTCTGACACTCTGAAGATCCAGAGCCCTTGTTCCGTTTACAGAGCTGTCGTCAGCACTCACTGCAGTGTAAAGCTGCAACTGAATTTTTCATAGAAAGTGTCTTATTTCTGTTGTTATTAAACTATAACAAGATTGTCTATTTAGCTAAACTTAATTGCTTACTTACTGCGGAAATGGTAACAACACTTGCTTTTCTAAGGTAGTGTGTAAGTGGGAGTGTTGCCGACGACGCGGACACCCAATTATGATTGTTTGAGCGTCACACGAATAATACCGCACTGATCGCTTCTCTTTCATTACTTTACACGCTATGCTTGCTCGCATCCACTGTGGGGTCTTTGCGGAGGCGGCACGATGGCAAGTTCACTGCAGCACTTTTCTTCAAATTCCACTAAGAACTAGTATGAGATTTTAGTTTCAAGATCGCCATTTTTGAGGGTTCATTACAGCCGTGTACAGACCTGATGTTAACCGGATGTTCTACCTAAAGGTATTAATGACGCCCAGTGTAAGGCTATTTTGGAGTTCCTTCCCCTTCGCAATCGCAGAAGCCTTCTCGCCCGGCTACCTAAAGATCTTCCCAGACGGAAGACTATTCTAGAGTTCCTTCACCTCCGCACTGAAAGAAGCCTTCCCGCCCGAGTTTTATTCTTTCAAGATGTGTTGGACAAGGCCCATGATCTGTCCAGGGATGCACCATTCCCGTCTGGAATTGGTAGGGTTCATTTTCAATCTTTCCCAGATACATGCAAAGAGAGAATGAATTCGTTAGTCCTTATTAGGATTGTCCCATTGACTCTGCCTGCCAGGTAACCCCGCTCCCGTCCTGTAAATGGTGTTTACTGGTGACCCAAGCACCAGTTATCTTCTGAGTATTTTCGATATTGTCTTTTTTTAGCAAGTATGAAGAACCATTGTACCCAATGTTTACTGGGTATATATTCAGAGAACCACATATAATAAGCCCAGAAAGCCTCACTAGTAAGCCCTCTGTGCTAGACGCACAGTTGTTCTATGCCGCTCGACCTGTAGTCGGTGGCCACATGCACTGGCTCCGAAACTGATTATTGTTGTTAATATGGTCGAGTGGTATGCCTACATGACGGACGGTGGTAGACTAAAATTGGTAGTTCCTGCAGTTGCTATTTCGAAGCGTTATCCATTGCTAACGATATATGATTACTGTAAGTAAGCTTTTTATCAAGACGTTGTTCTAGCTTTGGAGCAGTAGAGATATTCCATAATGTTAATGCTGGATTTATAGTTGTTGATAACCTACCTTTAAGCAGAACATCAGTGGTTTTGTGCACAGCAGTTGCCAGTTTATTATCTTCATACCACTTATCCGCTTCAGCACATCTCAGGCTTTATTCTCTAGCTTAGCTCTTGAGTTTGCAGAGACTATTACTGGAATATCATATGCGTACGCCACAGTCCCATCAGTATTCCCATGCATCGAACTGATGAGGCGGGTATCGTAAGATACCAGAAGACAGGTAGACAGATGGACCAGTGCGGCCATCCCTTCGTGATACGTTTCATCACTTTCTATTTTCCCGCAAGCTACTACGCAGCTCTCCCCTTGCAGTAATCTCGAAAGATGTGATAGAGTGACAAACGCACCTGTTCTCAGCCGCGCATAATGTGCAGGGGTGTATAGACGACTTATCCTTCAGAAGGACTTACAAGAAGTGTTAATGGGATCATTTGGTGTCTTACTATAGAATTTTAGTGACTAATCAATAAAACAGAGAGGACTGCATTCGGAAGTGGCTTACAAATGCGAACATGTACTACCTACAACGCATACAAAATTCGTCTGAAAGGCAGAAGCAACTGCCAGAAATACGTAAATAGTTTTTACTTTCCATCCAAATCCAGTAAATTTTTTTAATTGCTTGAATGTTTGTAAAAGATGATTCTTTAAGCGATGTACTTTTATACTTTATGAGTAGGAGAAAGGTTCTGAAAGTGTTTCTACATATCCTTTTTCGCTCATCTACATCTACATCTACACATCGCTAGCCACGTTTTGGTGTTTGTCGGAGGGTGTTTTGTGTATCATTATGACTTCCACCTATCCTGTTCCAATCGCGAATGGTACGCGGAAAGAACGATTGTTGTTAAGCCACCACGGAGCTCGAAACTCTCAAATTTTACCTTCATGGTCTTTTCACGAAATATACGTAGGACGAAACAATGCATTACATTTTTTGAAAGATATTTCCGCTATTTGACTATTAAGCGTTCATTTATTTTACACAATCATGATTTCCGCTTTGTAGCCATTCCCCAGTGCTCGGTGAAACATTAAAATAAGTCTAACTTGCATGTACACACCTCAGAAACAGTACAGCATCTCCCCGGTTCCCAGAACTCCTGAAGATATACCTTGACTGTCAACTTTGTATCACAGACACAGTCCCTTTGACTGTTGTGAGATGTCAGTAAACCCGCCGAAAGATGTAAACAACCATGCATGATCAGCGCCTATTAGACGGAAGGGGTCCGACAGCCGATCAGTTCCAGTCATTCTACCAGGAAGGAGGTATACGGCTCGTGATGCCTGTAGTTCAACCATGCCTAGACGGTGAATACCACGGTTCGATCGCGTCCGCATTGTTACTTTGTGCAAAGAAGGGCTCTCAACAAGGGAAGTGTCCAGGCGTCTCGGAGTGAACCAAAGCGATGTTGTGCGAACATGGAGGAGATACACAGAGGCAGCAACTGTCGATGACATTCCTCGCTCAGGCCGCCCAAGGGCTAATACTGCAGTGGATGACCGCTACCTGCGGATTATGGTTCGGAGGAACCCTGACAGCAATGCCACCATGTTAAATGATGCTTTTCGTGCAGCTACAGGACGTCGTGTTATGACTCAAACAGTGTGCAATAGGCTGCATGATGCGCAACTTCACTCTCGACGTCCATGGCGAGGTCCATCTTTGCAACCACGACACCATGCAGCGCGTTAGAGATGGCCGCAACAATATGCCTAATGAGCCACTCAGGACTGGCATCACATCGCACAAGTCGCCACTCCTCAGCCATATGAGAGCAAAAAGTTTAAAACATAGTACAGAAATGGACATGGCAGTTGACAAAATGAATGTTTGACATAGTGAAAAGACATATATTTCGTTAGTTAATTTACAATATAAAAGGCGGATTAGTTGATTATTTAAAAGATCGACTCAGATGAAACTGCAAAAATATGTTTCACGAAAGATAAAAGAGAGAAAGAGAGGAGGACATGTTAAAAGAAGTAAAAAGCCTGTGTGAAGTGATGAGTGGACCTAGACTGCAAGGAAGAGGGGTATCACGGGGATGTAGGAGTTAAGGTAGTGCTTAACAGGGTGTCTGCGCAGGCGGATGGATAGAGGAGAGGGCCGGCCGGTGTGGCCGTGCGGTTCTAGGCGCGTCAGTCTGGAACCGCGTGACCGCTACGGTCGCAGGTTCGAATCCTGCCTCGGGCTTGGATGTGTATGATGTCCTTAGGTTAGTTAGGTTTAAGTAGTTCTAAGTTCTAGGGGACTGATGACCACAGATGTTGAGTCCCATACTGCTCAGAGCCATTTGAACCATTTGATAGAGGAGGAATTCGGGAGAGTGAAGAGGGATGGATACCATTCCGGACCAAGGCTTAGGATGGGAGTGGAGAGGAGGTGAGAGGAAGGGAGGCCTGACCAGAGAAGGTGGGATGGGTTCTGTTAGATCTGATGAGGATGGGTATGTTGTGGTTGTCGTTGTGATCTTCAGTCCTGAGACTGCTTGATGCAGCTCTCCGTGCTACTCTATCCTGTGCAAGCATCTTCATCTCCCAGTACCTACTGCAGCCTACATCCTTCTGAGTCTGCTATGTGTATTCATCTTTTGCTCTCCCTCTGTGAGTGTTACCATCCACGCTGCCCTCCAGTACTATATTGGTGATCTCTTGATGCCTCAGAACATGTCCTTCCGACCGATCCCTTCTTCTAGTCAAGTTGTGCCGCAAATTTCTCTTTTCCCTAATTCTATTCAGTACCTTCTCATTATTTATGTAATCTACCCATCTAATCTTCAGAATACTTCTGTAGCACCACATTTCGACAGCTTCTATTCTCTTCTTGTCCAAACTGGTTATCGTCCACGTTTCACTTCCATACATGGCCACACTCCATACAAATACTTCAGAAACGACTTCCTGACACTTAAATATATACTCGACGTTAACAAATTTCTCTTCTTCCTAAACGCTTTCCTTGCCATTGGCAGTCTACATTTTATATCCTCTCTGCTTCGACCATCATCAGTTATTTTGCTCCCCAAATAGGAAAACTTATCTACTACTTTAAGTGTCTCATTTCCTAATCTAATTCCTCCAGCATCACCCAACTTAATTCGACTACATTCCATTGTCCTCGATTTTCTTTTGTTGTTGTTCATGTTATATCCTCCTTTCAAGACACTGTCCATTCCGTTCAATTGCTCTTCCACGTCCTTTGATGTTTCTGATAGAATTACAATGTCATCGGCAAACCTCAATATTTGTATTTCTTCTCCATAGATTTTAATTCCCACTCAGAATTTTTCTTTCGTTTCCTTTACTGCTTTCTCAATATTCAGATTGAGTAACATCGGGGATAGGCTACAATCCTGTCTCACTTATTTGCCAACCACTACTTCCCTTTCATGCCACTCGACTCTTGTAACTTACATCTGGTTTCTGTACAAATTGTAAATAGCCTTTCAGTCCCTGTATTTTACCCCTGCCACATTCAGAATTTGAATGAGAGTATTCTAGTCAGCATTGTCAAAAGCTTTCTCTAAGTCTACAAATGCTAGAAACGTAGGTTTGCCTTACCTTAATCTCTCTTCTAAGATAAGTCGTAGGGTGAGTATTGCCTCACGTGTTCCAACATTTCTACGGAATCCAAACTGATCTTCCCCGAGGTCCGCTCCTACCAGTTTTTCCATTCGTCTGTAAAGAATTCGCGCTAGTATTTTGCAGCCGTGACTTATTAAACTGATAGGTCGGTAATTTTCACAGATGAATATTTAAGAATTTATAGATGGCGCAGCAATCGGGTCACGTGCTCAACGGCGCGCGCACTATGTGAGCATAAGGCAGTACCGATCAGTGACACATTTATATTTCAAATGAAAATTGTACGTAAACATTGGTAAATTCAATGTCGTAACAGGGCAACAAAAATGAGTAATCGTGTTTGGTAGTGTTCATCGGCTTCGCCATACGGTTTGTTCACTGCAGTCTGGAACCGCGAGACCGCTACGGTCGCAGGTTCGAATCCTGCCTCGGGCATGGATGTGTGTGATGTCCTTTGGTTAGTTAGGTTTAAGTAGTTCTAAGTTCTAGGGGACTAATGACCTCAGCAGTTGAGTCCCATGGTGCTCAGAGCCATACGGTTTGTTCAAATGGCTCTAAGCACTATGGGACTTAACTTCTGAAGTCATCATCATCAGTCGCCTAGAACTTAGAACTAATTAAACCTAACTAACCTAAGGACATCACTCACATCCATGCCCGAGGCAGGATTCGAACCTGCGCCCGTAGCGGTCGCTCGGTTCCAGACTGTAGCGCCTAGAACCGCATGGCCACTCCGGCCGGCCGCTTGTGAATCAAAATCGCTCCCATACCCGACTGGAACTTCCGCAGGGAGTGAATGCTAACCTGCTGGCGAGAGAGCGTAGCAACGGGAACCACATGCAGTGTACATCTGGTGTCGGCCATTGCTCACACAGGCACATAAAGATGACAACTTCAAAGTTCATCGCGCTGGAAGAAGATGTGACTGACTTTCTCAACACTCCCTCACGCTATTACATCGCTATTGGCCCGCAAATTCACGTGACTTGAACCTGACACAGATTCTTTGTGAAATGGAAAGGTGAGCAAACCGCCAACATTAGCATCCCCGCAATTTGGTGGGACTGCGCGATAAAATTGTCAGCGAGTGGCTTTACCCGGATGCCACGTATCTGCCCATCCTTGTGGTCTCACTTCCTAAACGGAACCAGCTGGTTATCGAACCCAGGGGCGAAGTTACACGGTATTAAAAGATGATTGTAGGGCTTTCCCTAGGGGTGACTAATTTTTTATGCGCTGAGGTTATCTGAGACGTAATTGTCCTCCTACACCGGAACTTACATTTAAATTTGCAGTTTTTTCTCTGATAAGAATAACGTGCTGTGTCTATTTGCTAGGAACTCTTCATTTCAATCACACAAGTAGTGTTATACTTCATTAGCTCGTATAAGGTCTGGTAAGCACGAATGCGGAACTCTTCAAAAATGGCTCTGAGCACTATGAGACTTAACATCTGTGGTCATCAGTCCCCTAGAACTTAGAACTACTTAAACCTACCTAACTTAAGGACAGCACACACATCCATGCCCGAGGCAGGATTCGAACCTGCGACCGTAGCGGTCACGCGGTTCCAGACTGAAGAGCCTAGAACCGCACGGCCACACCGACCGGCAGTGCGGTACTGTATCGAAGGCTTTGTGGAAGCTAAGGAACACGGTGTCAACATGTGTGCTGCTATTCATACTGTTCGGAATCCATGCTGATTCATTAACAGGAGATTTCCAGGCTCCGTAGATATGATAATATTCAAATGTAAAACACGTTCAGTTATTCGACAGGAGTCTGACGTCACCTATAGAGGTTTACAGTTTTGTCAGTCTGCCCAAATCCCCTTCTCAAAACCGACAATTACTTGTGCCTTAAGTCACTAATAATGCTTTCCTGCTTCTGCGACTGACAGTACACTGCTGCTAGAAGAGGAAAAAGTTTTTTCGGTTACTCCATGTAGAACTGTAGTGCTATCGCAGCTGATCTTATGGCCTTTCCTCTATCAAGTGATTAATGTTTCTATCCCATCGTCACATATTTCGCTATGTCATTTTGACGTTCGTGCGACGATTTTAAGTATTAACCACAGTAAAATATGTTTCTGTGGAACAGTTATCGAATATTGAGAATGGTATTTCAGTATACTCTCTGATATCTTTCGCTTCGATGTCCTTTTGCTCTCAGTGTGTATGGCTAGTTGCGTTCGATAATTTTACTGATTTAACATAGGACCAAATCTTATTGCCCCTTTTTTTTTGTCAGATCGGTAAGTAGAATTTTACTTTCCGATAACTTCATCGCTTCACTCTTGGCTCTCATGACGCTAATTTTGGCATCGTTCACTTGTTGTTCGTTTCCGACATTTTGGCTACATTTAAGCTTGCAGTGAAGTTGTCTTTGCATGGATGTCGAACCACGGCAGATGTTTTCTGTGCATCAAGAACGCTGCTCGGCACATACATGTTAAATAATTCCATGTTAGCATTTTCTTTCTCTGTGCTGCCATGACGAATGTTGCTCTCTTTAATTAATGGAGCTGACACCCCTCCATGTCTGAAATAAAAACCCATGTTATCGGGACTGTGGAAGAATTTCTGTATTTTGGTAAAGCCATGAGTGCCCGCTATACTTACACCGCTACTCTGGAAGCCGCTTTTTGTGTATAGTACACACCTAACTTATTAAGATGGGCGAGGGCTCTATAATCCTCCACCCGATAGCGGCGGTTAAGAAATCAGCGTCCAACATTCTCAGAATTGCCTCAGCTCTAGTTCAAACCTTCCATTCGGCTGCAAACCAGAGAACATTAGCTCTGCTTCCGTTAGCCGCGTGATGGTATGTGTGTTCAGTTCAGCAGACACCCGCTTGTATAAACCAAAGATGGCATCTGAACCTGGGAGGAAAACGTGATTCGCACCGACGTGAGCCATGATTTGCAGCCGAGTGCAACTAGTGCACTCAACAGCCACCGCCTGATTCCCCTCCAAAATCGCGCACCCTCCCCCCCCCCCTCCTCGCCTCACGACCAGCCTTGGACACTAGCCTTTCTTCCCGACTTACTTGCTATTAACGGGCTTCACACTACCCCAACGATGTAGCTCCTAATGGAAAGCAATCAAAACTTTACGCTTATCCGGACCTTTCAGGAAGATCCAATGGAAGAGGCATCCAGTGCCGACTCAGATGTGCTTCCGGTAGTAGGCAATATCTCAAACCCATTTTTAAGTTAGGCGTAAGGGTGTAACTTAACACGTCGCAATATTGCTGGTTATAGGTCTCCTTTCATATTTACAAGTAGACCCAGACAGACATATTCTGTGAAACTTTGTAGAAGCGCATTTCCAACAGACATATTTCCCTCCTGAGTCCATTCATTCATCATGATCTTGGTTTTATCATAGTTCATTTTTAGACCAACTTCATAGCAGAACAAACCTAGGTCCGAAGTTCCTCCATACCATTTATAAATAGAATAATAACATCAACAAATATCAAGTTATTTAATCTCCTTGATATAGGTTTTTATTTTTCCTAGAAATAAACGTTGTGCGGTTGAAAAACTGGAGTACGGTTTGGGCTTCCAAGATTCAATTAGTAGCAAGTTTTTTTTTTTTTTTTTTTTTCCACGCAAGGAAGCATGACGATGGTTGGAAACGAATTATAGAGCTGTGTGGTAAATTTCCCAGATTTCGAATATGTTACAACGTCAGTTCAAAGTCTTTCATAAATTTCCAGTTTCTGAACCCTTGACCCAAACTTTGCTGGGGATTCTTGCAAACACAAAGCACGGTAATAGTTGACAAGTATAGTGCCGCGTGTGAGTGTGTTACCTTGTTCATATGCAGCCTTTTAACAAACAGTTTTTGAATTTCTTTCGATCGCAAGTTCTGTCAAAAGATGACTGGTACTGGCAACCTGTCTGGTCTGCATTAATCGTACACTTTGTGTCAAAATTTGGGATAACTGCATTTGTATGCAGTAAAAACTCTGTTTTGGCTTGTAGTGTTTCTTTCCAATTCACGGATTCCCAGTTACTCACATATTTCTTGATCTTTCCCTGCCGAATTCTGTGCAGTTGTTGGAATGAAACACCTGTGACATAGGTGCTTTTAAGATAAAGTCCTCCGATTGAAATTGGCTTGCAGCATCCGAAGTCTACGGCTGTAAGTTGCTTGTTGTTACCTGAAAAGTAAAATCAAAGTTTCATTTTAGTACCGTAATTTGTTGTTCAAATACGGATGTTGAAGATAAAAAAAAATAGATTTAATGTTGATAAAAGCGTACGCTTACTTGATGATGATTTTTGCGAGCCTCCACGAAAGGGTCATAGGTTCAGGAATCAATTATTGCGAATTTATCGTCGATGTTCCTCCAGTTTCTATGTTTTCTTTCTGTCTTTTCATAATACCCATTCCTTTTAAACTCTGAGGTCCTTTTTTAACTGGAGAGTTTGTAGATTCCACGTGGGGTGTTCTTTGGACAGTCTCACAACTTTCATTTTTGTTTCCAACGGAATGTATCCAGCTTTCGCTTGCTTTTCGGCTGCCTCATTATACTCATCTTCAACTTCACGGAATAGACCCTCTTAATATACTTCGTCGACTGCAAGATATCCTCGGCAACAGTCAGCATCTTTCCTCCTATGATATTGACGATAGACCGATTAAATTCCTCTCAAGAGCCATTACATTGGCAGAAATAGTTGCTAACGATTCTGTATCAATAAGGTCTGCTTTTGAAGAAGACTGTCACAACACACGAACGTATCTGTTAACTGACTTTTGCAGCTGCATAATGAATTGAATATTCATAACTTTCGTCATCCGCAGTACTCGATGAACCGAGAATCTCATCCATTTCTTCAGTAAAAATGTAAATTTTGTAATTTTCAAAAAATTTGCACGTACGCTAGTCGTTCTTTCTACATTACCAAGGCCTCGCCGCTACGCAAGCTAACTGCCTATATTTTCAGGAAAACTTTATGCGTTTAGTCGTTTGCTTGTTGATAGTTGTAAAAATAATATTTGTTGTATTAATTAAAATTAGTGAACGTCAAACAACATTAGAAATTAAACGAAAGATAGGCGCATTTTTTCATTATATTATATTTAAAATATTATATACGCGGAATAATAAGATCAGTGTTGAAAAAAATTATACGTTTATTAAAGAAAAAAAGATTAGTGAGACTGCTGGAACCGGTGTTCCACCGAGCTTCCACGGAGCTTGAAAGTTAACCAGTTGACCAACCATTTCGTGCTCAAAGTCGCAATGCACCGGTACATATTCAACACGTAAAACTTCTCTTGCGATTTTCTCGAAATTGCCTTTGCAGTACTCCTCACTACTTACAAATTTGTTGTCCTAATCGACTACCAAAAGTTTACGAAATTTGAAATACGCCCACTATCCGGAAGTCGTGGCCTGCCCTTGTAAATTTTGTTGTTGCGTTGCTTATGGTTATTACTCGTAGTACACTATTAAATCAGCTCATGTAATACTAGATGATCGAAAAATACACGGTTCTGGGCGCTGCAGTTTGGAACCGCGAGACCTCTACGGTCGCAGGTTCGAATCCTGCCTCGGGCATGGATGTGTGTGATGTCCTTAGGTTAGTTAGGTTTAACTAGTTCTAAGTTCTAGGGGACTGATGACCTCAGAAGTTAAGTTCCATAGTGCTCAGAGCCATTTGAACAATTTTTTTTTTTTTTTTTTTGTTTAAGAGAAATATCTCCTCAGAACCGAAACCTGGTACAGAATATCATTGTGTTAGTAGGATATTGTCAGTGATGGTATAAACTGTTTTTAATATGTTTGCAACTGTCAGTTACCGCTGACATTCTAGAACTAATAAAGATTGACAATGTTTGCCTTATCGAATACGACGTACTAAAGCAATCTCATAGAGAAGTATTTTCAGAATTTCTTGTTTGTGGGTCTCATAGTAAAAGGAAAGCTATGTGATCGGCAGCTGGAACTAAAGACATAGAACATACTTTCCAAATAATGGGAGAATTATTAATTACCAGATGCCTTCGTTTATCCATCGGACACTCTGGGTGCATTACGATGTCTCCACGGAAATTTACGCAAAGCGGAAACTCGCCTATACGAATTTTTGGATTACAAGCGAAAAGAGATCAAAGATAATGAGAATATCTTTCTGTAATCATTTCGTCGAGAGAAAGCCTTTAAAATAGTGGCACCTTAATCCGTTCTGTAAAATAAGAAACAACCTGAAATTATTTGGAATAAATTGACTGGAGTATGTTGTATATTGCATCGAAATCTGTTCGCTTAGCTAATACTTCACATAAACAAATGAAAATCTACAGGATCTGCGTCCCGTAACTGTAGCATACAGATAACTCCTGCTCTAAATTCTGTCAATTTTACTATTTTCATTTCTATTTTGGTGTAATTTAATCTGTTAAGTGTGTTTTGAATGTAGGCAACCATTCACTGTGTTAAGTGTGGTGAAAAACAAATACTTCCAATACGTCTTGCTGGTTGTGTACCCTACATCGCCTTGTGGAACAGCCTGATTGAGTTCTTTTTTATGTAGATGGTAAGGAGCGTGTTCGTTGGTCAGTTTGGCGACAGGAGCTCGTTATGGTATTCGAATTTCACCTAAATTACATGCTTTGAGACTAGAACCATTCTGAGCCGCGCAGCTGCAGAACTACGAGGGAAAGGAAGCAGCTGAGGCTTAGAACAGGGCGTGGTCCGGAAGGCGCTCCTGGTGACGCTTTCTTGAAACGCAATTGTTAATTTGTCGGCGGTGCGAAGGCGCGAGGAATAAGACGTGACGGGGCGCAGCAGCGCTGCCTGGTGGGCTGGCGCGCCGCGCTGGGCGATGGTGAAGCGGGGGCGGCGGGGGAGAGATTTAGTGTCCTCGGCGGAGCTGGCCGGCAGCCAGCGGCGAGGCGCGCTCGGCCCACCTGCCGGCCTCGGACACGCAAAAACGCTGCAATCCCCGCCAGACAAACGCCCCACTCCTCAATATGTCGCCCTCCTGCATATCACTGCTGCCGTCAACTATTAAAGGCTGCTTCCTAATACTGTACCTTATTACTTTTTCTAAGTGAATTGTACATTTCTCGCAGTATTTCTCAACTTTCTCTCTTTATAATGTTGGTTCACAGCTGAGTTATTTTGTGGAACAAAATGCTCCGATTCTCCTGGCTTGGAGTTTCTCACATTGCCAAAGACGAGATGTCATACATAGCTAAAGGTGAATTGTACAAGCGTAGGAGATTTGTAGCTATTGTATGCGACAATTTACACTTCTCGATTCTACGCAAAGTCGCCGAGACAGAAGACTGAGCTCTTTCTTCTCTATCCTCTCACCTGCGAAGAGATGTACGTTACAAGATTTTTGGACGCATAAAATGCGCTGCAAGACTAAATCCGTTGTCATCAATGTGTAGTGCATAGATTTGACGTCATAATTAATCAGGTAACAAAGTGATGCACCAGGAAAATCCCGAAGTTGATGGTAACACCGCAGATAATGAGTGCAACAGGCACCCGTCTTTCCACGTTGACATCTTTGTAGAACCCGTGCGGCAGCGAGTTATGCAAAACCCTCGCCTTACGACTGTAGCTGTCGGGAGCCATCTTCTGCACATATCCCACTTATGTAAACTGCAACAAAACATTTAAGACCGGAGCTAGCCTTGCATGACAGACGCCTTGCAGTATGCTTCTCGTGGCACGGAAATGGGCCTGTTCATTGTGGAGTAAGCAACGTCAAGGTAATATCATAAGTGATGAATCGACGTTTAATTTGCAGAATGACATTCGGCACAAATTATTTTCGAGGGCAGATAATAATCAGTACAATTATGGGAACGTCCTGTGAAAAAAAAGTAGTTTGGCTGAAGTAAAATCCTCGGATGGGGAGACAGCATAGTGCATGGGCGTACGAGTATGCATCTTCGTTCATGGCGAGAGATATACTGCGCAAGCCCTCTCGAAACGAGTGGAGCGATTGCATCGTACGTGCCATGTATCGAGGACATACACGGTACATCCTTCCACTTCATGGGGAGTAGTGTCTGTCCGCCTCTATGGTGGACGTATTTTAGCAGATGAAGTTATACAAAGAATGCAGTGGCTATCTGGGCCTCCGGATCTCAATCTTGTGGAGCACACCTAGGACACATGAAGGGACAAACTGTACACAAGCAGCCGCCACCAAGGAGTCTCCCTCTCCTCCGCAAAACTATTTTTCAAGAATAAATCCAACAGCTTGAGTGCATGCCTGCGCAGGTCCAAGGTTACTGATTTAAGACTATCTCATACAGTCGCACATAGCAGATTCTAAGTGGCCAGGCAGTACCACCATAGTTGAAGGTAATAGTATGACAAAGGTGTACGGGAAGAGGCTGCACATTATGTTGTTTAGGTGGTAAGATGGGCCATAGCCTAGGATATGTAAGAGATGAGGGTGTTTTGCTGATATAATGTAAGCTGATACAGCCATCGCAAATGGGAAAATGAGGACTGGACCTAGGGTTGTTAGGCAGAGGAAATTGCACGTGAGTATGGTCTGATTCCGTATGAGCTGCAACATACAGATTATATGAATGCAGTGTCTGCGCAAGTTATGTAAACTGACGGTAGAGGAGGGGGGCGGTTGAAAAATAGAGCAAAGGAATTATTAATGTCAGCTGCATCAGCACTTTATGCGGAACCAGCAGCGCCCGACTGGGATTAGAACCTGAGATGTTCTGCTTATTAGACACTTGCGTTAATGTATAAAATGCCTGTTTGCACCATCAGCTGTTTTTGTTTCAAAACCAAATTCTACCGGTTTCTGTTTTGGACCATCTTCAGAGATGAAGGATTAAAATGGTTTAAGCCACCATACTGCATTCGTCGTTACTTAAAATGTGTAGTGCATGCCATGAATGTAGATATATGAGAATGGACTTTAAAAGCAAACATCAGAATTTTAAATGTATACAGAGGAGTATTTGCGTTAATGACTGTGCCACCAGAACACAGTGTTTATCACAATTGCGCGGGCGATCTCAACACGCTTCCCGGCCAAACGACATTCCCACCTAGCGCCACCTATCCGCCGTCCCCGTCCATGTCCTCTATGCTTGCTGCTTTGAGACTCCTGCAGAAGCTCGAACGTTATTGTGCATTCACAAAGAAGGTGGTGGATTATAGCACACCGAGCCAATATCCGACAGAACAGATACCACACATTCATATAACTGATTCGCCTCAATGGGCAATGAATCCACCACTTTCAGTGCAGATGAACAATTACGTTCGACGTCCTGGAGGTATCTCAAAGTAGCGAGCATAGAGGGCATGGACGGGAACTGCGCATAGTTGGTATTTGATGGGTTGGCCGGGACGCGTGCTGAGACAGTCCGCGCAATCACGATAAACACTGTGTCCGGGTTGCGCAGTGGTTAACGCAACTGCCTAGCAAGCAGGATATATCGGGTTCGGATCCCAGTCTGGCACACATTTTCACTTATCGTCACTGACTCCGCTTAACGTCCGTTGCAGTTGACATCGATAATTCCTTGTCTGTCCTTTCGTTTCTCTCCGTCTCCATAACAGACAGATTCACATCGGAGCTGTCACATCCGACCAACAGCCTTTGCTGGTAATATGCTGCAGCATTAGAGATTAAGACGAATTTTGTACCAAACGTCTCCGCTAGGGCTGCTAGGCTGCAGCTGGACTGTCGGCAAGCGCCTCGTCCGTCAGCTTACCTTCCGTACATCTTCCTCATGGAGCTCACCTTCACAAGGCAACGACACAAGGCAACGATAAAATTAGGAGAATGAATTGCGTTATCATACTTCATTTTTGGACGAACATCAAAACAGACTAATGCAAATTCTCTAACCATTATTTAAAGTACTTCGGTACAATCTGCAAATGGAACAATATTGTCAGAAAATCTCAGGTTATTTGATATCTTCCCTACAACTTGCATTACATTTGTTTTCCAGTTATAGTTAGACACTGCTGCCTCGACAGCTGCTGAAAATAGTTTTGGAGATATAGATTCAACTTGTTGAGAGCCGTTTCAATGGGAAGCTCATTTGTTTCCCTAACAACGCTCACAAAAGCTGTGAAGGCTTTTCGTGAGTTATATAAAACTTTAATGTAGCCCTGTTCTATTCTTTGTTCCGTTAGAGCCTCAAACACAGCTGGCTGACTGTTCAAATCGAATGACTTTCGAAAATGTATAAAGTCACGGCAAAGAGGTGAACGACACTCATTTGTTCTACCAATTGTTTCACGTATAAATAGGATATGGTCAGTTGTACTAAGTCCTGTGCAGAAGCCAGATCAATTTAGTGCCTAATCTGTAAGTCCAAACAGTAAATAATTCTGGTGAAACAATTTGAAAGAAATTTGCACGTTTCGGATGTGTTACTGTGATTTTGGGAGAAATAACTATTTTAGTCTTGAATGTAATTCTGCATTTCAAGCAACCAAAAACCTTTGGAAGGAGCTGTACTTAACGGTCGTATAGGTCATGTTAGGTATCTAACGAAATATTTCTCAACTAATAGAGCTCTTGACTGTTTCCTAAGTGAGAGTAGACTTGATATAGTATAGGCTATGAAACAATTTTGTATTAATTACATGTGAGCAAACTGGGTTAATCAACCGAGCTGAAAGTTAGTACTTCTTCTCATTTCCTGGTTACTTCAGGAACAGAGGCAGGGAAATTATGGTTTACTTATCCGTCGACATCGAGGTGGGGCAGAGAACGAGCTTAGAGTGCGTAAGTATAAGAAAGGAAACTAGTAATATGGTTTCATAGGAACAATCCAGGCATTTTCCAGAGCATAATTAAACTTAAATCAATGCCGCTGGAATGAGATCTGAACCCCGAATTTCCGAAATAAGAGTCCAATTTGCTAACCGCCACACGATGTCACCATTGTGATTACTGTGGTAGCTCTGTTTTTTTTTTTTTTACTTTTATGTTCTCAAATATAGCATGGTGCTCGATGTCCGGAAAATAATTAAAGACTCTGAATATGAAAGTCAGAGATAGTTTAAGGATGTTGATTATTCTACGGTAGAAACAACATTCACAATTAGGGGCCATTTTAGATTATTTACAATGATCTTCGGGAAATTTATGCATAAAAGAATAACAACAAAATCTGCACAAGCAGTTTGTTGTCATTCTTGAAGTTTGGTTTCAAAATAGCATCAAAAGAAAACACAGTTTATTTTTTGTATGAAAGGCACTACCAATAACAAATAATACGATAATGATAATAATTATGTTCTTAGAATTTTCACTTATCACCGTGTGGACCACGCAAAACTACTCCACGTGATAAAGCGTTATGTAATTAAGAGGAAAACTCCAATAATAATTACTATATTTTATACCAAATATGAAAATGTAGATGGTCTTCAAATACACTCCTGGAAATTGAAATAAGAACACCGTGAATTCATTGTCCCAGGAAGGGGAAACTTTATTGACACATTCCTGGGGTCAGATACATCACATGATCACACTGACAGAACCACAGGCACATAGACACAGGCAACAGAGAATGCACAATGTCGGCACTAGTACAGTGTATATCCACCTTTCGCAGCAATGCAGGCTGCTATTCTCCCATGGAGACGATCGTAGAGATGCTGGATGTACTCCTGTGGAACGGCTTGCCATGCCATTTCCACCTGGCGCCTCAGTTGGACCAGCGTTCGTGCTGGACGTGCAGACCGCGTGAGACGACGCTTCATCCAGTCCCAAACATGCTCAAAGGGGGACAGATCCGGAGATCTTGCTGGCCAGGGTAGTTGACTTACACCTTCTAGAGCACGTTGGGTGGCACGGGATACATGCGGACGTGCATTGTCCTGTTGGAACAGCAAGTTCCCTTGCCGGTCTAGGAATGGTAGAACGATGGGTTCGATGACGGTTTGGATGTACCGTGCACTATTCAGTGTCCCCTCGACGATCACCAGTGGTGTACGGCCAGTGTAGGAGATCGCTCCCCACACCATGATGCCGGGTGTTGGCCCTGTGTGCCTCGGTCGTATGCAGTCCTGATTGTGGCGCTCACCTGCACGGCGCCAAACACGCATACGACCATCATTGGCACCAAGGCAGAAGCGACTCTCATCGCTGAAGACGACACGTCTCCATTCGTCCCTCCATTCACGCCTGTCGCGACACCACTGGAGGCGGGCTGCACGATGTTGGGGCGTGAGCGGAAGACGGCCTAACGGTGTGCGGGACCGTAGCCCAGCTTCATGGAGACGGTTGCGAATGGTCCTCGCCCATACCCCAGGAGCAACAGTGTCCCTAATTTGCTGGGAAGTGGCGGTGCGGTCCCCTACGGCACTGCGTAGGATCCTACGGTCTTGGCGTGCATCCGTGCGTCGCTGCGGTCCGGTCCCAGGTCGACGGGCACGTGCACCTTCCGCCGACCACTGGCGACAACATCGATGTACTGTGGAGACCTCACGCCCCACGTGTTGAGCAATTCGGCGGTACGTCCACCCGGCCTCCCGCATGCCCACTATACGCCCTCGCTCAAAGTCCGTCAACTGCACATACGGTTCACGTCCACGCTGTCGCGGCATGCTACCAGTGTTAAAGACTGCGATGGAGCTCCGTATGCCACGGCAAACTGGCTGACACTGACGGCGGCGGTGCACAAATGCTGCGCAGCTAGCGCCATTCGACGGCCAACACCGCGGTTCCTGGTGTGTCCGCTGTGCCGTGCGTGTGATCATTGCTTGTACAGCCCTCTCGCAGTGTTCGGAGCAAGTATGGTGGGTCTGACACACCGGTGTCAATGTGTTCTTTTTTCCATTTCCAGGAATGTATAAACATACAGGGAAAACTTTGAAAGTGACTGGCGTAATGTAGAACATGGGTAAAACAGGTTACTGTTACATATATCACTGATCTGCCAACAGCAATGAGAAATAAATCCAGAATAATTATTTTTTCAGATGACATTAACGCCACTGTCAAAGGTGTAAAAAGTAATGCAAGTGACTAAAATATGCGATAGTAGGTGAATCATCCCGTGGCTTGAAAAGGGCGCTTTGTCACTTCATTGTAACAGTGATTGCAGATTCTGACATTGTTGAAGCAGTTACAAGTCAGTCAACTGGTTTGATGCAGCTGTCCACATTAGTCTACCTTGCACACATATTTTCATAACTTTATGGTTACTACATTCTATATCCATTAGAACCAGGTTACTGTATTTAAACATTTGGTCACCCTCTACGATTTCCTCTTTCCCCACACTCTTTGGTGCCTCAGGATACGCCCTGTTAACCTACCTCTTCTTTTGGCTATAAAGAACTTTACCTAATTTTTCATGAGCTACTCCATCTACCCACCTAATTTCGAGTCTTCTTCTATAGAACCACATCTCAGCTTTTCTACCACTGAAATTTGCATTCGAAATTAACATATATTTCGCACTCTTTAGTTTTCTGTCCAAATGGAAAAACTGGTCTACTAACTCCAGCGACTCATTGCCTGATCGGATTACCTACACTCCACTACGTTTCTTTTAATTTTCGCAATGTTCATCTTATAGCTATTTTAAACATACATGCACCAAAAAATAAGAGAAACAGTACACAGAAAGTGCAAACAGAAATATGTCAAACATCCTAGATCACATTCCATCTAAAATCACAGTATTACTACTCGGAGACCTTAATGTAGAAGTTGGCAAAGAACATCTGATTAATATTAGGCAAGTTCGCCTGCACCAACATAAATGGAGAAAGACACTTAACCCTATGCAGGCAGCATAGCTTAGTAGATTCTTCAGAAAACTTCCTATAAAATAATATACATGGTTATCATCAAATCCGATTTGTGGTCCAAAACCACTCGATCACGGTGCTATAACTAGACTCTCTGCAATGGAAGTACTCAATGTAAAAGTTTCCAAGACGGCCAGCTTAAATTCAGACTACTACCTATCTAACATTACATTCAAGGTTAGACAAATATTTAGGAAAAAGAACCAATACCAACCGAGAATATTTGACATAGAGAAATTAGCTTAATAACATGTTTACAAAATGCAGCTGGAAAAAAGAATAACTAAATGTTGGGAACAACTTCAAAAATGCGTTATTGGGACTGCAGAATAAAATATCCCTGTCAAAAATAAGTGGAAACTTGCTTGGTGGAATTATGATTGTGATCAGTTAATTATAAAAATCAGCGAGCTTGGAGTATCAGGAACGCAAACAAAAATTATAAGAGTAGGAAAAATTTAATAGAAGGAGGTAACATACATCATCAAAATTTCTTATAAAGATCAGAATACAACATACAAAAGATCAGCTAACATCAGTTGAGTAACAATTTAAAGAAAACAAGATAAGGGGTCTTTTATAAAACATTTAAAAATATTTTAAAGAAGTACACACCATTAAGTTTACAGTTTATAGATCTAAAAACACAGACACCTGCATATAAAAACATGGAGAACTGGAGAATACTTGCAGACTGTTTCAATGAACTACACAGCTGCGCTCAACCAAAAGAAGAATTTCATTTTGGTAGCGCATTCCATATACAACCAGACTCAAATCCATCAACAACAAAGAAAATCAGAGAAATCATGAAGCAACTTTAAAATAACAAACTGTCAGGAGAAGGCAATATAGTTGCTGGATTATGGAAACACTCAAATGACAACATTATTCTCTGTGTAAATAAAAGCATTAATAAAACGTGGGAAATAAACAGCTTACCATCAGAATCGACATTGGCATTAATACATCTACTACATAGAAAAGAAAAAAAAAATGACCCTAACAATTACAAGGCGATCTCCCTCTTACCCTAGGGACATAAAAGATCTTGTCGATGGTATTTTTAAAGAGAGCTGAAAGAAAACTCGACCCACAACCAGAAGAGTATCAAGCAGGATTTAGGAAGAAAGGTCCTGTACAGAGCAAATACTAAATGTAATGAGACAGAAATGAGGAAAATCAGAAACTTGAAACACGTGATAACTTTTTTAGATTTTAAAAAGGCATATGACTCAACTGATACAAATGCACTAATTAACATTTTAAAGCAATTCTGAGTCGACGACAAAACAACATAAATAATTAAAGGAACTTAAGCGAACACAACATCAAAAGAAAAATAAATGGGGAACTATTAAAAATTGTCGAAATAAAATCAGGAGTACGACAGGGAGACGATTTATCACCCCTACTACTAAACTGCCTATTAGAGAAAGTAGTGAGAGAACGGAAAATAAATCAATGCTAAGGGCGATCAAATAGGAAGCAACTCAAATAAAATCACCATAGATTGCCTAGTTTTTGCAGATGACATGATCTTAATTACCGACTCTACATCTACATCTACATCCATACTCCGCAAGCCACCTGACGGTGTGTGGCGAAGGGTACGCTGAGTACCTCTATCGGTTCTCCCTTCTATTCCAGTCTCGTATTGTTCGTGGAAACAAGGATTGTCGGTATGCCTCTGTGTGGGCTCTAATCTCTCTGATTTTATCCTCATGGTCTCTTCGCGAGATATACGTAGGAGGGAGCAATATACTGCTTGACTCTTCGGTGTAGGTATGTTCTCGAAACTTTAACAAAAGCCTGTACTGAGCTACTGAGCGTCTCTCCTGCAGAGTCTTCCACTGGAGTTTATCTATCATCTCCGTAACGCTTTCGCGATAACTAAATGATCCTGTAACGAAGCGCGCTGTTCTCCGTTGGATCTTCTCTATCTCTTCTATCAACCCTATCTGGTACGGATCCCACACTGTTGAGCAGTATTCAAGCAGTGGGCGAACAAGCGTACTGTAACCTACTTTCTTTGTTTTCGGATTGCATTTCCTTAGAATTCTTCCAATGAATCTTAGTCTGGTATCTGCTTTACCGACGATCAACTTTATATGATCATTCCATTTTAAATCACTCCTAATGCCTACTCCCAGATAATTTATGGAATTAACTGCTGCCAGTTGCTGACTTGCTATTTTGTAGCTAAATGATAAGGGAACTATCTTTCGATGTATTCGCAGCACATTACACTTGTCTACATTGAGATTCAGTTGCCATTCCCTGCACCATGCGTCAATTCGCTGCAGATCCTCCCGCATTTCAGTAAAATTTTCCATTGTTACAACCTCTCGATACACCACATCATCATCTGCAAAAAGCCTCAGTGAACTTCCGATGTCATCCACAAGGTCATTTACGTATATTGTGAATAGCAACGGTCCTGTGACACTACCCTACGGCACGCCTGAAGTCACTCTTACTTTGGAAGACTTCTCTCCATTGAGAATGACATGCTAGGTTCTGTTACCTAGGAATTCTTCAATCCAATCACACAATTGGTCTGATAGTCCATATGCTCTTACTTTGTTCATTAAACGACTGTGGGGAACTGTATCGAACGCCTTGCGGAAGTCAAGAAACACGGTATCTACCTGGGAACCCCTGTCTATGGCTCTCTGAGTCTCGTGGACTAATAGCGCGAGCTGGGTTTCACACGACCGTCTTTTCCGAAACCCATGCTGATTCCTACAGCGTAGATTTCTAGCCTCCGGAAAAGTCATTATACTCGAACATAATACGTGTTCCGAAATTCTACAACTGATCGACGTTAGAGATATAGGTCTATAGTTCTGCACATCTGTTCGACGTCCCTTCTTGAAAACGGGGATGACCTGTGCCCTTTTTCCAATCCTTTGGAACGCTACAATCTTCTAGAGACCTACGGTACACCGCTGCAAGAAGGGGGGCAAGTTCCTTCGCGTACTCTGTGTAAAATCGAACTGGTATCCCATCAGGTCCAACGGCCTTTCCTCTTTTGAGCGATTTTAATTGTTTCTCTATCCCTCTGTCGTCTATTTCGATATGTACCATTTTGTCATCTGTGCGACAATCTAGAGAAGGAACTACAGTGCAGTCTTCCTCTGTGAAACAGCTTTGGAAAAAGACATTTAGTATTTCGGCCTTTAGTGTGTCATCCTCTGTTTCAGTACCAATTTGGTCACAGAGTGTCTGAACATTTTGTTTTGATCCACCTACGGCTTTGACATAAGACCAAAATTTCTTAGGATTTTCTGCCAAGTCAGTACATAGAACTTCACTTTCAAATTCATTGAACGCCTCTCGCATAGCCCTCCTCACACTACATTTCGCTTCGCGTAATTTTTGTTTGTCTGCAAGGCTTTGGCTATGTTTATGTTTGCTGTGAAGTTCCCTTTGCTTCCGCAACAGTTTTCTAACTCGGTTGTTGTACCACGGTGGCTCTTTTCCATCTCTTACGAGCTTGCTTGGCACATACTCATCTAACGCATATTGTACGATGGTTTTGAACTTTGTCCACTGATCCTCAACACTATCTGTACTAGAGACAAAACTTTTGTGTTGAGCCGTCAGGTACTCTGTAATCTGCTTTTTGTTACTTTTGCTAAACAGAAAAATCTTCCTACCTTTTTAATATTTCTATTTACGTCTGAAATCATCGATGCAGTAACCGCTTTATGATCGCTGATTCCCTGTTCTGCGTTAACTGTTTCAAATAGTTCGGGTCCGTTTGTCACCAGGAGGTCTAATATGTTATCGCCATGAGTCGGTTCTCTGTTTAACTGCTCAAAGTAGTTTTCAGATGAAGCACTTAAAGAAATTTCACTGGATTCTTTGTCCCTGCCACCCGTTATGAACGTTTGAGTCTCCCAATCTATATCCGGCAAATTAAAATCTCCACCCAGAACTATAACATGGTGGGTAAATCTACTCGAAATATTATCCAAATTATCCTTCAGGTTCTCAGCCACAACAGCTGCTGAGCCAGGGGGCCTATAGAGACATCCAATTACCATGTCTGAGCCTGCTTTAACTGTGACCTTCACCCAAATTATTTCACATTTCGGATCTCCGTCAATTTCCTTCGATACTATTGCACTTCTTATCGCTATAAACACGCCTCCCCCTTCACTGTCCAGCCTGTCTCTGCGGTATACATTCCAATCTGAGTTTAGGATTTCATTACCGTTTACGTCTGGTTTCAGCCAACTTTCTGTCCATAGTACTATATGCGCGTTGTGACCGTTTATTAATGGGAGAAGTTCTGGGACCTTTTTATTGACGTTCCTGCAGTTTACTATTAGCACATTAATATTGTTATTCCCTGTTGCATTTTGCCTACTCCTACCTTGCCGCGTCTCAGGAGGCGTCTTGTCGGGCCTAGGGAGGGAATTCTCTAACCTAAAAAACCCACATGTGCACTCCACACGTACTTCGCTACCCTTGTAGCCGCTTCCGGCGTGTAGTGCACGCCTGACCTATTCAGGGGGACCCTACATTTCTCCACCCGATAGCGGAGGTCGAGAAATTTGCACCCCAGATCTCCGCAGAATAGTCTGAGCCTCTGGTTTAAGCCTTCCACTCGGCTCCAAACCAGAGGACCGCGATCGGTTCTGGGAACGATACTACAAATAGTTAGCTGTGATTCCACCCCGCGAGCGAGGCATTCCGCCTTCACCGATTCCGCCAACCGCCTGTACGAACTGAGGATGACCTCTGAACCCAGACGGTAGGAGTCATTGGTGCCGACACGAGCAACAATTTGCAGTCGGGTGCATCTAGTGCTCTCTATCGCCGCCGGCAGGGCCTCATCCACATCTCGGATGAGACCCCCCGGCAAGCAGACAGTGAACACTGGCCTTCTTCCCCGACCTTTCCGCTATTTTCCTAAGGGGCTCCATCACCCGCCTAACGCTGGAACTCCCAATAACTAATAAACCCCTCCCCCCGTGTGCCTGCTCGGACTTTGCTGAAGGAGCGGCCACATGTCCACTCACAGGCAGAGCAGGCGATGCCACACGCAGCCTCCACATTGACCCTCCGCCTCGTGCGCCGTGAACGCCGCTGAACCCGCCACTCCCCTTGGGGAGAGGGTGGCCAAACCGCGCCCGGTACCCGCGAAGATGTCTCGACAGCAGGGACAGTGGGTGAAACATGTAACACCTGTGGTGTACCATGCGACGCACCAGACTCCCCACTGCCGCTAACACTCCGAGGCAGCAGCCTGAAGACGGTTGACCGCGGCCATCAACATGTTCAGCTGTTCGCGAACAGTGGCCAGCTACTCCTGCGTCCGTACACAGCAGTCACACATCCTATCCATCCTAAGAAATCAATTTACTGTAGAGAGTTAATCAACTTTTAACTAGACTGCTAATTCACTAAAGGTGGCTAATAGTTGACTGACTAAACTGTGGTTGCTAGACAATTCTTGTAGAAAACAATGAAAATAGCACTACCTGTCTCTGGACTGTATTGAAAACAAACAGTAGCACTACTGGCACTATGGTTGACTAAAGGGACTCTCTCTGACTGTATTCAAAACAAACACGAAATCTATGGAACACTATTACTAGCACTCGACAATTAAAGCTTCCTAAAAGCAAAAACACACGGAAGAAGAAGTGACAAGTAAGAAAAATACAGTTAATACTTAAATTCAGGTAGCTCGCTGCACAGCAGACGTGAAGCAGACGGCAGTTACGACGACACTCAATAGATAGTTCCAAAGAAAAAAACCACAGAATTACAGAAACAAGCAGACAAAATAGGACTAAAAATATCATTCGGAAAGACTCATTTCTTGACAAATATCAATTATGTCCCTCCAAATCTTGAAATTCACAAAAGCAGAATACCTAAAACAAACTGTTTTAGATTCCTAGGAGGAAGGATAACAAGCAACCCAAAAGAAAGATAGCCATAGAAAACAGAGTACCTATAATGGATAGGGCATTCCTAATGACAAGAAGCATATATATCAAACTTTGTCCTGGAACTCAAAACTAAGACACTATCAAACAGTGAAAAGAACTGACTCACTCTATGCAGCAGAAACACTTAAACTAATAATACTTGGGTAACTTGAAAAAACGACAAAAGTTGAAAGAAGAACTCCAAGGAAAATACTGGGACCTAGAAATAATAGTAATGCTGAACACAAATTAAGATAAAACAGGGAGCTCTACTTGAAAATGGGAAAGCTAAATGATGTAATGAGGAGAAGAAGACTACAATTTTATGGCCCCATGAACCCACATGGTTCACACAGGACTCAGAATGGACATAATAGATAACAGAAGCAGCACGAAATACACGATTTAGGGAAAGAAAGAGATCTGCAAAAGGAAGAAAGTGGACAAAGAAAGAAAAGGAATGACATTCTCAAAGGATGAAGGAAGTCTGGGAGCACCAAAATTAAACACTAAGAAGCAAAACCGATCAACGAAAATTAAACACTAAGAAGCAAAACTAAAGTTGATTTATCGTACCCTCCAAAAGAGTTATTCGAGAAAATAAATAAATTAATAGCCTCTTTTCAACACATTATCCATTCAGTTCAACTAAGCTTCTCAGACCTTTGCTCTCTGACCGAATTTTAATTTTGTCGGCAATTCTCTTAATGTTTTTATTTTTTTTCCTGACCTTTCATTCCACTTCCTCATTTGCCATTAGTTCCCTTTACACTTTACATAATGTTGGTTATGAGCTGACTAAACATCCAGAGATATTATAAAAACTTTTCTTTGTCTCTTGTCAACCTGTTTATATCTTTCATACTCTCATGCAAGATGCTAGTGTTTTTAACACAGTATACTTACAATTCTACGATGTTTATCACTTTCAATTCTTACGACCAAAGAAAGATGAAAAGTTTTCTTGGGAGTATCAGATTCAGAATCATGTTCTGAGACTAAATACTCTTTTTTCCACTTTAAGAATAATCTTTGCTGTCACGGACACTGAAAGGTTGGTTTGTTCTTTCCGGTCTGATGTGTGTTACCCCATCACAAGTCAATGCGACACTGTGCACTTTCAATGAATACTTTCAGGTCAGAAAATGATGGCCAAAACGATCTGTGCCGTCAGTTTTCGAACTCAATTCAAACCATAGGTCAAGGCTTTAAATTCTACCAGGCCTGTAGATTTAGATTCTCGTGAAGTTAATGATTAGCAACATCGATTCATTCAAAGCGAACGGTTGAATGCATTCAGTCAACACTAGAAAGAAATATGATTTTGTTATTGGAAAACATTTCCTTGATCAATGTATGTCTGCTACTCTGCAGTTTTTCAACACGCTTCTAGAACAACTGAAAAACTAGACTGAGAAGCTCCACATTTAAAAATGTAATTTGAAAAGATTCTTCGTGGTTCATTCGATTTATTTTGAACAAAAGACATTGTAGGGCACTTCAGGAAGCTAAATTCGCAGGAACATCCAATGTAAATCAATAAAAACAAATGTAAAAGTGACGTACTGTTCTCGCTGTAGTACTTCTTGGAAATGATTTCTCTAAGACTCTTCACTGATTTAAATTCACATATTTCATGTGGAGTAATAAAGAGTGTAATTTTTCCGTCTGCTTTAAACCATTCACTGCGTTTATATTTCTAGTTTTCTCCCCCATCCCTGCAAACCCCTCCCACAGACCCGACATTAAATATTGTACCTCAGACATCATATTTCACAACGCATAACGTAGTGGATAAGAATGGATGTGTATAAGGTTTTTATATTAGTATTATGCATACAACTTGAAACCAACTTTCTGTGCATAAGTTTAAATTCTTGCTGCATTAATTGTGCTAAAATTGTGTTCTTCTGATTACCAGTTCTGTGTTACATCCCTCGTACAGCCCACTATAGACATGTGTTTTTGTTTCTTTTACGAGGCACAAAGAGATACCCAAGTTAAAACACACATGTCCTGCGATGAAAACTCAGCACCACTTCTGTAACGGCCAGTACATGATTAGTGTAATTTGTGAGTGTCGTTTTGTATAAATTGACGCTGAAAGGCTACTACATTGATAACGTATTGAGGTTTTAAATCGCCACACAAAGACCGCTAAGCCCTACCAGTAGTATCAGCACCCCTTTAAACGCGACCTTCAATAAAACAACAATTTGCCGTTCACAATGTTTGCATTTTCCGCAGTGGCTCTGCTGCTGAAGAGAAAGGAGATGATTACTCTCTCTCATTGTGTATGCAGCGAGAATAAAGCGAAAAAGAAAAGCAGGAAAAGTAAAATACTTTCAACTGCAATTGCTCTTTTATTGGTCTTGCCGAACGCGTGTTTTCAGAGAGACCTAAAGCATAGTCTAAAGTTCACTTATCTACACTGTCAATCGCTTCACAGTTACTGCACTGCGCTCTTACTGAGAATGCTGTGTTGCAAAAATAAAATAAATAAATAAATAATAAGAAACAAAAAATAACAAATTGAAAAAATGAAATAAAGAAAATGAAACTAAATAAAAATGGCTAAAAGGCGACTATCGTTTTGGCTTATGTAGAAAGTAAAAGCATAACGTCTCGAATGTTAAGAAAGTATCACAATCTTATCTCCCATATGGCTCGATACTCTTACAAATTAAAACTTCTAGTTTACAAAGCTTACTGAAAGCGCATTTGATTTCAAGTTTTCTGGTACTGATTATGCTCCTCTAAGATGCTTTAATTGCTTGATGAGAGAATCTGAGAGCAGGACCTCGTGAAGCGTGTGTGTATCCTTGCGTGTCTGTGTTTCCTAATGTGTGTAACTGGGATGAAGTGTTGGTGTCATACAGGGGGTGGGACACAAGTATGGAAACATCAATAACAGAACTCATTACCATGCCTAATACAGTGTTGGGGAATCATTGCCATTAAAAACAGTTTCCAGTCATCTCGTAATGGAGAAATACAGATGTTGTATGGTTTTCAAGGGAATTTCATACCGTTCTTCCTGCTGAATAGTGACAAGCTCATGTGGCGATGATGGACGTGAATAACGATCACGCACACTTCTCTCGAAAGTAGGATCTACAATACTGAGATCTGGTGACTCCTCCCGAACAGGCCATGAAGGCCCAACGTTACTGACCGTCCGCCGTGACATCCTCAGCCCATAGGCGTCACTGGATGCCGATATGGAGGGGCATGTGGTCAGCACACCGCTCTCCCGGCCATGTAGCCAGGGTAGATGAGAAAATTCATTCTCGTGCTCACAAAAACAGTTCTGGACGAATAGAGCTTTGTGAACATGGGTTCTCTCATCTTGGAACACAGTGTCACTACTTTGGAACAAACATTATACCATGGGATGCACATGATCGGCCAAAATTTTCAGATAATCCTTGGCAGTCATGTGACCTTGCAGAGTAACCGTGGGACCCGTGGAGCACCACGATACGGCTACCCAAACTATCAATGTATTCTCCTGCAATTTACTACTATCACTCAAATCTGACATCGTTCGGGGGTGAACGGGACACATTATTAATTAGAAATGTTAATGCTTTTGATAGCAATACAATCCAATAGTAACTAGATAATCGGATATTGCCGACAGAAAACTTTCTAAGATTACCATTTCTCTACAGTTGGACCTGAGGCATCAAACTAAGTTAGCCAACAAAAAATCGTTACCACGAATAGCTTGTAAAAATATCCGAAATCTGATCAGGTCATGTCGGTTTCTTCCTGGTTCCATACGCCACAAGAATTCTGCTATCCTAGTAGCCATTTTCTGTGTGTGGTACAGACCTCACCCATTAAGAGGGGGTCCCACAATTCTCCACCTCGTAGTGGAAGTCGAGATACCTGCATACAAGTCGTCGCAGAATGATCCGAGCCTCTGGTTTAGGCCTACCACTTGGCTGCATACCAGGGTACCGCGATCGGTTCTGAGTACGATGCTAAAAAACGATACCATGGGTCCAAAACGTGTACGAGACTAGCTGTCTTCATGAAAGCAGCCACCAAGCCAACAGCCTGTAAACCCATCTGAAGGCGTCATTTGTGCTGACGTGAGCCGCGGTTTTCAGCTGGGTGCAATCAGTGCATTCAACAGCCGCCGTCAGAGCGGACGTGATTCCCCATCAAGCATACAAGCTGGACAATGATGTTCTTCTCGAACTACATGATATTTTCCTAAGGAGTTCCACACCGCAACATTGGAGCTCCTAATGACCAACTAACCCAGCCTCTGCGCTTTTACATAACTTTAAAAAAGATCGACCCCAGTTGCAAAAGACGATGGAAGTGTATGGCTAATTTCTCGTGCACCCGTACGCAACAGGCACAGTACCTATCCATTTTAAACCAAATACAGATATGCAGATGCTTCTCATTTCTTCACAGAAGCACGTGAGAAAAGGATTAAACTAAACACTGTGTTCAAGCAGGATCCGCTGCAACTGCACCTACTGCCGCCGCTGACGGATGCCCTCTACTTTTGACGTTAACAGCCTATTAATAGACTACCATGTCGGCCAAATTTAGTGGTTAAGTTATCATCTAATGATAGTTAATAAGCATCTAGCACTATTTATACGTCATCATTTGCTCAGAATTCTCCATAGAATTGATCTTAAGATCATCGCTAACTCTTACCTCTGGTCTGAGACATAATGTAGGAATACTGTTAATCACTGTAGAAACTTCTCAATGGTTCTTAGCAACGACTTGAATAAATCATCACACATACAATCACTTGTGCATTTGTGTAATAATTAATCCTCACCCTCTTGAACCTAATGATCCACAAATTACGCAACAGCATCAACAAAAAGTGTTTTTACATGCAGTCACCGAGAACTGATTCTTTCTGTGCTGATACATATCGCACTGTATATTCTGCTCAAGTTTAAAATACGTTGTGTACCAGGCCTTCACCACAGGTCTTCACCACAGAGGCACAGCCACTCACCTGGCGCCTCTCAGTTCCAAACAGCAGCTTCTACGTAGCGTTCCCAAATTCGGACCGCTTTCAGCTTCTGTGTCACATCCACTGATAGTTTTGCCAATCCCGCAACAGAGGGATGTCAGCCAAGGACTACATTGCTTCCGCTTTTTACTATCGGAGATGGAAATACTTTCGCCTTCCGCGAACACTAGCAAAGTTCCTATCATGCGGTCGGACTGCTAAGTTCAGTGCTTGCAACCAGCTCAGGAGAGTTCTTGCAGTTGTGCTAGGGGGCACAGTTCTGCGAGTTCCGTTAGGAAGTACATTCCAACTTAGCTGTTGCCATTCGCCGAGTAGTAGGACAATCTACAGCGTCTACACAATTACTTTCAACCATAGTGAAAATATCGTAGACTGCCAAATGACAGCATGGTTATTTAGATGTCATAGTGTTAGGTTTAGGACATCAAGTGGAAGCATCAAACTGTACCAAAGTTAAGTACCATTTTGTAACATACTCTTAATGAATGTTATTGGTTATTTCTTAGTGTGCTGCCACATTTCTGTTCTAGTGCTGCACTGTCCAGCAAGTTTTTCCACTAGTTGTAGAGCACAATCTGCCACCTTTTCTCCTACCGTTGATGATAGAAGCGTTTAGTTAGGATGTACTCAACACAAAGCCAGAATGTTTTAGATTTACAGACTGTGCAGATTATCTCGATATTAACTTGAGTGTAACAGCTCTACACATAACAGTGATGGATGCTTTGTTTTTTTAAGATATTGGTGGTTGCATGAAACAGGTCGCACTTTGTTACCATAAAACCTGTTCTATAGCCCAGCTTGCTATGTAGGTGGTTCCATTCCATCTTGGTAAACATCACCTTACCACCGCACAAAGCATTTTCAACTTCTATAATTGCTTCACATGCTCTGTCAGGTGCTCAGCTGACACACACATGCTTCAAACTGATAGAAGTTAATATACACGCAGTGACTAACAGTATTGCAAAAGGAACTAGCTGGATGGGTTAATCGCTGAGTCTCATATAAACATCTAGAACCCCTCCTCTGACGGACCTGGTGTTGCTGGTGGGGACCACTACCACATTACTTGTGCATATAAAAATCTTTGTAGCTTTTATATCAAAATACTCGAAATATATTTTTGACGTAGAAGCTACAAAGTTACAAACCTCATAAATTGTTAAGAAAAAGTAAATTTATTGCTACGTCTCAACACCGATCCTTTACTTTCACAAAACCACAATCGATGTCTCTCTACTGCCCTCTCTCTTACAGGTAGCGCACGAAAATACTCCCGATGGTCTTTTAACTGCAGAAGAAGAAGGCCTCATAGACTTGACGGCAGTTGACGAAATCTAAAGATAATTTAATAGTAAATCGTTCTTTGAATTTTGGGCTGGGTGGTTTGATGAACTTTCTGCAACGAAAACAACAGCATTTCGTATACCATTACCATTTTCAACAACCTACCTGGCGAAACCGGATTTTCTGCGTTGACTGCTTTCAAGACACAATATAAATCTTACATAAATATAGAAAAAGAACTCACAATGCCTATTTCGAATATTAAATCTCCCTCTATAAACTTTATTCTGCAACCCAGGTCCGAAGGAGCCACTAATAATTTCGAACCTTTTGTTAATTTAGTACTGAAAAGTTAATTGTTAAATGCGTTATATAGTAATGATACAATTACATTCATGAGCGCAAAAAGCAGTGTCACTGTGAATTTTAATTTTTATATTATATGAGAATGTATTTCGTTTTTATTTTCTTTCAGGAAACTTATCAAACTTTGAATTCACATCGTTTTCTTTTCCATAAGCTCGTGCCCACCATTTAATTTTATCACGTCCCCCTTGGTGGGAGCGCCCCACAGGTTAAGAATTGCTGTTGTAGTCCAGCTGGAGTAATTCACGCTGAAATAGATGGTGCTGGCTGAGTCCTTCACAAACATGGCCTATTTTTGCCATCTTTACTCGGTCCTGGGGAGGAATGAGGGAATGATGTGATAGGCGTGGGAGGGAGACAGGGAGGGTGTAATTAGTGTGTGACTTTGTCCATCTCAGCACTGTATTTCACCCACTACCCATTGCTACCTTTACAGTTCCATCCCAAAGCAATAATTAAAATGGCTGATGTGATAGATGCATATGGCTTGCAAAAGTAATTACAACATGTGTATGAGTTACATGTGTACATAGGGAGGAGTCCGTGGTACGCCATTGTTACAAGAAG
The DNA here is from genome assembly GCF_023898315.1 of Schistocerca nitens. Lineage (NCBI taxonomy): Eukaryota > Metazoa > Arthropoda > Insecta > Orthoptera > Acrididae > Schistocerca > Schistocerca nitens. Next base: position 943,009,549 of record NC_064616.1, on the reverse strand, counting down.
TCACGCAGACCAGAGCTCTAAGCATTTCCGTTAAAACTAAGTAATTGTAATTCTCTGGAGAATATGAACTATCAGTACAAGTTTCTGATTAATATCACTATCCAACAGTGAAAATGCAATTAGCATGAAATAACTGGTAACTATGTCAACCATACTGATAACGGCAACAACAATGAAAAACTAAAATTAGCTCTCGTTTCGTAGTTAAAGAGGTTGTATTTATTTGTAATTATATTTTATTAGCTTTCATTGGCAATTTCTTCCCATATAGGCTTCGAAATCCCACTACTGCCTCTCTCTACGTTTATCCCATCATGAAAAATTTACTGTAAATAATCCACTGCAGTTCTAAAGGAACAATGGTGGTAGACAGAGCGATCAAGTTTCAGACAAAGATAGCTGTGTGTGTTTTGTCGCTATTTTAATCCCGAGCTTATAACAACGATGGGAATGGGAAGAGGAAGGGAGTAGCAGAGCATGTTTCATTTAACCAGTTTCAGTCTGCTGCAAGTTGTGTTCTTTTAGTGTGATGGAAGGACTTGTTATTCAAATGTAGTTGGTGGAAGTGGTCATTGTAAACCCTGTGCTTCAATGCGTAAACAATGCTAAAAATGTTTGCTGCATTGGCTGACAAGCTACATAGAAATCGCCAAAGAGGCTTCTAACACTATATACTAGGAAGGCGTACAGACTACTTTGGATCTGATATCGAGGACAAGGCCAAGCCCTCGACTCCCCATTTATGTTGCACATGTTGTGTCTCGAGTCTTCATTCGTGTCTGAATCATACACGGTCTTCCATGGGCTTTGCTATATCCATGATCTGGCGAGAACACTCAAACTATGTGAATGATTGTTACTTTTGAATGGGAAATCCATTAAAATGTAGTAGTTCCAAGGAAAAAAGTCTTCCTTCACGTATCCTAACATACAGTCGACCATGCGACCACTGTCTCACGGAGACGGACTGCCTGTTCCTGTCTCACCTCATTGTGATAGCGACGAGGGAGGTAGTGAAGCTACTGCTGCATCATCACCTTCAGAATCCAGTTTTTCGAAAGGTGCTGATTTTGTGTGTAACGATGGGTGTACAGGGATCCTCGAAATAATACATTGTGAACTTAATGACCTAATGACCTTAATGACCTGGACTTGCCGAAAGGTAAAGCTGAACTGTTGGCGTCAAGACTACAACAGAGGTATTGCCTTTCTAATATGGTGAATGTGACTGCTTTCCGTAACCCCCATATGCCATTCCTTCCGTTTTTCGAAACTAGAAAGAGCTTCGTATTCTGTAGCGATGTACAGGAACTAATGGCAGCTATCGGCACTAACTATAAACATAATCAGTGGAGGGTGTCCATCGATTCCTCCAAAGTAAGTCACATGTGTGGGCTTCTTCGTAGTGTCAATATGTTACCATCGTTTGCGATTGGGTATGCACGTTACATGAAAGAAACCTGCGACAACATGTAACAATTATTATTGCGATTGAACTACAAGTCTAAATGGCAGATTTCCGGGGATCTGAAAGTCATTGGCATATTATTTCGGCTACGACACGGCTACACCAAATTCTGTTGCTTCCTATTCCTCTAGAATAGCCCCACCAAAGCACTTCATTATAAAAAGAAAGATTGGCCCAAGCGTCAGTCACTTGATCCAGGATCTCACAGTGTTATGCAGGAACATAATTCTCCCTGCTCTTCATACAAAACTGGTCCTGATGAAAAACTTCGTTAAGGCCATGGGCAATACTAGGGAAGCATTTCTGTGTTTGAGTGAGAAATTTCCACGTCTTAGTGATACGCACCGTTTACGAATCTTGCACTTGGACGCTTCTTGCGCCCGTCTCAGCTTGGTATCCCAAGCGACCCTACTAACTGTGATTCGCCGTGTATATAGTACCAGCAGTTGGGACTATTCTGGCGCTCTTCTCAGGTTGACGCCGCAAGAGGCGGCTTTTGTCACTTGGTCCTCAAACCGTCTCTTATTGCATCTCTATTAATAATTAATTTTTTATACGTTTTTAGCTTTCCGTTAAAGTATCTACAAAGTACATGTGTAGAATGTCCCTGGATATATCAAAACTTCAGTCACACTTTTCCTCACCTAAATAAATTATTCATGTTTTTTTGATGTATTGATTTCATTGATTTATTAGTTTAGCTGAAAATCGTATTAATGAAAAGTTATTTACATCTGAAAACTTTACTACACTGTGCTTATCATTCAAGCTGAGCATGTTGACATAGTAATTAGAAAGGCGGCGTTGTGAACTTCGAATAACATTTTTGAATTTATGTGAAACTAATTTACTGAAAAACTAACTGTAATCAAAGTTACAACATACCCAAAATTACTGTTGCCAGCCACATCATTATGCTTGTTGGTTTCCACTTTAGCCGGCCGAAGTGGCCGTGCGGTTAAAGGCGCTGCAGTCTGGAACCGCAACACCGCTACGGTCGCAGGTTCGAATCCTGCCTCGGGCATGGATGTTTGTGATGTCCTTAGGTTAGTTAGGTTTAACTAGTTCTAAGTTCTAGGGGACTAATGACCTCAGCAGTTGAGTCCCATAGTGCTCAGAGCCATTTGAACCATTTTCCACTTTTACCGCTATAGTATTGCTATCCTAATTTTTGGAAACAAAATGACACTCTTCATTAATTAATTAATCCATTAATTAAGAGTTTACGTAAATTTGCGTAGATGATTATAAACCTAACGATTGCGCGCATACTCGTAACTGGCTTATTCTGAACGCGGATGTATAAAATTGTTGCATGCTCTTTTGCATGTTTCTGAACTACGGTACTACATATTTTGAAAACCGAAAGACTGTAGTATCATGTAGCCTATTTGAATGAGAGAAATCTAAATTCGCCGTTTTTCAGGCAATTATGTAGTTTTCGACATTACTATTTGTTCTTCCATCAGCTGTTATAAGACCAACCTGTACCTGAGAATAGTCAATGCAGACTTAGAAATCTTAGAAGAAACACCTACGGAGAAAGTTTGAAAATTCGCGTCTAGACAGTATTACGCGTAAATTTACGCCTGCGTAGTATACCAGGAAGGTGTTAGTCAGTCTCAGCAGTAATGCACTCAATTGCTATATTCGTGGAAATATTTAATCCGTTTTCACACCCTCAGTATACTATTGTGAAACGACGAGTTTGCTAATTTCAACAATTGAGTAGTGTCAACATCTGTGAATTTTACATCAGGCCAACATGGGAATGTAGTGCGCATGAGTTGCTGTTGTTACTTATTATGAAAGGTGGTGTACTTATGGATTACATACACTGAAGCTGGTACTGCCTTCTTCCTATTGTGTCAGATTTCGACTGTGACTGTGTAATGTGAATATTCTATCACTGTCATACGAATAATTAGTACAGTGAAGGTGCCTACTTGTAGAAGCCAGTTAAAGTGAGAACTGGTAATGGTCGCCGTACAGAATATCTTGATAATAAGTATGAGAAAAGGCACATTACTTAAAAGTTGCCTTTTTTTACTTTATTGGAATACTTCCCGTGATAACCGTTCTACAGTAATTCAACGAACTTTATTCAATGAGATTCCAAGTGACGAAGAGGATTTTTGAGGCAGTTTCTGTACACATGTATTTTTAGATACTGGTTAGTAACTGGTGGCAAGTGCGGTTCTTTTAGTATCAAAGGTGAGTTAAAACATTATATTGGCTACTAAATAGGGAGACTGTTAAAGGAGTAATAGAAATAGAGCTTATTCTCATTAGTTCCGTTTCTGGGACTATATGCTACGTGGGACTTTGCAGCACATGTGACAATACAGAACAGTTGGTGTAATGCAACATATTTTCTTGTTTTAGTAGTTGCAGCAAGACCTGGAAAAATTAGCTTACTTCAACAGCATAACACACGAGTAGTGCATCTAATTTTTTGAAGCTTTTTTTAACTGAGCAACATTATACTTCAGTTCAGGATACGTCGTGCTTATAAGAACTCACTAAAATTATATATATATATATATATATATATATATATATATATATATATATAAATCCTTCATTGTTCATTAAGTCATTAGCCAAGCGATAAGAGTATGTACCTCATTCATGATTAAACGCGGCAGGTAACTTCCATTTCGTGGCACATAGTCGTTTGGGCTGCGTAAGAGCAGCCCGTAAACTAGTCCTCGTAAACCACCAAGCAACGACAGACTCAATTACCCAAAACAGTTGAACAATTCACACTTTTCATTAGCGGTGCTCATTCGTGTCTACGCTAAAAGCAGCGGAAAGAGTCTTTTTTTTCTCTCGCACATTTTCGCATCACTGCAGGTGTACCGCTTGTGTTTGCGTACGCAGACACGCGGCGTCAACAGATTACATACACATTTATTTACGCCGTATAAATGCAATATTTAACGCAAACACACGGTCTGTGATCTTTATGACAATAACGACTGCATCTGAACACCTCGCAGGTTGCTGTTTATTCCGGCTACTGTGAAGTTACAACGTATATGCACTAGCACGTTCTACTCAATATTGTGTGACGTTATCAGCGTTACCAAGCGACCAAAATCCAGAGTTAATTGTTTAACGTGCTAAGTGCATCCGCTGGCGAAACGCAGTGTAGTGGGATCCACTAGCGGACCGCAATTGATCATACATAATGATCTGAATACCTAAAATATTAAATGCTACTCCGCATTCGATGCATATTTTACTTTGTAGTCCTGTAGAGCACTAGGAATCAAGGGTAACTATACAAATTTCATTTACTTCACAGAATTCACACAATGTTCATCGAAATGGAGCCGTTGTCAAACATAAAATACCATTTTAGTTTTTGCCACCCCCCACCACCGTAATCTTACACCTCATATCATTAAAAACCGGGAATCTTGGAGTGCAAATATTTCTCAAAGAGCATTAAGACGTCAAATTTCAACAATCGATTGCTATGTAAGTCCACTTTCAAAGCTGAATAACAAAGACTTCCTCGCTCATTACAGTTGAAGACTGAAGCACAAAATAAAACGCGACATTCAGTGATAATATTTCTTAAGGTAAGCAGCATCGAATAATGGCACAATTAGTACTTAAAACGGCTATAAGAAAATCTCATCCCATCCATCTTAACTGAACCAATCTTTCAACAAGTTGTACTGCTTTTCACGACTGACATATACAGGTTGTCCTGCTTTTATGAATTTCATTGATTGACATGCCACCTGCCTAATAGTGTCACAAAAATATCTTTCTTCGCTCAAAAAGTAACTGTGCGTTCATACTGTTTCCAATGGTAACGGTAACGGATGTTCTCTGCTTACGTACTTCGTCATGCTGTTCATACTTGTAACATTTCACCGATTCTAATAATGAAAACTGTTTATCGCAACTTTTACCACTTCACGCTTGCATTGTTCGTAAGTTTTCATACACAAAATGAGTATAGAATATCGCACCACAATCACAGAGAAAGTTTATGTTACTGCCCCTGCGCACTTGTAAATTAGCTGACCACGATAAATATGAGTCGTTTACTTAGTTACATGTTCTACAGATTATTTGAATGATCTTTTTGTCGAAATGATGGGGAAGGAGTCAGATTTGAGGCTATCTATACATGACTAGTTTTAACATTAATTTTTCCGACACATTCGTGCAACTACAGTTAGAAAGTAGTGATCTTAGTTTTGTTTCATTTTTGTTTTAGTTTGCTTCAATAAAAATTCGTATGTAGAACAGAAGCTGTCCAGAAGAAATGGTTTTAGGTTATATTCAAAACAGACATTGCCACCTGTCAGACATTTTATGTTACTGGGCTCATGATCACAATTCGTTTCATGGCGTATTCATTAGCGAACATGTATACTGTGAAGATGCACTTAAAATGCGAAACACATTCAATAGAAACATACAAAATCACTACGACTGAACAATTCTTATTACTTTTACTGCTAGGTTCTGTGCCAACTATACTTTCTTTTTGGGTGATGAGTTGCCCTCGAAAATTATTTCATATGATATTATTGAGTGCAAATTAAAAAAAAAGTGTTAGGAGATTGATTCGTTTTACAAGACAAGCAACTACACGAAGGAAATAAGTAGCTGATTTAAATTATCTGAACAGCTCACTAACGTCCTGCTCCAGTTCAAGTTTTCATCAGAATTTAAAACAAAAATTCTCGAGAATTCAACCTTTCACTGACTGTTGCTCATGTGCTACATCAATTGTTATTATAACTCTACTTGTTGTACACAACTGAATATACTATGTTTCTTCAAATTTCGGGGAGAGTCCATTTTCAGAGAACATCTTGTAGGCTATATATATAAAGGAATACGAATGGGCAAAAAATGAAATCCTGTCAGACTCACTTCGTGATTACTTACCACACACTAAAATGTTCACTCCTTCTAATTTTCAGAGTAACTTTTGCAATGTGTTTCTTAAGTATGACTAAACCCAGTTGTTTGTAATACCATCAGTTCCATAAAACGTTATTCTTTTAAGGGAGTACCACGGTTTTCACTATTAAAAGTCGTGCAAAGATCACTAAAATACCAGATGGCTAAATTTTATTATTTAAGACTTGTAATATTTGTTGAGTTGATGCACAAACGGCGTTTCCAGTCGAGCAATATCTCTAGAATCCGAACTGTGATGTGCTACGTAAACTTTTTCTAGAATCCAAATTGTTATGAGCTACACCTACATCGATACTCTGCAAATCACATTTAAGTGCCTGGCAGACGGTTCATCGAACGACCTTCACAATTCTCTATTGTTGCAATCTCTTATAGCATAAGGAAACAACGAACACCTATATCTTTCCGTACAAGCTCGGATTTCCCTTATTTTATCATGGTGATCGTTTCTCCCTATATAGATTGGTGTCAACAAAATATTTTCGCATTCGGAGGAGAATGTTGGTGATTAGAATTTCGTGAGAAGATTCCACCGCAACAAAAAACCCCTTTCAGTGACACTCTCTCCCCTATTTCGTGATAATTCAAAACGTGCTTTAAAAATGGCATGCTTTAGTCTCTCCACAAATTCCTTGTTCCAGGTCTGTATTACATATATCACAGTGACATTACAAACTAGGCTAGAATAGCTCTTCACAGTTTTGTTTAATGTTTCACCAACAAAAGAGGAGCGTGCGTTTCTTACAATTTTTATAATTTTGTTAATTTCAGCGAAGTGTATTGGTGCTATCTCTAGATGCTTAAGTTTTGTAGCATAACGTTTCTACTGTAACCCCCTGTTTCTTTAACTGAACCATTTAATAATATTTTTGCTGCTACATTCAAAAAGTGATCGTTAGGAACACTCACCACTTCTGAATTGTCAATCACAATATTATCATTCAGTTTAATTATGATCGTATCTTGTGCACTGGCTCATTACTTTGTCTCCAGTTTCACAATATTCCATGTAGTTTTAATTTTATTATCTGCATTATGAATTTGTGACATGATGTGCATATTTATGGTCAATTTAATGGTTTTGCTGTATTTTATGTAGACTGAAAGTAAGATTGGATCTTGACTTTTGCATAAATTTCCCTATTTGTCTTACATGATTTTTTAATCTCTTTATTTATCCGTTGCTTTCAACTTGTATTAATTAACTTTCTGGATAACGCTTTAAGAAAGCTATTTTCGAATATTGACACAAATTTGCTACGGAATATCCTGAAGTTCACATTAGCATCTGCGAAGTGTATTGGTGCTACCTCTAGATGCTTAAGTTTTGTAGCATAACATTTCTACTGTAACCCCCTACTTCTTTAACTGAACCATTTAATCATATTTTTGCTACTACATTCAAAAAGTGATCGCTAGGAATACTCACCACTTCTGAATTGTCAGTCACAATATTATCATTCAGTTTAATTGTGATCGTATCTTGTGCACTGGCTCATTACTTTGTCTCCAGTTTCACAATATTCCATGTAGTTTTAATCTTATTATCCGCATTATGAATTTGTGTCATGATGTGCATATTTATGGTCAATTTAATGGTTTTGCTGTATTTTATGTAGACTGCAAGTAAGATTGGATCTTGACTTTTGCATAAATTTCCCTATTTGTCTTACATGATTTTTTAATCTCTTTATTTATCCGATGCTTTCAACTTGTATTAATTAACTTTCTGGATAACGCTTTAGGAAAGCTATTTACGAATATTACATAGCTCATCCCATACCACCATTTATAATGTATTCTTAAAACACTGTATCCTGGTATCATTACTAAGCCCCACTAGTCTGTACGGCCATGCCACAATGCTGTAGGATTCTACGTTACTGATTTCTATTAATCGTGCATCCTGATTACCTAGTCCATTAACTGCTGGGCACACATTAAATGTTTTGTCTGAGCATTGTCTACAAAAACGATATCAATCATGGTCCAATCTTGCTGCACGCAAGATGGAAAATTCACTACTGAAATCACACTGGAACAGAAAAATAACGATTTCAGTTCGTTTTTCGTGTCAGAAACTCTTAAGAAATTTGTATCTTACCTGCAATGAAATATTCACAAACTGCATTTTTTTGTCTGACTGTTAATAATGAATTCAGATTTATCGTTAATAGCTGAAATTCTCCTAGATGGTATCGTTGCTATTAGAAGGTAAATAATCTGCAGAAACAACTTGTAGGGAAGCAGCCTACTCACGCCATAGTAAATTCACATCAGTCTTTCCATTGTGTGCCAGCCAGTCCGCTGTAACTAGCTCTGACGTCATAAATGTTGCGCAATACTTTAAAAATCAAGTAAATAACCTAAAATGTTTCTAGCATGTCAGGAGTAATACTAAATTAATATGTGTTGAATATCGGTTCGATAACTTTAACCAATTTCGAAATTTGGACGTTTTTCTGTAAAAATCATTGGCGCAACAGAAAAGAGCTAGAGACTTAAAAATTGATAATTAGATTCCTTTCTCATAATTATTTAATAGAAACAGTCTTCTGGATCTCACAATTTAAGATTTTAGTGGAAAACCTCAATATTTTCTGGTTTTTGTCTTAAAACTTAAGGAAGCAAGATAGATTAAGTAGGCTGATAAATAAGGCTAGGATGTTTATATTTAAGTAGAATGGAGATCCGCTATAACTATGAAGATGTGAGAAGTTTCATTTGAATACCTATAAAACTATAGCGATAGCGTATCTGCAAAGGGCCAGTTCAGAGCTCGTCTACTGCGTGCAGTGTAATTAAATTAATTCTCTCGCCCAAAATATTTAACTTAGCCACGTCAAACTTTTATTATGATTACTTACCTGTGTGTTGAATGCACATTTAAATTAAGAGCTTCATCGGCCATCAGCAAGAGAAGCTATGATTTATTAGGTAACTTAAAGTGGTGCGTTACTAGCCCAGCGGCTAGTCGGGAGAGCCGATTTGATCAGGCGTTCCCTTAGTCGTCCGCACCGCGGCTTTATATATAAGAACGCTGCGCGGGGAAAAAAGGCCCCAGTTCTCTCCAGACGCTGAATAACACGCCATCTGTGTCGGGAGTCGCGTCGCGTCGGTATCATTGCTACAAACAGCCTCGGATGCCGTATTAAGTTACTCGTGATACGTGTAACCATGAAATCATTTTCGAGTGAAGTGTTAATTCTGGGTTGACTTTAATTATCGATCTTCAGTTTGTGTATGTCGTATTTTCACGTGCCGCCGCGGGACAGACATTCTACCTATTATTTAGCGTGGCGTTTGATGAACCTAATCATCAAATTATGGCGAGCATTCATTTAAACATTTAATTTGGACATTTATAGTTGCATCAGCGCATTAGACTCTGAACTGCTCTGTTAGTTAGATTGTGTGGATTCTTTTGTTTTCATCAGTGACTTTCAGAATACAGAACTTTTTTTTTCAGGACCGTTTTTTGATTATAAATCCCAGACAATCTCCTAATTCATCAGAGCTATAAGCTGTAACTATAAGTGTATTCTCAGATGAAGTGGGCACTAGGAATTCTAATTACAGGCTTCACGTTTTGCTAATCACTTTCTGGTTGCCAATATTGTAGTTAGAGAGCCAGTGTTGAGAACGGCGAAAGACAGCATAAATAACATTATAAATAATAGGAACTGGTTTAACATTCTACAAACCTAACATATTTAGATTAACAACAAAATATTTTCCTAACCTGCCGCCCCACAAACTCACAAGCAGATCTACACAAAAACTGATTTTTTTTAGTATTTTTGTCTTTGTGCCCATCTTTTAAATATGTTCCAACTCCTCCTTTTTCGATGTTAGCATTTCGCGAAAATTATACTGGTCTAGAGATTGACATTTAACGCCTCCATGCCTGTGGCTACATTGTGTACACAGTGTTCACAGAGGAAAAGAATATCTATCACGTTATACACTGAAGAAGCTCATCTACCTTGTTCTTCAACCGCTAAATTCTGATGAAACTAATTTTACTTTTCTGGAAACTGTTACATATATTATGGCCGTGTTCTATTGTAATTTCTAAGAAGACTGTCTATAACCTAACTGTAATAAAAAAAATGCGCCCCTTCCCCCCTCCTGTCTCCAGTAATCACAGGGATTTAGCCTTGTACGCTTTTCTGCCCCCTAAGGCTTTGTGTTGAACGCCCAGCTAATGTTGCTTGCCCTTGGTATTCAGGTGCAGACGATCTTTTGTGAAACGCAATGTTCAATTTGCAGTAACCGGCACCGCACACATTTGAGATTTGGCTTCAGTCGAAAGTTTTGTGCTAAAGGAATTGAGATAAACATAACTGTTTCGTGTGTGTATGTGTGTGTGTGTGTGTGTGTGTGTGTCTTTGTGACGGAGAATAACACAGGGTAAGAAGAATGACAAAGGGTGAGAGAAAGACACACACGAACGCGCAGGCACAACCACACACACAGTGAGTGAGAGAGAGACGGAGGGAGGGAGGGAGGGAGGGAATAGAAAAACATGTATTTTCGAACAACAGAGCATGTTTGAATACTAGGTCAGTCCCACTTGACATACTGTTCTGTGACGTAATCGGGAAGACAGCATCAAGTACTGTTTGCGCAGTGGCTCTTTTTAGGTAGAGGAATTGCAAACAAAACAAATAAAAAGTGCTCCCTACGTGCGACAAAGCTCCTCACAAATTACTCTTCTTCTTGGCAAACTAGATCGTGTTACGTAATTCCAAAGCAAAGAAATCCAAAGACGTTATATAAATGGCTGTATATATGTATGAAAGTGCCATGTGATGAAAGGAAAAATGTCTGTCGCTAACCACATTTTCGCGGCACATGCAGTAAAACTGCCTCATCAAGCATGACGTTTTAATTCATTACTTCTTTACTACAAACTATATTCGCATCATATTTCGCAGACAGTCTGCACATATACTTCTGGGTTTCTCTGCAAGATTATATCGTTGTCAGATACAGAGTTGAGGAGATATGACATCATAAACATTTAACTGCGTGAAAACGAAACTGCGGGAAAAAATTCGATAGATATACATGAAAAGCAAAAAAAAAAAAAAAAACTAAACTGAACTCCTACCGAACAGGCAATGAAGGCCAAACGGTACTGACCGGCCGCCGTGTCATCCTCAGCTCAAGGCGTCACTGGATGCGCATATGGGGGTGGCATGTGGTCAGCACAAAGCTCTCCCGGCCGTACGTCAGTTTCCAAGACCGGGGCCGCTACTTAGTCAAGTAGCTCCTAGCTCCTCAGTTTCCTTCACAAGGGCTGAGTGCAACCCACTTGCCAACAGCACTCGGCAGACCGGATGCTCTCCCATCCAAGTGCTAGTCCATAATATGTTAAATATATGTGGAAATGCATTCCCGGGCAAAGTTGCGGGTAAAGTCCTCCTCCAAAACCCCTGGATCAGTTTCAACCAAACTTGGTAGACATATAACTTTTAGTACCTGGAAAGGAAGAGGGTAGGAGTAAGAACCAGCAACCTACTATTGCAGTTGGGGTGATGATGTGGAGAGAGAACGGAAAGAGGAGATGGACAAAGAGAGGGGGTAGTAGGATATACAAAGGGAGAAGGAAGAGAGGGAAGAGGAGCAGGTGGACAGCGATTCGGGGGAGGAGAAGATGGACTAACAGATGATTGTAATAAATACACTGCTGGCCAATAAAATTGCTACACCAAGAAGAAATGCAGATGATAAACGGGTATTCATTGGACAAATATATTATACTAGAAATGACATGTGATTACATTTTCACGCAATTTGGGTGCATAGATCTTCAGGAATCAGTATCCAGAACAACCACATTTGGCCGTAATAACGGCCTTGATACGCCAGGGCATTGAGTCAAACAGAGCTTGGAAGGTGTGTACAGGTACAGCTGCCCATGCAGCTTCAACACGATACCACAGTTCATCAAGAGTAGTGACTGGCGTATTGTGACGAGCCAGTTGCTAGGCCACCATTGACCAGACTTTTCAGTTGGTGAGAGATCTGGAGAATGTGCTGGCCAGGGCAGCAATCGAGCATTTTCTGTATCCAGAAAGGCCCGTACAGGACCCGCAACATGCGGTTGTGCATTATCCTGCTGAAATGTAGGGTTTCGCAGGGATCGAATGAAGAGTAGAGCCACGGGTCCTAACACATCTGAAATGTAACGTCCACTGTTCGAAGTGCCGTCAATGCGAACAAGAGGTGACCGAGACGTGTAACCAATGGCATCCCATACCATCACGCCGGGTGATACGCCAGTATGGCGATGACGAATACACGCTTTCAATGTGCGTTCACCGCCATGTCGCCAAACACGGATGCGAGCATCATGCTGCTGTAAACAGAACCTGGATTCATCCGAAAAAATGACGTTTTGCCATTCGTGCACCCAGGTTCGTCGTTGAGTACATCATCGCAGGCGCTCCTGTCTGTGATGCAGCGTCAAGGGTAACCGCAGCTATGGTCTCCGAGCTGAGAGTCCATGCTGCTGCAAACGTCGTCGAACTGTTCGTGCAGATGGTTGTTGTCTTGCAAACCTCCTCATCTGTTGACTCAGGGATCGAGACGTGGCTGCACGATCTGTTACCGCCATGCAGGTAAGATGCTTTTCATCTCGACTGCTAGTGATTAGAGGCCGTTGGGATCCAGCACGGCGTTCCGTATTACCCTCCTGAACCCACCGATTCCATATTCTGCTAACAGTCATTGGATCTCGACCAACGCGAGCAGCAATGTCGCGATACGATAAACCGCAATCGCTATAGGCTACAATCCGACCTCTATCAAAGTAGGAAACGTGATGGTACGCATTTCTCCTCCATACACGAGGGATCACAACAACGTTTCACCAGGCAACGCCGGTCAGCTGCTGTTTGTGTATGAGAAATCGGTTTGAAACTTTCCTCATGCCAGCACGTATTAGGTGTCGCCACCGGCGCCAACCTTGTGTGAATGCTCTAAAAAGCTAATCATTTGCATATCACAACATCTTCATCCTGTCGGTTAAATTTCGCGTCTGTAGCACGTCATCTTCGTGGTGTAGCAATTTTAATGGCCAGTAGTGTACATACCCAGGATACGCTGGGCCCTCAGGTACTATTAGAACATTAGAGAATTGGCCACCATCATTAATCTATTTGTAATAAGTTTCAACAAGTGGTGTACTCCAAAGAGTATTTTCGGTAGAGTGACAAGGAAACCCTTGAGTGAGAGGTCGCTAAAGGCCAACGATGTTTACGGCATTTGAAGTCCGACATATTGTCTACCATCCAACGACAATATTGGCTACTAACGGCAACACGGGGCGAGTCTAGAGATATCCAATGATAAGCATAGCATGAGGCTACTGAGCGTAGTTGATCTGCTTAGTCGATGAGTAACTCACAACGGTGCTACAGTGCTAGTGGCGTTGATACAAAGCAGAGCAATGGCACCGATAGACAAAGAAAACATAACATCATACCTACAAGAACAGTTGCCGAAGATGACATTTCCTCAGGAAAGAACCCAAGGAAATTAGCAGAGTGAGAAAGAAGTGGCAGATGAATTACTAGCGTTTCTGCTCTATGTGTCAGTGGAACGTGCGGTGTCGTATACGCTCGTCGATGGGACAATGTACATGAGGAACACAGTGATGACGGAACGGGCACTAAACATAATTACGTACTTGGTAGATCATCCGCAGCATGGTAAAAAGAAATTAAGAACAGATTTCGGATAAATCCGTAACAGTATGACTCTGTAGTGGACAAGAAAACCACGGATATTCAAGTGAGGACAAGTCGCACTTGTTATGAAAACTGATGTTTGCGTGTTTCAGAGATATTCGGTACTATTTACTGTGACCTACTACGTGATGCACATCAAATGGCGTGCGTCGTAGATTACAGTGATTTCAAGGGAAGCAGTGGATGGTTGCGTAACTTCAAACAGTGCTATGGAATTGTAAGGCGAAAGACAACAAAACGTCACGGTCTAAGGCGCTGCAGTCATGGACTGTGCGGCTGGTACAAGCGGAGGTTCGAGTCCTCTCTCGGGCGTGGGCGTGTGTGTTTAGGATAATTTAGTTTAAGTAGTGTGTAAGCTTAGGGACTGATGACCTTAGCAGTTAAGTCCCATAAGATTTGACACACATTTTTTGAACAACGAAATGTCAAACAAAGCGTGAACCTGACGATGCATAGCAAACTGCGGAATCGGCTCGACAATTTGTAGATACGACAAACAAATTTTGCCCATCGTCGAGTAAGGAATTTGCTTTCATCTCCAACCAATCGGAATTGGAAGAGGAAATGAATATCTGGAAATTAGGGGTGCCACGACAGTTTTATCAATATTGGCTAGCATCAATCTCTTAACACATTCGCATTCAATTATTCCGACTGTTAATCTGGATGGTAAATTGATTTAGTGTGCTGCGAGAAGTTGCAGGTGCTGTGCCCCCTACGGTTCTTTCTCATGTGAGTGATCCTGCAAGGGCAGTCAGGAATATTTACGTCACAGGAGTGAAGAGAGGGAAAATGGGCGATAGAGAGCATCTTTGGTATGAGCACCGCTTTCAGGCAACAGCTGGTCAAAATAACTTGCTTTTGATTGGTTCCTGGGCTGTGTATAAAAACAATACTCCTTTAGAGCAGACCATCGCTCCTGAAACGTGTGTAACATTGCAATTCATACTACCTGGAACTACTGGACTAATTCAGCCTCTCGATGTTTGTTTTTTCCGTGTCTATAAAACATATTGTCACACTACCTGCAGCTTCGCCTTAAAGGATAGCCAGTTTCACGATATGCTCCACGACAGACTGTTTGGCATTCGGTTGCATGATATCAGATTCCGTAAGTTCTCGACACCCTGTCACACACACATGATTCTGTATCTATCCTTCAAAAGTGGATACGTAGGCGAACGCTCTGCACGGTTTGTAACTCACACGGAGTTAGCATTCGAACTTGATGGGGCGAACCTTTGTGATCTGTGTGGTGTGCCATTTTCCTTTCGATATTCATGATGCAAGTTAATGGTTGGTTTTGAACATTTCTTGAATGTTGACGATGCCCATTTTGTGAAGTGTAATACATACATTCCTGTTATGTCTTCTTTTGCTCACTGTATTACGTATTCTTTCCGCATTTGCTTCGTCTCATCGAACCGTCGGAAGGGCGGAAGCTGCCGCTGAATTCCTTCTTTAGCTTATGGCGCCTTTTGCTGCTGGGATGCTTGTGCTTGTAAGAGAAAAGAAAGTGCTGACAGTAGTTCCGTTATTTGTTGATTCTGAAACTGAACAAGAGATGTTACACGGTGTTCAGTACTTAGGGATTAGTTTCCTTGGTTTGTCATGATTCCATAAATGTTTGAACTAAAATATTTGAACTTATGTATTTCAGCTTAATGTACACACAAACACAAAAAATAATTCAATAGAAACAAAAAAAATTCATAATCTGCTGGTCAAAACCCCTTGTTCCACTTCCTTTCCCTCGTCGTCAGTTTGTTACGTCTTCCTTTGAACGCTGTGTGGTTTTTTTGGTGTATACAGGAGCGAGGAACAGACGCCATTGATGAACAGAGAATTCAGATATTAATTTATTATAGATCTAATATCAAATAGTAAAAATAATTCACAGTTTTATTGCTGAAGCTGCAGTGTCAGTTGCTAACAGCAGATTTGAATGGCATGTGTGTGTGTCAGCTCGATGGGGATGGTTGTTCAAGTCTGGCTGACACAGGTCGGCGCCCGTCGATCACGACAACTCCGATCCGTAGCTGTTAAAACAAACTCCTCGCTTTGTTTGTTTAGTTTCAGATACTATCTCCCTTTAATAGATATCCGCGTACCGATGGAGCAGCACGCCAAAATGTGTAGGCTGCCCTCGCTTATAATTGAAACAATGGTGTTCGAAGGATGTCTGTCTTCTTTAATTCTACACAAAGAGACTGCACCACTCGGTAGCGCTACAACTCCCTTTATCTGAAACAATTAACCATATATCCTTCGCGTGTTCGCGACGAGCTTATAAGCTTACGCGAAACTTGATAACAGTAGTTTTTATGCCCAGTTTGCAAATGAATGTTCAAACGTAGATAATATGATATCTCGAATTATAAGTTCCACCATTCGAGCCGATGTCACATTATAGTCTTGCGAGGATGTTGATTTGTGAAGTATTATTGCGTCGTTAATGCGTCGCTAAGGTGCTAATTCTACAAAACCTACATCGTAGATCCAGAGATGATGTATTCTCTAAATAACCTACAGAAAGCGTCGTAATAACATGTTCAATTACTGTTCACTGTTAATAATGTCACTCAATCACCTTTAGCTTCGGCCTTCTATCAAGAAAATAATTATTTCACAGTTATACAGTAGAGTTCAATTAACTGATGTAGATGACACGAAGTATTAACGTTATAACTGAGTTTATTGAACTTCTGAATTATATAACCACTGCACTAGAAAGCACACCGATCTTTCATTCAAGAAATTGAAGCTACGGTTTACATTAGCAATTCTGACATTGACTACATCTTCTGACAACACGGCGTGCCTGTGAATTCTTCAGGATTGTGTGTATATGTTTCCTACTCAAGTCTATTTGTAGAGTTTATGTCGGCGTTTGATATATTGCTGTGTCCTTCAATGATCGTGACGTTCACAGATCACGACGACTAAGTCCCAGAACTGATTAAGTATCACACGAGTTACTTTTCCCTCGCGTATAATACCAGTTCCGTTGTCTGGCTAAACGGTAAATATTCTACCACTTTTCCTCAGAACTTTGACTAATACGTCAAGACGATACTTGAAAAACTGTAATATTCCGAATCGATCTGATACAATCTAAAATCAATCAATAAGCGTGCTTCTATCGCGACGTCTACAAGAGAGTGAATTAACATCTCCAATGAAGTTTTTCATTGCAGTCGCAGCGCACTTACAGCCCGATGCGGCTACAACCCTACTCTTGGATAAATTTTATCTGTGATCACTTTATCTCGTCTGGGTTTTATCCTTCGCAAAGCATATATTTTGAATTGTTTGTTTAGAGTTTCATGCTTCGTAGATTAAGTGATCATCTGATAGTCTTTCATTTAGCTCTTTTCGTGGAATAGATGTCGTTAGTTTCCTAGTACTTCTGTTGGTCAAACTTTCGTAGCGTTAATATTTTGTTGCCAGTAGCTACCGTCATGGTCAGGATAATTGATTTTTATATCTTGTGCTATCAAAAGGGATGTCATTAGGGGCTCTATATTTGGGGTGTTATGACAGATACAGAAGATTTATAAATCTTTCAGTCTTTAACACAATGTGTATTCAGAAGACGTCTAGCCCTGGCCGCTATGAATGTCTGTAAATGTTATTCAATTGGCACAAACACAAAAAGGGCACAGTTCATGTATGTTCGAACATAAATACACCCGCCGATGAAGCTCAGGAGAGTCGATGGTGGCGTCTCATTGGCAGCTGCGTAATCGTTCGTGTCAGCGCCCTCGTGCAGCGGTGGCTGCTGTGAGAAACGTGGAGGCCTAACTGGCGACGCACATATTCCGAAGTGTGGCCGGATAGCGGTCGATATCACAATCCCATAGAAGGATCATCTGTGCACCTCCCGAACACTAATTTTCTGTTGCCCTCCTAATGCACATGCCGAATCATTAGCAGCTAATATTTTTCCTGTAATAACTGTTAACACAATACTTTCAAATGATAGTTACGGAAGACTGGAATTGCGACCTCGCACTCAAGACGTTCGTTGTGAGTGACGTTCAACGTAGCATAAAGTTCGAAAACTGCTATGAGTGAAAATCACATAAAAAGGAAATTATAGAGTAAAGTATTGCTTTAAAAAGTAGCAAAATAGAGCAGGTTGGGGGATGTTCAAAAGCGAAAAAGTTTGTGGTGCTTGGGGCACACTGTGGAGCGAGATGTTCTGCATCCAACCCACGGCCCCCTAGGTCACTGTAACAAATACACCAACTGTCTGGCAGATTTGTTTCATGACATGCCAATTTCCTCCATCCTTAATTGACAGAAACAATTGCACGAGGTAAATGAATAATCCGTTATAACATCCGTTGTAATAGTCACACATCTCTGTGAAACAATGGTTCAGCATTGTAAGCGTTCGTAAATCAAATAGTTTCTCACGTTCTTGTTAGATTTTCGTACGGACGCATCACATCTGCATGGAGACGCTTTCTTTCTTTCAACTCGGCCGAAAACTGCAGACGGTCCCTTTTGTCGCCAAAAGCCGACTACGCATGTAAGGCTGGAGGTGTCGTCCAGCGACTCTGTATGGCTGAGTGACGAATCGGCTTCATGGTGCTGCGAGACGCTACGATGAGACACGCCTTACCGTTTTGTCTGCCCGGAGCAAGTCAGTTACAAAGCTAGGAGTTGTGTTCGTAATAGAGCCGGTGCAAGTTGCTGGCGTCGAAGCATTGGTTGCTCCAGAGGTGTCTCCTCTTTGGGGAGATGCTTGCTTGGTCTCATGCTAATTGGTGAAGTAGAAAAGAAGTCTCTGGTGTGGACCAGTCTACAGCCACGCCTACCCATGCAATGGCTCTGTGGCAAAACGTAGCTGCTGGTCCCCTTTAAAAGACTTTAAAAACATATTTTGACAACAAACTGACGCCACACAGTTCAGTCAACAGCAAACTGTCCACCGATGGGTGGTAAAATCTGATTGGCCAATCACTAAATTTCATGTGTAAGGGGAAAACTACTTCATATTTCTCTCACCTGATAAACAGAATAGGTGGTTGTACGATTTTCATTGGATGAACCCAGCTACACGTTTTTCTTAGGACAGGTGAGGTTAATCTAAGATGCGAAATACGAATAGCATTTTCTTGGTAAGTTCTGAGTAGAGCAGGTCTAAAGATATCGCTATTAGGCTCTGTTGAGGAACAGGAGTTTTCAGTCCTGGTGGCCGATCCAGACAGGCGCGCAGACTTCAGACGATACGAGACCAACAGGTGCTGATGCTGCCTGCACTCTACGTTGGCGGGCATTAAAATTGGTAAGTGTGGCATCGTTAAATAGGAGACGAGCATTTCAAGCTTCACGGAACACCTAAAAGCGCGGTTTTCACTTAGCTTGATTCCGTTAATTCAGATAGCTGCTTCTCTCTAACTCATGAGTCGACGAGAGATTCGTGATTGCTTGCCGAGCAGACGATATTTCCTCTCATGTATGCTTAACTAACAGTTCTATACTACAATATGGTAACAGGAATCATTTTTGTACCTCCGCATTCCGAATATTTGTCCGAACTCATTTCCAGTGATATCTTTCTGTCAGTCCTGACGGTTTCCCTTATAGACCATTCAAAGTGTACCATGAACATTTCTTATGTTTCTTTGAATTTGTTAATTAATATTTAGATACTACCTGAAGTTTTCCCGGCGTATTTCTAATTTCAACAGTTCTCTGTCTGCCGAAATATTGTGAAGAAATTACGACGCTGCCCGGTCGGATACCCGAGAACTGTTCAAATATTTAGATGCATCTCTGAGTTATAAATAACTTACAGAATTTTTCCAGTTCTTGTTATATTTGCGAGAACCGTTGAATAAGCTATTGCATCCAGACTCAGAAATGCTGTATCCTCATGTCAACGGAATTGCAAAAATGCCACAATTATTGAAAAAATTGAGCTAGGAAAGTGTAAAAGGATGGAAGAAAATTCTCGAGCCGTCGTAATTCGCTGGTCTGTTGTGAAAAACCTTCGTTTTCGTTTTGAACTGAGTATTATAAGTTTGACTTACGTTCAGTCTACACGAAGATGGATAAACTGAAAACGTACAGTATCCAGAAATTTGACGGTAAAAATTTCCAACTGTGGAAATATCAATTGCAAATTATTTTTCGTGCTGAAAAAGTGCTCGACATCGTCGAGGGGAAACCGATGCCAAATGAAGCTGGTGAGAGTCAAACCTCTTTGGACGACTTAAATGCGAAGGTGGTGCTCATTCTATCTACTGCGATGGAATTTGCCGTTTGCAATTTTCTATGACGTGCACAAAAGCAGCGGAAATATGGCCCAGACTAAAGACTATTCATGAACAGTGATCCAGCCAAAGGCTACGTATGTATGTGTGCATGTATGCCAGACTCTTGACTAAAGCTACTAGCAGATACCCACTTGGGTGAGGTCTATTAACACAAAACGGAATGTCCTTGAGATTTAATTATCGTTGTCTTAGTTGCCTGTTGTCTACTGGGAATGGCCCCTGTGCATTTCACTGCTCCGCTCACTGGGCGTTGAGAGACTTACCTCATTTATCTATTCTTTATCCTCTCCCTTCATTGTCTTTCGCAAGAACTCTAATTTTTCTCCAGCTACAAATTAACGTTGTTACAACTAAGTAATTTAAGAGGCCGTCAAATGAAAACGCCACAGATGGACAAATGCAACTAGACTGCATATTATCTCCAAAGTAGCCGCCTTAAATATCAATGCATGTATTTCACGCTGACACAAGACGGTTAATGTCTTCATCGAAAAATGTTTGCGGTTGCCTACGGAATTATGATTGTATCCAGGGGTGCACCTCTTCGTCCGAAGCATATCGTCGGCCAAGAAAATCTTTCTTCAGGGCTCCGAAAATATGTGGATTGGAATGAGGAGAGATCAGCACTGTATGCAGTACGTGTCAGGACTTCTCAGCGAAACTTCTGCAGCCTAGTTGGAGCAACAGGCATGCCCACTAAATGAAAGTCATTACGACCTTTTTCTTCGATTACGGGGGTTCGCTGCTCAGTGATTTTTCGGAACACGGCACCACATTTAGTTAACAGCTGTACATGAATTCTTTGCAAACATTGAAGCACGCCATGTTATCTAAACGATCGGGAATGTTGACGGATTGCATCATTCTACTGCAGGATGTTGGCAAGGTTGTTTCAACAACGCAGCGGAAGCTTCGCTGGGAACCCCTACACATTCTCCATATAGTTCAGATCCTTTCCCATGCGATTTCCGTATTTCTGGAGCCCTGATGGAAGACATTCATGACCGTCGATTTGTTACGGACGAAGACCATGCACCTGGATACATTCATGGTTACGTAGGAAACCGCAAACATTGTTCCATGAAGACAATGACTGTTTTGTTTTACAGTGAGAGAGATATAGTAACAGTTATGGAAGCTAGATTTGAAAAATTAACAGTTTGCTTAATTTTTCCATCTGTTTGGTTTTCATTTGACTGCTGCTTGAATATTTAATTATTTAAAGAAGCTAATTTAGCTACTATGAGCATTGCCATCAATGTCCCGAAATTTTACTTACACATTGTATGTTTTTCTACTACGATTTGAAGGCACCAAACCACGTTTCTGGTGCCACGAAGTGAATCACGAAATTATTTACCGATAATAATGATTTTGGCAGGTAATACAGTTACGTTTAAGAAAACAATATATTCCTTTCAAGGGATGTAAGATTTCTCGGCAGTGTTCATGTTTCTAACTAAGTCTGTTTTCAGTCATAATATATTTGCTCCCGCCAAGGCACAGCCACGTCTAATTTGAAACAAAAAATCAACTTACGGCACATACACACAATATTGACAGCACATTGTGTTCATTACTCGTTTGATCGATCTGTTTTCTACACACAGTGACGGAAAATAATTCGGAACGCTAAAACATAATTAATGTGGGGTAATGAAATTTCGGGAATACATCTCTCAAGGTAACACTAGCAAGTTCATAGGTTAATGTAAGCTCGAGATAAGACATTACAAATGTGAAATACTGGTAAATTAGTAACAAGTGTCCGCCCAGGTAGCTGAGTGGTCAGCGCTGCGGTCTGCCGCGCCAAGGGGCCCGGGTTCGATTCCCGGCTGGGTCGGAGATTTTCTCCGTTCAGGGACTTGGTGTTGTGATGTCCTCATTACCATTTCATCATCACCAGTGGAAGGTAACGGGAAACCACCACTGGAATCACTTCCCCAGATGCTCATGCGGTGGCCCTCTCTGACGAGGCTCCTCCCATGACAAGACCTGCCGTAAGGCAGAACACGAAGTTTTTTTTAATAACCAGTGTAACAGCCAGATTGTTGAATGCTAGCATGCACACGTGCATGAATTGTTTTTTACCGGTGCCGGATGTCAATTTGTGGGCTGGAGATCCATGCCTCTTGCACTTGGCAAGTCAATACAGAGACGGTTAATGCTGTTTATGGATAACGCTAGAGTTCTTGTGCGATAATGTCCCAAATGTGCTCGATTGGAGACAGATCTGTTGATCGAGCAGGCCATCGCAACATGTCAACACCCTGTACAGCATGTTGGGTTACAACATGGGTGTGTGGGCGAGCGTTATCCTGTTGGGAAACAAGCCACTGTAATGCTCTTCATAAATGGCAGCACAACAGGTCGAATCAACAGATCGACGTACAGTTTTGCAGTAAGAGTGCGTGGGATAACATCGAGAGTGCTCCTGCTGTCATACGAAATCGCATCCCAGACCATAACTCCAGGGGTAGGTCAGTGTGTCTATCACGTAGGCAGTTTGGTTGCAGGCCCTCAATTAGCTTCATTCTAACCACCGCGCAGAGGACGATTATAGAGCATTTGCCGAATTCATGAAAAAAGCAGCTCTAGAAACAATCCCCATGAAGCAAATATCGAAGAAAGTAAAGAAAAATATGCCAAAGAAAAATCCAAGCCGTTTAGTAGGATTCAGAATGTTCAAGAGCAGCTACGGTAACAAAAAAAGAATTGACGTGACAACTAGCAAACAGGTCACTCAATAAGTTCTTATAATACAAGAAAATATATTCATAAATGAAGCATTTTTAAAGAAAAAGAAGAAAGAGAGCTGGATAGCGTTGTACCAGTTTACATACAGTATCTAAGATACGTATATATGGAGTCACATTACGGCTTTTCGTAAAAGGAAATAAGGAACTATCAGTTTCAAAAGTTTGGATGAATCACAGGCAGACACATTCCTAGAGGAAACAGTACGTTCGTCCGTATCGTCAGAATCTTTGAGTATTACAGAAGAAGCATCACACCGTTTGCTGTGCTTTACGTTTACAAACAAAAAGCTATCTATTGTCTTGACCAGCCCTGCGAATGCAGCACCAGCAGTGGACAATATTTATTATGCAATGACGCGGAATTCGTCCGAGTACGCAAAGGGATGACTGCTGGAAATCTGTCATCGAACATTGTTCTACAGCTCATTTTCTTGAAGACCGGACTACACAGAACATTATACCAAATTTGAAACATTGAATGAATCCAGCATCTGGTTCCTCCTACAGATCAATATCACTTCCGTCAACCATTGTGCAAATATTCTAAGAACTAAAAAAACAGTCTTGGTGGCTCCAGACTGACGATATACTGCGAGACTATCTTCAAGGTCACGGAGTACCCCATCTCCCCCCTTTCCCCCAGGGAATTTGTGTGTGAAACATGATGTAAAATGATACCCTGACCACGTGTGTCAGTTGTGGCGGATTGCAGCACAGTTAATGATCTAAGATGAGGTCGACCTTACCCCACAGATCTTGGCCAAGAGAACGATGGGCAACAGTTCCTACCTGTCTTCTCTCTAGAATCAAGCACTGTCTTCCCCCCCCCCCCCTATTCGTACTATAAATCTAACTGCATGAACCTCATCATACTTATTCTGTACGTTGCAGTGGGAGTATGCCAGCGGAGGCCAGACCAGTCTCCCCACCAACCCCCCAAAGGAGAATAAAAAGAATGAGAAGACATATGAGTAAAGTTTACTCCTTCCTCCCATAATTAACTGCGGTTTACAAATTTGAGGTAATATGTTGGATTTTGACGGATTTTCCCGATACCTACATCTTCATCCTAAGATATACATTTAAATATAATGCTAAATAAAAATTGCAGTGCATTACATTGACAAATTACATTCGTTCCCCAATTTAACAGCAAATAAGCTCTTGACGAGACTTTAAATGATAAACAAATACCACCACACGATAATGAAACAAAATAAACTCTTTCACCATACCAAATCTATGTCATCCCTACATTACTTGTGTGTGCGGTGTCGTAGTGTGTGTTAAAATGGGCACGTCGTCCTTCTGGCACAAGTGCTTTGATATAAAGACATCATGGCGTTTTCTGTAATGACTCCAAAGCATGACCACCACCTACTATTCAAAAACATACATACATAAATGTGAAACATTTGAACTTTAACAATTTCGTCAGTGCCTTATTTGATAGTATATACATTGTTACTTGAGTACCGAGTCAGCATTCTCCCTGCATTATTAGTGGGTGACATCACTATAAGAGAATCTGTAGTGGAATAATTTTGTGAATGTTGCAGTTCTTCTTATTTCCATGCTTGCTAAGAAAAGCTGGAAAGGAATTCCGCCTTATGAAAGACACCGTTTTGCATTTATGTTTTCACCCAGACATGTTTCAGCACTTTTTGTGCGATCTTCAGTGGGTTTACTCGTTTATTTTCTCTCTACAAAATTGTTACATGTTAACTTCTTGTATGGGTTATATGAACGTTTGGCACAAGATATATGAATTTGTGAAAAGGGCAATTATTTTCAAATATTTTACATTAGTTTGCTTACAGCTCAGAGCTAAGACACATGTCACTGGTTTGAAGCAGTCTATGTTTTTTTATTATTTACGATGTGTCTATAGGTTTTAGTGGAAATAAGGTGGCTGTGTGGTTGTACACATTTAGTTACATCTCTCACATGAAGCTATTGGCTGTTTACGTTGTTTCCTTCAAATCTAGTACATAATCTACAACCTGCTATTTTCAAACAAGGAAACTCTTTGAAACTTTTCTGGCAGATTAAAACTGTGTGCCGAACCGAGACTCGAACTCGGGACCTTTTCCTTTCGCGGGCAAGTGCTCTACCAACTGAGCTACCCAAGCACGATTCACGCCCCGTCCTCACAGCTTTACTTCCTCCACTACCTCGTCTCCTATTCATTCTGCAAACGAAACTCTTTTTTCTGTTTATTGTTTATTTCTGACTGAGAATCACTAAATATTGGGTTATTTGGCGTCTTATGGGTTGGTGTATGAGTTCAAGCTTTTTTCCATTAGTTTAATAAACACACCGATACACGTAACAGAGACTTCAGTCATCAATAATATATTGTTCTTCACTTTTCATAAGTCTGCCAACGCTGTCGTAACTTTTCGATTCCACGACTGTAGAAATCACATGGGTTTGAGGCGAAGAACTCGTCGGGGCATGTTCCAAGTGCATTTTCTTCCGGAAAGGAAGTTCCTTGAAGGTTGTTCGATAGAGAGCGGAAAAGGTGAAAACCTGAGGGCTCAAGACCAAGTGAATAAGGTGGGTGCCGAATGACTTCCGAACTCAGTTCCTGTGTAACGATTTTTGTCAGCCTAGCAGAATGCAGGAGGGCGTTATCGTGGAGAAACATCACTTCTCGCAGTCTTCCTCGTCGTTGTTCTTGGATTTCGTCTACAAGGCGTCTCAGTTGTTGATAACAAATGTCAGCAGTGACGGTTACACCTCAAGGAAGCAATTCGTAGTACACCTCACCGTCGCTGTTCCACCAGATGCATAACATTATCTTTTGTGGAAGCACGTAGCTATTTACGTGGGAGTTTTGTTTGGACTCAACCATTCCTTTCTTTTCCTTATGTTTGCATAAATATACCATTTCTGGCCATCAATGACAATACTGGATAGGAATGGCAGGTGTTGTTCACAAGCTAATTGATGACGAGCAAGCAGAGATGCACATGTAGCCATCCACTGATTTTTGTTATTTTGCCTTAGACAATGCGGTGCTCATACATCTGATTGTTGAATCTTCCCCATTGCATGAAATGTCGTACGATGGTGTAATGATCACAGTTCATCACATTTGCCAGTTCTCGAGTACACTGGTGCGGATTAATGGGTATAAACGATCTTCATTAAGCCCCGAAGCTCTTCCTGAACGTGGAGTGTTAAAACGATCCTCCTTAAAATGAGAAAACCATCTTCTTGTTGTGCTCTGTTCAAAGGCTATATCCCCGTACACGGCGCAAATCTTTATGGTTGGCTCCACTGCTGTGAACGCTCCAATGAGTTCAAAAAGGTAGTCTATTTTGTACAGTCTACAGCACCACTCACTACCTTCAGATGGCAAAATGAGAATATATAAATTCAAACAGCAAAAGTGAATTACAAATAGAAAATGACAGTCCCTAAATAAACCGATAGCAACCGGAATTATAAAATGCAAGACAAAAACCCTACTAACTTATGCACCAACCTAATACTTACAGTTTTTGATGTTGTGTTTTTTCCATTGTTTGTGACAAGATAATACGCATATGTCTTAGTCTATTGTCGTTACACATTCATTGTGTACTGTTTGTGCCGGCCGGTGTGGCCGAGCGGTTCTAGGCGCTTCAGTCTGGAACCGCGCGACCGTGATGGTCGCAGGTTCGAATCCTGCCTCGGGCATGGATGTGTGTGATGTCCTTAGGTTAGTTAGGTTTACGTAGTTCTAAGTTCTAGGGGACTGATGACCTTAGATGTTAAGTCCCATAGCGCTCACAGCCATTTGAAGCAATTGTAATGTTTGTTCACCAAATCGCAAAGTATTTACCGCTATTACGTGCTGTTATGGCTGTGTGGTGTTGATTAGCTCCGTGGCATGTTTGTTTGGGATGTGGCGTGCTGATTTGAAGTGTTGGTGACGCCTGTGATGTTGCTCGTGTGTTTCTCTTTCTGTCTCTCTGTCTCTGTCTGTCTGTCTCTCTCTCTCTCTCTCTCTCTCTCTCTCTGTGTGTGTGTGTGTGTGTGAGAGAGAGAGAGAGAGAGAGAGAGAGAGGGGGGGGGGAATTAATGAGTTATCCAGTTATGGATAGAGTGAATGGTGTGGAATATGGGGAGGGGAATTTAGTTTTAGAGCGTGAAAACGTGCAATTTTGTCGTTGGTATTAGTTGTATAATTCTTCAATTCTGGAAAAGACAGTTTTATTGCACAGCGATGTGTATTCGCAATACTTCCTTCCCATAGGCTATTGCTTTTTGGATGCGATAATTATCTTCTACTGAAAACTTTTGGTGCAGGTTGTGACTAGTTTCAGAAATTTGAAATTAGTTTCTATTTTCGTTGGGTGGTGATCCTGTGCCATTAGGTGATGTGAAAATGTTAAGTGGGAGCTATTGTTTTTCAGTGTTCTGAGATATTCTGTGTACCTGGTTCTAAAATTCCAGCATGTTTGACCCACATATACAGATTGGCGGCAGTTGCAAGTTAGTTGATACATACCAGTTGGACTGTGGTAATTTTTCAAAGTTCGTTGTGTATTGTGTTGTTGGTTTTGTATGCTACGTTATATCCTTGCCTGTCAAACCCTGTGAGTGACTTTGTTGTTGTAAGTCATTATGTGCCGTTTGTTGCTTACTGGCTGCCAATTTGTTGTGAGTTTTCTCGTATCAGTGTGTATGTGCGTGCGAGTGTGTGTGTGTGTGTGTGTGTGTGTGTTTCCTGATTATGTGTTGCCTTTTTTCGCATTTTGGTGTTGTTTATTTTACCCACTGTCATTGTATCAAACACATTCTCCTGCGAAGATGGTTTTATTGCGTTTTATTTTTATGATGTTGACGGTTTCTTGTGTTTGAATGTATGTTGCATGGAAATTATGTCAAATGAAATTAATGTAGCTGTGTTCTGCGTGCTTTCATTTCATATTCTTTCTCTTAACCCACTTCAGTTCTTTAAGATTACGTTTTATGTGTGTTTGTATATTGTCTGTAGAAATGTGTGGTGTCACCGCCAGACACCACACTTGCTAGGTGGTAGCCTTTAAATCGGCCGCGGTCCGCTAGTATACGTCGGACCTGCGTGTCACCACTGTCAGTGATTGCAGACCGAGCGCCGCCACACGGCAGGTCTAGAGAGACGTCCTAGCACTCGCCCCAGTTGTACAGCAGACTTTGCCAGAGATGGATCACTGACAAATACGCTCACATTTGCCGAGACGATAGTTAGCATAGCCTTCAGCTACGTCATTTGCTACGACCTAGGAAGGCGCCATTACCAGTTTATATTGAGATTATAATTCATGTATCAACAAGAGCGATGTTCTCCAATTGTGGATTAAAGTTAAGTATTCCAAGAGCTTCATACTTCATTTATTAGACTCAACTACTTTAACTGTTCCAGACCTCACGCCAGTCTGCGTGAGCTTAAACGCGTGCATTTCGGCCTCCTCTAGCATCACGGTGTTGGCTCTTCTGCCAACACATCATATGGCGACGAGTGTAAAAACGGTCTTCTTCTTTATACTTGCTTAAATTACTTGTCATGGCTTCGCCACAATCTCCAGATGTACTGTTCGAATTTTATCGCTTGCAGAATCAGCAGACGCAGGCCTTATTGGATGCCCTTGGACAGCTCGACCAGGGTCAACGTGCAATTCAAAACGATGCGGCAGCCGCCGCTACACCGCTACCGCCGCCACAACACGCTGTTGCACCTTCTTTTCGTCCTTTTGATGCTGCACTGGAAAGCTGGACGGAGTGGTCACGCCAATTTGGATTCCATCTCGCCGCCTACAGAATTCAAGGTATTGAGCGGCAGCCTTTTTTGCTTTCTTGTGTAGGAGTGTCCACCTACCGTGTGACAGTGAAATTGTTTCCCCGACGCGACATAGCAACTCTGTCCTACGACGAAATTTTGTCTGCATTAGATGCATATTTCAAAGAATCAGTCAATGTAGTTGCAAAAAGGTATACGTTCTTTCGTACAAAATGTACGGCCGGTCAAACTAATCGGGAGTGGGTTGCAACTTTGCAAGGCCTTACTAGGGATTGTGCTTTTGAGTGTGAATGTGGACTCCCTTATGCAGATACTATGGTACGTGATGCAATTGCACAAAACGTTTCTGATGTTCGTAAAAGGGAACAGATTTTGAAACTAGTCAATCCCTCCCTTCAACAAGTGATGGACATATTGGATAGGCAAGACACACTTGACTTTGCTAAGGAATCATTTTAAACTTCGCCAGCTGTGTGTCACATTAACCGGCCCACCGGGCGAGCTGCACGGAACAGTAAACAGCCCTCGCGCCCGTCCGCGCAGCTGCCGCCAAGCTCTCCGCTACGTGTGCCACGCAAGCAAGCAAATGCAGTGCTAAAATCATGCCCGCGGTGTGCTACTAGACTTTCGCGTGAGAACTGCCCGTCATGCCAAGCTATTTGCTTTTTCTGTAATAAAAAAGGACATGTTCAAAGTGTTTGCCAGAAACAGCTCAGCACGGTCACTCACAACCGTTCCAGGCCCTTTGCTTCGTGCCGGAATCGAACCAAGAATACTCAGGCTCATGAACCTTCGCCCATGGACATTCATGTAGTTCATTCCACTCCGCCCAGTGCCGCTCTTTCTAACAGTGACTGTGTTCGTCCCGCAAATAGTGTGCACCGATATCGCCGGAAATCGCGTCAAGTCGCAAGTGCTTCTGTACCAGTGTCTGTTCACGTTGCACAAGTCAGTCGCTATTGTCGTCAGCAGGACAATAAACTTTTTGTAGATTTGGACATTAATGGCAAGGTCATACCATTCCAGCTCGATACCGGAGCTGCAGTTTCATTGATCAATAAAGACACGTACAAACAACTGGGCACACCTCCGTTGAGTGCCGCAAATGTTAAGTTAACTAGTTATTCAGGACAAGCTATCCCTGTGTTAGGACAGTGCGGCCTTCTTGCAACATACAAGGGACAAACAAAACTTGTGTCATTTTACATTCTACGTTCTTCTTCTGCAGTGAACTTGTTTGGTTTGGATTTATTTCAATTGTTTAACTTGTCTATAGTCAATCAGGTCCTATCAGTGAACCAGACTGTGCCTTCAGCCAGTGTTTCTCGTCTATGTGAAGAATTTGCAGACATTTTTGCACCGGGCCTTGGTTGCGCTAAGAACTATAAAGCACATTTGGAACTGAAAGTCAACGTGCAACCGAAATTTTTCAGAGCGCGCAATGTTCCCCACGCATTGCGTGATGAGGTCGCAAGGACATTACACGATTTGGAATCAAATGGTGTGATTGAACGTGTGCAGGCCTCTCTCTGGGCATCACCCTTAGTAATTTTGCCAAAACTTTCCGGAAAATTGAGACTTTGTGTGGACTTCAAGGCAACAGTGAATCCACAACTAGTGATTGCAACTTTTCCTTTACCCCGCCCGGAAGATCTTTTTGACAAACTGTGCCCGGGTAAATATTTTTCGAAGTTGGACCTAGCAGATGCGTACTTGCAAATACCGGTGGACGAAGACTCCCAGCGCGTTTTGGTGGTTAACACGCATCTTGGTGTGTACCGATTCAAAAGACTGCCATTCGGGTGTGCATCTGCCCCTGCATTGTTTCAGCAATATCTGCAAACTGTTTGTGCCTCGGTCCCTACTGCAGCAAACTATCTGGACGATATTGTGATCTCTGGAAAGACGGAAGAAGAACATTTAGCCAATCTCAGAACATTATTTCAGGTCTTGCGACAAAATGGTCTTCGCTTGCGGAAGGACAAATGTGTGTTTTTTGTTCGTGACTTACCCTATCTGGGACATGTAATCAATGCCCAAGGCATACATCCCAGTCCAGAGCACCTCCGTGCCATACAAGACTTGCCTTCGCCGCAGAATTTGAAGCAGCTACAGAGTGTGATGGGAAAAATAAATTACTACCATAAATATGTGCGCCACGCCTCTTCCATTTCAGCTCCGCTTCATCGCTTACGCCGTAAAGGTGTTCCGTTCGTCTGGACGACGGAATGCGAACGCGCCTTTCGCCAGTTGAAATCGGCGTTGCTTTCCAATACTTGCCTTACGCCATTCGATCCCCAGAAACGCCTTTTGTTGATGGTAGATGAATCGGATTTCGGGATCGGTGCTGTGCTTGCGCACAAAGATGGATCGCATGATCGCCCTATTTCTCTTGGGGTCCAAATTGCTCTCGTCAGCGCAAAGAAATTATTCACAGATAGAGAAAGAAGCTTTGGCTCTCGTATTTGGTGTTACTAAGTTTCATGATTTCTTGTATGGTCGTCACTTTACCATCATCTCAGACCACAAACCTTTGACATCGCTTTTTCATCCGAACAAGCCTGTACCTCCACGTACAGCGCAGAAATTCATTTGCTGGTCTATTTTCCTCTCGCAGTACCGCTACGATATCTTGTATCGGTCCACTGCTAAGCACGGAAACGCCGATGCGTTGTCCCGTTTGCCTGTTGCTGAGGATAGAGCATTCGATTCTTCAGAACTTGCTTGCATGTTCATTGATGCGGAAACCGATGACGTGGTCGAATCGTTTCCGATCGATTTTCGTCGTGTGGCTACAGCCACAGCTGCTGACCCTGTCCTTGCTACCGTTTTGCGTTTTGTTGCTACTCAATGGCACTTGTCAAAGTCACGGATCGAGGATCCGTTGGTTCGCCGATTTTTTGCTCACAAGGAGAGACTTTATGTACGACGTGGTGTTTTGCTGTTGCGTTCTGATAATGATCAGTCCAGGGTCGTGGTCCCACGTTCGTTACAGTCCTCTGTCTTACGGCATCTCCACCAAAGACGTTGGGGTGTAGTGCGAACGAAACAACCTGCTCGTCAGCACTGTACTTGGTTCGGAATCGATGCTGCGATTACGAATATGTGCTCTTCTTGCATGGCGTGTGCCGACCAACAATCCGCCCCACCGCGGAAATTCTTTTCATGGCCGAAAGCCACTTCCCCTTGGCAACGCTTACACATCGATTTTGCTGGTCCATACTGGAATGCTCGATGGTTGGTTGTGTTAGATTCATTTAGTAATTTTCCTTTTGTTGTCAGGATGTCTTCCACGACGTCATCTGCCACCATCCAAGCGTTATCCGCTATCTTTTCCATTGAAGGTCTTCCACAGACTATTGTTTCCGACAATGGCCCACAATTCATGTCCGCAGAATTTCAGTCATTCTGCAAGGCCAATGGTATTCACCATCTGACATCAGCGCCGTTTTCGCCTCAGTCAAACGGTGCCGCTGAACGCTTGGTCCGGACTTTCAAGTCACAGATGTTGAAGTTGAAAGAGTCGCATTCTCGGGAGGACGCGTTATTGCTCTTTTTGTCCTCGTATCGCTCTCAGCCCCGAGATGGTCGCTCGCCGGCTGAGTTGCTCCACGGTCGTCCTCATCAAACCTTGATGTCTTTGCTCCATCCGCCGCATCAGGTTCCTGTGCAGCGGCAGACACCTGCTTTTGTTCCAGGCGACGTTGTATACTATCGCAACTATCGAGGTTCACGGCGTTGGCTCGCAGGGCGCATTCTGCGCTGCCTCGGCCGCGCTATGTATTTGGTTTTGGGGGCCTCTGGTGAGGTGCGTCGGCATCTCAGTCAGCTGCGCCTCTGTCGTCGCACGGGATCTGCCGCTCCCCGTCTGCTTTCAGTGACGGTGCCGTCCGGTCAGCGCCCTGGGGACCCATCTACTGGCTCGCCTCATCCCCAGGTGTTACCGACGCTGCCTTCCATTTTGCCCCATGGCGACGCGCCGCCGCCGCCTGTTCTCCCGCCGGCGACGCCCGAAGTGGACGCGTCGCTGCAACCGCCGGGTGCCTCTCTGGCTCACGCGCCGCCGATCGCTTCCCGTGACCAGCTGTCCTCCGACATGGAACTCTTGCCCGCTCCGGACCAGATGTCGTCTTCGCCCGTCGGGTGCCCCGTTCTGATGGAGGTCGACCCTTCGGCCCCTCCTGTCTCTCTGCGGGCGCATACACCGCATGTTGGCGTGCGCCCTGGACTAGGTTTTCAGGCGTTTCCTAGCTCCCCTCGGACCGAATGGCAGGGTGCGTGTGGCACAGCCTCGCCTGTTGTTAGGCTCCCCACCTCGTCGAATACGTCAACATGGGGTCCTCCCTACGGCGGGCGGAAGCCTTATAACACAACCGTCCGCCGATTTGCGGGGGAGGAATGTGGTGTCACCGCCAGACACCACACTTGCTAAGTGGTAGCCTTTAAATCGGCCGCGGTCCGCTAGTATACGTCGGACCCGCGTGTCGCCACTGTCAGTGATTGCTGACCGAGCACCGCCACACGGGAGGTCTAGAGAGACGTCCTAGCACTCGCCCCAGTTGTACAGCAGACTTTGCCAGGGATGGATCACTGACAAATACGCTCTCATTTGCCGAGACGATAGTTAGCATAGCCTTCAGCTACGTCATTTGCTACGACCTTGCAAGGCGCCATTGTTGTTGTTGTGGTCTTCAGTCCTGAGACTGGTTTGATGCAGCTCTCCATGCTACTCTATCCTGTGCAAGCTTCTTCATCTCCCAGTACCTACTGCAACCTACATCCTTCTGAATCTGCTTAGTGTATTCATCTCTTGGTCTCCCCCTACGATTTTTACCCTCCACGCTGCCCTCCAATACTAAATTGGTGATCCCTTGATGCCTCAAAACATGTCCTACCAACCGATCCCTTCTTCTGGTCCAGTTGTGCCACAAACTCCTCCTCAATCCTATTCAGCACCTTCTCATTAGTTATGTGATCTACCCATCTAATCTTCAGCATTCTTCTGTAGCACCACATTTCGAAAGCTTCTATTCTCTTCTTGTCCAAACTATTTACCGTCCATGTTTCACTTCCATACATGGTTACACTACATACAAGTACTTTCAGAAATGACTTCCTGACACTTGAATCTATACTCGATGTTAACAAATTTCTCTTCTTCAGAAACGCTTTCCTTGCCATTGCCAGTCTACATTTTATATCCTCTCTACTTCGACCATCATCAGTTATTTTGCTCCCCAAATAGCAAAACTCCTTTACTACTTTATGTATCTCATTTCCTAATCTAATACCTTCAACATCACCCGACTTAATTCGACTACATTCCATTATCCTCGTTTTGCTTTTGTTGATGTTCACCTTATATCCTCCCTTCAAGACACCATCCATTACGTTCAACTGCTCTTCCAAGTCCTTTGCTGTCTCTGACAGAATTACAATGTCATCGGCGAACTTCAAAGTTTTTATTTCTTCTCCATGGATTTTAATACCTACTCCGAATTTTTCTTTTGTTTCCTTTACTGCTTGCTCATTATACAGATTGAATAACATCGGGGAGAGACTACAAACCTGTCTCACTCCCTTCCCAACCACTGCTCCCCTTTCATGTCCCTCGACTCTTATAGCTGCCATCTAGTTTCTCTACAAATTGTAAATAGCCTTTCGCTCCCTGTATTTTACCCCTGCCACCTTTAGAATTTGAAAGAGAGTATTCCAGTCAACATTGTCAAAAGCTTTCTCTAAGTCTACAAATGCTAGAAACGTAGGTTTGCCTTTCCTTAATCTTTCTTCTAAGATAAGTCGTAAGGTCAGTATTGCCTCACGTGTTCCAGTATTTCTACGGAATCCAAACTGATCTTCCCCGAGGTCGGCTTCTACTAGTTTTTCCATTCGTCTGTAAAGAATTCGTGTTAGTATTTTGCAGCTGTGGCTTATTAAACTGATTGTTCGGTAATTCTCACATCTGTCAACACCTGCTTTCTTTGGGATTGGAATTATTATATTCTTCTTGAAGTCTGAGGGTATTTCGCCTGCCTCATACATCTTGCTCACCAGATGGTAGAGTTTTGTCAGGACTGGCTCTCCCAAGGCCATCAGTAATTCTAATGGATTGTTGTCTACTCCGGGGGCCTTGTTTCGACTCAGGTCTTTCAGTGCTCTGTCAAACTCTTCACGCAGTATCGTATCTCCCATTTCATCTTGATCTACATCCTCTTCCATTTCCATAATATTGTCCTCAAGTACATCGACCTTGTACAGACCCTCTATGTACTCCTTCCACCTTTCTGCTTTCCCTTTTTTGCTTAGAACTGGGTATCCATCTGAGCTCTTGACGTTCATACAAGTGGTTCTCTTATCTCCAAAGGTCTCTTTAATCTTCCTGTAGGCAGTATCTATCTTACCCCTAGTGAGATAAGCCTCTACATCCTTACATTTGTCCTCTAGCCATCCCTGCTTAGCCATTTTGCACTTCCTGTCGATCTCATTTTTGAGACGTTTGTATTCCTTTTTGCCTGCTTCATTTACTGCATTTTTATATTTTCTCCTTTCATCAATTTCTTCTGTTACCCAAGGATTTCTACTAGCCCTCGTCCTTTTACCTACTTGATCCTCTGCTGCCTTCACTACTTGATCCCTCAAAGCTACCCATTCTTCCTTTAATGTATTTATTTCCCCCATTCGTGTCAATTGTTCCCTTATGCTCTCCCCGAAACTCTGTACAACCTCTGGTTCTTTCAGTTTATCCAGGTCCCACCTCCTTAAATTCCCACCTTTTTGCAGTTTCTTCAGTTTTAATCTACAGGTCATTACCAATAGATTGCGGTCAGAGTCCACATCTGCCCCTGGAAATGTCTTACAATTTAAAACCTGGTTCCTAAATCTCTGTCTTACCATTATATAATCTATCTGATACCTTTTAGTATCTCCAGGGTTCTTCCATGTATACAACCTTCTTTTATGATTCTTAAACCAAGTGTTAGCTATGATTAAGTTGTGCTCTGTGCAAAATTCTACCAGGCGTCTTCCTCTTTCATTTCTTAGCCCCAATCCATATTCACCTACTACGTTTCCTTCTCTCCCTTTTCCTACACTCGAATTCCAGTCGCCCATGACTATTAAATTTTCGTCGCCCTTCACTATCTGAATAATTTCTTTTATTTCATCATACATTTCTTCAATTTCTTCGTCATCTGCAGAGCTAGTTGGCATATAAACTTGTGCTACCGTAGTAGGTGTGGGCTTCGTATCTATCTTGGCCACAATAATGCGTTCACTAAGCTGTTTGTAGTAGCTTACCCGCGTTCCTATTTTCCTATTCATTATTAAACCTACTCCTGCATTACCCCTATTTGACTTTGTGTTTATAACCCTGTAGTGACCTGACCAGAAGTCTTGTTCCTCCCGCCACCGAACTTCACTAATTCCCACAATATCTAACTTTAACCTATCCATTTCCCTTTTCAAATTTTCTAACCTACCTGCCCGATTAAGGGACCTGACATTCCACGCTCCGATCCGTAGAACGCCAGTTTTCTTTCTCCTGATAACGACATCCTCTTGAGTAGTCCCCGCCCGGAGATCCGAATGGGGGACTATTTTACCTCCGGAATATTTTACCCAAGAGGACGCCATCATCATTTAATCATGCAGTAAAGCTGCATGCCCTCGGGAAAAATTACGGCCGTAGTTTCCCCTTGCTGTCAGCCGTTCGCAGTACCAGCACAGCAAGGCCGTTTTGGTTAATGTTACAAGGCCAGATCAGTCAATCATCCAGACTGTTGCCCTTGCAACTACTGAAAAGGCTGCTGCCCCTCTTTAGGAACCACACGTTTGTCTGGTTCCATTACCAGTTTATATTGAGATTATAATTCATGTATCAACAAGAGCGATGTTCTCCAATTGTGGATTAAAGTTAAGTATTCCAAGAGCTCCGTAGTTCATTTATTAGACTCAACTACTTTAACTGTTCCAGACCTCACGCCAGTCTGCGTGAGCTTAAACGCGTGCATTTCGGCCTCCTCTAGCAACACGGTGTTGGCTCTTCTGCCAACACATCAAAATGTGTGTGTGCATTTGGCTGAATAGTATGTTGGTGAACTGGTAATTTTATAAATGGTAGTATTGGGATACTTCGTTTGTGAATTTTAGGCAATAACTTCGATTCTGGACCTTGGGATTTATCTGTATCATTGTTTTAATATTTGTGTCTGTGAAAATTATTTCTGTTTTTCAGAGCTTTCTGTAAGTTTCTCTGATATTAGTTCATTCTATTATTTTTTTGCTCTGGATGTATTAAAATGTTTTGTCAGTGTATTTCTTGCCTTCGATGAGTACAACTGAACTGCCCTTATCAGAGTTCGTGATAAATGCATTTTCCTGCAGTAATTTCTTTGTAACTATCTGTAGGTTTTTCTCCTTAGTCGTCGTTTGTTCTCTTTTCTGATGGTTTTGTTGTCTCTGATAACGTGTTTTATTTCCTCGGCGACTAGTTCTCTTGTTAGGTTTGCATTGAGTTCAGGTGTGTTGAGTCGTTCTTGTTGCTTTACGATGTGTTCAGTTTCGAGAAGCACGGATGCCACTGCTTGGTGGTCAACGATGAGTCGCAGGTCGCCACTACCGTGGATGGCCATCGTCGGCGAGTATGGTGGCATATTAGCAGAGATCACCCTCTCTCAATGTTTTAGAGAGGCATAGTGGTGTTACTCCTGGCGTCGTGGTGAAGCGAGCCATTGGGTGTGACTTCTGGTGATGGCTGGTAAGTGATTAAGGGAACTCTGTCAGCTAGGCAGAATGTTATGGACATCCTCCATCCTCATCTGCTATCCCTCATGCCACAGTATTGCAGTACCATTTCTCAGCAGGGTAATGTCACACTACACATGGAAACTGTCTCTAGGAACAGCGTGTGTGATGTTGAGGTACTCCCATACTCGCAAAATCCCCAGATCTATCTCCAATGGAACATGCGTGGAACCACTTTGGACGTCAGCTCTGTTCCACTGCCAATATCTACGATATAACCGAGTAGTTACTACAGCTATGGGCCATCTTGCCTCGACGGGGGATACAACAGCCTTATGATTCCCTTCCCAAGCGAATAAGTGCATACATCCAAACCGGAAATGGTGCAACACATATTGATAAATGGGCGTATATTATCAGTTTCTTTGTAAATTTGCCTCGATTTTGTGACAATTGATGTGTGTGTGTGTGTGTGTGTGTGTGTGTGTTGTATGTTGTGTGTTGTGTGTGACAGAGAGAGAGAGAGAGAGAGAGAGAGAGAGAGAGAGAGAGAGAGAGCGCTTATTGTTTCTTGTTTGATATTTCGCTTAGAGTGTTGAATAATTTTCTGTTGCAAAGTATTGTTTGGTCATTGAAGATCTTTTGAATGTGGCTCTTTTCTTCTGTTATTAATTAATTGTACAAATAATTAATGTGGTTTGACATCTGGACGTCTGTTTCTCTGCCACTACTGCGGTGGTTGTTTCCAGTGAGGTGATCTGCGAATGTGGAGTGTGTGCTATTGCTTTTCAGTACTCATAAATGTCCAGCGTGTTTATTCATAAATTTTCTACACGTCGTTGCAAAACTAGATACTGAATTTCGTTGTTCTAAAACGGAAATTAAAAAAAAGCAGGAAATAAATCGTGAAACGGGAAATATAGGCGTGACTAACAAAGTGCTGAATGCCAAAGCAAGGACCGCTAAAGGAAAAAGGTAGAGCTGCACATGCAAGCATGATTGTGAAAAAGATATATGCTATTTACGGGAAGATTAAAGAATCTTTTGGAGAAAAGAGAGGCAGCTGTGTGTATATGAAGAACCGATGACAAGCTACTAAAAGCAAGAAGGGAAATCTGAGAGGCAAAACGTATATCTTGATAGGCTATTCGAAACCCGCCCACCCCATGAACCATGGACCTTGCCGTTGGTGGAGGGGCTTCCATGCCTCAGCGATACAGATAGCCGTACCGTAGGTGCAACCACAACGGAGGGTATCTGTTGAGAGGCCAGTCAAACGTGTGCCTTCTGAATAGTGGCAGCAAAGTTTTCAGTAGTTGCAGGGGCAACAGTCTGGATGATTGGCTCATCTGGCATTGCAACATTAACCAAAACAGCCTTGCTGTGCTGGTACTGCGAACGGCTGAAATAAAGGAGAAACTACAGCTGTAATTTTTCCGGAGGGCATGCAACTTTACGGTATGGTTTAATGATGATGTCGTCCTCTTGGATAAAATATTTCAGAGGTAAAATGGTTCCCCGTTCAGATCTCCGGGCTGGGACTGCTCAGGAGGAGGTCGTTATCAGGAGAAACAAAACTGGCGTTCTAGGGATCGGAGAGTGGAATGTCAGATTCCTTAATCGGACAGGTACGTTACAAAATTTGAAAAAGCGAAATGGATGGGGTCAAGCAAGATATAGAGGGAATTATTGAAGTTTGGTGACAGGAAGAACAAGACCTCTGGTATGGTGAACACAGGGTTATAAATACAAACTCAAATGGGAGTAATACAGGAGTAGGATTAATAATGAATAAAAAAATAGGAACACGGGTAAGCTACTACAAACAGCATATAGTGGACGCATTATTGTAGCCAAGATATACAAGAAGCCCACGCCCACCACAGAAGTACAAGTTTATATGCCAACTAGCTCCGCAGATGTAGAAGGGATTGAAGAAATGTATGATAAGATAAAAGAAATCATTCAGATAGTGAGAGGACACGAAAATTTAGTAGTAATGGGGGACTGGAATTCGATAGTAGGAAAAGGAAGAGAAGGGAAAGTAGTAGGAGAATATGTAATGGAGATAATGAAAGAGAAAGCCGCTTGGTGTAATTTTGCATCAAGCGTAACTGAATCGTAGCTAACACTTGATTTAAGAATCATGGAAGAAGATTGTATACTTTAAAGAGGCCTGGAGGCAAGACGGGGATTTAGGAACAAGGTTTTAAATTGCAAGACATTTCCAGGGGCAGATGTGGACTTTGACCACAATTTATTGGCTATGAACTGTAGAGTAAAACTGAAGAAACTGCATAAAGGTAGGAATTTAGGGAGATGGGACCCAGATAAACTGAAAAAACCAGAGGTTGTAGAGAGCTTCAGAGAGAGAATTAGGGAACGATTGACAAGAACGGGGGTAAGAAATACAGTAGAAGAAGAATGGGTAGCTTTGAGAGATGAAACAGTGAAGGCAGCAGAGGATCAAGCAGGTAAAAAGACGAGGGCTAGTAGAAATCCTTGGGTAACAGAAAAGATATTGCATTTAATTGATGAAAGGAGAAAATATAAAAATGCAATAAATGAAGCAGCCAAAAAGGAATACAAATGCCTCAAAAACGAGATCGACAGGAAGTGCATAACTGCCTAAGGAGGGATGGCTAGAGGACAAACGTAAGGATGGAGAGGCACATATCAATAGCGTAAGATAGATGCCGCATACAGGACAATTAAAGAGAACTTTGGGGAAAAGAGAACCGCTTGTATGAATATCTAGAGCTCAGATGGAAAACTACTGCTGAGCAAGGAAGGGACATCAGAAAGGTGGAAGGAGTACACAGATGGTCTATACAAGGGCGATGTAGTGGAGGGCAGTATCACGGAAATGTAAGAGGACGTAGATGAAGATGAAATGGGAGATATGATACTGTGTGACGAGTTTTACAGAGCACTGAAATATCTGAGTCGGAACAGGGCCCCGAGAGTAGACAGCATTCCATTAAAACTACTGATTGCCTTGGGAGAGCCAGCTCTGACAAAATTCTTCCATCCGGTGAGCAAGATGTTTGAGACAGGCAAAATACCCTTAGGCTTCAAGAAGAATATGATTATTCCAATCCCAAAGAAAACAGGTGTGAAAATTATCGAACTATTAGTTTAATAAGTCACTGCTGCAAAATACTAACACAAATTCTTTACAGACGAATGGAAAAACTAATAGAAGATGACACTGGGGAAGATCAATTTGGATTCTGTAGAAATGCTGGAACACGTGAGGCAATACTGACCCTACAACTTATCTTACAAGATAGATTAAGGAAACGCAAACCTACGTTTCTGGCATTTGTAGACTTAGAGAAAGCTTTTGACAATGTTGACTGGAATACTTTCTTTTTTAAGTTATGAAGGTGGCAGGAATCAAATACAGGAAGCGATAGGCTACTTACAATCTGTACAGAAACCAGCTGCCAGTTATAGGAGCCGACGGACATGAATGGGAAGCAGTGGTTGGGAAGGAAGTGAGATAGGTTTATAGCGTTTCCCCGATGTTACTCAATCTGTATATTGAGGAAACAGTAAAGGAAACAGAAAA
Organism: Schistocerca nitens; assembly: GCF_023898315.1. Taxonomy (NCBI): domain Eukaryota; kingdom Metazoa; phylum Arthropoda; class Insecta; order Orthoptera; family Acrididae; genus Schistocerca; species Schistocerca nitens. Next base: position 942,968,227 of record NC_064616.1, on the reverse strand, counting down.
TAAATTTGGAGTAGGAATTAAAATCCATGGAGACGAAATTAAAACTTTGAGTTTGCCGATGACATTGTAATTCTGTCAGAAACAACAAAGGACGTGGAAGAGCAAAAATGGTTCAAATGGCTCTGAACACTATGGGACTTAACTTCTGAGGTCATCAGTCCCCTAGAACTTAGAACTACTTAAAGTAAGGACTTCACACACATCCATGTTCGAGGCAGGATTCGAACCTGCGACCGTAGCGGTCGCGCTGTTCCAGACTGTAGCGCCTAGAACCGCTTGGCCACTCAGGCCGGCCGTGGAAGAGTAGTTGAACGGAATGGAGAGTGTATTGAAAGGAGGATATAAGATGAACATCAACAACAGCAAAACGAGGATAATGCAATGTAGCCGAGGAAATTAGATTACGAAATGAGACACTTGTTTTGCTATTTGGGGCGCAAAATAACTGATGATGATCGGAGTAGAGAGGACATAAAATGTAGACTGCCTATTACAAGGAAAGCGTTTCTGAAGAAGATAAATTTGTTTACATCGAGTATAGATTTAAGTGTCAGGAAGTCTTTTCTGAAAGTATTTGTATGAAGTGCAGTCATGTATGGAAGTCAAACATGGACGATAAATAGTTTAGACAAGAAGACAATAGAAGCTTTTGAACTGTGTTGCTACAGAAGAATGCTGAAGATTAGATGGATAGATCAAGTAACTAATGAGGTGGTACTACATAGAATAGGGGAGAAGAGGAATTTGTGGCCCAACTTGACTATAAGAGGGGATCGGTTGGTAGGAGATGTTCTGAGGCATCAAGGGATCACCAATTTATTAGTGGAGGGCAGCGTGGAGGGTAAGAATCGTAAAGGGAGACCAAGGGATGAACACAATAAGCAGATTCAGAAGGATGTAGGTTGCAGTACGTACTTCGAGATGAAGAAGCTTACACAGCATAGGACAGCATGGAGAGCTGCATCAAACCAGTCTCTGGACTGAAGACAACAACAACACAACGAAAGAAACTATCTTGAAGACAGTATTATGGTAAAAGAAGAGGAAGTAGATGAACATGTGGTCGGAAATACGATACTGGAAGAAGACTTCAGCATAGCACTAAAAGATCTAAGCCGAGAGAAAGCTCCTAGACTAGAATTATCAATGTCCTTGGGAGAAAATACTATGATAAATCTGTTTCATCTGATATACTGGATGAGACAAGCGAAATACGCTCAGACTTCTAGAAGAATGTAGTAACTGCAGTTCCAATGATAGCAAATGTGACAGATGTCTCTACTATCGGACCATCAGCTTAACAAGTTATGGTTGGAAACCATTGAAGATTTAATTACTGAGGAAAGGCAAAAGTCGTAGCAACTAACGGTGAGGAAAATTAGTCTCGCTTCCAGAGAGATTTATGAACATGTGAGGCAATACTGAGTGTACGCTTTACCTTAGAAGATAGGATGAGCAAGACAAATATACGTTCACAGCATTTGTAGATTTTGAGAAAGATTTTGTCAATGTTAACTATGCTTTTCAAACTTTTGTAGGTTTCAGGGATAACATAAGTTTATCTACAATATGTTCAGATACCAGACTGCAGTTATAAGAATCAAAGGTCCTGGAAGGGAAGCTGTAGCTGAAAGTGAAGAGAGACAAGAATGAAGCATATCCTTAAAGTTAATGAATCAGCACACTGAGAAATCTGTGAAGGAAACCACGGGGAATTTTGGAAAAAGAATTAAAGCTCCGTAAGAAATTTACGGTTTGCCGATGACATTGTCATTCTTGCAGATACGGAAAAGGACCTCGAAGATCAGCTGAACGCAATTGATATCCTTGAAGAGAAGTTATAAGGTGAACAACAACAAACGTAAATCGTGGATGTTGGAATGTAGTAGAATTGGAATTGGACTGGGAAATGAGACACTAAAAGTAGCAGATGAGTTGAGCTGTTTGGGTCGCACAGTAACTGACAACAGCCGATGGAGAAATGATGAAAAATGAAGAATCTCAGTTTCAAGAAAAGAATTTTTGTGAAAACGAGAAATTCATTGTCATCAAATAAAAATTTAAGCTCTGAGAAGTATTTTCTGAGGATTTTTGCCTGGAGTCTGCTCATCTATGGAGTGTAACATAGACGATACACAGTTCAGACAAGAATAGAATAGAAGCTTTACAAGTGTGGTGCTACGCCAGAATGCTGAAGATTAGGTAGGTAGACTGCGTAACTAATGAAGGAGTTGTGAATGGACATGGAGAGAAACCAATTTAAGGCACACCTAGACTAAAACGATTAGTATGTTGTCGGGACAATAGCAGCGACCTAAGTAATTGTCAGTTTGGAGAAAAGAGAGAGAGTGTGTGTACGGGTGTGTATGTGTGTGTGTGTGTGTGTGTGTGTGTGTGTGTGTGTAGGAGAGAGCGTAAAAATTATAGAGGGAAATCAAGGCTTGTCTACAGTAAAGACTTGGCCCACGGGACCTGGTGGGCTGGCGGGCTCATCGGCACCGACCGACCGTTATGTCATCCTCAGTAAGTGGGGTCATTGGATGCGGTGTGGGTGGATGGGGGCCCGTTGTTAGTTGTCAGTTTTGTGTGTGCGAATTTCTAAATGATCAAACCTTCTGAGCACATCGGTCCCTAGACTTACACACTACTTAAACTCACTTATGCTAAGAACAACACACACACCCATGCCCGAGGGAGGACTCGAATCTCCGGCGGGAGTGGCCTCGCAATCCGTGACATGACGCCTCCAACCGCGCGGCCACTCCGCGAGGCACAGCAGCAGCTGTCAGTTTTCGTGACGTGGAGCCGCTGTTACTCCGTCAAGTAGTTCCTCAGTTACCATCACGAGGTTGGTTCCAGTCCTCGCACCAAGGAAAAATCCATTGAATTACGGAAATCAAACCCTAGCTCTCCGTATTACAGTCAGCCTTGCTAACCACTCAATCACGAAGGCAGAACTTGTCTACAGTAACGAGGTCCAAATGGATTTAGGTTACAGTAGTTATGTAGAGACTAGGACGTTTGCATGTGATAAACTGGTGTCAAGAGCTGCATCAGACCAATCGTTTGACTGGAAATTACAGTCATTAAAATAGATTCTTTTACATGTTTATTAACCTTCGTAGACCTTACAACGAACCCGAATGATGCATTCGCCTTTCCTAGTACACATTTTAAGTATTACCTACATTTCATATCACTTCATAGTTTCATCCCAAAATATTAGGACGATGTGACATACTGTGTGAATTGACTTCTACATCCCGGTTCTTTTTTCATTTAAATCGATATACGTACTTCGCAACCCACCGTCTGGTGCATGACGGAGAATATCTTGTACCAGTACTTGTCATCACCTTTCTTGTTCCACTCGCAAATAGAGATGGAAAACCGAATGTGTATATGCCTTCAGTACGAGCTCTAATTTGTCTTATATTATGTTCGTGGACTTGACGAAAAATGTACATCGGCGGCCGTAGAATCGTTCTGTAGTCAGCTTCCAATGTCGGTTCTCTGTACGTTTACTCAATAGTGTTCCACAAAAAGGCCGTCTTCTTCCCTGCGGGGAGTCCCATTTGAGTTCACGTAATACTCACGTGTTCATCGAACTAACCGGTAAACAACCTAACAGCCCACTTCTGAATTGCTTCGATGTCGTACCTTAATTCGATCTGGTGGGGATCCCAAACAACCAACAGTACTCAAGAACAGGTATTATCAGTAATCTATACGCGGTCTCCTTTATAGATCAACCAAACTTTCCTAAAATTCTCCCAATAAACAAAAGTCAACCATTCGCCTTCCTTACTGTCCTTAAATGGACGTTCCATTTCATATCGCTTTGCAACGTTACGTCTAGGTAGTTAATCGAATTGACTATGTCAAGCAATACACTACTAATGCCGTATTCGAACATTATTGATTTGTTTTTCGTACTCATTCATACTAAGTTAAATTTTTATGCTTTTACAGCAAGCTACCATTCATCACACCATCTAGACGTCATCACACATCCTCCATCAGTCACTAAACGAGGGCATCTTCCTGGAAACCGCTGAAAACAAGTGCACATTGCTGCTCATGATGTCCGCCAGATCATTTATGTATACTGAAGAGGTTGAAAAAATCAGCCAACCATTTGCAGTCCAAATGTTTATTTAGCCCTTGATCTAGGCTTCGATATTTATAAAAATATCTTCTTCAGAAGGAGTGGGTCCTGTTACATCACATGGTGGTAAATTACATTAGCTGAAGCAAAGCTAATGTAATTTAACACCATGTGATGTAACAACGCCTACTCATTTTGAAGAAGATACTTTCCTAAATATCGAAACCTAGATCAAGGGCTAAATGAACCTTAGGTTTGAAACTGGTTATCTCATTTTTTTAACCTCTTCAAATTTGTACAGTTGCTGAATCGCAGGCACGTTTAAGACTTTGAGTTATGTACACAGAAAATACGAGCGGTCCTTAAGTGGGACACTCCTGGCAACAGCCTTATCTCTGATGGGCACTCGCCGTAAAGAAAAAGATATCTGAATCTATTACTCAAGAAATCTTCGAGCCACTCACGCATCTGGGAACGTATTCCGAGTGCACATACTTTCGATAATAATGTGCAATGGGGCCCGTGGTCTAGGGGTAGCGTCTTTGATTCATAATCAAAACGTCTTCGATCCCCGCCACTCCCTAAATTTTGATAAATAATCAGCCAAAAAATGGTTCAAATGGCTCTGAGCACTATGGGACTCAACTGCTGTGGTCATCAGTCCCCTAGAACTTAGAACTACTTAAACCTAACGAACCTAAGGACATCACACACATCCATGCCCGAGGCAGGATTCGAACCTGCGACCGTAGCAGTCAAAAATAATCAGCATTGGCGGCCGAAGACTTACGGCATAAGAAGTCAGCCTCATTCTGCCAACGGCCTTGCGAAAGAGGGCGGAGGAGCGGACAGAGGTTCAGGGCACTCTCTTGTCCTAGGGATGGGAAATTGCCCCTAAAGGCGTAAGAATCAGCAATGACCAACGACATGGGGATGCAGAAGGCAATGGAAACCACTGCATTAAAGACACGTAACGTGTATCCACAGGACATGTGGCCTGTATTTGAAGAAGTGTCATGATGATCTCTCCATTGGCAAAAGATTCCGGAATAGTCCCCCATTCGGATCTCCGGGAGGGGACTGCCAAGGGGGAGGTTACCATGAGAAAAAGATTGAATAATCAACGAAAGGATAACGTTCTACGAGTCGGGGCGTGGAATGTCAGAAGCTTGAACGTGGTAGGGAAACGAAAATCTGAAAAGGGAAATGCAAAGTCTCTATCTAGATATAGTAGGGGTCAGTGAAGTGAAGTGGAAGGAAGACAAGGATTTCTGGTCAGATGAGTATCGGGTAATATCAACAGCAGCAGAAAATGGTATAACAGGTGTAGGATTCGTTATGAATAGGAAGGTAGGGCAGAGGGTGTGTTACTGTGAACAGTTCAGTGACCGGGTTGTTCTAATCAGAATCGACAGCAGACCAACACCGACAACGATAGTTCATGTATATATGCCGACGTCGCAAGCTGAAGATAAACAGATAGAGAAAGTGTATGAGGATATTGAAAGGGTAATGCAGTATGTAAAGGGGGACGAAAATCTAACAGTCATGGGCGACTGGAATGCAGTTGTAGGGGAAGGAGTAGAAGAAAAGGTTACAGGAGAATATGGGGTGGGACAAGGAATGAAAGAGGAGAAAGACTAATTGAGTTCTGTAACAAGTTTCAGCTAGTAATAGCGAATACCCTGTTCAAGAATCACAAGAGGAGGAGGTATACTTGGAAAAGGCCGGGAGATACGGGAAGATTTCAATTAGATTACATCATGGTCAGACAGAGATTCCGAAATCAGATACTGGATTGTAAGGCGTACCCAGGAGCAGATGTAGACTCAGATCACAATATAGTAGTGATGAAGAGTAGGCTGAAGTTCAAGACATTAGTCAGGAAGTATCAATACGCAAAGAAGTGGGATACGGAAGTACTAAGAAATGACGAGATACGTTTGAAGTTCTCTAACTATATAGATACAGCAATAAGGAATAGCTCAGTAGGCAGTACAGTTGAAGAGGAATGGACATCTCTAAAAAGGGCCATCACAGAAGTTGGGAAGGAAACCATAGGTACAAAGATGGTAGCTGCGAAGAAACCATGGGAAACAGAAGAAATACTTCAGTTGATTGATGAAAGGAGGAAGTACAAACACGTTCCGGGAAAATCAGGAATACATAAATACAAGTCGCTGAGGAATGAAATAAATAGGAAGTGCAGGGAAGCTAAGACGAAATGGCTGCAGGAAAAATGTGAAGATATCGAAAAAGGTATGATTGTCGGAAGGACAGACTCAGCATACAGGAAAGTCAAAACAACCTTTGGTGACATTAAAAGCAACGGTGGTAACATTAAGAGTGCAACGGGAATTCCACTGTTAAATGCAGAGGAGAGAGCAGATAGGTGGAAAGAATACATTGAAAGCCTCTATGAGGGTGAAGATTTGTCTGATGTGATAGAAGAAGAAACAGGAGTCGATTTAGAAGAGATAGGTGATCCAGTATTAGAATCGGAATTTAAAAGAGCTTTGGAGGACTTACGGTCAAATAAGGCAGAAGGGATAGATAACATTCCATCAGAATTTCTAAAATCACTGGGGGAAGTGGCAACAAAACGACTATTCACGTTGGTGTGTAGAATATATGAGTCTGGCGATATACCATCTGACTTTCGGAAAAGCATCATCCACACAATTCCGAAGACGGCAAGAGCTGACAAGTGCAAGAATTATCGCACAATCAGCTTAACAGCTCATGCATCGAAGCTGCTTACAAGAATAATATACAGAAGAATGGAAAAGAAAATTGAGAATGCGCTAGGTGACGATCAGTTTGGCTTTAGGAAAAGTAAAGGGACGAGAGAGGCAATTCTGACGTTACGGCTAATAATGGAAGCAAGGCTAAAGAAAAATCAAGACATTTTCATAGAATTTGTCAACCTGGAAAAAGCGTTCGACAATATAAAATGGTGCAAGCTGTTCGAGATTCTGAAAAAAGTAGGGGTAAGCTATAGGGAGAGACGGGTCATATACAAGATGTACAACAATCAAGAGGGAATAATAAGAGTGGACGATCAAGAACGAAGTGCTCGTATTAAGAAGGGTGTAAGACAAGGCTGTAGCCTTTCGCCCCTACTCTTCAATCTGTACATCGAGGAAGCAATGATGGAAATAAAAGAAAGGTTCAGGAGTGGAATTAAAATACAAGGTGAAAGGATATCAATGATACGATTCGCTGATGACATTGCTATCCTGAGTGAAAGTGAAGAAGAATTAAATGATCTGCTGAACGGAATGAACAGTCTAATGAGTACACAGTATGGTTTGAGAGTAAATCTGAGAAAGACGAAGGTAATGAGAAGTAGTAGAAATGAGAACAGCGAGAAACTTAACATCAGGATTGATGGTCAAGAAGTCAATGAAGTTAAGGAATTCTGCTACCTAGGCAGTAAAATAACCAATGACGGACGGAGCAAAGAGGACATCAAAAGCAGACTCGCTATGGCAAAAAAGGAATTCTGGCCAAGAGAAGTCTACTAATATCAAATACCGGCCTTAATTTGAGGAAGAAATTTCTGAGGATGTACGTCTGGAGTACAGTATTGTATGGTAGTGAAACATGTACTGTGGGAAAACCGGAGCAGAAGAGAATCGAAGCATTTGAGATGTGGTGCTATAGACGAATGTTGAAAATTAGGTGGACTGATAAGGTAAGGAATGAGGAGGTTCTACGCAGAATCGGAGAGGAAAGGAATATGTGGAAAACACTGATAAGGAGAAGGGACACGATGATAGGACATCTGCTAAGACATGAGGGAATGACTTCCATGGTAGTAGAGGGAGCTGTAGAGGGCAAAAACTGTAGAGGAAGACAGAGATTGGAATACGTCAAGCAAATAATTGAGGACGTAGGTTGCAAGTGCTACTATGAGATGAAGAGGTTAGCACAGGAAAGGAATTCGTGGCGGGCCGCATCAAACCAGTCAGTAGACTGATGACAAAACAAAAAAAAGGGGTACCGTGTCAAACCCTTTCCGGAAATCTAGGATTACGGAATCTACCTGTTTCTCTTCTCTGATGGTTCGCAGCAAATCTTGCTAGAATTCTAAATCGCACGAGCGATGCCTTCTAAATCAATGCTGATTTGTTGGCAGAAGCTGTTGTGTCTCAAAGAAATTATTGTACTCGAAATGAGAAGATGTTCAAGAATTCTGCAGCAAACTGATGATACGGATATTGGTCGGTAATTTTGCGAGCCCGTTTCTTTACTATTTTCATATACAGGCGTCACCTGCGCTTTACTAGACTCGATCGGGTCTTTTTGTTGGGCCAGAGATTCGCGATAAACGCAAGCTAAGTAAGGGGCCAGTGCCGTAGGGTACTCTCGGTAAAACCGAATCGGAATTCCGCAAGGACCTTATCAGTTATTTGTTTTAAAATATTTCAATTGCTTCTCAAGACCATAGATGTCCATTACCATGTCCTCCATACGGGAGTCAGTATGCCCATGAAACGACGGCACGTTTGCACGGTCCACCCACGTGAACGATTTCTTACCAGCGAGATTTAAAACTTCAGCTTTCCTTTTGTCATCTGCTATTGCTGTACCAGACTGGACAACAAGTGACTGCACAGAAGTCGCGACTCATTTAACGATTTTACGTAGGACCAGAATTTTCTCACATTCTCAAGAAGGTCATTTCCTAAGATGTGATGGTGGCGAGTTTCGTCTGCTTCGAACATCGATATTTTCACAGACGCTCGTATTTTGAACAGTGGTTTTTTCGGTCCTTAATCCACTTACTCGGCACATACTTCTTCAGAGAGCAATTTACAAGCCGTTTAAACTTTTCCCGTAATTCCTCTACGTCCATTGAAGTGGAACTAAAATATTTCCATTCACTAACTAAGTGGGGTTCTAACTACTGCTTATCTGCTTTTTCTAGTAAAGATACTCCCCTAGCCTTCTTGATGGATTTATTACTTTATTAACTATCGACGGTATGATGCCATCATGGTCACTAATCCCTGTCTCCATACCGACACTGTTGTCAGGTGGCTACAAGGTCTGGAATATATCCATTGCGTGTGGGCCGTCGAACTAGCTGCTTAAGACCGATTTCGGAAAAAATTTTCAATAGTTCTTCACAAGACTGCCAGTCCGCAACATCTGTAGCGAGTCCATAGACGTCCCAGTCCATACTCGGTAGGTTAAAGGCGCCTCCAACTAATATTGCGTGATCCGGATAACTCCGCGTAGTCTTTCTATGAATGATTCTAAAATTGTCACGACAGAATAGACTGGCCGGTAAAAATATCCAATAATTAACTTGAGTTCACTTCTTCCTGTTACATGCGTTCCGATAACTTCTCAGTCAGACTCAATTTCGACTTCCATAGACTCAATATTTCTGTCATCTGCAGTAAACGCTGTCCCTCCTTTGGCGTCTAATTTGTCTTTTCAAGATACATTGCATGCCTCGCTAAATATTTCAGAGCTTTCTACCTGGGGTTTCAGCCAGCTCTCGTCTCCGAGAGTAATTTGAGCATGGCAACTTTCCTGGAGGGCAATCTGTTTAGTAACTTTGTTAAGATTACTGCGACAGGTTACTCTTAAAATTTTTCCAGTCGAAGTACCTTTACTTTGTATGTTGTTTAATGTCTCTCACTGCGTATTTACTGGTGAACGTCCATGACAGAACCGCAAACTATTTTCCATCCTAAACAAGAACCTAGTGCACTACACAATTTCTCTGCTACCCAGATAGCTATTCCTTCTGTGTAGTGCACTCCTGACCTATCAAGGAGAATCCTACAATTCTCCATTCCATAACGTAGGTCAAGTAATCTGCACCCCGGACCATCACAGAATCAACGGTGCCTTTAGTTGTGATCCTCCACTCAGCTCCAGACCAAACGACCCAAATCAAATCTCGGAACAGGGCTGCAAATTGTGAGCTCAGCTTGTACCCTATCAGCGAGAACAGCGATCTTCACCACCTCCATCAGTTGCCCGTACGAACTGAGCATGGCCTCATAACCCGGGCGACAGACGTCACTGAGTCATTCCTTTGTGCTGATATGAGCCACAACGTGCAGACGACTTTTCCCTGCATGCTCGATGGACGCAGATATGGCCTCCTCCACGTATCGGATGACGCACGCACAGCAGACATACCTAGTGCGTAATGGATTTCTTTACAGCTCTGGATTTCCCCAAGGGGCTCCATAAGCGCTTAACTTTGAAGCAACCAGTAAGTAGCAAACCCGCTACCTCTCCCTCCCTCTCTGCTCTACCTTTCCAACACTCGCAGAATAAATGTTACATTATGTTAATGTTGATAGCTTGTCCTCTAATAATGGAGAAAGTTTATGGCGTTATTTGAAATAAAAGAAAATCATTCTTTAAAAGTTAGATAAACTTTTTTTTTTTTTTTTTACAAATAACCATAAGAATTTCCTTAAAGATAACAGACTGAGGATCGCAACCACGTTCTGCTATCATGAAGGAAATTTTATGCAGTCACTTGCAGTTAAAAGAAATCTTCTGTAACCTTTGAATGCAACGATAGAAAAATGTAACTTTATTAACACCTCTGGTTTTCATGCATAACACAGAATGTAATTCTGCAGTAAGCGAATATTTATTCATACTCTTTAATCCAGTAAGACTGCAAGAGTATATACGATTTCTAATTCTAATACGTAACAAATATTCGTCAGAGAAATCATTGACACAGTATGCCAACAAATATCTATTTATGTAGGCCAAATTCCTTTCTCCATCGACATTCTAGTAAACTTAATACCTAGCGCGACTTACTCTATATTACCCATGATTTGTTTGAAACCCGCATCTATTATCGAAAGTATCAGTGAGGTTCAAAACTGCAACCAGCCAGACTATTTTTCAGTGGATGATTTATTTCTCCGTAACTAGTTTCTGGCGCAGACTGATCATCAGACGGCAGTGAGGAAATTTTGCACTAATCTCAAATTTTAACTTGAGGCATAGTTGTGGCACAGAAATTAAAATTTGGTTGAAATCTGTGCAAGAAATTCCCACCCTGCTGTATGCTCTACGTGCAAAAAAAATGGTTCAAATGGCTCTGAGCACTATGGGACTCAACTGCTGTGGTTATAAGTCCCCTAGAACTTAGAACTACTTAAACCTAACTAACCTAAGGACAGCACACAACACCCAGCCATCACGAGGCAGAGAAAATCCCTGACCCCGCCGGGAATCGAACCCGGGAACCCGGGCGTGGGAAGCGAGAACGCTACCGCACGACCACGAGATGCGGGCTCTAAGTGCAACACTACATATACAACAATGATAAATTTACTTTATTGCGACGGTATGTCCGAATTAAAATGGGTTTGCTTCACAAAGTAACTCAAAATCTGTGAAAAAATAATCTCGGAACTGAAAGAATAGGCGAGAGAAAGTTGTGCCGAGAGCAATACTCGCAAAAAATATGCGTCGTCGGGTAGCGTCCTCTTCGGGCAGAAGGCCGGCCAGGCAGGGAGCTGCGGAACGAAGTTTGTTTGCCAACTGTCACGTTGCATTCCGAGGAGGCGGCTCACCTCGGCGCACCTTGTCTCATGCAAGTCCGCCCGCCGAGACCTCATTCCGGGTCGGGACACAACTACAGCCTAGCCGGTGCGGCTCACATTCGCCAATCTGCTGTGTGCACCACACTGGGCGCTAAATTCTGCTACTGATTAGAAGGCAATAGTTAGGGAGGAGGTCACCTTTGTCAGGCTGCAGATCACTGGCTGATATCAGGTGCCTCTAGGTTTGCATACTGTCGGACTAGTTAAGTTTGATACACACGTACATTCAAGATTTTTCACGGTGAAACTATAAGTATTCTAATATTTTTCAGTTGTTCCAAGAAAGTGATTCAATGTAGGAATCCTGGTCAACATGGCAAAACGCATATACAATGTCATAACTAGAATTACAGTAGCTTTCTGGCATTAACTCACGTAGCGTTGTTCAAATCTGCCTCTCCAGTTCGTATTCTCACCTGAGAAAACTGGTATGGGCTACCTTTGAACGTCCGGCTGTGTTACTTTTATGCGTCTGTTTGCACGAGTACCTTGACACAAAATAGAAAGAGACTACTCACATTAATAAGTAACTTTTTGTCGTGGAGTATTAATGCAGAAATGTTTTAATTGTTTGAAATTAGTCTTTTCGGTGTGACAAGATTTATGAAGGGCATAGTAGCACTTATCGAACTGTTTACTATAGACTGTAAACTGCGTATGACGTCAGAACTGACTATAAACCGAGAGAGGTGGCGCAGTGGTTGGCACACTGGACACGCATTCGGGAGGACGACGATTCAGAAACGCGTCCGGCCATCGAGACTTAGGTATTCTGTGATCCTTTGAAAGAGCACGACCGATTACCTTCCTCATCCTTCGCTAATCCGATGGGCCCGATGTTTGGTCCCCTCCCTCCAAATCAACCAACCAATCAACTAACTACAAGCAAAAAGTTTTGTATTTACCAGATACGTTAATTTAGTGGTGGTCGCCTTGAAGACATATCTCATATGAGTGCACTCAAGTCTGCATTCGTTCCTTCTACCGTTTCTCTTCAGGCTCAACTACTTCTGTCTTCTAGTGAAGAGTAAGAACAACTGAAGTAAACAGCTCGTCCGCCACCACTGACACAGATCGCTTCTAATGGAACTTCTTACAGTGTAAGGACACAGACACGCGTTGAAAAACAGTTCCTCACCAACACTTCACGACAATAGCTTCTTGGTAATGTGAAGAGGCTCTTATCTTTTGTGTCGAAGAACTGGATCAGATATTTTATATACTTCTGTAGGTGGACAAAACTATCCTATTGCATGTCCTTGCATAATTTCCAAGATAGTCTTTAGGACGGATAATCGAATAAGTTGATGTTCTCATTGTTGTCGTTGTCCTCAGTCCTAAGACTGGTTTCCACGCTTCTCTATCCTGTGCAAGCCTCTTCGTCTCCGAATAACTGCTGCAGCCAACATGATTTTGAACGTACATACTGTATTCATTCCTTGATCTCCCTCCACACAATTTTTACCCCCCCCCCCTCCGCAGTTAGCTCCAATACTAAATTGGTGGTCCCTTGATGTCTCAAAATGTTTCCTATAAACAGATCTCTTCGTCTAGTCAAGTTATCCCACGAATCTCTTTTTCCCCCATTCTGTTCAGTATCTCCTCACTGGTTACACGATCTGTCAGTCTCTCCCGTACATATGTCTACGTGATTTCAATGGGATCGATTCTCATAGTCGCCACAGACGATCAAAAATAATTACCTATCACTACATGCTACTGCTATCACTCGAGTTACTTAGGTGCTAGGAACAAAAAAATACAATTGTATTCTCTTCTCCATTCACGTTTATAGACCCCTTCTCCATTCATCATTCCCCTGCTCCATCCTTTTCTATCCATCACCTTCGCTCCCCTCTAAGTAAATCTCACCGTCTCTGAATGTATCTCCTCCCCCTTTCTCTCTACATCTCTTCCTCTTCCCTCTTTCTGTTCATATCTTCCCGTTTCCTGTCCCTGTTTATTATCTCCTCACCGTCTCTCTCTCCAACTTCTCCTCTTCCCTTCCTGTCCATTTCCCCTCTCCTTTTCTCTGTCCATCTCCTCCTTCATCCTATCCTTCTCCCTCTCTGTCCATCTCCTACCAATTTCTTTCTCCAAGTTATCACCCCAACCCCAATAGGAGGTTGCTGGATCTTACCCCTACCGAATTCCTTTCCTGAAAGTAAATTATATGCGTTGTAAGAAAATCGATCCATGGGTTTAGGAGAAGCCTTTTACCAGCGACTTTGGCAGCGTACGCACATGTCACATACAGACCAGTATGGACTGTGGTTTTTCATTAAGTACGTACAATGAATAAAGCTTATGTAAGTATAAAACTATGTAATCACAAAAACGTTGTTAGAGTTTGGACACAAATGTAGAACTTGCAAATAAGTCAACGCTACCATCTGAAGATGGGCTCAAGACCAAAACTAGTAATGATACAATAAAATCACTATAAGAGATAAACTTGTGGCTAGTTGCGGTATTTCCTACAGTGTGTCCTCTAACCAAAATGGATAACATTTGTGAATATCTAGTAAAGTTTAAAACTTATTAATTTCTTCAGTTTTGAAGATAATTTATATTTCACATATTTCACACACATTTGTACACATATTTCACCCATATCCCTAGCGAATTTAGCTGTGGAATTTCGTTTCCACGCATCTCAGTTTTTATTACATCATATCTTCTAAAGCATGTGTCGTACAATATTTTGTCAAGTACATTTAGCGGTGTATCTGAATACCGTCTGCAAAATGTGTTGCTAATAGAGTTACTAATAAATAAGTAATTAATTTAATGGTAGTGCCAGGTGCGGCAGTTTTACTGCATGAACATCGAAAACGTAGTAAAGGATAAACTTTTTTCCTTTCATGATTTTGTGGGTGGTGTCAGCGAGAAAGTCTCACAAGGATTTGAAACTGTGTAAAGTTCGTTGCAAGTCATTAAGTGCTCTCATTCTCAAGTACTAAATGAATAAAGTCTGGCTATTTGCGCATGGTGAGATACGCGTATTGTGGAACACACACACACACACACACAGAGAGAGAGAGAGAGAGAGAGAGAGAGAGAGAGACGTTCCTGAAACTATTACACTAACTTTTATTTTTACACATTAGTTATACATGAATTAGCATACTAGTTACATTATGCACACGGGTGTGAAGAATACTTGAAAAATAAGCTATTACACGATTCGGCATTATTACAGTCGTAAATGCACAACGAGTTCACTTTACCCATTGATCTCTCGAGCAGCAGTCGCATATCACACTATAAAACACTTAATGTACTGGTGACATATTTGTGTCATCGTACTACACAGGAAGATTCTTACACGTTCAAAAATTTCGTCGAGAGCTGTTTCGACACGTTGGTGAAGTCAAGCCAAAGGTTAGCCCTCCGCTATTCATGTCGGATCAGAGCCATTATGAAGGCTTTCAAGGACCCTTGAAAGCTTTTAAGTCGCTGGCAGGCAGCGGGGGTGGAGTGGTGTGGTGTGGCGCGGCGCGCGACCTACAGCCGGTCATTAGAGCCAGGGCGCTGTTTGTGCTTATTGTGATTGCAAAACGGCCGACACTGCGCTTTCGGCTTTCACTCTGGAACCGGCAGAACACAGAACACGAAAGGTAAGGCAGTCTCTTAAATCCGTATGTAAACGCACAAGCGCAGGGATAGACGGACTGCGGTTCTTCTTATTCTGTAGCGCCTCAAGTTCCTTATGTGTGAGGATTGTTACTATTACTAGACCTAGCCTGGTTGCTCTGTGGGTACCCATTATACAATAAACAGAAACTGGACTGTTGGAGTATCGGTGAGTTATAGCATTATTCTTTCTCGCGCTTATCTTTTTAGTTTCACCTCTAGAAAAGGTTTGTCGGTGTCAAAAATATTACGTTAAATTTTAGTGCGAATTCCACAAATTACGTATCCCTTTATCTTACTGAACGAAGCTAGTACTGTGGTGAGTGAACATAGCGGATACGGCACAAATAGCAGCAGCAAGCTTATGGTGAGTAAATCAGAGATCTGGTGAGCAATCGCAACACTTCAATACTATCAAGTACTTCTCATGTGCTCTTAGCACACCGGTCAGAGACCACAAACAACATTTTTCTCATAGGAGAAACAATTATTTATCACACACCACATGTCTACCATTGAATTTGTTACAATTACTACTCCTCTGATACCTCACGTTAGGAACCCAGATTTTCCAGTTCTTTATTTCGGCATTTAATTTTAACTCTGTAATTTTATTGTCCATCCGACAGATCTTAAATGTGATGGAGATCTACAAGGAAATGCGGCATAAGTTCTCTCAGCAGTTCGGTTTAACTTGTGTTAATGTGCATCCACCAGAGCTCGCAAAGGTTCATTCCTTTTGTTTTCAGCAAGGTCTTAAGTGCTCAAGTTTACGTGAATATGCATGTTAGACTGAGGTCATCCATATCTCGTGGATCAGTTTGTTACCAACAAACGGGAGAGTAAATGGAACGCCTAATTATAAAAACTTGCATATGGATCCTTAGTGCTTGATTTAGCATTGTGGCCAGAAGAAGAGTTACGAGGGCGTGCTCAAAAGTACTGCCTCCCAATTTTTATTTGCACTATCAAAGCTTTTAAAATAAAATATACGTTAATATTCTAGGCCTTTATACTTCATGTCCATATATCTATTTCTTAACATATTAAATCCTGGCGACGAACACGTATCTCCCAACGAGAGACCAGTTTGTTGATACCGTCACTGTAGAATGTTAGACTTTGTTGACGTATGCAAAACGTCATCTCTGCTATCACCGCTTCATTACTATCAAAGCTGCGCGTAGTAGCCGCGTTGTCTCAGGCGTCTTGTCACGGTTTGTGGCCGGCTGGAGTGGTCGAGCGGTTCTAGGCGCTTCAGTCTGGAACAGTGCGACCGCTACGGTCGCAGGTTCGAATCCTACCTCGGCCATAGATGTGTGTGATGTCCTCAGGTTAGTTAGGTTTAAGTAGTTCTAAGTTCTAGGGGACTGATGACCTCAGATGTTAAGTCCAATAGTGCTCAGAGCCATTTGAACCACGGTTCGTGCAGCTACTCCCGTCGGAGGTTCTAGTCCTCCCTTGGGCACGGGTGTGTTTGTTGTCTGTAGCATTAGTTAAAGTAGTGTGTAAGCTTAGGGACCGATGACTTCTGCAGTTCGGTCCCATAAGTTCTTACCACAAATTTCCAATTTCCAATCACTATCAAAGTGCAGTCCCCGAATGTCAGATGAGGCCAAGTCGGCTCTGTTTGTTGGATGACTCGTCGGATTGTCGGAGTCGTCGTAGCGCTCTTACATTGAAGAGCCAAATAAACTGGTATAGGTATGAGTAATCAAATACAGAGATATGTAAACAGGAAGAATACGGCGCTGCGGTGGGCAACGCCTATATAAGACACCAAGTGTCTCGCGCAGTTGTTATATCTGTTACAGCTGCTACAATGGCGTGTTATCAAGATTTATGTGAGTTTGAACGTGGTATTATAGTAGGGGCACGAGCGATGGGACACAGCATCTCCGAGGTAGCGATGAAGTGCGGATTTTCCCGTACGACCAATTCACGAGTGTACTGTGAATATCAGGAACCCAATAGAACATCAAGTCTTCGACATCGCTGCGGCCGGAGAAAGACCCTTGCAACAACGGGAATAGCGACGACTGAAGAGAATCGTTCAACGTGACATAAGTGCAACTGAATCATCAGCAAGTGTCAGCGTGCGAACCAGCCTACGAAACGTCAGTGATATGGGCTTTGGGAGCTGAAGGCTCTTGTACCCTCTTGATGTCTACACGACACAAAACTTTACGCTTCGCCTGGGTCTGTCAACACCAACATTGGACTGTTGAAGACTGGGAACATCTTGCCTGGTCGGACGAGTCTCGTTTCAAGTTGTATCGAGCGGATGGACGTGTACCGGTATGGAGATAACCTCATGAATCCATGGGCCCTGCAAGTCAACAGGGGACTGTTCAAGCTGGTGGAGGCCTGTAATGGTGTGGGGCGCGAGCAGTTATATGGAGCCCTGATACTTCTAAATACGTCTCTGACAGGTGACATGCACTTAAGCATCCTGTCGGATCCAGCAGGACAATGCGATAACCCACACGTCCAGAATTGCTACAGAGTGGCTACAAGATCCATGGTGTGTTTCCTCCAGCACTATTTCAGACATTAGTCGAGTCCATGCCACGTCGTGTTGCGGCACATCTGCATGCTCGCGGCGGCCCTACACGATATTAGGTAGATGTACCAGTTTGTTTGTTCTTCAGTGTATGTAGTCTGGCATGATTATGCGCCCAAGGTGAGGGTGCACCATCTGTAAGCGAACGCCTCTGCTGTTGTAGCACTATGTTTCTCTCGCACCAACATAGTTACGTTACACCCCGCCACGTTATTCGCTACAATGCGAATCCCTCTAGCGGCAGAGGGCTGCAACTTGGGTCATCGAAGCAGGGAAGTCGACCGACTAATAAACGTGACATGTAACGCCTCAATCGATCCTGAGAATAGAATAAAAATTCGTAGGCATAGCTTTTCAGACGCCCTCGTAATAATCACAGAGCTAGTACCAAACCTGGAACACTACGGCAGCGAGCCTAATGTGAAGGCCGTGGATTCTAACGCGGTTGTACTGGCCATGCACGCTGCAGTCACTGTGACATGTAAGAGTCCACCATTACTTTAATTTAAGGTATTACGTAACCACACATTATTTGTACGTGTCAACACAAAAATTTCGTGATAGTCGAAATAAGTTTCCCCCCTCTAAATGTTTTATTTAAGTCTATTCATTTGGTCACCGACTGTTAAACGCAATCGGCACATTTTTTCCAATATTTCATCAGATCTTCATAAAAAAAACATAGAGCAACAGCACTGTATTGAAAGCCAACTAGCGAAAAATATGTTGACATTGGAGCGTTCACATTGTCCATCTGGAAGAGGGACAGTCTCCGTGTGAAGGAGACAAAAGCACTACGTTATATGGAGAACCTTAGCATCTCACTACCGAAGGATTGAGTTTTCCATACAGGTTCTCACACTTCTTTAGACTCAATGGTTACCAGTTTTCGCCTCAGATTTAGTTCTCAAGCTATCGCAAACGAGGAAAATGTAGATCACAAATCATACCATTCACAGAAAATGATGCAGCAGACATAGGTTAATTTAATTTTGCTAGCACGTAAGTTACTGAAATTCAGGAAGTAAGGCCATCACCAGGTTGGACAAGAATTCCTTAACAGGGACCGTAAAATTACGCTACTAATGAATACCAGTTTTAAAATGTTCCTGTCGTGTCGTCCGAGGAGTAAGGTCCCAGGTTACATATGGTACCTCAGACAGCACCCAAAGCTAAAGACAGTCGCTGCCAGACCCAGCCACGAATGAAAGACCTCAGTGAAGATAAGCTCTCAAGAGATTCCATAAGCGCAGCTCCTGGATGTCTACTTACATCAGAGCGCAGCGCCGCTCGGTCCACTCTGTTATCTCCGATCGCCGGCCAGAGTGGCCGAACGGTTCTAGGCGCTTCAGTCTGGAACCGCGCGACCGCGACGGTCGCATGTCCGAATCCTGCCTCGGGCATTGATGTGTGTGATGTCCTTAGGTTAGTTAGGTTTAAGTAGTTCTAAATTATCAGGAGAAAGAAAACTGGCATTCTATGGATCGGAGCGTGGAATGTCAGATCCCTTAATCGGGCAGGTAGGTTAGAAAAGTTAAAAAGGGAAATGGATAGGTTAAAGTTAGATATAGTGGGAATTAGTGAAGTTCGGTGGCAGGAGGAACAACACTTTTGGTTAGGTGATTACAGGGTTATAAATACAAAATCAAATAGGGGTAATGCAGGAGTAGGTTTAATAATGAATAAAAAAATAGGAGAGCGGGTTAGCTACTACAAACATTATAGTGAACGCATTATTGTGGCCAAGATAGACACAAAGCCCATGCCTACTACAGTAGTACAAGTTTATATGCCAACTAGCTCTGCAGATGATGAAGAAATTGATGAAATGTATGACGAGATAAAAGAAATTATTCAGGTAGTGAAGGGAGACGAAAATTTATGGGTGACTGGAATTCGTCAGTAGGAAAAGGGAGAGAAGGAAACATAGTAGGTGAATATGGATTGGGGGGAAGAAATGAAAGAGGAAGCCGCCTTGTAGAATTTTGCACAGAGCATAACTTAATCATAACTCTTGGTTCAAGAATCATAAAAGAAGGTTGTATACCTGGAAGAATCCTGGAGATACTAAAAGGTATCAGATACATTATATAATGGTAAGACAGAGATTTAGGAACCAGGTTTTAAATTGTAAGACATTTCCAGGGGCAGATGTGGATTCTGACCACAATCTATTGGTTATGAACTGCAGATTGAAACTGAAGAAACTGCAAAAAGGTGGGAATTTAAGGAGATGGGACCTGGATAAACTGAAAGAACCAAAGGTTGTAGAGAGTTTCAGGGAGAGCATAAGGGAACAATTGACAGGAATGGGGGAAAGAAATACAGTAGAAGAAGAATGGGTAGCTCTGAGGGATGAAGTAGTGAAGGCAGCAGAGGATCAAGTAGGTAAAAAGACGAGGGCTAATAGAAATCCTTGGGTAACAGAAGAAATATTGAATTTAATTGATGAAAGGAGAAAATATAAAAATGCAGTAAATGAAGCAAGCAAAAAGGAATACAAACGTCTCAAAAATGAGATCGACAGGAAGTGCAAAATGGCTAAGCAGGGATGGCTAGAGGACAAATGTAAGGATGTAGAGGCCTGTCTCACTAGGGGTAAGATAGATACTGCCTACAGGAAAATTAAAGAGACCTTTGGAGAGAAGAGAACCACTTGTATGAATATCAAGAGCTCAGATGGCAACTCAGTTCTAAGCAAAGAAGGGAAGGCAGAAAGGTGGAAGGAGTATATAGAGGGTTTATACAAGGGCGATGTACTTGAGGACAATATTATGGAAATGGAAGAGGATGTATATGAAGATGAAATGGGAGATATGATACTGCGTGAAGAGTTTGACAGAGCACTGAAAGACCTGAGTCGAAACAAGGCCCCGGGAGTAGACAACATTCCATTAGAACTACTGATGGCCTTGGGAGAGCCAGTCATGACAAAACTCTACCATCTGGTGAGCAAGATGTATGAGACAGGCGAAATACCCTCAGACTTCAAGAAGAATATAATAATTCCAATCCCAAAGAAAGCAGGTGTTGACAGATGTGAAAATTACCGAACTATCAGTTTAATAAGTCACAGCTGCAAAATACTAACGCGAATTCTTTACAGACGAATGGAAAAACTGGTAGAAGCGGACCTCGGGGAAGATCAGTTTGGATTCCGTAGAAATGTTGGAACACGTGAGGCAATACTAACCTTACGACTTATCTTAGAAGAAAGATTAAGAAAAGGCAAACCTACGTTTCTAGCATTTGTAGACTTAGAGAAAGCTTTTGACAACGTTAACTGGAATACTCTCTTTCAAATTATGAAGGTGGCAGAGGTAAAATACAGGGAGCGAAAGGCTATTTACAACTTGTACAGAAACCAGATGGCAGTTATAAGAGTCGAGGGGCATGAAAGGGAAGCAGTGGTTGGGAAAGGAGTGAGACAGGGTTGTAGCCTCTCCCCGATGTTATTCAATCTGTATATTGAGCAAGCAGTAAAGGAAACAAAAGAAAAATTCGGAGTAGGTATTAAAATTCATGGAGAAGAAGTAAAAACTTTGAGGTTCGCCGATGACATTGTAATTCTGTCAGAT
Organism: Schistocerca nitens; assembly: GCF_023898315.1. NCBI lineage: Eukaryota > Metazoa > Arthropoda > Insecta > Orthoptera > Acrididae > Schistocerca > Schistocerca nitens. The sequence continues at coordinate 942,946,738 of NC_064616.1, read as the reverse complement.
ACAGCAAAGGACTTGGAAGAGCAGTTGAACGGAATGGACAGTGTCTTGAAAGGAGGATATAAGATGAACATCAACAAAAGCAAAACGAGGATAATGGAATGTAGTCAAATTAAATCGGGTGATGCTGAGGGGATTAGATTAGGAAATGCGACACTTAAAGTAGTAAAGGAGTTTTGCTATTTAGGGAGCAAAATAACTGATGATGGTCGAAGTACAGAGGATATAAAATGTAGACTGGCAATGGCAAGGAAATCGTTTCTGAAGAAGAGAAATTTGTTAACATCGAGTATAGATTTAAGTGTCAGGAAGTTGTTTCTGAAAGTATTTGTATGGAGTGTAGCCATGTATGGAAGTGAAACATGGACGATAACCAGTTTGGACAAGAAGAGAATAGAAGCTTTCGAAATGTGGTGCTACAGAAGAATGCTGAAGATAAGGTGGATAGATCACGTAACTAATGGGGAGGTATTGAATAGAATTGGGGAGAAGAGAAGTTTGTGGCACAACTTGACTAGAAGAAGGGATCAGTTGGTAGGACATGTTTTGAGGCATCAAGGGATCACAAATTTAGCATTGGAGGGCAGCGTGGAGGGTAAAAATCGTAGAGGGAGACCAAGAGATCAATACACTAAGCAGATTCAGAAGGATGCAGGTTGCGGTAGGTACTGAGAGATGAAGAAGCTTGCACAGGATAGAGTAGCATGGAGAGCTGCATCAAACCAGTCTCAGGACTGAAGAACACAACAACAACAACAACAAGTTCTAGGGGACTGATGACCTCAGAAGCTAATTCCCATAGTGCTCAGAGCCATTTGAACCATTTGTTATCTCCCGATTAAGAGAGCAGCATCAAATGCCACATCAAATACCGACGAGGCTGTTCCGAGTGTGTTATTTAGTCCACCACAACACTTAAAAACTAGGATTTTGTTAAAAGGTTAAAAGTATGTCGTATGTCATTATCATAAACATGAATTTCTACACATCCACCTACCTGAGAGTTTCGTTTTTCGTTGTTGGAAATGTCTCAGATAGACATAGGTGGACGCGTAGCTCAACGTGCAATACAAACTGAAGAGCAATATTATTTATCGTATATAAAACGTTGGCCTATGAAACATATATGGACCTTGACGAGGTCAACGGTACGAATAGTCGTACCGTGTGTGTAACAACAGCGGAGCGGAATCTATGTATAACCCGTGGATCAGCTATAGCAGTTTCAGTGGTTTTAGGGGCAACAATGTGTATGATTGAGTGATCTAACTTTTGAACGTTAGCCAACGTAGCCTTGTCGGAGTGCAAACGGATGAAATCAAGCGGAAATTAGACTCGTTATTTTTTCCCCGGGACTTGCAGCTCTAATGCGTGGTTTAATCATGATGACATCCTATTGTGGAAAATATTCTGGAGGTAAAATAGTATTGTTAACGATATTATTCCACCTTATGAGCAAGATACGTAACACAAGTCAAATACACTACTGGCCATTAAAATTGCTACACCAAGAAGAAATGCAGATGATAAACGGGTATTCATTGGACAAATATATTATACTAGAACTAACATGTGATTACATTTTCACGCAATTTGGGGGCATAGATCCTGAGAAATCAGTACCCAGAACAACCACCTCTGGCTGTAATAACGGCCTTGATACGCCTGGGCATTGAGTCAAACAGAGCTGGGATGGCGTGTACAGGATCAGCTGCCCATGCAGCTTCAACACGATAACATAGTTCATCAAGAATAGTGACTGGCGTATTGTAACGATCCAGTTGCTCGGACACCATTGACCAGACGTTTTCAATTGGTGAGAGATCTGGAGAATGTGCTGGCCAGGGCTTCAGTACAATAACCGGGTTGATATGGATGATGTGGAAGTTACACAACGATGAAGAGTCTTGCACAGGATAGTCTAGAAACGAGAGCTGCATCAAATCAGTCTTTGATGTCAAAAAGACCACAAAAAATAACAACATAACACGCTGCGAGAAAGAGAACATGTCCTAGAGATAGCCATGGTACTACCTGAAGAGGACAAAAATCATTTTGACTTCTCGACAAGATATACAGCAGACGGATTAAATCTGTTACTGAGATTAACAATTATAACCAACACTTCTTGCAGAGCTGAACGTTGGAAGCTTTGCACTACTTTATCCTGTGAGCTCAGAAAGGACTATAACTCCGATTTTTACTGCCCTGAGACATTACCACTTTGTATGAAATCCAACCCGTATCTGAATAAACACTATCTGACTACGTTTGTTTTTAAATTTCGTAGCGACAAGAACTTGCTCATAGCGCAACGGAACTTTCTACAGGACTTAGAGCAAGACAAAATTGAAACCATACTCCTCACATGAGGTCTCACGCAGTTGCTCACTTCAAACACTAATACAAGAAAAAGACTCACCACGAAGGAATCATCCGAATGGGAAGGAATTCAGCAAATGTGATATATATGTACAGGGAAACAAATTGTATTAGTTCCAGAAAAATTACATGATTTATTCAAGAGAAAGAACTTCACGAATTGTGCAGGTCTGCAACACATTGGTCCACCTCTGGGCCTTAAGCAAGCAGTTAGTCGGCATGGCAATGAGTGATCGATTATGTTTGGAAGTCCACTTGAGGGATTTTGTGCCAAATTCTGTCCCATTTACGCGTTAGATTTCCAAAATCCCGAGCGGGGTGAATAGCCCTGCCCACAATCCTCCAAACGTTCCCAATTGTACTGGCCAAGGTAGGGTCAAAGAAGCACCAAAACAAGCAGTGGAAACACTCGCCTGTGTGGTAGGCATTGCCTTGTTGAAATATAAGCTCAGGATGGCTTGCCATGAAGAGCGTAGAATATCGTCGATTTACCGCTGAACCGTCAGAGTGCCGCGGATGACTGGAAAATTGGTCCTGCTAGGAAAAGAAATGGCATCACAGACCATTCCTGCTCGCTGTCAAGCAGTATTGCGGGCGACAGTCAGGTTGGTATCCCACTGCTCTGGGCCTCTCCAGATACGTCTTCGCTGGTCATCGGAATTCTGTTCGAAGTCGGGATCACCACTGAAGACAATTATACTCCAGTCAATGAAATTACAGGCTGAAAACTTGTCTGGAGAATCCAGACACAGCGATGGGATACCGATCTCACTGCCGCCCAACATACGCCCCGCAATCAGGATAGATGGTCTGGGATGCGTTTATTTTCATATCAGTATCCCGATGGTTTTCATCCGCGGCACCCATACATAACAACGGTATGCCGACGACATTCTACACCAAATTTTGTTGTCTTTCGTGGTGAGACATCCTGCTCCAACATTTCAGCAAGATAATGCCCGTCCACAAATGGTTCAAATGGCTCTGATCACTATGGGACTTAACATCTGAGGTCATCAGTCCCCTAGAACTTAAAACTACTTAAACCTAACTAACCTAAGGACATCACACACATCCAAGCCCGAGGCAGGATTCGAAACTGCGACCATAGCGGTTGCACGGTCCCAGACTGAAGCACCTAGAACCGCTCGACCACACCGGCCGGCTGCGCGTCCACACCGCGAGTGTTTCTACTGCTTTTCTCCGTACTTGTCAAGCCCTAGTTTCACCAGGAAAGTCGCCAGATAATTCCCATATTCAGAACGTTTGGAGCACTATTGCCAATTATCTCAGGATTTTGACGATCTAACCCGCCAACTGAACAGAATTTGACACGATATGCCTCAAGACGACGACGTCCAATAAGTACGCCAATAGACGTCAAGCAGAATAACCGATTGCATGTGTATATGTACAGTAATGCTTAAAAGTATCCAAACGACATGAATTGCATTTCACCTGATTCGCATGCAACCCGCATAACGCAGCTGTCTAGCAGGTCCTCTAATCGCTTCTCGGTACAGTCCTTTGACTATTGAAAATGGAAACACTGCTTTGTATCGCAATAACTCAAGATGTAAAGTAATACCACGATACTAAAAATATCAGGGAACACCTTATCACACATAAGACTGTCCTTCAGGCTTGAACGCTCACACTTATTACAATAAATGACATACCTGAAATGTTACTACACTCATTATAACGTCTGATAGGTAATGCACGTAGTAATTCGTCGTATTCATGATATCCTCTTCAAAGTAACATACCGTACTTATTATATAACAGAAAATGACATTAAAAATTTAAATTATTCACGAGCAGCTGGTTGAGAATATGTATGAACTTCAAATGACACGACGAATCGTCTCGTTCTGCATATGGATTCAAAACCAGGTCATGCAGACTAAGCAATGATTTCGTGACTGACGGAAACTAACAGTCATTCCTGACTAGGCATACAGAGAGTGATATACCTCGATTTTAGACAGTATCAGTTTGCAAATATAAACTTTAAATTACATAACGTAAACATTTTTAACGGACGCGAATTCCTACCCAGCATCTATTGTCCCTGTTAACGAACTACGAGAGATGTTAAACACTGCTTCTTCACAAGTAACTTACTTGAAATGCCGTGAGTTAAAGCTTTGTGTTGGACAGGGATTCGAACCCAGAACCTAATCGGATTGTTATCGAAGCACAATCAATTGTGACATATCGGATTTTCTCGGCAGTAGCTAGATGTTTTAACTGAAATAACGAGACGAAACATTAATATTTTTTTCCTTCCCCGGACTCCAACTCACCTCCTATCGCTGTTATATTCTAGAGAAAACGAACGTTAAATATGGGTTTGTTACACCAGCAGCGACATGTGAGCATGTTTGAACTAGAAATAATATGAAGAAGAGTTCAGTGCTGACTGGGAATCGAACCCCACACATATCGTTGTTGACTACACACAAAGACACGTCAGCTACCAAATTTTTCTGCACCACCATGTGGGAATAACACCCTTGGATTTACAGTGAGCTCGGAAATAGTTCTGTGTCTCACTGGGATTCAAAAACGTCAGATATCGTTAGTGTTGATAACGAATGAAAATACATTAAAAATCCAAATTATTATCCACCAGCAGATAGGTGTTCTCATGCTAGAGCTTGATAATACATAATGAAAACTTTAGTGCTAGGCCAGGATTCGAACCCATTCACACACAATATGTTGAGATGTTGAGGAATCTGCAGTTTTGAACAAACAAGAAATTTTAGTCGAGCTGTATTGTCACGAAGGGATCAAATTCCGCGTTAATGGCGGTCTGAGTTTGCATTCCCAGTTCAGAACCAATTTTATCGACATACAGAAGCTCAAATAAAAGATGAAATAAGTGTCCTGTGACCCTACATAGCGTTTGTTTCGTCACTAGCAATAAATAACTAGTGCAAGAAAGGTTACTGGTGATAGAGTTCGAGTTTTACATGTCACCACTCCTGACTTTATTGTGGTTCAACTTAACGTCTACTTGGCAGAGAAGGAATATCATGTTTAATGTGAATTTCAGGCCACAATTCCATTATAGATTCTCCACTTGGCGTAGCCAGAAGGGAATAGACTCTGTCACTCCCTATCAAAAATCATCGGCAGAAGTTGGAATCGAACCCACACCATAAATATATGAACCTATCACCACTTCAACAGATCACCAAATCCTCTTCTCTGTGACGCATTTTTCTATCATAACGCCGTGCGCAACCATGGATGAGAATTCTGACACACAGGCTCCCTGTAGTGGTTTGCAGCATGTTCAGTACATTCATTTACTTGGTTGACTGAATCGCCATGCACTAGCTGTGTTGCTTACCCAGTGCATACAATCGATACCATTTTGTAATCGCCAAAATAAAATCACGTAACTGCCACCTACACAGAACTGCCAACACTGTAGGATGCATAAATTTAAATAGGAAGTTTTCCTTTCCACCTGAGCTACTTTATTGCGCTATCTGTTTGTTGAAAACGTCGTGCAGTGCAAAAGAAAAGCTGTAACTGTCTGTCTCTCAGAAGTCTAGATCCAGCCGGATGCATTATCTCGCAGCACTGTGGAAGGCGAAAGTTCTGGAGGAATTGTTCAAAATGGTTGAAATGGCTCTGAGCACTATGGGACTCAACTGTTGTGGTCATTAGTCCCCTAGAACTTAGAACTACTTAAACCTAACTAACCTAAGGACATCACACTCACCCATGCCCGAGGCAGGATTCGAACCTGCGACCGTAGCAGCAGCGCGGTTCCGGACTGGAGCGCCTAGAACTGCACGGCCACCGCGGCCGGCGAGGAATTGTTGTTGACTTCTGGAGGTGCTGTAGCTACGTGTCAGCTAGTAGCATAGCAGTAAGCGTCATGCACCGTAGATAAGACGTTGCGAGTTTGAGTACATTTACTGCTACATTTTTGAAACGCAATTCGACTGTCTGCTGAAGCTATCAATCTAATGGAACTTTGAACGTAATTCCCTTCAATTCTCGACCCAAAATGGTCGCATGTGGAAAAAGGGCTAACTTCTGCAACATTTTGTTCTTTTCAGGTTTAATAGATGGCCAGGCAGCAGATGCACCTAGAAACTTTTGTATTATGTATGGGGAGAGCGAATCGTGCCAAAATACATCAGAAAAGTATTTTCTACATTAGTTGTCGTGTGGTAGTGGCATATTACTCTTCTTCAAACCTTGTTTGACAGCTTTAACTCAGAACAATTTTTCTATATGCATGTAATCGATAAACTGCATGTGTATTGTCAGACTGTTATAGATAACATCAGAGAATTCGCATATATCGTTGATGATTAATTTCTCTCTCATGTTTACTATTGTTTTAACAACATTAAAAGAAACCTTTTGAAAATTGTGCACTGTATTATAAGAAATGAAATAAAACTACCCACGATAACCTTACGACGAAAGTCTCTTTTAATAAAACTGATTATCTGTAGACAAGCGTGCCTGTATCAGTCGAATCAGTACAATACTACTCACTTAGATTTCGATTGGATCTGTGTTTAACTGGTATTCTTTGTCATACTCAAGAGATATGCAAATGTGGCATTTAATAAATAACGTAATGTATTCCTAGAAACCCAAAATTGGCTTGTCAGCAGCGGAAAGAGGCGTTACCTGTTGTGCAGCATTGTAAGTTTTTCACCATTGCACTATGAGCCGAAAGTACTTTTTGCGATTTCCTTATCGATGTTTGATCTGACTGCTTGTAGCTCTTTCACAGAAAGGATAAAAACATTACAGTCAACGTGACATTTAAAGGACGAGATTAGTTGTGATTTCCACGGGCAACGACATTCCTGGGCTGAAAACCGTAATTTTACAATCTTTTGTTGCACCTCAAGTGATAACTCAGATTATTCAATGGACATGGCAGGCATTTCATTATCACAAGCCAAAGCATATACAGGGTGATTCACGAAGATATGCAAATATTTTAATATCCTATTCTACAAGTAAAACTAAAGAAAAAAGTTGATATAAACATAGGTCTGTAAATGTTTAGTTATGGAGTTGCAGCTAATAAAAAAATTTTGACTGAAATTTAGCAATTTCGCTGATATGAAACCATCGCAAAACTGTACGAGATAAAAGTAAAACACAATTTCCACTTATTTCGATGTTATGGATCTGGTGAATCTAACAGAACATGTCCCAGACGTGTATCTGCAGTAGTTTTCCGGAACATTCAGACAAACAAAGATTATTATACAAAAAAATGTGTTTACTTTCCATTAAGAATGTAGAAACATTTATGTCATTGTTGGCATCGTTAGTGATTTGTTTCAGTCGTTTCCTAACCTAGAAACGAGTTAGTTTTCTGTATTGTTCTGTAAAACCACATAGTTACTGTTGTAGTTTGTAGGTTATTTATGAAGCCGGCCGAAGTGGCCGTGCGGTTAAAGGCGCTGCAGTCTGGAACCGCAAGACCGCTACGGTCGCAGGTTCGAATCCTGCCTCGGGCATGGCTGTTTGTGATGTCCTTAGGTTAGTTAGGTTTAACTAGTTCTAAGTTCTAGGGGACTAATGACCTCAGCAGTTGAGTCCCATAGTGCTCAGAGCCATTTGAACCAACCATTTGAACCATGAAATAGGGCTGCCTTTCAAATTTACGACAGAGAAATAAGCTGATATGGTGTTTATTTATGGCAAATGTGATGGTAATGGAACGGCTGCAGTTAACGAACATCGCGTACGTTATCGAACTCTAAGGATTCAGAATGCACAAACCATTGGTGGAGTATTTCGAATGTTACGGGGGACAGGTTCCCTAGCTAGCGTTCATAGTCAGTACGAGCGCTCGATACGTGAAGACGATGATGAGGATATTATGGATGCTGATCAACGTATCCCGGGCACCAGTACGCGACGTATCTCACGATTTGGCATTTCAAAATCTAAGGTATGGCCGACACTGAAAAACAGTAATCTTTATCCTTACCATTAAAAAAAGTGCATCATTTAATTCGGCGAGATCCTGCCCTTCACTTGGAGTTGTGCAACTGGTTAGATACTAATCGGCGGTTAGACAAATACATTTTATTTACTGATGAGGCATAGTTTACTCGAGGTGGTATAAATAATTTACGTAACGAGTACGTATGGTCTGAAGCACACTTACATACAACAGTGCAACGCAATTTCCAGTAGTGATCTAGCATAAATGTGTGGTGTGGTATAACCAACACACACTTAATTGGACCATTCATTTCCAGGAAGTCTAACTGGCGAGACATACTTACAATTCATTCAAGAAGAAATGCCCCGTTTTTTCGAAGATGTTCCACTTGATATGCGATTGCAAATGTATTTTAAAAGTGACGGCGCGCCTCCACATTTCACCGACGCCGTTACTACACATTTTAATGAACAGTATTTCCCAGAAATTGATTGATCGTAATGCTACACGTCTGTGGCTTCTCGTATCGCCCGATTTAACAACAGTGGATTTTTGTGTATGGGGATGGATGAAGGACATAGTTTGTGAGGACAAATTCAATACACGTGAGGCATTACTTGCTCGCATTTTGAATGCAACAGTCGAAATTAGGAACAACCCTGTGAAACTGAAACGAGCAACGAAATCTGTTAATACACTTGCAGCTAAATGCATTGAGCTCGGTGGAGACGTTTTTGAACATTTATTGTGAATGTATTGTGACATTGTATGTACACTGTACAATTTCCTTAACACTGAGCTTAGTTTTTTCCGGTGTAACATGACTTCACGTGTGCTATGATATTAATAAAAGCAGATTATCTGACACATTCATACAGTTTCAGTTAACGTTATTACCATAATTTTTCCAAAATTAAATTCTCTACAACTTCTGTTGAAAACTTTGTGTAATTGTCTCGAATTTAAAAAAAAAACAAATTGGGCCAAGTTGTTAAAAATTAAAATTTTTACGAATTACTTCTCTGCTTAAATGAATGTTCTTGAAAACTACTGCAGATACACGTCTGGGGCATGTTTTATTAGATTCACCAGATCAATAACATCAAAATAAAGGGAAACCGTGCTTTACTTTAACCTCGGACAGTTTTGCAATGGCTTCATATTAGCGAAGTTGCTAAATTTCAGGCAAAATCTTTTAATAGCCGTAACTTCGTGACTAAACAGGCAGGAAACGAGTATCCTATCGTTCGCAGTAGATTCAGGCTGATTGACTGATTCTGCCGCTAAGCTTTTCCTTTTGGCCCACGCCAGAGCTCATGCGACTCCTTGAGACATAAATTTAGTCTTCACCTAAAGATAAGCTACCCTATTAGAAGGAGAAGTGATTACAGATTCTTGGGGACGGACAAGAGCTTACCGACTCACGAGTGAATAAACGGCATGAAACGTGTCTCACAGTGGACGACTTTCAAGGCGATTTTATTGCCGCATCAATAATTACACTCCTCCATACGGTTTATGGTGAAGGGTAGTTCTAAGACCACTATCTTTTCCCAACTTTCCTGTTCCATCCGCAAATTGTGTTCGATAAGAACGACTCAGGCTAAGCCTGTGCATAAGCTTGAGTTTCTCTGATTTATTGGTAATTGTCGTTTCGTGAACTGTAATCGAAAGAGAGTAATGTTATCTGACTGTCCTTAAAACACACTTTGTCAGACTTTGCAGTAGTAAAAGTTTCCCTCAGTCTAGTAGTTCTTGCCACAGGGGTTTTGTACATTTCTCCGTGACGCTCACTATTTTACTACGCGTACCAGTGACAATCACGTAGCTCTTCCTTGTGTCTTCTCTATTAATCCACTGACGAACAGTATTCAAGAACCAAACGAACTAGTATTATGTAAATTATTCTTTCTTGGGTAAATTATATGTCACTAAATATCTGTCTGGAATTTGCCTTTTCAACACGTAGTTCATTGTGGTTGTACCACTTTAAACCGCTTCAGACATATGCTTTTGGATATTTTACGACTGTTACTATTACTAGTGACTGATTGCCAATACTCGGATGGAACAAAGAACATTATCTTAATTTATGTACGCGTAATACGATACATTTATTTATGTCATACGCCAGTTCCTGCACCAAGCGTCGATTCTCTAGATCATTTTCTGAATTTCACTATAATTCTCTAGTGTTACGACTCTAATGTGTAAAAAAGCATCAACTGCGAAGAGCCTCACTGAGATTCCAAAACTACCAACCAATTATTTATATACATCTCGAACAGTAGAGGTCCTAGTATACTTCCTTCGTGTGTGGCCGAAGTTCCCGAAGCGATTTGGAATTTACGATTTTCTCCATGAAGAATGTCGTTTTTAGTTCAATCTTCATGGATACTTAGTCAATAGTGAGAAAGGCAGTAGCACGAATGTAGAGATGAACAGAACTTTGTAGATGAAGTTATTAATTTGCAACGGGGGCACTGCAGTATGCGAGACATAGTCTCGTTTCTGAACGGCCGTGATAGCTAGTTTGCAACCGGAGCACCGTGTACGCGGCCAAGGCCGGCGCCGCCTGAAACTCAAGCCTTCCAACATTAATTATCCTGTGCTGCCGTGTGACGCGGCGGCTAATTTTCTGAAACGTAGAGCCGTAATTGCGCTCTAAAAAGACGGAGGACAGGTAGGTGGTCGTGAGGGTGGCTCCTCGCCTAACGAAGCGCAGCGAGACCAGTTGATCGAGGCAGATCGTCACAGCAAACCCGGCGACTGCTCAGATAGCTCGAGACGTTGAGCCCACAACGTGACGGTCATTTTTAGGCGGTGAGCGGGAACACGAAACACCAAGACGAGGTTAAAATATCTTGCGTTCAGCAGTCAGCAGAGAGCTGAATTCAAGCTTCCGTACAAACGGAAAATGTTGCGAGAAGGGACTCTTTCATAAATAAGTAACTTGTGAAACTGTTTTTCTCGTGCCTAAGGAAGTAGCATATAATTCGCGTTATTATATTTCACCCAGTGGCTCAATCAGATAATTAATGTTACTAAAATTTTTAGATTCTTCACAGACCTCTTTTTCTGACATGCAATGTGACTTTCAACAATTGGAACCCTCAGATAAAGTATGTCTCACATGTTGATATCCATGTTAAACGGTTATTTCACGCTGATTTTGTTCAGAGTTCGGGAGAAGGCAAAGACACATGCTATTCAGTATGTCATCTCAGTGCTCAAACCATGCTGTACGTTGTTTGCGACTTTGCATTACTAGACATTCTCGGGGCTGAATCCTGTGTAGAGCTAGTCATCAAAAGCCTGATCAGTCCCTCCTTTTATTTACAGCTTACACTGAATGCTTGATTGTAAAATGAGAGAAGCAAATTGTACAACTTTGTATTGGGAAAGGTGGTCTGTAGGTAGAAGTGTAGTACATTCGAAGCTGGGAGGACAATTAAAATAAACACTCTAAAATAATACTTTCAATGCCAACAAAAGAAATAAAAATATTTTGGCAAAGTTCCCTATGAAATTTTGAAATGCAGCAGCACTGTCATACGACTTACGCACTTGGGTGACTTTAAACATGAAATGATTTATATATTTAGAATCGAGGCAGTGTATTTGTTGCCTGTGATTAGAAAGTCAGTCTCAACAGACAAGTGCATTAGCTAGGTAGTTTGGTATCCGTTGTGGCGTTCTAAATTGTGTTTTGCCCGATTGTGACTGAGTCTACAGCTCTAGCTTCATAAAGTGCTCTCCTAATGCAGCATCGTATTTAGTTAACAGTCTAATCGGGTGCAGAAAATTTCCTTTGTTTTCCGCCAACATATGGTCTCTGCGGCCGCGGAATTGGAGAGCTGATTCAGTCAAAAACATAGTGAGATCTAACGGTCATTTTAAACACCTCTCCATTTCCTTTTTGTTACAGATGCTGTTTGGATAACGTAATCAATTGTTCAATTGGCAATTAGACTTGTTCTTAAGGTTTCCCAATTTTCAAAGCAAGATTGACTTTTTTCTCTGAGGTTTCATCGTTGTAAACTTTTGGAATATGTTCCCACCAAGCTGGAAAACTAGTAAAAAATTTAGATGCATTGTTTAAAATGTCGTCTGTGCTAAAGAGCTAAAGCAAATCCAGTACAAAATTCGGTTTTCAGTTGAGCATGAGGTTTCATAATTTACTCACAATTTGGGTGCTAATAAAGAACTAATTAAACCTCAACCGTCGGTTAGCACCAATCTTCTTTTCCTAACCGCCTTGTCTGTTAACAGAAGCTAATGGTACATCGTTGTTTTGAAATGATTCACTTCATATTGGAATTAAGTCAACCCTTAGATTTTATGGAAACGGGAAAAATTTCCGACATTTTCATTGAGCTCTTCAGTTTCTTCGTCAATGTCCCATAACCACTTCTCCGTTTTTGTCACTTCAGGCAGTTTTCTCGTTAGTTACAAATTCACTCTTGGATTGAGATAACTTTATAACATCTTCCTGCACGTCAATTTTGTCTCGCGTTTTTCGAATATTCCATGCTGAAGAAGAAAGTTTAGCAAGTATTAGCACTGAGCTGACCAGAGACTGTTATTCGAAAACTTTGGCCTTCGGGGTTTTTTCTTTCTTGTGCTCCACTTGGACGATGTTACTCCACGTTCGTGTATATATATCTAATTATATATCTACAAAATTATTTAATTCAGTCAATAATAACAATTTCTCATCGCTAAAAGCAAAGTAATTATAAGAAACTGTTAATTCATTTAGTACAAATAGCATTTATTTACCAGCACATAATCACACTGAAAATATTACGGGAAAAATAAAGAAAATCTAAGTGTCGAGTTCTTTCACTCACTTTTGCCACTCATAGTGACATACGGTGGATTCTTGCAGCCAAGCGGGATTAGCCGAGCGGTCTATGCGCTGCAGGCATGAACTGTGCGGCTGATCCCGGCGGAGATTCGAGTCCTGCCTCGGGCATGAGTGTGTGTGTTTGTCCTTAGGATAATTTAGGTTAAGTAGTGTGTAAGGTTAGGGACTGATGACCTTCGAGTCCTCCCTCGGGCATGAGTGTGTGTCTTTCTCCTTAGGATAATTTAGGTTAAATAGTGTGTAAGCTTAGGGACTGATGACCTTAGCTGTTAAGTCCCATAAGATTTCACACACATTTGAACATTTTTGATTCTTGCAAGTGGACGGGTCCTGCTCTCCAGTCTAATCTGGTCCTTGTAGAAAAATGCAGTAACTGCGTTGGGTGCACCTACCTGGTGCAACTAGTCCCTTTGTCCAAGGTCACCATGTAGCTTGAGAACCCAGCAGTGAAATGACGCGTTCTCGCGCTACCTGTTGGTCCTCGAAAAAAGGAGACATTTCACGTTTATTTTCTCTTAATATTCCCTGTAAAGACAAGTGTATGTCGATCAAGATCCATGCAAGCTGGATACTGGCATAGGAGTCCGCAAAGGGCTGGGGTGGGGGGGGGGGGGGGGGGAGGACGCCCAGGTGGGTGTTCGGAAGGCACTCGGCCTCTCCTGGAACCTGGGTGAAGGCTTTTTTGTCGTTACAGATTTCTCTCGAGTTTCTAGCAGTCATTATCTGTGACTCCGATAAACTGCACATTTAACGCTGCCGAACATGATAGAAAACATTGGAGCGTTAGCAACCACTATTATCTTGGCTTTTCTTAGATGTCAATCCGTTAACGGGAAATTATGCCGATTCCCTGCTGCGGCAGCGGTTTCACTGTTGTTCTGCAGTCAAGCTGGATACAGACCTGCGCAGAACAGTGGCTAAATAGTGTCTTCAATCATTTTCTGTCGCTTCGTCGTTCATCCCTTACAGAGGTGCAGAAAGGGGCCGGTCTAATACACCAGCGCACAGATTCCGTCACCAATTCCCATCACACCTTACACATGTCACCACTATACGAGCCAGTCATCCCTCCCAGTTTACAATAAGGAATCCCCGTCCTTAGTCCACAATGAAAGCACAACAGTAGTTTACCATTTGCCTGTAGACAACGAAAACCCATGATGGTTTGCTGATTCTCCATTTAGTTTTCATGGTACAGCCACTGTAGTGCACTCATAAGAACACAGACGTTTTATACTACCAGTGTGTACATCTAGACTTAATCCGAAATATATCAGCCGAAAAAATAAGTTCTTTTTGCGCTAAAAGAGATAGGAAAATTATAGAATTTTAAGGTCAAAAAGATAACCTCTCCGGAACTGGGACAGTGTCAAGGTCTGTGGGTGCAACTCAGCCGCGCGTATAATCGCAAATATACGTATTCTGCATTTCCGTTGTTAAGGTTGCACATTAAACTGGCAGACTGGAGAGGCGAGAATTACCTTGTTTCAGTCCTAGGCTGCCAAAATACGATTCTAGCGGCTAATTTAGAGACTGACCACATTCATCGTGTCGTATAATGCTACTGGTTTACTGTACCTAACCACCAAAATCAAATATAGCTTGCAAAATACACCGTCTTCAGCTTCAGTTACGAGACTCACATTAAGAATTTTAAAACATTGAAGTAATGCCATGTACACAGATAAACCAAATCATTATGACCACCTGCTTAATAGAGTGTAAGTTCGTCTCTGGAACAAAATACACCACTGTTTCTACGTATCAGTGATCCGTCATTTTGTTGGTAGGTTTGTGAAGATATGTGTCATTAGATCTCTACGCACAGGTTCTGTAATTTACGTTAATAACAGGCCGCTGATTTGCGTACTCAGTGATGACGCCCGATAACGTCCCAGATGGGTTCCATGGGATTTACATTAGGCGAATTTGGTCGCCGAGACATCAGCGTGAGTTGTCTATGGTGGCCCTCAAACCACTGTTGCACGGTTCTGGCTCAGAGACACGGACAGTTATATTGCTGAAAGCTGAAATCGCCGTCGGGGAAACATCAAGCATGAAGCGATGCAGGGAGTTCGCAGCTGTCAGAGAGTCCTTGGTTACTACCACACCTTCCCCGCAAGCGCAGGAGAATGTCTCCCATAGCATATTACCTCTCCCAACAGCCTGCGTCCGTGACGTGCTGCACGTTTCGTGCCGTCGTTCACCTCGATGACGGCGTTCATGGAGACTACCGGCGACCTAGCGTAGCCGGTACGTTTCCGCTGATCGACGGTCGAATCCCGATGGTCCCGTGCCGACTGCGATCGGAACTGACGATGCCGTTGGGACAACATTTGTCCACCAGCACTGTGCTCTTTCGGCAGAGATGCCGCAGATCACGATCTATCCTACTTTACAGAGCACGCAAGCCTCCGAACCCCATGTTCTGTGAAGAGTCGTGGACGTCCAACCATTTAGCGCCTAGTAGTAGTTTCAGTGTCCTTCTACCTCTTTCCGTAAATGCTCACGACCGCAGCACGTGAATATTCGACCAGCTTCGCCGTTTACAGGATACTCGTCACCGGTACTGCGTAATATTAATCTGCCCTTTTCCAAAGTCCCTTATCTCATGCGACTTCCCCGTTTGCAGCCCGTGTCTTCGCTACGACGATCCCCCGTCCGTGTCTGCTCCGCTTACATGCATTCGTTACCGCGTCATGTAGCCCAAAAGCCACCAGGTGGCATCTAACGTCGCGGTGTCAGTGGTCATAATGTTTTGGCTCATTAGTGTATACATCAAAGTGATCAGTTGTGACATTTTATAGAAAAATAAATATTTTAGATGGCATCAAAGTTCAATAAGCCTGTTTGTCTACCTTGTGAAGAACTAGCATGGTGTTTTCTCAATAGTGCTGTCATTTTTACCTATTCTGAATTTTGAAGTATCAGTTTCAACTTAACATTATGGGAATGATAATACAGAGTGATCCAAAAAGAATACCACAACTTTAAAAATGTGTATTTAATGAAAGAAACATAATATAACCTTCTGTTATACATCATTACAAAGAGTATTTAAAAAGGTTTTTTTTCACTCAAAAACAAGTTCAGAGATGTTCAATATGGCCCCCTCCAGACACACGAGCAATATCAACCCGATACTCCAACTCGTTCCACACTCTCTGTAGCATATCAGGCGTAACAGTTTGGATAGCTGCTGTTATTTCTCGTTTCAAATCATCAATGGTGGCTGGGAGAGGTGGCCGAAACACCATATCCTTAACATACCCCGATAAGAAAAAATCGCAGGGGGTAAGATCAGGGCTTCCTGGAGGCCAGTGATGAAGTGCTCTGTCACGGGCTGCCTGGCGGCCTCGGGTAGTTGACGTTCAGGTTTCATAACTAACCTTTTTCGTAGGACTCTCCATACAGTTGATTGTGGAATTTGCAGCTCTCTGCTAGCTCTGCGAGTCGATTTTCCTGGGCTGCGAACAAATGCTTGCTGGATGCGTGCTACATTTTCATCACTCGTTCTCGGCCGTCCAGAACTTTTCCCTTTGCACAAACACCCATTCTCTGTAAACTGTTTATACCAACGTTTAATACACCACCTATCAGGAGGTTTAACACCATACGTCGTTCGAAATGCACGCTGAACAACTGTCGTCGATTCACTTCTGCCGTACTCAATAACACAAAAAGCTTTCTGTTGAACGGTCGCCATCTTAGCATCAACTGACGCTGACACCTAGTCAACAGTGCCTCAAGCGAACAAATGTACAACTAAATGAAACTTTATAGCTCCCTTAATTCGCCGACAGATAGTGCTTAGCTCTGCCTTTTGTCGTTGCAGAGTTTTAAATTCCTAAAGTTGTGGTATTCTTTTTGAATCATCCTGTATTTTCTTGTGAATGATTTCTAGATTTATTTCATTATTCGTTGGATACCCTGTACTTAATCATATAAGGATGTTATTTCAGATGTTTGAATAAAAAGTGGCATACACAGTCACATTAATAACATAAAACATCTGTTTTTTAGATACAGTATGTTTTGCATATTTCTTATCAAATTGAGTTTTTAGGACGAGTCACACTTTCAAACTCATCGAATCAGATATTTGAAAATTAGCAATTTTCTGCCCTCATACAAACACTCTAGCGGAAGCCAATGGACAATGTTGTGCCAGTTGTCTGTGGTTTTGTTTCTTTTAAAGTTCTTTATGTGAGTAACAAGATGTTTAAAAACACCTGAAAGACAGTTAGTCTCCATTCCTATATACACCTCAAATGTATTCAAATAAAAAATGTATATTATACTATTGAAACCAGCTTTTCTTGTAAATTTCTTTGGATTTTTGGTAAATACTGCTTAAAAGAGCAACGCCCGCCAGATGGAATAAGTCACTTACCAATACGTCAGTTATCTATAGGAGTATATGCTTTGATGTATTTTTTCCTACAACGGAAAAAATTCATGAATAGGAAACAATCGGCAGATTTCATCATCTCATAAACTTGTATTTAATAAGCAAATACTGAGTGACATCACTGACTGGCACCGTTGTTGCATTAAATAATCAAATAATATTGAAGTTTCTTGTTATTTTCAATGTTTTATTATTAGACTGTCAATGTAACGCACTGTGCTGGTAGCTACGGCGAAAAACAGTTTCGATTTTATGGCTACAGCAGTTGTACGGCAGGTTTCTGCTTTTCACCTCTGAGCACTTGGTCATCCCACATCCAGGTAAATGTATGGTAATAATATTGCGTTTTTCAGCAGGGTTCCTTTGGCTGAATAGCTGCTTTTTCATTTGGTGTTACCGTCATGATCAGAAAAAAGGATCCATTATTCACAGTGACCGTTTGAACACCATAAGTGGCTATAATATGTGAATAAGTATCGGATTCACTTTCGTCAATCTCGTTATGTTCAAGTTCATAGAAACAACTCACAGATTCATCATCATCCTTACCATTATTGCAAAGTAATTCCGCAAGGATTTTCAGTCACTTTGCCTAAAGAAAAAAAAATATCTTCGTCACCTTCGTTACAGCTAAGACAACAAAAATTTATTTACACAGAAACATTCGTGAATAGTTCCACTACTTAAGTAGTATGATAATATCTTGCGGCAGAAAACAGTCGCGTCAGGTCACCCACGGTAATAAGAGATTAATGGCACTCGCGTCGGTCGGACGCACATAATGGCAGTTTAACGTGAAACAATAAAACCAACAATGACTTCGGTTGCACTACTCCGAACATCACCATCTCAATTAGTGTGAGAATGGTAACATGCATATATGTATGCAAAAGGTTCATTCCCACTCTACATGCAGTCTACTTGCCCGCCCATTCCCATAAGAGTCAGGACCGAAACAATGAAAAACAGTTACTTGTGTATGTTTTACCACAGAATCTAAAAATTTTTGGTATCCGCACAGAGATGGTATCTGGTACTGACTGCAGCCCACGCACCCTCTAGTTCCGCCCCTGGCACAGAGGCTACGTCTTGCACTTGGTCATTCTGTCAGCCACGGCCCCGCTAATGACGGACTACATGTTAAGTGAAGAGAAAACCTGGTTTGGTTGACACGCCTATCATATGATTTCAGTTCTGATCAGTCATGGACATAAATGAGACGGTGTGTGCATCATTTAGCAGCCATACTACATAACTACCTCATAATCTGTGTGCTGTGTTGACGTAGCACATAGCCTATCATTTTGGTGTACTGCTCCTTAATCTGCCGAGATCTCGGCCCGAAGAACACGCGAAGTCATATAATTAAACAAACCGCAGTATGTACTTGTAAATGTCACAAACCTCGCCCACCTTATCAATACCATCATCATCATCATCATTATCATCATCACCACCACCACCACCATAATGTTTCAACCCTGTTATCTATGACAAATATCACAATCCAAGAAGCCATATCCCATTTCTGGAATGGCTGAGGCCATTAAAAGAAACAGCCCGTCACATTGCAGCACCAGAGTCTTCATCTACGTCATGTTCAAGAGTAATTGAAAGAAATGAATTTTTTGTGATATGATGAAATTGTTTATCAAAAAAATTCATAATGGGAGTAGCTTGCAGAATTATCACATCGAAAATATGTAAGGAGCTTTGTCACCTGCACACACACACACGCACACACACACACACACACACACACACACACACACACACACACACAAATTTCCTGACATATTCACAACAAAGAAATTACTGTAGGTTCAATGTCAAAAATACCTAAAGGTACCTCAAATTCTGTCTATAAGCAAATATCATCTCTCTCTGTTTCACACATCACTAAGAAAATGTTTACGTCAAATATTGTGCCTATCATCTCACCCAGAGACTGAGTGAAAACATTCATATAAGTCAAATTCAAAGGACAGCAGTCAGTGCCAAAAATCCGTAATTTAATGCAGACCAAGATTTCGACTATAACATAATCATCATCGGTGTATTACCAGAAGAGTTATAAGTACCAACTTGTCACACTAGCCTTTATATGGCCGTATGTGTGAGAGACGTGTCAGCCAGTTTTCTGGTATTAAATGAAACCACTCAAACCCGGAGAATGAGTGAAAACATTCATAAAGCTGCCATGACCGCAGAAAACTGCATCTGCAGCAGCAATCTGAGCAGACCTGGCATCACAATGACGCAACGAACTTTTACAAACTGGTTACTTCAAGGACAGCTCCGAGCCAAACGCCCTATAGCGTGCTTTTCACTGAACCTAAACCACCGCCATTTGTGATTTCAATGGTGTCAAGAGAGAGCTCATTGGAGGGAGGGTAGAGGTCTGTTGTTTTTTCTGACGAAAGCTGGTTCACTTCGGTGCCAGTGATGGTCGTGTGTTTGTTGGAAGGAGGCCAGTTGAGGACTTGCAACCTACTTGTCTGTTTGGTAGACACACTGGACCTACACGTTAAAATATGGTCTGCACTGCGAATTCGTATAACAGCAGGAGCACTCTCGTGGATACCCGACGCACCCTGACTACAAATCTGTACGTCAGTCTAGTGATTCAAGCTGTTGTGCTGCCATTCGTGAACAACATTCCAGGGATTTCTTTTCCAACGGGTTAACGTACGTATATATACTGCTCTTGTAACCCAACATGTTCTACAGATTGTCGACATGTTCTGTTGGCACGCTCGATTACCGGATCTGTCTCCAACCGAGCACATATGTGACGTCATCGGGCGAGAACTCCAACGTCATCTACAATTAGCATTAACCGTTCCTCTATTGACCAACAAAATGCTACAGGCATGGAACTCTATCCCATAAACTGACATCCTCCACTTGTGCAACTCAATGCATGCACGTTTGGATGCTTGCATTCAACATTCTGGTGATTACACCGGTTATTACTATACCAGCATTTCACATTTTCAATGGCTTATCTCGCGCTTACATTAACCAGTGATCTTGCGTTGTTAATTACTTAAATATGTTAGTTAAACAAATATATTCCCGAAAATTCATTACTCTATATTAACTGCTTTTTGGTGTTGTGATTTTCTCCGATCATTGTATACAGAGAGTTTAAAAAATCGACGTCTACAAATTTGTAGAGTTATTAGACGAGATAAAAAGAAACACTTTTGTTATGTGACACAAATTTATGAAATGTGCCGTTTCCCCTCTAGGTTTCTGCAGCGATTTTGTGCAGGACTTCCCTTGGGCCAACGTTCAGAGTTGTTTTAACTATTTCGTATACAACACGTTCAAACGGTTCAAGTGGCCCTGAGCACTATGGGCCTTAACATCTGAGGTCGTCAGTCCCCTAGAACTTAGAACTACTTAAACTTAACTAACCTAAGAACATCACACACATCCATGCCCGAGGCAGGACTCGAACCTGCGGCCGTAGAGTTCGCGCGGTTCCAGACTGAAGCGCCTAGAACCGCTCAGCCACACCGGCCGGCTACAACACGTTGACAAAGGAATATGATTTGCAACATAGTTACATCTTACTAGTATGAACAGGAAGTTTTCATTACTGCTAGCAGTGTCCATGTCCATTGATGAACAATTAACTTACATTATTATTGTTTATGTTACGTAGTGTTTACACGAAAGTTTGTTCTCATTTTATAAATTATTGATATCTACTTACACCGTAACCGGTTCAGCTGACATGCATCTCATGCATGGGGAGGCACGATACAACAATCGAGCAGCAAGGCGCCTGTATGCAGAGTGATTTCCAGCGTGTAGGTTACCAAATAGTGAAGCATTTCAAAGATTTGATAGCCGTCTTCGTGAAACAGGATTTCTTGGGCCAAACCGACGGGAAATTAGTAAACCTCGCTGTGTGCGAACTGTTCAGTAGTCAATATTCGCGAAACTCTTGGTCGTTCTGAATGTGTAACAGAATCGTTAGCACGCAGAGATCAGTTGTGCGTTAATGTAAACGGACGAAATTCTCAGCAACATCTCTAAAACAATATTCATCACACGGCGGTTTGAATACCGCCTCCCAGGATCATTACCGTCAAAACCTTCATCTATCCGTAGCGGGGAAACGGCGAACCTACAATTTTTTTTTCACATAAGAAAAGTGTTTCGCTTTGCCTCCTCTTAACCTCTCATATTTGGTATACGTCGATTTTTTTTTTACACCGTGGCCGGCCGCGGTGGTCTCGCGGTTCTAGGCGCGCAGTCCGGAACCGTGCGACTGCTCCGGTCGCAGGTTCGAATCCTGCCTCGGGCGTGGATGTGTGTGATGTCCTTAGGTTAGTTAGGTTTAAGTAGTTCTAAGTTCTAGGGGACTGTTGACCACACCAGTTGAGTCCCATAGTGCTCAGAGCCATTTACACCCTCTACAGAAGACTGGAAAAGAAAACTGAAGATCTACAAGGTTAGGTTTAGTGTTGTTTAACGTCCCGTCGACAACGAGGTCATTAGAGACGGAGCGGAAGCTCGGGTTAGGGAAGGATGGGGAAGGAAATCGGCCGTGCCCTTTCAAAGGAACCATCCCGGCATTTGCCTGAAACGAAGATCTACAAGGTGATGGTCAGTCTGGCTTTAGGAAAGGTAAAGGCACTAGAGAGGCAGTTCTGACCGTTGCTCTTTATAGAGGAAACTACAATTAAGAACAATAAAGACACCGTTATAGGATTTGTCAATTTAGAGAAGCGTTCGACAGCGTAAAATTGTGCAATTGTTAAATTCTAAAAAAAGTGTAAGTTATTGTGAAAGACAGGTAATATGGGATATGTATAAGAACTAAGAAGGAAACAATAAGGATGGAAGGCCCAGAGTGAAGTGCTCTTATTGAAAAGTGTGTAAGACAGGGATTCAGTCTCTCTCCCATACTTCTCAAACTGTATATCGAAGCTGATGACGTTGGCATTCTCCGAAACCGAGGAAATATTAGAAGATTTAATGACTGGATTGAATAGGGCCGCCCGGACCGGACAGCAACGTGCGTTAGCACGCCGCCTCCGGGATTCGAGGAGGTGCGTCGGCCACGGATCGAATCCACCGGGCGATGCGACGAAGACTGGTGCGCGCGCCAGGCTGGATGTGCTTTTTTGGCGGTTTACCACATCTGACTTTGTGAATAATGGACTGCTATCGATATACACGTTTGTTACACGATCTGTAAACATTTAGAATGAAAGTTGTCAATCATTCCACCTCTCATATACTTTGTAGTTTTGTTTTATCAGATTCGGCAGAGTATCTTTTTGCTGCCTGCATTTGCTCATATTTTCCACGCCAGGGTGGAAGATCACACTGGGAACGTAAACTGAGAGTTTTTAATCTTATCTTAATTACAACTGATAGCACAACAAGGAACTGTAGCCACCTTCCCCAAACAATGATAATAGTTCATTGGGGAAAAAAATGTAGGTGTCATTACAAACGCACTTACCAAAGCAATTTTAGGTGGCATTTCTTGGTTAAACTTTGCAACAGCAGCTTGGGAAGACAGTTGAATATAATCTTCGAAGGCAGCTACGGTGGGCACAGTCTGTCGCAACACTGTTGACACAATATGATACACATAGACGTGTAGCCATGAAATTGGACCTTTCGAACCAAAGTGTAGGGGAGCCATCTTAAAATTTTATCCGTTGAGCGGAATGTAATATTTCAGCCCGAATGAAACAGACGTTGTCTCTCCTGTCACCTGATTGGAAGAGACGCCTGCTGTTATTGGCAAACTCATCTTGGTCAATGGTCAGTGCGCCACCGCCAAGTTTGTTCGTTCTCTGTACTCCGAGGCAAGGCAGTTTAGAATTTGACAGAAGCCACCGGGCCACGGACGAGTCGAGCTGCAGCAAGCTGTCGCTACTCCATGGAGATGCATATATGACGGATCGTTTCTGTACACACGTGACCAGCGATTTTCGGATCGGAGTGCGATTTTGAAGTAGGGTTATGTGTAATGAGTAAACTCAATCATTAGGAGCAGCGTATGATTTTCGCGAGAGCTGAATTCAATGGAATTTTACTTAAGTTTAGGTGGAACCGAACTTGGTCCTCAATCGGTCACGATTCACTTTATGTATCGTGTGCCCCATTAACTTCCATGATTCTTTTTCCCTGTGCGTAAAGAGCAGGCTTGGAAGATTCATTTATTAATGGGAAGCGATGAACTTTGCTTTCGATTACTCGGTGTGTTTGAATCTGTACGTGTGAGTAATTGCATGTGCATGCTGCATTTCCTTAGTACACAAAGCCTTGTTGCCTAGTAATGATCGCTTCGGTATTATCATTAGTTCGTATGGAAACACATGAATAACGTTTTCTGATGAGTGTTCCATGTTAACGCAGTTTCCGGAGTATGCATCGTCTGGTAAATAAATGTTCATTTCACAGCTACCGAATTCATTAAATCTCGTCACAACGTGCATACCAGCAGGGCTATGCTCCTCCTGTAATGTCTAACCTGATGTATCCTGTGAGAGAAAATTACTTGAAATGTTTAGGAAAGTGTAAACTTTGATTGGTCGTGTGGAGTTGACTAATTACATTTCCGTTGTGCAATTATCATCTTAGGGTGGAGCCGAGGGCTAATAGTCAACTAATATTCATGGAATACCAAACAATTTGGTACTCAGGGCCAAGAAGATATTGTTAACCACGATATGTGTGCAACAGATAGCTCCCTATTACAGAAAGTCATGGTATAAGACAAAAGAGAGTACTTTCACAAAAGTAAACAGTAACGTACATGGGATAACACCAGATGCATACAATAACAGTTTGGGTAAACAAATTCTGTACCCGTAAGATAATTGAGGTTTGTGATAAAATTAGCCGGCCGGAGTGGCCGTGCGGTTCTAGGCGCTTCAGTCTGGAGCCGAGCGACCGCTCCGGTCGCAGGTTCGAATCCTGCCTCGGGCATGGGTGTGTGTGATGTCCTTAGGTTAGTTAGGTTTAATTAGTTCTAATTTCTAGGCGACTGATGACCTCAGAAGTTAAGTCGCATAGTGCTCAGAGACATTTAAACCATTTTGATAAAATTAACATCAAAACTGGGGACCACGAAGTAGATGACGGGAAGAAAAATGCTACCCTGGAATAAAAGTAACCTATGATGGACGAAGGAAATACATAAGAAGCACACAATAAAGGTAAAGATCCTGGCCAAAAGAAGTTTACTAGTATGAAACGTTGCTATTTATTTGAGGAGTAAATTTCTGAGAATGCATGTTTGGAGCATATCAGTATATGAAAGTGAATCACGGACTTTGGAAAAACCGAAGAAGAAGTGAATCGAAACATATGATATGTAGAGCTATAGAAGGATGCTAAAGATTTGGTTGACTGATAAGATAATAAACGAGGAGGTCCACTGCAGGATAGGCAAGGACAGAAATATATGGAAAACCTTAACAAGAAGAAGGACAGGATGATTGGACCTGTCTTAAAGCATCAAGGAATAGCTTGCTCTCTACTAGAGTTGTAGAGGGCAAAACTGTAGGGGAAGACAGGGACTGGAATACATTGAGATAATAATTGAAGACGTTAGGTGTAAGTGCTGCACTGAGATGAAGAGGTCGGAAGAGGAGAGGAAGTTGTGGCTGGCGCATCAAATCAGTCAGAAGACTAATGATCTCACCCCCCACCCCCCACCGGAAAAAAAGAAAAGTTTCAGATACAGTAACTGAGAAACCTAATGACATGGTACATCTGCAAGGTAGGATCAATTCTAGTCCTCTATGGATATTTCAGTTGAGACAACATAATTTATTCCCCGGATTTGATGCCCAATTAAGCCCATTTCTTTCCTTGGGTAATAGATCTTCTTGGATGCTGCTACCTCCCCATATTAGTACGGTAGTGCTGAAACAGCTAATAGCTTCTCAGAATGTTATTTAGTTGAAAGATCACTGTGCGAAAATTTTATTTTCTTCTTGTTCGTTGTAATTTCACCTCCCCGCTCCATCATTCGCCACGTATGGGTGGGAGTGGCCTGCCAGCGGTACAACAATCTGTTCATCAGCCAAGAGCTTTAAGAAAAAGATAAAGTCGAAAACACTTATTATTAATAGCAAAAATTTACGATTGTTCTTAAAAAGTATAAAAAGATTGAATATCTTTGGCATTTAAAAACGGTAAGTCTGTTCACTGAACAGGTGATGGACCTGCACTAGGGGAAAATGGTTTGGGGAGAAGAGTGTGTGTTCTGTAGAAATGGCTGTTGTGAATGGAAAAACATAGGGGTCTGTAAGGTAGGGAACTATGGAGATGAAGGTAGATGTTAGGGTGGATTCTGGGAAGACAGAGAGTGAGGAAGAGTCTGGTGGGTAGGCAGGGTCATGATATCGGAATAGGATGGGATGGGGAGAGGAGGCTAGGGAAGAGGTAGGGGGAAGAGCTGATGTGGAGTGGGATGGACAGGATGTTATAGTTGGTAGGAACGATAGATATCGGAGCGGATGTCATTGTTTGGGAGAGGGAGTCTTGTGAAGTTGTGTTGGAATAGGATGACGACTGTTTGAAAGAGCGGGAAAGATGGGACGTGTTTCTAAAATGCGTGGTAGGATACCATGATTGGTGATCAGATGGGATGCAGTGGAGTTATTTGAATTTAGTTTGCAGATAGTGTATGACACGCTGAGGTGTTCCATGTGGGCGAGGAGAATGAGAATTTGATGAGATGGTAAAGGATCCACTTGGTGCAAAGTAAACTAATGCAGAAAGCAAGGCGAAGTGCATTACGTTGAAGGATTTCGTAGGATTTACAGAAATTTGGTGGAGAGGTTATCTATGCAATATTATCTTAGGACAGGTTTGTCGAATCAGGGGAAAATTTTAAAATCGCCGGGCATGACATGCAAAAGGAATATTTTCATTGAAGGGATTCTAAGCAGAATGATATTGTAAGGTAGTAATCCAATTACTTACAAAGGAAGTACTCCAGGTCAGTGGTTTAAAATCGAGTGGACATGACAATAAAATATAGCATCATTACTGTCTGAATGACTGTTTAATGCCACTCAGCAGTAAAACTACTCGTTTGACTGCCAGCGCCATCTGAAGGTCCGTTCAATAGCCTTATTGCATTACACCTGCACAAAATGTAGTGAAACTGTCACTTTGCGCGTACTAATAGCAGACATGAGTAGGCGAAGGCCAATTTTCCTGTGTACGTTGTTAAGCTGCTGCGCGAAAAGACATATCGAATTTACACACTGTATAATCAAGTTGTTGCAGTCGGGTGTATATCATTTGCCTGTATGTTACATTACATCATGTCGCAGAAATACTATGGGTGACTTAGAAAAATATAGACAGACATATTGGACAGGAACAGCGGCATCACATCTGACAGCTGTCAGAAAACTTCAGGGAGTCTTACAACATTTGTGAAATTTGATACTCAGTAGCTGAAGGAACAATAAGAAGTCACAGCGAATATGTACGTTCACACAGAATTGTGTAAAGAACAATAGTTTTGATGGCATTGGAAAACTGACATACAGAGTATTGATTTTCACTGAAGACATTGAAATATCTCGAAAGCTATACACTGGGTTAAAAAACAGTTATAATTCCAATTTGTTTCACTCGGAAGGATACATAAAATGATACCACACTCGACCCTGCATCCCACCCCGTGCGTGGGTCGCGGGGGGCAACTTTGAAACCTTCAACGGGATCCCCCGTTTCTTATTGCAGAATACGATCCCACGACAAAACTGTATGTTTTATCTGAAGCATTCTCGTTTCACCAGAGATGGCGCTACAATCCCAGGAATAAAAATTGGTAGGTAAACAATTTTAATTTACGACATGCTACTCAATGGCCGTTGAATATCCATTGATAAGTGGGACCCCACCTCCATTCTGCGAGAGTGGTACAGACCAGTATTTCATAACATGTAATTGGAAACCCCATTCGCAGCGTTATATTTCTCCGACATACGGAACAGGGGACAACTCGACGCGCCACCGTGGAAGTGTAGCGAACTACGACGCATCTTAACAGGCAGTACACTACGACCGGAGCTCACGTAGTATTGTCACAATACTGCATCGTCGTAAGTATCGTCCATACCACATGTCACTGCATCAAGACGTTCATGGCGCCTATTTCCATAACTGGGTAGTGTTTTGCGAGTGGGGACGTCAACAAATGCAAACGACCCCCACGTTCTTTGCCGAAGTACTATTTTCCGATGAGTCTACATTCAGAAACCATCGTAACGTTAACTGGCATAACATGTATTACTGGAATGTAGACAGTCCCCACTGGTTACGGCAAGTTGACCATCATCGTCCTTGGGCGGTTAACGTAAAGTGTGGCATCATGGGGCACAAACTAATTGGTCCGCATTTTATCGACGGCACGCTGACTGGAAGCAAATATCGAGCGCTTTTGGAACAGGAACTACCGGTAGTACTGCAGGATGTTGCCTTGGACGTTCGAAAACGTATGTGGTGTCGGTATGATGGTTGCCCAGCACATTACGTAGTTGAAGGACAGGAGGTGGACCGGCAGAGGTGGCCCTATCAACTGGTCCTCTACGTCGCCGGATTTGACGTGGCCGGATTTCTTTCTGCAGGGATATTTAAAAGATAAGGTGTTCCAGCAAGTGCCAACGGGCCGTAGACCTAAAGACTTGGTCGACCGCAACAGAAACGCCTGTGCTGACATTGCCGCAGATATACTTCTGTCCTGTATACGGACATTTCAAAAGCGGATCGCTAAGTGTGTTGAAGTTGGCGGTACTACGTCTGAACACTTACTGCAACTGGAAAAGTAGAGTAGCGTTAGCCTCGAGCCACGACCACAGTGCTGCGATGAGTAGTTCCCTGTCCGATATGTCGGAGGAATACAACGTTGTGAATGGGATTTCCAATTAGAAGATATGAAATACTGACCTGTTCTACACACGCAGCATGGAGCTGTGGTCCCACGTGCCATTGGATATTCAAGGGTCATTGAGCAACTTGTCGTAAATCAAGACTGTGTACTCATTTCTATTCCTCAGACTGTAGCGCCATCTGCGCCAAAACGAAGAAAATGCTTCAGAGAAAACGTATGTAGAATTTACTTTAGAATCGTAATATGCAATAAAAAACTGGGGTTCTCATTTAAGATTTCAAAGTTGGCCTCCGCCACCAACGCACGGAGCAGGATGGAGGGTCGAGTGTCGTGTCATTCTATTTCCCCCTCCGAGACAAAAAATTGAAATAATAACTTTATTTGATCCGATGAGTAGTTTTCGAAATATTTCAATGTCTTAAGTTAAAATTAACACCCTGTATACGGTCCTGGCGTATTAATGAGACCACCTGTCGAATGCCTGAATAACCACCTTTTGCAGCGCAGACACACAGGAACAGAGTCATTGAGGTTCTGGAGGTTACCGAAAGAGATGTGGAGCCATGCCGATTTCGGTGCGGTGGCCAGTTGCGCTAGGTTTCTCGGTTGAAAATGGTGGTGGTCCCACAGATTCTCGACTGCGTTTAAATCTGGCGAGTTTGGTGACCAGGGTAGTACGGTAAACTCATCCTGGTGCTCTTCGAACCACACACGTTCACTGCAAGTTGAGTGACTCTTTGCAATGTTCTGCTGATACGTACCAGAGGGCCGAGGAAAAAAACTGCATGTAGCGGTGTATATGGTCCCCAAGGATCGATCTATACTTGTATTGATCCATACTACCTTCCAGAATAACTAGATCACCCAGACCATAACGCTCATTGCCCTGATCTGGACCCTTCCGACTATTGTTGCAGGTCTGTACACGCCAACGTCCATATGTCTGATGGAACATGAAACGTAATTCATCTGAAAACGATGCCTCTCGCCACTCAGTTGACGTCCAGTTGGCGTACTGGCGTGCAGATTACAGCCTTTGTTGCCGTTGAGTAGCTGTCAAAATACACTCCTGGAAATGGAAAAAAGAACACATTGACACCGGTGTGTCAGACCCACCATACTTGCTCCGGATACTGCGAGAGGGCTGTACAAGCAATGATCACACGCACGGCACAGCGGACACACCAGGAACCGCGGTGTTGGCCGTCGAATGGCGCTAGCTGCGCAGCATTTGTGCACCGCCGCCGTCAGTGTCAGCCAGTTTGCCGTGGCATACGGAGCTCCATCGCAGTCTTTAACACTGGTAGCATGCCGCGACAGCGTGGACGTGAACCGTATGTGCAGTTGACGGACTTTGAGCGAGGGCGTATAGTGGGCATGCGGGAGGCCGGGTGGACGTACCGCCGAATTGCTCAACACGTGGGGCGTGAGGTCTCCACAGTAATCGATGTTGTCGCCAGTGGTCGGCGGAAGGTGCACGTGCCCGTCGACCTGGGACCGGACCGCAGCGACGCACGGATGCACGCCAAGACCGTAGGATCCTACGCAGTGCCGTGGGGGACCGCACCGCCACTTCCCAGCAAATTAGGGACACTGTTGCTCCTGGGGTATCGGCGAGGATCATTCTCAACCGTCTCCATGAAGCTGGGCTACGGTCCCGCACACCGTTAGGCCGTCTTCCGCTCACGCCCCAACATCGTGCAGCCCGCCTCCAGTGGTGTCGCGACAGGCGTAAATGGAGGGACGAATGGAGACGTGTCGTCTTCAGCGATAAGAGTCGCTTCTGCCTTGGTGCCAATGATGGTCGTATGCGTGTTTGGCGCCGTGCAGGTGAGCGCCACAATCAGGACTGCATACGACCGAGGCACACAGGGCCAACACCCGGCATCATGGTGTGGGGAGCGATCTCCTACACTGGCCGTACACCACTGGTGATCGTCGAGGGGACACTGAATAGTGCACGGTACATCCAAACCGTCATCGAACCCATCGTTCTACCATTCCTAGACCGGCAAGGGAACTTGCTGTTCCAACAGGACAATGCACGTCCGCATGTATCCCGTGCCACCCAACGTGCTCTAGAAGGTGTAAGTCAACTACCCTGGCCAGCAAGATCTCCGGATCTGTCCCCTATTGAGCATGTTTGGGACTGGATGAAGCGTCGTCTCACGCGGTCTGCACGTCCAGCACGAACGCTGGTCCAACTGAGGCGCCAGGTGGAAATGGCATGGCAAGCCGTTCCACAGGACTACATCCAGCATCTCTACGATCGTCTCCATGGGAGAATAGCAGCCTGCATTGCTGCGAAAGGTGGATATACACTGTACTAGTGCCGACATTGTGCATGCTCTGTTGCCTGTGTCTATGTGCCTGTGGTTCTGTCAGTGTGATCATGTGATGTATCTGACCCCAGGAATGTGTCAATAAAGTTTCCCCTTCCTGGGACAATGAATTCACGGTGTTCATATTTCAATTTCCAGGAGTGTATGAGCATAAACCAGGCGCCTGCTGCGGAGGCAACGTTCGCTGAACGGTCGTTAAGAAGACACTGTCGGTAACCCCTTCGTTCATCTGGGCGGTCAGTTGCTCGACGGTAGCACATCCATTCGCCCGAATACATGTCGGCAGCCATCGTTCATCTCTGTCATCTATGGCCCGTCGTGCACCACAGTTGCCTCGGATCCGTTTTTGGATAGCGCTATTTTGCCATGCACGGCATAATTTAGCCATGGCAGCACGGAACAGTTTACAGACCTAGTCGCTTCAGAGAAGGTTCTACCCTTGGCCTGAAAGCTCTTTTGGACGCAAGATAAATCGCTCAGTTTCCGTAATGCGACAGCGACTGAACTGTTTCCCCCGACCCCTGCCAACACGCTTTACATACCATTCACTGCTGGTGCTGCCACCTGCCGTCTTTAAGTGATTATTGCACTTAGACGTCGAACATAGGTGGTGTTCACATTAATGTGACTGGAACTTGTAGCTCCATTCATTTGAAATCCAGCTGAATGATAATTTCATATAATGTGATGCGCACAGGGTAAGGCCCAGGCCACTTCAAGAAAAATAAAATATCGAACTCAAAGTATCATACAGGTAGAAGCAATGTTTCAACATCCACTGTTAGCGCAACAAAGAATGTTATCTGGGAGCTACTACAGCAGTTGCTTTGGACAATTTGAATATTCTTTGTGTTTCGTCAGTGTCTTCAAAGAAGGATATAACATTTCGTCCAGGCGTATCACTATGGTCATGGCTCGCAAAAGGTTTGAAGAATACCATATTATTATGCAGACAGGTGTAATACATGTGGCAGGTGTGAACATGGATTACAGACGAGAACATAAGTAAGGAACGTCTGTGGAATAGTGACAAAAGCCAATTTTTTATGAACTATCGTCTTCTTCAAAACTATCACACAGGGCGGATGAGATCAACGGCTGCTGCGGTACAGTCTAATCATACATCCACACAGAGGTACACCGTAGCTGGGACTGTGTCCAAGGATGATAGAGCACCGGACAAGATAAGACGTATAACACTCTGCAGGAAATGCAGGGGACATTTCATTCGCTGGTTGGAAAGAAACTTGGAGGAATGTTTCCATGGTATTTCAATGCTGAAGACGCAACATTGAAAAAAAAATGAATAACGAACTCATGAACAGCTTCGGCCCTCGTTGAATACGTTAGTAAGACGGGTGTACTTCTTTGCAATTTGTGGTTAGGAAACAAAAACTGCAGTATGACTGAAGAAAGCTTTTACGTTAAAGATATTGCCACAGTAAACAACCAAACACTATTAATCCCTAGCCGCATATAGTCAGCACAAATTCAGTGCCAGATGCCTTATTGATTCTGTGTGCATACAAATGGATAAACCGCAGATCATGGAACATGATGATGTTTCGTAATCTGTCTACACTCTGTTCTCGCAGCGATAGAGAAACCTATGTTAAGATACGCGTGACAGTACTACCTACAACCGCAAAGACAAAAACCAACGGAGTCTTCAGACAGAAACAGTTATTAAGCATGTACGCCAGCATGTGCAACGAACTAAGTCGTGTGCAGCGGGGTCAAAATCAACTGGATTCGGTCAGTAGCAGTAACAAGCCTAGCATCATGCTAGGATTGTTACTGCTACGTACGTAATCGTTGATTTTGGCCCCTGCAAACGATTTTGTTCGTTGCACAAGCTAGCGTACATTATTAATATCTCTTTCCATTTTCAGACTCCATTGGTCTTTGTTTTTGCAGTTTTTAATGGCAGGTTACGCTTGGGACCCGAATATGACGCATTTTGGGATCGAAACAGGTAGAGTGTGTTGAATAAACGACGTTGAATTTCAGCACAGCTGCTGGTGTTAATTATCATTATTCAAGGACAAAATAAAAGTTGTTTAAGACAAAAGTTTTTGCGAGATTGATGGTTCCACTCACCATTTGATCGGTAACATTGTTTTTACAAGATTTACTTCTGATAAGTGCATTTCTTGTCTGTCTTGAAACTTAATTTTCATATTGTGCACTTAATTCTATGTTGGAATTGCCTAAATTTATTGTTTATGCCATGAAATTTACGTCCTTATTCTGAAACAGGTACATCAGGCAGCTTGCTTTTGAAGTCATTTAAGTTCTATGTGAATGTTCCGTCTGGATTCACTAAATAGCAAAGGGGCACTGACCATGTACAATTTTAGATATGTTGGATTCTGATTTATTTTTTCTGTTCTGGAATATTTGTATTGAGGATGTTTGGGACCAATTATTGTGTGTTATAAAGCCAGATTTTATGTTTCTTGGTTTCAACATTTCATGTATTTTCTGAAAATATTTGTCAGCTACAGGATGCATGCTGCAAGCGTCTTAGCGTGTAATGAGCACATAATTTGCTTGTTTCCTTATTCATGATGTCAGTTTGGAGTTTTCAACTGTGTATTGATAGTTATTTTTGCAACAGTTTCTTCTGTTTGACTTCTCTTTTTCTCGTGCTCTCAATATTCCAACCTTTTTTTTTTTCTCTCTTTATATGATAAAATGTTGGCCGGTAACTTGTACATATTCCATAAGGTCAAGAAATCTATTTGTGCGTGTGGTAGCAGTATTTCTAGATACTTTTTCTATCATACCCTGCGTAGGTAGAATACAGTTTATGATGAGTCGCAATGGCGGTAGCGCAGGGACCAGTGGGTCAAACAGACGTTTCCTGAGGTCGATGACAGTGGAGTTCACCAAATGAACGGCTGAGCAAAAACAATTCCAGAGCGCCGGAAAGTCGTTGTAAACTACTAAAACAGTCCTGGGAGTAATCTGAATCGAAACGTAATACAGGCAAGGTCAAACAGTCTAGTAATCAATGGTGTGTATCTAACGCTTCAGTGAACTAGTGAGATTCACTGACAAGTGTGTGGCCGCAATGTTTAAGGCAGTTTAGAGTCAGTGGACAGCGCCACATGACACGCATGTTGCTGCGTCGTGTCTAACTATTAATAGAACAACCGACTGGGTTTAACAACCGACTGGCCTGTCCATTGTTTTCTTCTTTCAGTAATTTTTTTTTCAGTCAAATAAAACAACTGAAAGAAACTAGTCTCTGCGGTCATGGCAGCTTTATGAATGTTTTCACTCATTCTCCAGGTTTGAGTGGTTTCATTTAATACCAGAAAACTGGCTGACACGTCTCTCACGCATACGGCCATATAAAGGCTAGTGTGACAAGTTGGTACTTATAACTCTTCTGGTAATACACCGATGATGACTATGTTATAGTCGAAATCTTGGTCTGCATTAAATTACGAATTTTTGGCACTGACTGCTGTCCTTCTTTGAATTTGACTTATATGAATGTTTTCACTCAGTCTCTGGGTTTCAATGATTTCATTTACACACTTTTTAAGCCTTTTCAGATATACATGAACAAGGATATGGTTGCCAACTTTTTTTAGAAACTAATAACGTATCTGCTTTCAAGGAGAGGTAAATAAAAAGTATACCTCTAAAAATTAAGTACTTTCAAAATTTCTATATTATTTAAATACGATTTTTTGTATTTACGACATGAAATATGGTTTTTTGGTTGGTCTTGAAAGGTTAGTGACTGGTGCTACACAATAAATTTATGTTTAAGTAAATGGAAGAACACTTTCTTATTCATATTTATTCAAGTTCTTTCTCTTTTCCCACTGGTTTTCACGCACCACCAATCGTTCTATTTCGGTATATTTTCGGGTGACGTGAACAGAAATCATACATGATACTATTCTTTAAATTTTTTGGTGACTGGTTAACATGCTTTTTATGTATGTAGTCTGTTGGTACTTGCCACAAGAACTTTTTGCGGAAATATTTGTCAATATTTGTTGTTCTTTAATTAATATAGTTTCATAATATGAGTGATCCTCACTGATACTGTATAACGCACTGAATTAATCTTGAGGATCACTTTTTTCCTTCCATTTCCACACCACTGAGCGTTTCGGCACTGTGATTTTGACACAAGGTTCACTATTAAGAAAACGCTTATTCATAAACATACTTCATAAAAATAATTTCAACTAAAAAGTATGTATTGGAACTTAATGAAAAGCTAATGTCCAATGGCAAATAATAGTGACGACAAGCGATAATAGTTTTCGGTCAACAATAATGATTTAAGAATGGTAAAATGACCGAGAGTTTCCCATCAGAACGGACTGCGACAGTTTTTCATTCGGTTACTCCCACATACTCGTTTCACTCAAAAGCATGTATGAATATTCCAGCCAGTACGTTAAGCTATAAACGACTGATTCGACAGTTTTCAAACGGTTGCTCCAACAGTATGGTTTCAGTCACAACAATGAATGAATATTTCAATCGATGACTACAGCCGATTGAGTCGTTTGTTTCCTAACAACCGACTAAATAGACTGTTTCATTCGGTCGTTCCCGTCACTGGCTTCGCACGGAAGCAAGCTTTGGACGGAGTATGTAGCGCGAGTATCTCTCGCCTGTCCTCTATACGAATCACTGTCAGATACTAAATATTTAGAGTTGTTTTAACACGAAAAAACTCTAGAAACGCTTTATATTTTGGAATTTGGTTTATAACTGTGGATCAAGGCCGTTATTTCTGATGACAGATTTCTACAACATGCTACCTTCTTTAGTATCTTATACCTTTTAATTTCGCTTTCTTGTTGTGATAAAAATAATATTTCCACTTTAAAAAAACCAATCACATTTTATTTGTTCTTTTATTGTAAGCAATAAGACGAATTCTTGCATCGAACTAGGCGTTATTAACAAATATGATGAATGTAATGGACAATTGTACAAGAGAATATGTCTGCTTTCCTTACAAATAAAAAGGATTTAGCATATAAAACAATATAATATAATCAACAATTCGGCAGAACATTCAGAACCACACTGTTAATCTGAAGCCGGCCGAGGTGGCCGAGCGGTTGTAGGCGCTACAGTCTGGAACCGCGCGACCGCTACGGTCGCAGGCTCGAATCCTGCCTCGGGCATGGATGGGTGTGATGTCCTTAGGTTGGATAGGTTTAAGTAGTTCTAAGTTCTAGGGGACTGATGACCTCAGAAGTTAAGTCCCATAGTGCTCAGAGCCATTTGAACCATTTTGTTAATCTGATAAACATATCGCACTAGTGAAACAAATATCAGCTGTAAAATTACGCACATCAAAGTTTTGGTTATTAATAATGATAATAATAATACGTTAATAAAGATACACATTATGCATGGATTGTTATTGCTATGGAGACATGACGGATTCTATAAGAAAGAAAGACGTACAATATTATCCAGTAATATAAGTGGTGAGAGTGGAAACAAAACTAGTAATATGATGTGATTGGTTTCAAGAGAACAGAAATAAAATAAAATTCGGATTTAACATCCCATTGATGATGAGGTCGTTAACGACTCATAACAAAATCGAATTAGGGAAAGAACAACGCCGTATATTTTTTAAAGAAAGTCTCCCGGATTTTGCATTGAATGATTTAGGAAAACAACGGAAGACACACATCTGGGTGGCTGGACGAGGACTTGAGCTGCTGTCCTCCTGAATGGGATTCATGTGTGCTAACCACTCTGCTCCTAGCTCGGTGCAAAGGGAAGAGAAATGAAGGGGATAATCTAGAAAAAACGACGAGCGGCTTGAGGAGAGCCGAAGGGAGGTATTGTATTCCGTTAGTGGATGGTAAGATAAGGGCTTTTGTCTTTACTGTAATCTAGTTATTGTTAAGAAAACATAATGTGCACAAGACTTGCCTTAAATGCATCCTGATTCCATTTTGTTTTTAACGTGTGGGGAAATTGACTCTGGCGACGTATAACCAGAAGTAAAAAGGATGTTAATAACATTTCGGTTTTTTGAACATCTACAGCCAGTCTATCGGACAGATTCGATCTCTTAATACACTGTCATGAGGTTACAGGTATTTAATTAATGTATGGGGAGAGGTACTTGCAAGGGTGCAAAGTGACTAACTAGCCAAAAGCACAGTGTAACTGTGAACCGAATGTTGCGTATTTACTATTTGCGACTTCTATTACAATCTAAGTCACAATAATTAAGATTCAGATTGACAGGTGAGTTGCAAAAGCGCGTGATTCTGGTTGAAATTTGTATACGCACGAGGAAGTTTTTATACATGTGTCGAAATTCTTTCGTGGTCTTAGAGATCCCGATCCATAAATGTTTGACTGACACACAATTTTTTGTTATGGATTCATTCCTCATTCCTACACGATCAATATTTCCTTTGTGATCACGTTATTTTATTTAAAATCTGAGAAAGTCATTGAGCCTATCGTAATTTCTTTAAAGCAACCGCAGCACTGCAAGGGCGTGCCGAACATTCGAGTCCTCTATATGACGATAGATTATTCCGATATCATTTCAGAACACTGTGCTAGATGTAAAAGAACCTATCAAGCATAGACATAACAATTAAATCGAGTATTCCTTCTCCAAACATTTCTGTAACTCTCGACTACACGCTGCAAATGTTCTGTGTTTGAAAGTACGCGTTTGAGGAGTATTAGGTATCTGTTTGAACAAGTCATAGCTTGCATGGTTTATTCCATCAACAAAAGTGTATTTCATTTGAGCAACTACTTTATACTTTAATGTAATTGGTTTTTTGTAAGATACTACTCAGAAAGTCTGAAAGTAAGGGGGAGAGACACGTTTTAAGTACCACTTTCTCTTACTGTCCACAGTTCTAAACGCATTCCTTTCAGTTCCTTTCCACCAGCGGAGACTCTCCGAAAGGAGCAGCATTCTGCTTAAATTCATGGTCCCATTCTTCTCTTTATCCTATTACCTTCGCGTAACGTACGCAGAAAATCCACGTGCTCGTTCCACATAGCTAACAGCGTAACCAGCGTTAAGATTCTGGAATTGCTTTTTCTGGTTGCATGATGAACTGTTTCTTAGACGGTCCGAAAGGAAAAGAAAGCACAAAAAGAGGAAAGAGAAATTCTCTTGTCGCGGCTGTCAGAAGTGGGATGAGGCACGAATGAAAATATGACACAAAGAAGAAACAAATATTGTAAATATTTTATTGAGTTTTCCTCCGAGATATGAGGATATATAAAATAGGGAGATTTCAATATCTATGCATGTGTAGCCGGTGCTTGAGTCATGAATATCTCTGAGAGCCGGGACTAATAATACGTCGCAGGCAGGGCTGGGACGGCGCCCGGCAACGCACAAAGAATATATGCTCCTCTCAACTCCTAACCTACGCCTGGCGCAAACCGGGACTCGAAAATGTGGCGTTTATCTTTTTATTAAACGTACAGTCCGAAGGACTGCTTTCACGGGAAGACACAGAGGAGACGCAACCGTATACGACGCACAAACTAAACAGATTGTATGCCGTACTAAGATATATATAGAACTATGGTTAACTGTTTTCTCTTCCATGCACTCCAAAACTCATGGCAGTGGCCCATGGCGACATTTTGTCATTTACTGCCCTAAAGTTTTGTTTATTATAACCGCGTATAAGTTGGCTTCTGACACTTCAGTTAGCCTACATATTGATGCTGGCAGAGAACAAAGTTCATTTGTAAGAACTATAGTTTTGATGAGGTCTTTCCAACACAGAAATCGCCAATTCCTTTCACGAAATAGTCTGCCGAGGACCCAGTAGCGACATTCCTGATGCAAGATACTTTAAAGTCTATGAAATCAACAACGAATAAATTCGTAAACGCATTGTACATTCTGCAGAGAATGTTTCAACTGATCTTCGCACCTACGCTTATGATCGGAAGTACGGTCGTATGGGATATAAACCGAAGATTTGATTCAATGAAGGATTTCTTAGTAGGAAGACGCAGTGTGTCATCTTGAATGGAGAGTTATCGTCGGAAGTAGAATTATCTTCAGGTGAACTACAGATAAAATGACCTGATGCAGCTATCTTTAATGAAGTACTGTCTTAATAAAAAGCTGCAAAAATATTCAGTCTGATAAGATTTCAATATGTTCATAAATGCACAACAGTGCACTTCACAAAATGAAAATGAAAATACGTAGCATTCTATGATTACAATAGCAATGAGACGCAGTTGTAATCAGCCCAGTCCTACAAATAGCTAGGTGTAACACTTGGTAGGAGCATGAAACGGAACGATCACGTACGTTGAGTAATAGTTAAAGTACATGGCAGACTTCGGTTTATTGGTAGGATGCCACAGGAAGGATCACTAAACGAAGAAAACTGCTTGCAGGACACTCGTGGATCTATCATAGAATGTTCCTCAAGTATGTGAGACCCGTGACAAATGCGTCTTGCTGGGGCTGTTGACCGTATACTAACAAGCGCGACATGAACAGTTACATGTCTGATGGAAGAGCGTCACGGAGATGCCGAAAATACTGAACTGGAAGATGCTTGAAGAAAGACGCAAAGTATTCCAAGAAAGCCTACTTACAAACCTTCAACAAACAACTTCGAGTAAGAAATTTACAAAAATACTACAACCACCTACGTATCCCTCCTGTAGGGATCGCGAAGACAAGATTAGACTAATAACAGAGCGTAAGAGGTGTTCAAACGACCATTCTTCCCACGCGGTATTCGTGAATGGTACGAAAAGAAGCCCTTTCAATGGCACAGTGGAAAATAATCTCTCTCAATCACTTAACTGTGGTTTATTGAGTTTAGAAATGTATTTCGCTATGCCATAGTATCGTCTTATATGTGATGAACCTCCAAACATTTACGTAGTAGCCGGCCGGGGTGGCCGAGCGGTTCTAGGCGCTCAAGTCTGGAACTGCGTGACCGCTACGGTCGCAGGTTCGAATCCTGCCTCGGGCATGGATGTGTGTGATGTCCTTAGGTTAGTTAGGTTTAATTAGTTCTAAGTTCTAGGCGACTGATGACCTCAGAAGTTAAGTCGCATAGTGCTCTGAGCCTATATTTACGTAGTATCAAAGCCAAAAAGATAAAAATCACAAAACACATGGCCTTAAAATTAAGCAGACAACAGTTTTCTTAATTGCTTAATAAATCATGAAGAAAGTCTCGAACTAGATTGTTATAAAAGCAATTAGCAAACAATAGATGAACACTTGTGAGCAATACATCGAGTTAAATCTGGAAGACACCAAATACGCAGGAAAATACATGTACAAAATAATTATTTAATATTTATTTCCCCATTTGCATTCTTAACGACGTGATAGGTTTTTAATTTGTCATATAAATAATTCACTAACATCAGTTTTACTTACTTTCACTTCATACTACAGACAAGTTTTTAATATACACGTTCTCACGCACCAGATGCCTAACCAACACTAACATAATCTGAGTTACTCCACTAGTTTAGTTTTCTCTCTTACTTCCTTTAAATTAGTGCCATACATGAAGATGGTCACCTGCACCTAAAAAAGGTTGTGATACACTGCTATAGTCCTAAACTTTGCAACTTGCATAATGCATTTAAACAATTTTTTCAATTATTTTATCGGATTGTACCTATTTAGGTATAACTGTGATCACTCTGCCTCCTAATAGGCGAACTTCCGATGCCATCACTAGCAATGCATAGTGTTATGCTACATAGTCTAAGACAACGCCTACCAACAGTTTAAATTTACTAAATTTACTGTTAGAAAACCCTTACATTAACATCCACTACCATCCTCACAACACCATCAGTGCAAACTGACAATTCTCGCCAAATTATATCAGCAGTGACATCCAGTTCATATCTGGAAATTCCAGGTCCCTGTCGACGGTCCCGCCGCTCCTGCCACACCACTTGATCAGCGTGGTATGTCCACTGGACGATGAACACCCCGCCGTAACATTTCTGTAATTGTTGTTCACTGCACTGTACTTAATTTCATTGCCTTGCAAAGTCATGCTGCTCTTTCCTGGATAACAAACAATGTCCCGTGACATTAATGCGACCACCTGTCAAATGCCGCGTGACACGTTGCACTTTCCTGCTGGTAGACGCCATCGTGCCGAGGAAACATAGTTCCCAATGATAGACACATACTTAACTTGGTTCATTGTGCCTTCCAGAATGACGAGATCACTCAGGGAATGCCCTCTAGCCTAGACCCTTCCGACTATGGTTGCAGCGTGTTTGCCTCCACATGTTTCACACTGGACGCACCAAAGGCAATATGTCCGATGGAGCATCAACGTGATTCATCTGGAAAGGCCACCTGTAGCCACACAGTGGACGTCCAGTTGCGGTACTGATGTGCGAATTCCAGCCTTCGTCACCGATGGACAGCAGCCAGCACGAGTGCTTGAACTACGAGGGGCATTTGAAAAGTCCGTGCAAAGTCCGAGAGATGGCACCACCGGCGCCTATCGAGGTCATGTTTAGTTAGTAGCAACTTTGGAAAGAGCGCACACCAAGTTTCAGCCATATTAGTCTATTTCTTTGTGGTTTGCATTCGTGTGAATCAAGGAAGTCGTGTGATTGTCAAAAAATGGACAAAAAAGAGTTTCGTGTGGTGATTAAACATTACTTTATGAAAGGCAAAACGCCTTAGAAGACTAACGAGCAACTTGATAAACATTGCGGTGACTCTGAACCTTCGATTAGAACAGTTTACAAGTGGTTTCAAAATTTTCGGAGTGGCCATAATGGCACAGGTGATGCTGAACGTTCTGGACGCCCTGTGGAGGTTACGACTCCAGAAATCATTGATAACATCCATGATATGATGATGGATGACAGACGAGTTAAGGTGCGTGAGATTGCTAGTGCTGTGGGTATCTCGAGTGAACGGGTACATAATATTTTGCATTCACATTTGGACATGAGAAAGCTATCCGCAAGTTGGGTTCCGCGATTGCTCACGCTTCACCAAAAACGGAATCGTGGGAAGTGTGGCCAGGATGGTTTGCAGCTGTTCAGGAAGAATCCGCAGGACTTTAAGCGTCGTTTCCTCACTGTCGATGAACGTGGATACATATTATACTCCTGAAACCATACAACAATCTAAACAATCGGTTACCAAGGGAGAATCTGCACCAAAAAAGACGAAGACCATTCCTTCGGCCTGAAGGGTTATGGCGATTGTCTTTTGGGATTCGCAAGGGATATTCCTCATCGACTATCTGGAAAAGAGTAAAACTATTACATGTGCATATTATTCATCGTTATTGGACTGTTTGAAAACTGAGCTGCAAGAAAAACGCCGGCGATTGGACCGTAAAAATGTCCTTTTTCCATTACGGCAATGCACCAGCACACACGTAAGCAGTTGTGGTCGCAA
The DNA here is from genome assembly GCF_023898315.1 of Schistocerca nitens. Classification (NCBI taxonomy): domain Eukaryota; kingdom Metazoa; phylum Arthropoda; class Insecta; order Orthoptera; family Acrididae; genus Schistocerca; species Schistocerca nitens. The sequence continues at coordinate 942,904,455 of NC_064616.1, read as the reverse complement.
TATTAATGGAAATAGGATTCCAACTCGTTCCACATTCCCCCTATTCTCCAGACTTGGCTCCCTCGGACTACTGTTTGTTCCCCAATTTGAAGAAATGGCTGGCGGGACAAAGATTTTATTCAAACGAGGAGGTGATTGCAGCAACTAATAGCTATTTTGCAGACTTGGACAGTTCCTATTATTCGGAAGGGATCAACAAATTACAACAGCGTTGGACGAAGTGTATAAGTCAAAACAGAGATTATGTCGAAAAATAAAAAAGGTTTACCCAAAACACGTAAGTAGTTTTTATTTTTGTACGGACTTTTCAAACACCTCTCGTAGGCGCCCGCTGGTAAGGACCACACGCAGCAACGTTCGCTGTACGTCCGTTGAGGAGATGCTGTTGGTAGCCCTTTCGTTCATTTGGAAGGTCAGTTGCTCAACAGCTACACTTCTGTTCGCCCATATACATCTCCGCAGCCGTCGTTCACCTCTGTCATCTGTGACCCGTGGTGCATCACAGTTGCCTCGGCGCCGGTTTTAGATACTGCCAGTTTGCTATCCACGATATAGTTTAAAGCCGAAAAGATTCCAGACTTAGCCGTTTCGCTAATTCTTTCCCACCTGGCTCGAAAGTCAATGATCATGCCATTATGGATGTCAAATAAATCGCTCTGTTCCCGCATTACAACGAATGCAGTGTTTTCCGCCTCTCCCCGACACGTATTCTACATTTTCATCTACATCTACACAGAGACTCCGCAAGCTACCGTACGGTGCATGGCACTGAATACTCCTCCTTTCCTGTTACAGTCGCAAACAGAGCGAGGGAACCACGACTGACTGTAAGCCTCCTCACGAGCCATAATTTCACTTACCTTATCTGCGTGGTCCTTACGTCAAGTGTACATTGGCGGCAGTAGACCTGTTCTGCATTCAGCTCCAAATGCTAGTTGTGTAAACTTTCTCAAAAGCGTTCCTCGAAAAGGACGTCGCTTTCCTGTCCAGGATTCTCATTTCAGTTCCTGAAGCATCTATGTAGTACTTGTATTCTCCTCGAACCTAACGGCAGCAAAACTAGCACTCCGCCTCCGAACTGCTTCGATGTCTTCCTTTAATCCGACCTGGTGTGGCCTTCACTACTACAATCCCTACGTGCTCGTTCCACTTAATATCGCTTTACAACGGCACGCAAAGACATTTAATCGATGTGACTGAGAAAAGCAGCACAATAGTAATGCTGTATTCAAACTTCACAGGATTGTTTTCCAACTCATCTGCATTAACTTACGTTTTTCTATATTTATAATTAGCTGTCATTCGTCATACCAACTAGAAATTTTGTCTGTCATCTTGTATCCTCCTACAGCCACACAATATAGTACCTTCCCGTACCCCAAAGCATCGTCAGCAAACAGCCACAGATTGCTGCTCGGCCATTCCGCCAGATCATTCATGTATACAAAAAATAGCAGCGGTCCTATCACACTCCCATGAGGCACTCCGAACGATACCTTTGTCTCTGATGAACACTCGCTGTCGAGGACAACGTACTGTTACTTACGAAATCTGCGAGCCACTCACATATGTGGGAGCCTGTTCCATATGATCGTACCCTCTGCAGTGGGGCCACCGAATCAAATGCGTTTTAAAAATCTAGAAATATGGTATCTGCCTGTTGCCCTTCAACCATAGTACGCAGGATAGCATGCGAGAGAAGGTCAAGCTGAGTTTCGCACGAGCGACGCTTTCTAAAATCGTGCTGATTCGTGGACAGATGGTCCTCCATCTCACGGAAATTTGTGATATTGGAACTGAGAATCTGTTTAAGAAGACTGCAGGAAACTGATGTTACAGATATTGGTCTGTAATTTTACCGTCAGTTCTTCTATCCTTCTTATACGCAGGAGAGATTCGGTATAAATGCGAAATGTAATGGACCAATGTAAAACGGAATTAGTCCGGACATGGCCACTTATTTGCTTTCAATTCTTTCAGTTGTTTTCCTACGCCGGGATGTTGATTACTATGTCCTCCATATCGGAGTCTGTGCGATGTTCGGACGACGGTGTGATACTACGATTCTCCTGTGATGTGTACGGGACGTCTGAAGGTGCCCCAAGGTAGATGGAGGAACTGTGACAGTACAAACAAATTAATGATACTCAAACATAAACTTTATTGCGCTGCGATACTTAAGTTGTACAGTAACTCGTTATATGTGCTTGCTGACAGATACAACTAAGTAGCGGCTTGTCAAGGAGTGTGTTAGCGAATATAATTTCAACAAGACTATGTCCTCCCTGGGCGTCGTACTGTCAACCACAATAGAAAACACGTGACCACTTGTAGACTAAGTCTCACACGCCGATCTCTATTACGGACAGTAGCAACGAACTGCAACCCTGGAACCTTATACCAGAAGTATCGCACTCAACGCCGAAGATGAAGCGTCCGTTCCTGCCTGTGGCCGCCGCTCATCACAACGTAGAATTCCATCTTATTGGCGGCGGCACGGAGATTGCGAACATCAAAGCGCCTCCCGTGGCGCCAGTCGGAAACTGTCTCAGCGCGCCAGCTCCGTTTGCGTCCATAAGCGAGGACACAACGTCCTGCGTGAAGGGCTTACTTAAACACTAAATTTAAAACTTGGGCTTTTTTCTACTGTCACACCACGATGATCAACGAGTGACACGATAAAAGCCTTAGACAAGTTACGCGATTTTCCTTAGTAACAGAATTTTCTCAGGTTCGCGGGAAGAACTGACCTCTCGAGTGTCCTTTGTAGGTACCGATATAAAGTCAACGCCGTCTGCCGATCAGAGTCCCACCATCCTCCAGTCGTAGTTCTGAGGAGATTTCATGCTTTTTCACATCTAGTGATGATTTTTCAGATGTGATGAGCGATCTTAATGTACCATAGATAATCATCCTAAGGTACTGTGTTGTTTTCGCAGAAGGGAAATTACGTTGTGCGAGTTGGATTGTTTAGGGAAGTGGAATCCTGTGACGAGTAAAGATCGTTAGAGTAGACTTACCATCAGAGAGTACGAATCCACTATTTGCCCACCACTCATGCAGAGATATAAGAGCGGTGCGCATTTTCAGATGACAAGACTGAATCCCGATAACTTTTTACTAGCGTCACTCTGCATTCTTACATCATCATAATAGTTGTGCCAAGGCAATAGTTGCAGTAATTATTTGTCTTGGTGCAGAGGAACTATGGCAACATCATGATGGCATGGACACTAAAAGCTCTGGGATATCTGGAAAGGAACAGTAGATGTCCTAGTAAAGCGAGAATCTCAGCGTGGAACCATCAGATATGATAAAATCCTTCTCAAAGATATGATATCCATGCTGAAAAAGCGGTTGCCATCGGAGCGGCAAGGGGAATGGTTGCAGATATCTAAAATAAAAGGAAGTCACTGCGCTCTAATTCATCCCACGATTCCGAGAGTACCGTGCTATAATAAGATACAAACATCGAGGAACTTCATGATAGTTATAGCACAGATGAGATTTAATCATTATAAGTTAAACAAACACCTCTATCGACTCAACTTAAGTGCCACCCCACTGTGTGTTTGCGGAGAGGAAGAAGATCCAAAGCATATATTCCTATAATATTCTGGGAACACGTATCGCGTAAACCTACTTACCAGTAATCTTTGAGGTCTTGGTCATCATTCTCCAGCAGCCTCCAAACATTGTTAGCATCCAAAGATATAGAACCGTATAAAATACTATATGTTCATCAACAATGCCAAAATCCAGGATACCTCCTTGTACTCTTGGTAATTACAACATCAGAAAACCAAAGCGCAATTAGCTGACTATATTCCCACGTGCTGTTCAGCAGGATATGGAACACTCATCCTATAAATATATGTCATTATGTAGCTGCTACATTAATGTGTCTTAATACTGATGTATCTATACATATGACTGTAATACCCAAATCTGGTGGTTGTATACTGTTTCCATGTTCTGTATACATGACACTTTGAGACCTGCACAAATATTCAAGTCTCTCTTCACAACTTTTCAAACAGTTCTTACAGGGCATATAAAACATTTTATTGCTGATTTAGGTACATAGTCATTAATATGGATTGCATTACGATTATCCCAAATGTGTACATATGTTTGTGCATCATCTTCTATTGTCTTACTACTGCGATTCTTATAGCATACTGCCTATGTGTACCCTGTTCAACATTTTCGTTTTCTTTACTCGTCTCAGTATACTGTGGATTTCAAAATTGTTTCATGACACAATCTGTTTTTTGTTAAGCATATGTAACTACGTACCAGAGTATAACTTAAACTAATTTGTACTCTGAATTGCCAAACGAACTGTAGCCTAATACCTCCATTGTTTAGATGGCTGTATGGGAACGTTTCGAATGCCAATAAAAAAACAAAAGATACAAATCAAAAATTTAAGAAAAATGAGGATGGCCTCAGAACCCAAGAGACAGGCGTCGGTGGTTCTGACTTGGACCGCACCCTGCACGCTCGATAGCGGCCATCAAGGCCTCATCCACGCATCGGACGTGCCTATCCCTCCCCCCCCCCCTTCCTTTCAAGCTGACATACTGTGTTCCCATAGGCTTTTTTTCCAACACTGAACACACTTTCCTTAAGGGGCTCCATAATATGCTTCACGTTCGAGCTCCCAATAACTAGCTAACCCCTGCCCCAGAATGCCTGCTCGGACGCTGCTAAAGGAACAGCCACCTGTACACTCACAAGGCGAATATGCAAGGCCAGGCGGCCTGTCTCCACATTGGTCCTCCGCCTCGAGCGACAAGAACACATTACTACCTGCAACTTACTTTCCTTTGAGGGTGGATCCACCACGTCGGGTTGAGTAGGAGGTACCTCAGCAGCAGAGACTGCGGGTGAAAAAAGATACGCAGATTCGGTTTTGTGTTGCATATAATTGAGCATATGTACCCTCAATATGTCCCAGGATGAATGGTCAGTATTCAGGGATATGACAGAAACATTCATTTACAGTAAAAATCTTCATATGGTCGGAAGCCCTATCCAAATGATATCCGAGACAGACATATTTAATGTACATTTGTTTCTAGATCAGTGACACACATCTATGTGTCTTACCCTAACCGCTGTATTGGTCCCAGTAATACAATTAACTGGCCTCCAAAATCGTCAGCTCATAGGCCATTGGTCTGTTGTTTATGAGGTTTCATGAAGACTGTGGCGTATAAACGAAATGTGAATACGGAAGGTGAACTGCTTGGTCGCATTATGGATACTGCTGCCCTAATCAGGGAACCTACAGAAGCACTCAGACCAGCAACACAATATGTTCCCCCAATAGTGCATAGATGAATTGTGGTTGGGTTATTCGAAGATTTGAATATTTATTTTGAACTGTAGAACAGTTGTATGGTAACGTCAGCGATAATGCTGAGAGGTGAATGTGTTAAAAATACGTGTTTTTCAATTCATACTGTGTAGAATACATTTTGTAGCGCATGCTAACTGTTGTACATGTGTAAACTTCACAATTTGTTGAATAATACAGAAAGAAAACGCATTAAATAGGTCATAAATCTATATCAAGTTTTGTTACTTCAAATGATCCTTCCTGTAATATCCCCAAAAGTAGTGGGACTACCTTCGTTCTGCTCCACTCCCCGTTGTTGCCAAATTTATTCAAGATGGGGGCGATGACGTCATCCATGATGGCGGATTTTCACGGGAAAATAGGCCAATTGGGGTATGTCCATTAACTTAATCGCCAAAAAATAGCGAAAAGTTTGAATTTTGTCGGGAAAATATGTCAATTGGACTATGTCCAATAACTTAACCTGTTTTGGACTAGAAAGACAGCCAATCCACAATGGGCGGGAGACCGAAAGGCACGCGTTTAAGCTCACGCAGGCTGGCGTGAGGTCTGGAACAGGACACGGAATGAATACTAGCAAATAAAGTACGTAGCTTCTGGAATACTTAACTTTAATCCATAATTGGTGAACATCGGTCTGACGGTACATGCATCACAAGATAAACAGAAATTGATAATGGCGCCTTGCTAGGTCGTAGCAAATGACGTAGCTGAAGCTTATGCTAACTATCGTCTCGGCAAATGAGAGCGTATTTGTCAGTGAACCATCGCTAGCAAAGTCGGCTGTACAACTAGGGCGAGTGCTAGGAAGTCTCTCTAGACCTGCCGTGTGGCGGCGCTCGGTCTGCAATCACTGACAGTGGCGACACGCAGGTCCGACGTATACTAGCGGACCGCGGCCGATTTAAAGTGTGGTGTCTGGCTGAGACACCACATAACCCACCAGACAAAATTGGCGCGAAATTCAAATTCCAACAGGACAATGCTCTAAAACTGTATTTCTCTTCATTATTATTCATTATCATTTATTATTATTGTTTATTATTATTGGCCTACCTCCGCTAGAAAATTCGCGCCAAATTCAAAATCCAACACGATAATGGCTGCAAAACTGTACTTGTCTTTATTATTATTCATTATCATTCATCATTTACTATTATTTATTGTTTATTATTGGTCTGCCTCCACTAGAAAATTGCGCCAAGTTCAAATTCCAACATGACAATGTATCGAAAACTGCACTTCTATTTTTTATTATTATTATCACTTATTATTATTTATTCAAGATGTCCGATTTTCGCGGCGAGAAAGCTATTTGCGTTACATCCATAACAAAAATCTATCACACGTTCAAATCCCAACACCATAATCGATCACACGTACGAAATATTCGACATCCTACGAACTTCCGCGGTCACTTATCTTTTTTCACTGCTAACCTATCAAAATCGCGTCAAATAATAAAGTGCACTTATAGTAATATAAGTCACATCCTTTGATTTTGCAGGGGGAAAGGGACCGAAGTCTATTTCTAGCAGTACGGTCATTACTTGTTCTCCAATACAATCAAAAATGGTTGAAATGGCTCTGAGCACTATGGGACTTAACATCTATGGTCATCAGTCCCCTAGAACTTAGAACTACTTAAACCTAACTAACCTAAGGACATCACACAACAACCAGCCATCACGAGGCGGAGAAAATCCCTGACCCCGCCGGGAATCGAACCCGGGAACCTGGGCGTGGGAAGCGAGAACGCTACCGCACGACCACGAGTTGCGGGCTCCAATACAATCAGTACACATCTTCGAGATGGCAGCAACACCCAGTGCAGTCGCCACGGCGTCCGCGCTCCAGCTGAATTACTTCAAATCGTCGCCAACCCCTGGCCCCGCCGGCCAACCGGCCAGCGCGCGGACCGCTGCTGACGCCTGTCACGTGAAGCGGCTGCTCGCGCGCCGGACTGGCGGCGCGCTCCAGCGGTCGTACGCTGCGGGGGCCCGCGCTTGCCGGTGGACCAGCGATCGCTCCCACGTCGTAAACATGTTTTTGCTGGACATGGCTTGAACCTGCCCATGCAGACGTCACACCCCGTATCCGTTCATCACGTGTTCAACATAGAACGCACTGCCACACTTTTGACGTTAAATTTGTTTTCCTGTACAGGTTCGAACGTGTCGAAGCAGACGTCACACAACAGTCGGTCAGTTGCCGATCCAGCACGTGGCCGACAGAGAACGCACTACCACACATTCGTCGTAAACATGTTTTGCTGCACAGCTTGGAACCAGCCCATGCCAACATCAGACCAGGCGGTCCAGAACGTGTGTTCCCCACGAAGTCCGTCTCTAACTTAACAGATCAGGTGAATTATTCAGTCGACATAGTGCTATTATCTCATCGAAATTCGTCTCGAAAATACACGCGCGTGTGCGTGAACCATCGCTTGCCCCAACCTGCATACCTCCGCAATTTAACCTAATACAAAGTTCACATCACTACATTATTAAATTGGTCAATTAATTAACCTCACTGCTGCGGAAAGCGCCACGTCCACCTGGACTTCGAATCAAATAGTTAAAGTCTCTACCACGATCCTCAACCGACCGCCACATCCCCTTACCAATCCATGTTCATGCACTGGGCTTCATTAACCTTTACTAACGTACATTAACTTATATGACATTTTCTCTATAGAAATAAGTGAACTTTGAATTTTGGCGGTCACTTTGTGTTTCGCTACCAACATACGAAAATTGTGGCAAACAAAGCTCACCTCCACTAAGCTGTCACCCGACCGCCACCTCCTCCTAGGGACTGGTGGTAAAAGGACTCAGCCTGCACTAGACTGATCGAGAGAAGAATGACTTCATTTTATTTGCCAGCACTTTATTTATCGGTTAATTATATTTATCACAGAATACACACTCTGACATGTCCCAATGAATACAGACCTGCAAACCACTCCTACATAACTCATGTATAAGGCTCTACACACACGCTTGCTAATTGTGAACCGTCAAAAAAGTCACTGCACAGCCTACAGACATGTGAAGCACACCTAAATAATTCAAAACATTTACGCCTATAGAACCGAACAACTCTTAATTTGTCTAAATAATAATCCATCTAAAATACCCTGCTCGCTCATCGTCAACTTCTCAAAACCATACACCAGTCTTTATTTAAACAATTAGAGAGAGACAGCACCACCACCCTCTGCATTCGCCACTCAGTCCACAGTCCAACTAACTTAGTGCACAGAACCATCGACACTGGACACCCGCCTGACATCAGATCATTACCCAAGTACAGTTATCCATTATGTCGGCAAACAGCGTGTTCTCCACTAGGTCTAGCACTCAGTCCCACCACCAGGCTACTCTTTTACCTTTTTTCTTGACGTAAACCAAGATCCTCTGCTTTAAAATTGCTCAAAAACCACTCAGAATGCGCTGGGCTGCTCGGGGAAGTAAGGAAGGACTGCACTAAATTTATTTTGAGCCCTTTTATTAAGTCATGGAGTATATTTGTCACACAGTCACAAAACACCCACACTGATATGCCTGTGGTCATGTGACACAGCCCACAAACACTTAAAAAACTCCTAATTTCACCACACAATTTCAAACTGCTCTTAAATAATGCAGCACACAATTTCAGCAGACGAACTCCGTACTCTTAAACCCTCCAAATAACGCACAGCACAGTCCACACACATGCTCGCAAAATAGTGCAACAGACGCGCCCAAACACCCTCACACAACACCCTGCCCCCAGCTGCCAAACCGACCAAAAGTCTCTGGTCGGCCTCCCCCAAACATGACCTCGTCACTGTCGCATTCGCGCCTAACACCGGAGAAATTCATATCAACTATGCTCCGAAGATTACGCTCTAAGGCAGGCCTCAAGCATGTACGGTGGGTGGGAGGGGGTCCAGAGCGTCCAGCCAAGTTCAGCTTCCGTTCGCTCGTGACAGCCGACCAGAAAGGGCACTCTCCTCTCACACAATTGAAAGCTGCATTGTTCTTCTCATGTACACCGTAGGCGTCTCTCAGGTCTGGACCTGTCTTCACGTCTATTGTGAGAATAGCCTATAACTCGTTGACACACACGATTAATGCAGCCTCGAAAACAGTTACTACACGCCTGCTCACTAAAAAAACTGCCAAGTCAACCTCTTGGAAATTGTGTATTATACCACAAATAGGTAACGCTCTCTTTCTACATGTCTCATCTTCTGCGTGCATGGAAATTCACCCTACAACATAACCTCTTTATCAACATAACAGCCAGCCGAGCGGTTGAAAGCGCTAGTCTGGAACCACGCGATTGCTACGGTCGCAGTTCCGAATCCTGCCCCGGGCATGGATGTGTGTGATGTTCTTAGGTTGGTTAGGTTTTATTAGTTCTTAGTTCTAGGGGAATGATGACCTCAGAAATTAAGTCCCATTGTGCTCGGAGCCATTTTTTTCAACATAACAACTTGTCCTATTGCTCCCTAACGTTTCAGCCCTCATGCCCTCAACATATGCAGATGATGCAGATGACCCCTCCTATATCCCACCACACAGTCAATCAAGAATTCTTATTTTCTCTTATCTAATTGAACCGCTGAATTTGTGATCACTTCCGTATCGAAGTACTATCCAGCTTTTTCTTTTCTTTCTGGCGCTTTCTGTTGTTATTTTACAGAGATCGCTAAATTGCACGCACAGTCCCCTCAATCTATACCTCCCTCACGATACGACACACACAATTATCATCTCAATTCATCGCATAACATAAACGATCATGACATAACATCTTGTTATGTGTTCTAAAATGAACTGTAAATGTAGCACAGACTGATGCACTGTTTACAGAGTTAGTGACGGAATGAGTTGTAATTTCCACATGTCGCATGCTGCTGCTTTGCGTTTATCCGGCTCCTTGTAGGATGTATCCCCCACTAGTAAGTATCATTTTATGTAGACATTATGCAGGCATCGTATAATTTGTGAACTGTGATCGAATGTGAACAGTGGACACTATACGTCTCTGCAAAGCTATATTGTGCTCGTATCATGAACAGGAAATGTGTTACTATTCGATAAGACAGTTCAGCGTATAGAAACTCTGAAGAACGATGTATGTTTCATAGGAGTGAAAGGTTTTCGATGTAATATTATAGCCAGTTTTTAAGTGCAGAAAGTCGTAGTCTTAGGACTGTATGTGTTTATGTTCTCTATCTTACGAATACCTTCCAAGTACAGATCCTAGACTCTAGACCAGGGCTTAACAACTGGCCGATTTTGAGCGCGAGTACTCGCGTCTGCTCAGGCATTGCTCGCGAGCAGCTGCAAGGTCGTGGAGTAGGGAGGGAGGGGAGGGAGGGGAAATGCGCGCGCACGTTTGAATGTGATCTCGTGTTAGCAGATTTAACCAGCCAGCTGAATGCTTTGAACATTTTACTACAAGGTAAAGATCTGCTAATTACTCACTTCATAGATCGAATACGAGCTTTTAAAATGAAATTGACACTTTGGGTGAGTCAGCTGGAAACAGGAAACCTAGCTCATTTTCCTAAATTATAATCCGTGCAAGATGTTCAAAAAGACTGTGAACGTTATTCACATAGTTTAGTTGATCAGCGCTTTCAAGATCTGACAGCACTAAACAGTGATTTTGATCTGTTCTCTCCATATTCAGCGAATATGTAAGAGATTCGTCCTGACCTGCAGCAAGAAATTATTGACCTGCAGTGTGACAGAGATTACAGAGGCAAATTTCAGAACAAGACATTTTGGAATTCTACAGACACTTCCCTCAGGATAGATTTCCTCGTTTGCACAAACTGGCGGCTACAATAATATCAATGTACGGTTCCACGTATGTTTGTGAACAACTGTTCTCTGCAATGAAATGTAACAAGACGCGCCTGAGAAACGCATTGTCTGATCGAAATTTAAACTGCACGCTGCGCCTAAAATGCACAAGAACAATTACTCCGAACATAGACTCAATTGTAAAGGGCAAAAAGTACAAGATAATCGAGAATCCCACACTTGAGTGACACCTTTTATTGTGTAACAGTTCACAAATTAATGCGAATGTAGAGGCATACACTAAGCTAATAAAATTATGTGGCATGTGTACATTCTCCTTTATTTGTTTCATTTGTCGCAGTAATAATTCGTGAGTGATATCCCTGCAGGTGGCCGCGGATTTACATTGACTGGCGGCAGCTGTTGTGTGCACCACGTGACTCTCCCCACTCTCCGCTCTGGTCCGGTAGTGGGGGTAGCGTGCTCGCGCTGCTCCGTGCTCGCGCCTTGCTGCTCACAGCTTGCTCCGCGAGCACGTATGTTGTGAAGCCCTGCTCTAGAACAATAATTTTGAGTTGATAGCTTCGTTGATTTAGGTAAAAATGTATCCACCCAATTCGTCTCGAACTCCATCGTGTACAAAAATTAGTCTTGTCTTGTTCTTCTGAACTTCGCACTTGGATGGGTTGGGGCATGGAGAGCTATATTCATTCACAAGACGTGGAGTGTAGCGCTCTTCTTCTGATAGCTTGGAGATTCAAATGGCCCTGAGCACTATGGGACTACCGAGCGAGGTGGCGCAGTGGTTAGCACACTGGACTCGCATTCGGAAGGACGACGGTTCAATCCCGTCTCCGGCCATCCTGATTTAGGTTTTCCGTGATTTCCCTAAATCGCTACAGCCAAATGCCGGGTTGGTTCCTTTGAAAGGGCACGGCCGATTTCCTTCCCCATCCTTCCCTCACCCGAGCTTGCGCTCCGTCTCTAATGACCTCGTTGTCGACGGGACGTTAAACACTAATCTCCTCCTCCTCCTCCACTATGGGACTCACCATCTGTGGTCATAAGTCCCCTAGAACTTAGAACTACTTAAACCTAACTAACCTAAGGACATCACACACATCCATGCCCGAGGCAGGATTCGAACCTGCGACCGTAGCAGTCTCGCGGTTCCTGACTGAGCGCCTAGAACCGCTAGACCACCGCGGACGGCTACTTGGAGATTAATTCTCTAGCGGTGCTGCAGGGTGTGTTGGTCAGTGTCTGTATGAGGTTGGTCTTTTACCCCAAGACGGGAAGAATGCTCTGTGACTCCCGTACGCTGAGAGATAGATCGTAAATTAAACACCATGCTCGAAGTGTTACAAATATGTAGAGCGTTGTCTGATGTACTTTGATTATGTATGTGTTCGAGAATTAACGATGAATGCACGTACTGAACAGTAATCTACCCACATTCGCAGTCATACTCGCTAAGTGATGTAAAAGGGGCGGTTTAGCTGTGATACTGAAATTGGGGGGCTATGCTGTCACATCAATTATCGGTGCTGAACTTAGTGTAAAATTCTTCCCACTATCAAGTCTGTTGCTTAATATTACCGTACATCGAAGGTGTCTTTTCCATCACATCCACGCATCGGTTACCGCATAATAATTGAGTGACATAGCTTGTTTGAGTTGGGGGAGAAGTTCTGTGGGTGGGAGACAACTTCTGGGGGTTTCAGGCAGCTAAACAGCGATCGCGTACATGAGTGCAAAATTACCAATAACTCGAAATGGAAGGCCGAGCCATCATGTGTTCCGTCATGGCGACATATGAACTTAAATGTAGAGGTCATGAAAGACTTTCACACGGTAGTTTGGAAACCCCCCACAACGCTGCCAAGCTCTTCTACTTTCTTTATGTTGTAAGTGTGTTTTATTAAAAATAATTCAGTGTTATGCTATCGGTGGTAAAAATATGATTTAGATAGTGTGATGTCCAGTTTTCTGTGAGAGGTCGTGGATCAGAGCGTCTTAATGCCAGTTTAGAATGTGACATAGAGGTCGAAGTCGTGGCAGAAAAAAAGAAATGTTTGGCAGTGTACAAATCGCGTTAGAAAACAGTGTTTCAAACAAATAAACAGGGCCACAGTGGGTGTTTCTTGCGATTTACAGTATAGTACGTGGGATACGATCATTCTCCTAGGTTAGAGATGATGAAACTTCAAACTACCCTCTGTAGTGTATCAATAAGTGTGTATTTAATAGGTTTGTTCGACCCAGGGAGCAGTAGCGGCCACAGCGGCCGGCTGCATTCTTTAAGAGCAGTTTGCTATTGTGTTGTGAAACTAGGAGTTTTTTTTAAGTGTTTGTGGGCTGTGTCACATAACCACAGGCATATCAGTGTGGGTGTTTTGTGACTGTGTGACAAATAAATTCAGTGAGGGGCGAAGTATGCCGTTAGGGCTGCACGCTGTGCTATTCTGGGAAGCATTGCGAAATCTCTCGCTCTCTCTATCTCCCTCTCTCTGTCTCTGTCTCTCTCTCCTCGCTGGACCCCGAACGCAGCTTTGCATCAACGCGCGAGTAATGGCGTCTATGTGAGTTCTATATCGGATGAAGTTATTTGAGCTTATATAGTTGTTAATTTTTGTCTGCTGGGGGGTAGAGAACAACGATGGCAGGACGTTGGACTAATAGACTTGAATGCATGTGGATCTGTAGTATTTGTATGTAGTTTGGGGACGCAGCAGAATGCACGCATTTCCGCCGAATGGTCAAAACACGGTCCTGTCACAGTAACTCAGTTAGCTCTGTTTCTAGACGGGGTGCAGAAGGTGCTGAATATGGCTTTGTCCGACTTCTTTTCAGTCCCGACTTAAAATGGTATGACCACATGTGCAAAGCTGTATAAATGGGAGCAGTTGCAAGATGTGTAGGGACTGACTAAGACCACATTGGATTTTTACTGTAGCAGATAGGTTCGAGAAAGGTGACTCATTTCGAGATATGATTCACTTGTGGCTGTGATCTTTCTTAATGAGTCATCGTCTTTAACTCAGTGGATATATAACAGAACGTCTCACATGGTATCGAGACAGAATACGTTACACATACTGGATAAATATCTAGCGGCGTGAGGGAGTTGCAAATACCGGTCACATACGGTACTTGCGTAATCAACTGACGTGATGACAGAGCCCTCTGTTGACTGTGGAACTAAAAACATTTGAACTTAACGCCATTTTTGTTAGGTAGCCCAATTGCATCATCTTCCGCCAAAATTCAAACTTTCCGCCAAAATCCGCCGACTTGAATGACACCCTCTGCTGGTATGGGTACTAAGCCAGTTGGACTCCGGACCTCGTGGCGAACACACGTGTATGATATAAATAATAATAAATGGTAATAAATAATAATAAATAACTGAGGCAGCTGTCCAAATGCGGAGACCTGTTGGAGTGTTGTGATGTGTAAGAGTTAACATAGCATTCCTCTAGGCGACCGAATAGCGAAGTAATAGTTAGTATGTGTTGGGCTGCTTTGGTGATCCAAGTCAGAATTCGAGAAGATTATCGATTTGGGTTTGAGTGTTATTCGATGGGATGTAGATTGTTCGGTTGACTCCTTCTGCACATTTGCTGCCTTTATTTAGTTGATTGAAGATTGATTGTGGTGTTTTCGATAACCGCTTGTCTGTTCTCTAGAACTGGGAAGGACCTAAGTTGACCTGTAAATTATAGCGAAGATCTCGAATATGTCACATGACTGAAAACGGTATTCTAGAGTGGAAATATCATACTTTCTTATGTTTCTTTATAGTTAGTGAGTGGTTTACAGCATGCTGCACATCGATAAAGTTCGGGGTTTGTAGAGAATTAATTTGAAGTATATATCTTGGGAATTTTGATGAACAAGCGATCGGTAGGGTGTAGCCTAGTGGCTGGTATTGAGAAGTACAGCTAAAATTGTGTAATATTATGGAGAAAGTACGTGTGTTCTTGTAGACTATGAGTCTGGGGATATTTGTAGAAAAGCGAACAAACAAGGAAGGAGAGACAGTAATGCTTTTGTGCTGACGGGGATAGTGATCCCCCATTTTGGGGAACAGTTCTGAGAGTGTGTTCGGTACGCTGATGTAAAAGGGGACACTAGCGCAGAGTGTCGAGTGTGTAGAAAGAAAGAGCAGGTTGACGGTGCTTCCCTAGGAATGGAGAGCATTGGGGCATATAAACGATGTAGGAATCGGGTAATTGTTTTGGGGGTGCTGTAGAGATATACACGATAAGTGCAGTTTTTCCTGTCAAATTCGTATATATCGAATTGTAAAGTTAATGCAGGTTACAATGTGTTGCCTTTGTATATATTGCATTGTAAAGTTAATATTGCTTATGTTATGGGATGAGTACAGATGATGACTGTGTGTCGTATCATGAGGGAGGTATAGATTGAGGGGACTGTGGGTGCAATTTAGCGATCTCTGTGAAGCAACAACAGATAACGCCAGAAAGCAAAGAAAAAGCTGGATGGCACTTCGATAGGAGATTGATCACTAATTCAGTGGTTAAATCAGATAAGAGATAATAAGAAATCTTGATTGAATGTGTGGTGCAATTTAGGAGAGGTCATCTGCATATGTTGAGAGCATGAGAGCTGAAATGTTAGGGGGCGTTGGGACGAGGTGTTATGTTGATAAAGAGGTCACGTTATGGGGTGAATTTCCATGCACGCAGAAGATGACACATGTAGCAAGGGAGCATTAAGTTTTTGTGGTAGACTACACAATTTTCAAGAGGTTGACTTGGCAGTTTTTTTAGTGAGCAGGCGTGTAGTAACTGTTTTCGAGGCTGCGTTAATCGTGTGTGTCAACGAGTTATGGGCTATTTTGACAACAGACGTGAAAACAGGTCCAGACCTGAGACGCCTACGTTGTACATAAGAAGAACAATGCAGCTTTCACATGTGTCAGAGGAGAGTGCCTTTCTGGTCGGCTGTCACGAACGAACGGAAGCTGAACGTGGCTGGAGGCTCTGGACCCCCCTCCCGTCGACCGCACGCGCTCGCGGCCTGCCTTGGAGCGTAATCTTCGGAGCATAGTTGATATGAATTTCTCCGGTGTTAGGCGCGAATGCGACTGTGACGAGGTCATGTTTTGGGGGAGGCCGAGCAGAGACTTTTGGTCGGTTTGGCAGCTGGGGGCAGGGTGTTGGGTGAGGGTGTTTGGGCGCGTCTGTTGCACTATTTTGCGAGCATGTGTGTGGACTGTGCTGTGCGTTATTTGGAGAGTTTAAGAGTACAGAGTTCGTCTGCGGATATTGTTTACTGCATTATTTAAAAAAATGGTTCAAATGGCTCTGACTACTATGGGACTTAACATCTGAGGTCATCAGTCCCCTAGAACTTAGAACTACTTAGACCTAACTAACCTAGGTACATCACACACATCCATGCCCGAGGCAGGATTCGAACCAGCGACCGTAGCAGTCTCGCGGTTCCGGACTGCAGCGCCGAGAACCGCACGGCCACAGCGGCCGGCTGCATTCTTTAAGAGCAGTTTGCTATTGTGTTGTGAAACTAGGAGTTTTTTTTAAGTGTTTGTGGGCTGTGTCACATAACCACAGGCATATCAGTGTGGGTGTTTTGTGACTGTGTGACAAATATACTCCATGCCTTAATAAAAGGGCTCAAAATAAATATAGTGCAGTCCTTCCTTACTTCCCCGAGCAGCCCAGCGCGTTCTGAGTGGTTTTTGCGCAATTTTAAAGCAGAGGATCTTGGTTTACGTCAAGAAGAAGATGAAAGAGTAGCCTGGTGGTGGGACTGAATGCTAGACCTAGTGGAGAACACGCTGTTTGCCGACATAATGGATAACTGTACTTGGGTAATGATCTGATGTCAGGCGGGTGTCCAGTGTCGATGGTTCTGTTAAGTTAGAGACGGACTTCGTGGGGAACACACGTTCTGGACCGCCTGGTCTGATGTTGGCATGGGCTGGTTCCAAGCTGTGCAGCAAAACATGTTTACGACGAATGTGTGGCAGTGCGTTCTCTGTCGGCCACGTGTTGGATCGGCAACTGACCCACTGTTGTGTGACGTCAGCTTCGACACGTTCGAACCTGTACAGGAAAACAAATTTAACGCCAAAAGTGTGGCAGTGCGTTCTATGTCGAACACGTGGTGAACGGATACGGGGTGTGACGTCTGCATGGGCAGGTTCAAGCCATGTCCAGCAAAAACATGTTTACGACGTGGGAGCGATCGCTGGTCCACCGGCAAGCGCTGGCCCCCGCAGCGTACGACCGCTGGAGCGCGCCGCCAGTCCAGCGCGCGAGCAGCCGCTTCACGTGACAGGCGTCAGCAGCGGTCCGCGCGCTGGCCGGTTGGCCGGCGGGGCCAGGGGTTGGCGACGATTTGAAGTAATTCAGCTGGAGCGCGGACGTCGTGGCGACTGCACTGGGTGTTTCTGCCATCTCGAAGATGTGTACTGATTGTATTTGAGAACAAGTGATGACCTTACTGCTTGAAATAGACTTCGGTACCTTTCCCCATGCAAAATCAAAGGATGTGACTTATATTACTATAAGTGCACTTTATTATTTGACGCGATTTTGATAGGTTAGCAGTGAAAAAAGATAAGTGACCGCGGAAGTTCGTAGGATGTCGACTATTTCATACGTGTGATCGATTATGGTGTTGGGATTTGAACTTGTGATAGATTTTTGTTATGGATGTAACGCAAATGGCTTTCTCGCCGCGAAAATCGGACATCTTGAATAAATAATAATAAGTGATAATAATAATAAAAAATAGAAGTGCAGTTTTCGGTACATTGTCATGTTGGAATTTGAACTTCGCGCAATTTTCTAGTGGAGGCAGACCAATAATAAACAATAAATAATAGTAAATGATGAATGATAATGAATAATAATAAAGACAAGTACAGTTTTGGCAGCGATTATCGTGTTGGAATTTGAATTTGGCCTGAATTTTCTAGTGGAGGTAGGCTAATAATAATAAACAATGGTAATAAATGATAGTGAATGATAATGAATAATAATAAAGACAAGTACGGTTTTGCAAGCAAATTGCTGTTGGAATTTGAAATTCGCGCCAATTTTTCCTGGAGGGTTAGGCTATTGACATAGCCGAATTGACCTATTTTCCCATCAAAATTCAAACTTCCCGCCATATTTCGGGTTTAGGTTAGTGGACACACCCCAAATGGCCTATTTTCCCGCCATAATCCGCCATCTTGGATGACGTCATGCGCTGTTGCCAAGTCTACTGACCGCTATCATGGATGACGTCATCTTCGCCATCTTGAATAAATTTGACTAGAATGCAGAGTGGCTCAGAACAAAGGTAGTCCCACTATTCCCGAATATTGACCATTTCACCTGTGACATGCTGTATTACACTGTAGATGTCTTCTTGAATCAGGTAACTGGATTTTAGATGAACAATCGATACATTTGTGCATTCTTACCTTACCGTATTTTTTTCAGATCTGCTCTACTGTTCTGTCCAATATCTATTCTGTTGCTGTCCCCGATTACAAAGAATAAGCAGTCGGCAAATGCTGTCGTCTCCAGAGAGGAGTTATCTTTCTTAGGTTCCCCACTGGATGTTCCATATTACTTCCCCAATACAGACATCTCATCTCATGGTTATAGATTTGTTCACGCATGTCTCTGGTGACAATATTACCGCCCAGTTACTGCATTAGTCTTCAAAAGAACCACGTAACGTTCCCAAATTATTTGTTGTATCGTCAAAAATTATTGTTAGTAAGGCTGCTGTAAGGACCTGTACATTCATAACCTTCGCACTCGTTCGTCCATAGAAAAGCTTCACTGACAGCACCATCTGGTTCAACTGATATTCATATCATTGAGTTTTAGCGACCATGGAACCATTATACTGATGACACTTTGAACAGAGTGCAGTACGGTCTGTACGTTAGTGGCTGTATTGTAGTCGCCCATAGTATCCATAGAGTAGTATACTCCTGCACGAGAAGACCCCTTTCTTCCCGTCACACTTCGTCTGGCACTCCGCATTCTTGTGAATAACGACACACAGGATCTCATACTTTTAAAGCATATCACGTTGTGATCGTTAAGATTTGCGTTTTATTCAACATTCTAGTCATCTCTATGGGAAGACGTACTGGTAATCGCGAGTGTTAAAGAAATGATTGTTCTGGAACCAGCTCTATTGAAGATTGCGGCAGGCTGACCCATAAACTTTAGAAGATCCATTTTCTGTTCTTCCACTACATCTATCAGCGCTGTGCCTGCCTCGACTCGTGTGTTTCTCTTGCACAGAGAATAAATGTTGTTTGCGTTCGGGTTTTTTGTTAGATACTTGCCAATTAATGACCGGACACCAACTCTATCTTATTTGAATATCCGTCAATATCCTGTACATGCATCAACTCCATCTTATTTGAATATGCATCAATATCCTTTAGTGACAGTACATGCATATATATAATCAGATTAGAGTATATATGATATATTCTTTGCATCATGGGGGTGAGCTTTGTGTCACGTATTTTGTCACTGAATACTTCATGGACCGACATGGGATTTACCTGTGCAAACAGGGGAAGTTGTGGGATCATTTCTCTGCAGGCATGTGGCTGCTGTAGACATACTTCATATTCCTCAACCACCCTCCTAACTTGCAGAATCACTATAATGCTGCACATAGCATTTAATCGAAAACCTGTATCACATGTCCACATTATGCGTGTTCTGTGTGAATGTGAGCGAGGTGTCGACACATGCGAAGAAAAAGCCAAAACTCAGAAGTTCCTGTGAGGTTTAAGGTGAGTTAATGATGTCACGTTGGCACCAAATTTCACCACAGTTTTGCATAACGCCACCACAGACGTGTCATACAGCCTCACTTAAGCACCTCTTACCCCTTCTCTTGACGCCTCTGCGACGCGTTTCAGAACCGCGGCACCGAGTTTTGAAATAATGCTGTTTTTAATGGATGGCCGAGGAAAACAGTTAAGACACATTGCAGTTTAAAATCAATAGGAATAGGCCTCGGGAGTTGGCATAAATGACATCAATGAATCCACCCCTTCCCTTGGGGCCTTCATTTACCGACATTTATCGGTGTAAAACGATGCTCAGCAGAACGATGTCCCTGACAACCTCTGACACTGACGAGAACCGCTGTTTTAACCCTTCTCTATGGACATTGTGTGGCCACAGCCTTATCGGACGTGAGTTTAACCGTTTAAGGGGCTCCGGAAAGGCTCAAAATCATGAAAAGTTCAATTTTTACTTTTTTGCGTTTTCTGAATCTGCAGACTATTACCTTTTAATAGATATATAATTTATTCAATTCCGAAGACTACAACTATTTTTAAATTTTTTTTGAAATGTGTTCTACATGGGCGTGACCCACTGTGGCGCTGTTAAACTGCTGTCAAATGGTGTTATTATTAACGTCCGTGTTCATCAGGTACATTTTAGTGATGTGAGATAAAGTATGTGTTGTGGCTAACCTGTGATGGTTCAATATATATCGCTGGTGTGATTGTCGATTGTTTCATGTTTATTTACTCTGTCGTTATCTCGAAAATATTCGTAATTAATTCTGTTTCTTGAGTCTCTGTTTTGTTGAAGTATAATAATGAGTAAAAGTAAAGTTATTAGAAATCCTCTGAAGGCTTTTAAGAAAAGGAGAAATGTTGGAAAGCCAAAGGTATGTGTTATTACTGTAAACAATAAAGACCATAACCAAGTGAGTGAACCTAACCTCTCAAGTACACCTGCCCATGGCAGTCAAAGTGGGATAGAAAATACTTCACAGAAGAAGCTTGGTTCAATGAGTGAAAACTATGAATGTTTTATGGGCGAATCGGATGTGAATGAAATATTTGATATGTCGGTTCTCAAAGGAATTTTTTCAAACTGTGTAAGATGTATTCATTGTAGTGAAGTTGGTCTGGAACTCTCCATAATAAAGCACGTAGGACTTGCTAGTGAAATACAACTGAAATGTGATAAGTGTTCATACATGACCACCTTTTGGAACAGTGTTGCAGTAAGTGCAACTGAAGAAAATAGTAGCAAAATCTACGAACACAACATTAGATTTGTTTATTCCTTGCGTTCAGTTGGTAAGGGTGCTACTGCATGTGCAATTTTCTGTGGCATCATGAATCTTCCAAATCCCCCAACCAAGTTTACGACCTATAATAAATTAATAGGGTCTAAAGTAGAAGATGTCTAAATAGAATCTATGAAGAACGCTGTGGAAGAGGCAGTAATGGAAAATAATGGTAACAGAGATTTGACTGCAGCGTTCGATGGTACCTGGCATAAACGGGGACACACATCTCTTCATGGTGTAGTATCTGCCACCAGTATGTATACAGGGAAAGTTTTAGATGTAGCAGTAATATCAAAGTATTGTAGATGTCCACAAAAATATAAAGGTACACATGAAAATAATTGCGAAGCTAACTATAATGGCAGTAGTGGAGGAATGGAAGCGGCTGGTGTTGCCAGTATATTCCAGCGCTCTGAGGCGTGTGATAAAGTGCGATATGTTAATTACCTTGGTGACGGTGATTCTAAAAGTTTCATACATGTTCAAGGACTGAAGCCCTATGGTGATGATGTTGTAGTGCAGAAATTTGAGTGTATTGGACACGTACAGAGGCGAATGGGAACAAGACTTCGGCGACTGAAAGCTTCGTACAAAAAACAAAAACTCAGTGATGGTAAAGGGTTGGATGGGAAGGGAAGGTTAACTGACAGTATAATTGACAAAATACAGAACTATTATGGAATGGCTATTAGGCAAAATACACAAAGTGTCGACGAAATGAAGAAGGCTGTTGGGCTCTTTTTTTTCATACTTCTTCAACCGATGAAAATCCCCAACATAGCTTGTGTCCCAAAGAAGAAGACAGTTGGTGTAAATATAACAAAGGATTGCTATCTGGTGAAGTGTACACTCATAAGCATAGTCTGCCTCATGCAATAATGGAGGTGATAAAACCTATTTTCAGAGACTTAGCAGCACCTGAACTGTTGAAAAAGTGTATTCACGGAAAAACTCAAAACCCAAATGAAAGTGTAAATAGTGTTATATGGTCCAGAATCCCCAAGACTGTATTTGTTGGAATAGAAACACTTCACTTTGGTGTGTATGATGCTGTTGCGACTTTCAATGATCGCAACATTGTAAGGTGCAAGGTATTTAGAAATATGGGAATGAAGATAGGTTCTAACATGGTACGAGCGATGCTTGCTTTAGACAAGGAACGCCTTCGGGCTGCAGACAGGGCTGTAAAGAGTCTAGAAATACAAACAAGAGTAAACAGGAGGAGGAACAAGAGGAAGCTGGAGGAGGAGCTTGCAGAGGATGAAGATAATCCATCCTATGGACCTGGAATGCACGAAAAAGTTAATCCAATCTTTGTCGCTGGATTCCCAAAACTTTTATTTTCTCATACTAATTACATGTTTTCTAAGGATCTTCCAAACATATTTGTTTCAAACTTTCAGTAAATGTTACACAGTACCTTCTGCATAATTTAACATAGCCTTTTTCCAAAAAACTGTGTATTTTTGAATATATAAATAAAAAATTGCAAAAAAATGTTGTGAATTTTCATTACAAGTGAAAAAAATCATCTTTAATAACTGAACTAAAATTTTGTAAAATCCCTGTGTTAAGTTGTAGCCCATATTCCAATAAATAATCTGTAAAAGTTCAACTTCCTACCTCAAATACTTTGTGAGGAAAGATGTAATTTATAACCCTTATTTTAACATTGCAAGTATAGGGCGTTCCGGAGCCCCTTAAGGGTAGTACGACCATTGTTTTTGTTTTCTCATACAGGGTGGAAATATTAGGAACCGTTCAAATTCATTCAACGGAATTTGAACTTAATCTAAAGCAGAAGATGGTATTTACGCTTTTCCCGCCCTCCTGTTTCGCAGAATCCTGTGCTGTCATGAACATGTGGCAATGCGACATTAACATATATGTGAATAAAATGACAAAGGGTCCACACAATAACGCCCCAGTGAAGCAGCACCCTTCGTGTCACTAGCGCACATTTTGTTGAGCTCTTCAAAAATGTAACTGTATAGAGGCAACACATGGCCGATTACTAGGCGCCTACTGGCAGGCAACCTCTCTGACAGCCCTCAGATTCTGCATGTCTGTAAGCAGGCACTAGAGAAACAGTATAGTGCCACTCAGCTGCAACCTGTCGAAGGGATTGCCTGCCAAAAAGTGCTCAACAAAGGTGTGTAGGGGGATCAATGGTGTTTACCGAGCAGGGCAAGCATGGAGGTAACCTTTGCCGTTATATTCATGCACGTGTCAGTGATCATGACACAGGTTAGCACAAAACAGGAGTGGCTGAATAGAACATACACGCTTTTCTACTTTGAATGGTTCCTAGCGTCTCTACCCTGCATTCCACAGCTCAGATTGTGGTCGCACTACACTCCAAAGTTGTGGATCACGTTCAATCAATGGGGTTGACACAGAGAGGGGTTAAATCGTTTCGAGGGGTGTCAGCTGTGTCAACGTTGTCAAGAACCTCTCTCTGTTGCACATCGCACAACAAACTGTCGTTTCCGATCGCGAAATGTCTGTAAATGAATGCCCCAAGCGAAGGGATGGCATTGGCTCTGAGCACTATGCGACTTAACTTCTGAGGTCATCAGTCGCCTAGAACTTAGAACTAATTAAACCTAACTAACCTAAGGACATCACACACATCCATGCCCGAGGCAGGATTCGAACCTGCGACAGTAGCGGGCACGCGGTTCCAGACTGAAGCGCCTAGAACCGCACGGCCACACCGGCCGGCGAAGGGATGGTATTATTGACGACATTTATGCCACCTGCTCTGCCGTTTTTGAGTCGATTATTAGGGGCAATGTGTCTGAAATGATTCATTGGTCATCGACAAAAAGCCACTCGATTTCAACGCTGAATGTCGCAGTGCTGACCTGAATCGCAGAGGCGTCAAGAAAAGGGGTGACATGCGGGTAAGTGATGTTGGGGGTGATACGTCCACAGTGCTGTTGCGCGGATCCGTGGTGTAATTTTGTGCCAACGTGACATAATTAACCCACCTTAAACCTGAAATTAACTTCTGAGCTCTGGCCTTTCTTTTCGTATGTGTGATGTTTTGCACCATTACAGAGGGAATTTGTTGGCATCTCTGAGCCAAATTTCACACTTTTTCGTCGCAGTCAGAAAAGTGATCCTTTATTCCTTTTGTGCAGTGTAGAATTTCTCGGCTTTTTGTACTAACACGAGAAGTTCATTGAGTCTGGTTGGCAGGTTAATTACTTTTAACTGTTGTAGAGCTTGTAGACATCTTCTGTTTGAACCAATATTCCACTGTCGTGCAATTACTTAGTGTAAGTGACGGAAACACATCTGCATGTACATTATCTCTTCCGACGAAGTTATTTGTGACAGTCAATAAATTGCATACTAACAGTTCAGCCGTCTGCCTATCCACTGAATCACGAAACTTCCACTTTCACATCATTGATGATAGAGTGCACATAAGTTCTGTCATCTTACTTAAGACGTGGTGTGGTACCAGTTAGTTCAGTGACTTTTATAAGTATGTATAATTAAAGTACGCTGCCACTGCATGTGTGAACTCAATAATAACAAAGGACAGTTATTGACTTTTAAGACTTCGGTGACTCCAAGAACGTCAACATGTCGAAGAAACATTTTTCTTTAATCTAACTTTGAATGCGAACATCTTGTTTGAATGTATTTGAGGTTGCTTGAATTATGTAACATACACTAAGTATTAGTAACGACTAGGTTGTAATTTTGCTGTGTGGCATTCCACATTTAAGCATCCTCTTCCAGGGCTATTGTCTCACGATTGGTATGGACGAATAATACCTCGGAGTATGTTAGGCATCTGGCGTAATTCCTGAAAGTTACGATATTTGTGGGTCAAACATGAAGTTTTATTTCACAGAACATTTAATCAAAAGCTGCACTCCTGAGCGCAAAAACAGTTTAGGATGAATACACATGCGATTGACTAGGGAAATTGGAAAGAACGTCTTACATCGCATGTAATGTCTAATGATTCCCTTGATTGCTAAGTGTAGCTCTTTCATACATATTACTAGCAACAAATACACAAAATATCGTAGCACATCCTGAACAGAAAATCAACTATTAATAATGTGTAACATTTTACAGAAAATTCATAGACTGAATAACCATAAACGCATGCTAAATACACACAGAAATCTGCCTAGGTCTCAGACATAATTTCAGGTACATTTCCCAAGAGATTGTATTGCTTCTTCTGTGACCTTAAGGGGCTCCGGAGCGCCCTACACTTGCAATGTTAAAATAACGGGTATAAATTACATCTTTCCTCACAAAGTATTTGAGGTAGGAAGTTGAACTTTTTACAGATTATTTATTGGAATATGGGCTACATCTTAACACAGGGATTTTACAAAATTTTAGTTCAGTTATTAAAGATGATTTTTTTTCAATTGTAATGAAAATTCACAACATTTTTTTGCAATTTTTTATTTATATATTCAAAAATATACAGTTTTTTGGAAAAAGGCTGTGTTAAATTATGCAGAAGGTACTGTGTAACATTTACTGAAAGTTTGAAACAAATATGTTTGGAAGATCCTTAGAAAACATGTAATTAGTATGAGAAAATAAAAGTTTTGGGAATCCAGCGACAAAGATTGGATTAACTTTTTAGTGCATTCCAGGTCCATAGGATGGATTATCTTCATCCTCTGCAAGCTCCTCCTCCAGCTTCCTCTTGTTCCTCCTCCTGTTTACTCTTGTTTGTATTTCTAGACTCTTTACAGCCCTGTCTGCAGCCCGAAGGCGTTCCTTGTCTAAAGCAAGCATCGCTCGTACCATGTTAGAACCTATCTTCATTCCCATATTTCTAAATACCTTGCACCTTACAATGTTGCGATCATTGAAAGTCGCAACAGCATCATACACACCAAAGTGAAGTGTTTCTATTCCAACAAATACAGTCTTGGGGATTCTGGACCATATAACACTATTTACACTTTCATTTGGGTTTTGAGTTTTTCCGTGAATACACTTTTTCAACAGTTCAGGTGCTGCTAAGTCTCTGAAAATAGGTTTTATCACCTCCATTATTGCATGAGGCAGACTATGCTTATGAGTGTACACTTCACCAGTTAGCAATCCTTTGTTATATTTACACCAACTGTCTTCTTTTTTGGGACACAAACTATGTTGGGGATTTTCATCGTCTTTATTGTTTACAGTAATAACACATACCTTTGGCTTTCCAACATTTCTCCTTTTCTTAAAAGCCTTCAGAGGATTTCTAATAACTTTACTTTTACTCATTATTATACTTCAACAAAACAGAGACTCAAGAAACAGAATTAATTACGAATATTTTCGAGATAACGACAGAGTAAATAAACATGAAACAATCGACAATCACACCAGCGATATATATTGAACCATCACAGGTTAGCCACAACACATACTTTATCTCACATCACTAAAATGTACCTGATGAACACGGACACTAATAATAACACCATTTGACAGCAGTTTAACAGCGCCACAGTGGGTCACGCCCATGTAGAACACATTTCAAAAAAAATTTAAAAATAGTTGTAGTCTTCGAAATTGAATAAATTATATATCTATTAAAAGGTAATAGTCTGCAGATTCAGAAAACGCAAAAAAGTAAAAATTGAACTTTTCATGATTTTGAGCCTTTCCGGAGCCCCTTAATTTCATAGCTAAATAACAGTGGCAACTACCGAGTTGATACTGCATCTCGATTATCTCCACTTTTTTCATCTTCAACTTTTTTTTTTACCTTTATGACTAACCACAACACTTTGTTAGCTTAACAAGAATGCAAACAGCTCGTTGAGGTTCCCTTACCGAGCAGAAAGAGCATACATCGTTTTTGTTCGTCACATGTCTCCTAAAAATCTATTTCGGTAGAAACTTTAGTCTATAATAAGGAAACCCGTGAAGATAGCAGTTCAAGTAAAAAGAGATGAAGAAAGAATGCAGAAAAAGAAAATTGGGTTGCAGTTTACCTTCCATAACGAGGTTATTAGAGATGAAGCACAAGCGGAGATAGGAAAATAAATAGGAACGAAATTGGCCCAGCCCTCTTTCAAAGAGAATATCACCGTATTTGCATCAGTCGATATAGGTGTAATAACAACAACTGTACATATAATAATTTTTTCTTCTGATTTTCGATAAATTAGTGTAAGCAATGTTTTGATTTCATTTCTTTTTCTTTTCGTGTCATTATGTTAAAGAAGCTGTAAGCAACTTTCGATGTGAATATTAATATTTATGTCAAATTTCAAGCAATGCTATAACAGAATTGAAGTGTAACACATGTTGAATCTATTGTAATATGTTTAAAATTGTAATTGTGCGCCTGGTCCATACGTAGGCAATGTATTAGGATATGTGGAATGTAAAACCTTTGGTGAATACCCTGTCTGTAGGGGAGCGGTAAAAGGTGGATGGCAGGCGAGCGCGGGAAAATGCACACGAGCGCGGCACGGCATAACGGGCTCAGCAATACAGTCGGAGTTGGGCATCGGTCTGAGAAACACGCTCTGGATCGAGGAGGCTCTCCTGGAAAACGTGATTTCATTGAGCCTCGGATGTGCCGTTTCCGACGACTATACAGCATGGCTATATTCTATAGGCACTAAATTGAAAAGGATTGCGACGCTAAGAAGAAGCAAAGTGCCGATGCATCAAGAGCCATAGCTGTGATTGTATGTGTGCTGTGCGCCTCGCCATCTCGCCGCCCGCCAACCGCTGCATCGACACGAACAGGTTGAATCTTTAGAATTGTATTCGTGTGGACCAGTGTTAATTTTGCTCCTGACTGTTCAATAACAACTTAACTTTTACCAGAATTGTCCTATCAATTAATTTTCCTCATCACTAACCTAGACAGGGTCCTTCCCACATGTTGTGCAATCCGAGTGTCCCGAAATGAAGATTTAAAGTTTATGTTAATAAGAATTACCTGCAGACCTATCTATGCTAGAAAGATGTTTAAGGAGCTTTATTGTTAATGAAAATATAAGCAAAGAACAAAGGTCTGACAAAGTTGGAAGATAATTTTGGAATTGGGTTAGTAATGAAGCTTAATTAATTTGAGACAAAAAATAATGGTAGTTAAATGAGGAAGTAATAAGACAAAAAGAGTAGTAACTCATATATTGTAAATCTTGAGTGCTTAATGCTTCCAATAGTTAATAGTTTCAACTCAGTGATCATAACAGTTTCAGGGTCCCTTCTCCACTCTTTTCTTTTCTATTCATTTAAATTCTGAAGTGCACTGAACTGATTTGACCAGCAAAGTTAAAGTCAATATAAAACCTAAATTTATCAGTGTTTTATCCTTATTAAAATTGGCATTGTATGTGTGTTTCAAAAGTGCTATTTCTAGGGTAACCTATGCCCGATTTCAGTCGGATCAATAGACAAAACGCAGTTTGTAGTAATCATTATAGTGTGATGTGTATTTATAGCTTGTCCAAATTAGTACAGAAAAGGAAAATCTTAGTTCAGTAGATTTTTCTGGTTCTAAAATTTACCATATAATGCAGTATTACTACGTGTTGTTATGCTTGTACGTACATCCACTTGTACAAGGAAAAACTGACTTAATGCCTAATTAGGCTGGCGACCGTATTATTAACAATTGGTAGCATCTGCTGTGTATGTTTCTTGCCCGTCCTAACGTGTAGTTGCACTTTAGACTTGCTTGACGTATCATTGTTGTTACTGAGTGGGTGTAAGTCTGATTTTGCCTCCATTCAGGTACACGCGGTCAACATGTTTACTAAAATCCTTTCTTATAAGGTGAAGCCCGTCAACTTACCATAGTACAGGCTTTAAAGAGTTAACGTACGCCCGAGCGGAGACGTTACATAGGGAAGCAATGGAAAACCTTAATCGTGGTGGACAGTTGGCGATATTATGACTCCTTGCGAATGTGATGTCAGTTCCTCAGCGTTGCTAATAAATAAACGCGTCTTTCGGTCACTAGATTTTCAGAAGCTGCCACTGGCGTACACATTTACGTAATGAATAAGATGAAAAGCATATTCGACTCACCACTAAGCTATTACACAGTTCAATACACAGGATATAACATAAGGAGAAAACTGTAGGGTTTAATGTCCAGTCGAAAAAAAAAGTCACTAGAGACAGAGCACGAGATCAAATTGGGTAGGAAATAAATTGTATCCCTTTCAAAGAAACCACTCCGGTATTTCCATTAACCGATTCTCGGAAAGTACGGAACAGGTGAATCCGTATGGGAGCACGGGGATTTCAGTCGTCCTCCTCCAGATGTGAGTCGAATGTCTTACACTTGAGCCGCCTAACTTGGCTGAGTGTAGCACGAAGGTACAGCTAAAGGTTTAAGACATATTTCGCACAAGAAGAAGAAGTGTTTTATATCGATAAGAGTCCGATGATGCTTCATTGCCATGTTAGAATGAATTTTGTACAATGTTTCGCAGAACATTATTCGTGGGAAACACACGGCAGTAGACCATTTCAACATACCAAATGAAACTCTGTCTTAAATGAAATGTTAATAAATCCCCTCGTGGTTGCGTCTGGTTAAGTTGTAATTTTTATCTTCACCACTATTGTTCAGTGTCCCAGTTCACCGTAAGTCATGTTGACATGCAGCCCACACCAGTGATTGTTTTCAGTGTGGACTTAATTACCAGTACAGTGTGATAGAAGTGAACACAACAGCGATGTTAATAGATTCCTATTTGATGTATAGATTAGCATGCGAAATTGGTGTAAACTTAAGACCAATAGCTGCGACAATGACTGTGGGTGTTGTATAATAACCTTTTGTATGCATTCCAATCACAGTTTGTGTAGGAAGCATCAGCAGTTGATTTTCGTGTGAGGGTATGCTTATGTGAATGGTTCATTCAATATTGTGGGAGCCCTCAGTTTAGTGCACCTTTGCTGTTCACAGATGAGACACAATGTCAGGGCAATCACAGTTTAACACGTAGCATGGATGGTCTCACGTAGCTGCTGAATCGCATCATCAACTAATCTTTTCTGTCAATTTTTGGGATGAAATTATTGGTATGTTTCTTAGCGCCTCACATCTTCCACCCAGGCTCAACGGGCGAGTTAATAAAGCTTTTACACAGAATATTCCAACCGACCTACGGGAAGATTTACCTTTATTAGTGCGATGAATCTTAACGCATAAAGCTAATCTTCTTCATATAAGTGTTAATTCTCATCGGCTTCTAAATTACATAGTCTGAGAAAGAAGGATAAGAAGAGGTGGACGCATCCCCTGACCTACACTATCTCCGGAACTAAACATTTATTTGTGACGCACTTCACACTCCTGTGTATCCTACCCCAGTACAAGCTGCAGGGCGTATTCGTACAAATATCGTGGAAAATTGTGGAATTGTACTTAATATCCCAAGGATACATAGTTACATCTGTGATTCAGTGCCATAGCGAGACAGTTGCATGTACCAGTCTAAATGGAGGACGTTTCGAACAACTCATGTAAGAAGGAGTTTCATGTTCTATACTGTTATGTTCAGTTCCAGTGTAATTCCTTAGATTAATATACTATAAAGAATTACACAAAATGGCGGCACAGTAGTTGAGTTTCCTACTTAACTTAACCAAATCACATTCTTTTTAGTTCATTTTGTTGATTTTCTGGTTCAGAACCATTTCCTTGTGTGTCAGTTTCTACTTCAGTGTTATTTGTTGCAATTGTTTCATTTTTGTGAATATTATTATCGGTATCACTTGTTTCCGACGACGTATTACAAGCATCAGTGATGGTGTCCACTTCAAATGATGGGTCGTTGTCAGAGTCATCATTCCAACGTAAGTCATCTTCTGACTCAGCCTCTAAAATTTATATAATTTCTGCATAGCTTATAACTTGGTGGCAGTTCCTACTACGTTCTCTACTTGGACGGATTCTACTGTCTTGTAATAACTTGGCTGGTGAATGCTTCCTTTCTGTCATCCTAAAGGAACAATACAACTTGATTTAAACTTGGAAAATTACTATGCAAATACTATTCATTATTTATTTATTTATTTATTTATTTATGCATTTATTTTACCTGGCAAGATTAGGGCCTTCAGGCCCTCTCTTACACCTAATCAGGCATACTCAGATTGAACGAGTTACAGTTTCTACAGAACATTAAGGACATATAACGTGTTATACAGTATTAATGTTAAAGAAAAGAAAATAGAGATTACAACAGTAGTACAATGATAATTATAACAATCAAAAAATAATTATAACAATCAAGAATAACAATAATAATAATGATAATAATAATAGTAATGACTATGTATATGAAAGTCAACATATTTTTCTTTTATGAATGTCAGTCCTATTGCTAGTTGGGAATTTTCTCGTTATGTTCTTGCAGCTTGTGAATTATTCTCATCGAGCAGAGACATAAGACGATAGAATGGGGTGAAAGAGATATAGAAGAGGTAGATAGGTTAAAGGAAGAGAAATAGAATGGTAAAATTCGAAGCTATGATGGAGAGGAGAAAGAAAGAGATGATTTTCTCGTTATGTTCTTGCAGCTTGTGAGTTATTCTCATCGAACTGAGACGTAAGACGATAGAATGGGGCGAAAGAGATATAGAACAGGTAGATAGGTTAGAGGAAGAGAAATAGAATGGTAAAATTCGAAGCTATGATGGAGAGGAGAAAGAAAGAGATGAGAGGGGCACAACAATGGTGGTTATACCGTCCCTAATATGTAAGTTTTGAGTTCCCTCTTGAATGTTGAGTGGTTATGGATAAGACGCAGATCACAGGGGAGCGTGTTCCATAGTCGTATGGCTGAGATGGAGAATGACACGGAGAAAGATTTTGTGTTATGTAAAGGTACAGCCAAGATGCTAGACGTATCGATCTGGTATTGCGGTTGTGGAATGATGATAGGTGTTTAATGTGAGAAGATAAGTATTGGGGGCACCAGTGGCTAAGAAATCGATGAAGTAAGCACATCGTGTGGAGATCGCGTGCCTTATGTTGGCGTATCAAACCTAGCTGGGAGTATGAAGGACTGATATGATCATACAACCGTGTATTGCACACGTATCTAACGCAAGCATTCATCACTAGCTCGAGGCATCTCGAATTTTCACTATTTGTGCCATGTTGAACTACATCACAGTAGTAAAGATCAAGAAAGGCTAGTGTTTGGACTAATTTTTGTTTAACATGGGTTGGAAATATTTTTCTAAATTTTTGAATTGCATGTAGGGAGGAGAGCGATTTCCGGCAAGCTGTGACTGTTTGTTCTTCCCAGTTTAGGTGTTCATCCAAGATTATTCCAAGGTATTTTACTGTTTTTTGGTATGGTAGTTGGGTACCATTGAGGAGTATTTGAGGGACTGTTTCGCTAAAGTACCGGCTGATTAACTTTGGATGAGATATAAGTATGACTTGGGATTTCTCGGGGTTTAGTTTCAGACCTAGGTTCTGTGCCCATCGAGAAACAGAGCAAAGATCTGCGTTCATACTCGCTACTGCGTCAGCAATGTTCTTGGGGTTTGCACTTATGTACAGTTGGATGTCGTCGGCATATAGATGGTAGTTGCAGGAGTGAATCACTGAAGAAATATCATTTATGTACAGTGAGAAGAGTAATGGACCAAGGACGGAGCCTTGGGGAACTCCAGAGCGCACGTTTTTCCATGATGACTTTTCCGACCCACAAATGACTTGTTGACTTCTGTTTTTGAGGTAGCTGTCGAACCAGTGTATTGCGCTGTTTGAGAAATTCAGCCGTTTCATTTTAATTAGTAATATATCAAAGTCAACTGTATCAAAAGCCTTGCTTAAGTCAAGCAGTGTTAGGATGGTAGCTTCACGTCTGTCCATAGCATGTTTAACGTCATCAGTTACTTTGATTAATGCAGTTGCTGTACTATGGTGCTTTCGAAAGCCTGACTGATATTTGTCATGGATGTTATGAGTTTTGAGGTAATCCGTCAGCTGTTAATGGACGATGTATTCCTGGGCTTTAGATATTACAGGTAGTATGCTGATCGGCCTGCAGTCACCTGGCGACTTAGGGTTGTCAGTCTTGGGTATAGGTTGAATTAAACTTTGCTTCCACTCAGTAGGATATGTACTACTGACAAGAGACAGGTTGAAGATGTCTGTGATAACTGGAATAATAGTGTCTACGACGTTCTTAATCATTTCAATGCTCACTCCATCATTTCCTGTATCCAAATGAAATTAATTTCTGATGGTTGGATAAAACTACCAGCTAAATTTAGAATATTTCAAAACTTACTACATGACTGAGTGCTAATGATAATCAAATACTGTAACACAAAAGCATAAAGGGAAATAAAGCCAATATTCCGTATGAACTCAAGGCAGTAATGGATAGGTACGTTGATGGGGAAAGTCCACAAATGAGTACACAAGTGATTATTACTGAAATCCAAATTTATAACATTCAGTTAACTGCAAACAATATCAAATACGCCGGCCGCTGTGGCGGAGCGGTTCTAGATGCTTCAGTTCGGAACCGCGCTGCTGCTACGGTCGCAGGTTCGAATCCTGCCTCGGACATGGATGTGTGTGATGTCCTTAGGTTAGTTAGGTTTAAGTAGTTCTAAGTCTAAGGGACTGATGACCTCAGATGTTAAATCCCATAGTGCTCAAAGCCATTTTTAACCATATCAAATACTCTACAGTAAGTATAAAAAAACATAGTGCAACACATACCATTGCAAATAAGTCAGTATTTTCCCATGGATCAATGTAAAACTTTCACAACAGTTTCGCAGCCATATCTCGAATTGTGAGACAAAACTAAATTTCCCCTGCGTCAACCACTTACACTGCCAGTATGTCTGAAAGTATTATTAGTCTTCAAATAAGTTATCTTGGCTATTATGGTTCAGATGTCAGAGACGAGAGAAACTATTCAAGAATTACGTGTCCTCATTTGATTAACACAGAAATTAGACGTTTACAGTTATTTTCCATATAACATTTACTCTTCTTTATGTTTGTGGACTGAGTCATGACAGTTTGGCAGTACTGTTTTTTTACACACTGTATATAACGGCATTACCTTCGTTTCTTATACTTTTCACAAGGGAATGGTCCACTCTCTCATATCGAAACATGCTCTGAAATTTTTTATTCAGGAAGAAAACACCGAAAGAAAGACCCTCTCAGAATTATAGCTGCTAAGATGCAGTGCTGTTATTTAAAAAAATGTTGAATATTGCCAAATTCGTAGCTCGCCAAGTGACTGCATAATTGCGCAACATGCATGGCGCACACCTTTGGTTGACGGCGCAGCAGTAGACAGAGATCACGACTCGGCGCGATCGTAATTTGTAAAGCGAAGCCGGCCGCGGTGGTCTCGCGGTTCTAGTCGCTCAGTCCGGAACCGCGCGACTGCTACGGTGGCAGGTTCGAATCCTGCCTCGGGCATGGATGTGTGTGATGTCCTTAGGTTAGTTAGGTTTAAGTAGTTCTAAGTTCTAGGGGACTGATGACCACAGATGTTAAGTCCCATAGTGCTCAGAGCCATTTGAACCACTTTTTGTAAAGCGAATTTCAGTTTTCGTTGATAGTTTCTCTGAAAAAATTGCCTGCAGTTACTGTTCACTCTAATTTTTAATTGATTTAATATCCATAATACTCACGTGTTGCTTTTGCGGTAGTATAAGTGTTAGCAATGGAGATAAAGCTGAATTAATATTCATTATGCCTAAAGCTCAATATTAAACATGTGCAAACCTGGTTGTGCTTCGTAAAATTTGACCGTGAACTGTATGAGTGGAAGAAAGACTTACACAAAGCAATAAATATGCGCCAACATGAAACTCGCAAACATGTGAAAGAAAAATCATCCGAAAGATGTACTGTACAGTACAAAGTATCCTTACCCCCCTTTGATAACCAATATAAACCCCTGTAATTGAACGAATAACGTGAACAATAGTTCTTTAGAGGAGTTTTCTTGAGATATGAACCATGTAGAGCTGCTAGTGAGAAGCAGTGCACCATTACTAATGGAGATCTACGAGACTGAGTCCTCTGAATCGCAACTAAGCTGAATGTTGTTGATTTCAAGAAATCGTGCAATATAGGAAACGGAAAAAAACGAAGTTTACTTCAAGTAAAAGTGTACAAAAGATGACAGTAATTCTTAGCTGACATGAAGACGAAGCTCGCCGTTATCCCCGCATTAGCTATGTCTAACGCTGTCGAACAGGTTTCGTGAAGTAACTGAGAGTAAACATTATAATTTTGAGGCGAAAAAAGACACAGTGTGTTGTGCAGTTGATTAATATTATAACACATTCATATACAGCAATGGCAGAGATAAGTATGAATGGATTACTTTTTCCGCATATTTATATCTGTCTTCAGGGACCTCAAGGCATATTAGGACCACAAATAACAAACCTGGCCATGTGCGAATAGGACTCTTTTTCTGAGGGTTTCGAACGAACTTAATTATTTATGTAGACAGTTTATCCATTCCAGGAATCGAGAATCTCGATCATTTTTGCCTGTTATCGACACTGACACTGGCAAAATACCGGTTCAGGGAACACTATTACTTTACAGAATTTTAAGTCTGAAATCGGATAATAATTGACAAAGGAAATATTTTTTGGTGTGAGGTAATGACAAATTTGAAATTTCCTGAGTTTTATCCGTTACATGACCTGTGAAACCTTGCTTCTTCCCGGATTTCATGATTCTATGTCATGGGAAAGTACCCTACAGGTTTTAGTAAGAGAGTTTGTCGGTATCAAAATGTGACATAAATGGCTGCATCTTATTATTGCACTGAGTTAGGTGCTTAATTTTATTACACCACGAATGGACCATAGACATTAGTATGTGACATACGTTTCAGCTTGATACGTTTACCATTCCTGAGAAAAAGGGTTTTTACCAGTCGGACACGCAGGCAGACAGACGGACAACCAACTGATTCTATAATGGTTCCGTTTTTAACGATAGAAAGAGCACAACCCTACAAAGAGGACTGTTTACTGAGAAAAATCTTATAATTGACCTATTAAAAACTGGAAAAATAGGAAGGAATGATTTTTTTAACAGTTCATTCGAAGCGATTTCCAACCAGTTGGAGAAATTAATTCATTACTTCTGTTGGACTCTTGACCTGGACATAACGATACCTCCCTTTCAGGAGGGCAACGAAAAGATTATTGATACAATACAGGTTCCACCCGGAAAACCAATGTGACACTCGATAATGAGTGTTTCCACCGTGGAAAATATTTTTGAGGACATTGTAGGAAAATATAATTTCTGATAGTCTTGTGTCGTTTGATGTTTATCAGGAGAACAGTATTCGTAAGTTTCAGTAATTTTTACTTTATCAGTCTACGTCGGCACATTTTACGAATTGCTGTATGTTCGGTATGCAGCACAATAAGCAGAACAAGGGCCTGTACCACTTCTTACTCCGTCTAAATAAAACTAGTAAGTACTATGACTTGCCTGAAAGCATTAATTTTTCTTTTGTCATTCAAATGACACATCGCTTTACTGTGACGACTGTGGGGAGCACACAAGGAACTGTTTCATTGTTAACCGATATACATTATTCAAAAATCATCATAAGAGCTGCGTTACAAGAGATTATTATAAAATGATTTGTGTGTAAGAAATATTTCATTTCAATGAATTAAAGTCACTGTTGACGGAAGTCGTCTGTACTGTATCACAAACACTGTCATGATTTATTTACCTCTGCTAGTCACCATTGTAAGAATTATATACGCAACTACACAACAGTTTAGTTGTCAATACTAACTGCCGCTTATTCAAAACATTAATGATAAGTGACAGTTTTTGCATCGTTTACGTGCTTTAGATTCTCTTGTGGCACTCCGCATAGTAACACTCTCTTGTCAAAGTCGATCGCGCACTAGGCAGGAAGGGCTTTATAAACCACTGTCACAAGCGGTTCTTCGTGCGACAAAAACGAGTTAAAAACTACTTGCAGTGCGCCAGAGCAGTTAAAATTTAGACAGTGCATTTCTTTCATTGTACTCTTCTTGCATATAAAGTTTCACAGTGGGTTTCTACACTTCGAGTTGGACTATTCCCTTATCTGTCGTGCAGTTAGCCTTTTGCATCTTACGCAACGCCCTTTCTTGTCCCTTGCTTCGCTCACGTTCTCATTAGTGAGTATAGATATACATCGTCAGTCGAGAACGATTCGAGACTGAATTAATAACAAATAGTGGTTTTAATGCTCCAGGCAGGTGTTCGATATAGTCTCCCTCCACTTGCGGAAAACGCACAGAACGTTTATAAAACCATGTAAAACTGTCATCAATGCCTTTCTTTGGCATGTTGTGGGTAACATTGGCTTCAGTGTTGTTTAAGTCGTCAAAGGGTTACACTCCATGTGGATTTCTGCACGTTGTCATTTTGTCATTGGTTCGTATCAGCGACGCCAAGTTTAGGCACCCACGGCGATTTTTTCCAGAAAAGAACTGTTCTCGTTTTGCATTTCAACCAAGTCGCGGCGGGCGTCCACGTGTCTTTCCTTTTGTTGGAGAGTCAATGCGAGCGGAACAAACATTACATACACTTTTCTCTTCTTCAGAACTTTCTGGAGAATCTCTTCAACGCTTCATTTAGAGATGTTACTACATTGAAGTTTGTGACGTAACAAAGTTGACACACTACGGTTGCACTTAAACAGCTTAGTACTGTCTCCTCCCAACTGAGTGGTCGAATGTAGATCTGTTGCTTACAGTTGTTAGCTCAAGTTGCTCCCTTAGTTACCGAGCTGACATCGCTTGTACGCTAGGAATAAAACCAGCCTCGAAACTTTTTGCGCGGATGGGGTGTGTCCTTTATCCTTAAATATTCCAGTTTCTCATCTTGTAGTGCTTATACGGCAGCTGTTAAAAACACGCCTTACGGTTCTGATAAATTTTGCTCTGCATAAGGAAAACGGAGACCCAAAAATTTTCTGCCTTGACAAGACGTAATTCACAGCCACAAATAACTTCTCCAACACTCCTTGTATTAGTATCTGCTTCGTGTGCGCAGGATGAGAGGGGGAGGGCATGGGAAAAATGATATGTTGCTTTCAAGAGTTTCAGGTTACGCCGTTTGAGGTATGAACTCCGATATTTGCTAAATTTGGTGCCTATGCGGGGTCTGTGATATCGTCGCTTCCTAATTGGGAGTCTGAGGTTGCGCGGAAATATACGATTCGAGAGACGAATGTGAAGCTCTTTATGGTGGATGCGTACGGTTTGTCGCGCTGTCAGCAGCAGAGAGGAGCTGACGTGGGAGCGCGCCGCGCAGAGCACAGCGCTTCCTGCTTGCAGGGCATGTTCCATATTTGTTCGGCGTTCGACGTTATAATTTGTTGGAGTATCTCATTAAGCTTGCACCCACAATTCGAGCGGTTCCAATCGATTTGGTATACACATTTCACGTGGTACACCGAAATAAAAGTTTACCAATCGGCTGACGTGTATCTTTTCCTATACACTCGCTGCAAGAATTACGGGCAATTTGGGTCGTTTAATATGCGTACGACATTTTCAGACTTGAACAAATATAAAGAATTTGAGAAGTTGTCTGACTGGTCAGTCGTGTCAACATACATATAATTCTATAAGAGAACACACTACTTTTTACATTATTCCTTTAAACTAACGTCCGCAGATAAAGGTTTCACAAAACTTCAATATTTCACCGGTAGTGATTTATATCAAACGAAAATAGAACTACAACACAGAAGGTGTCAGTATGGTCTCTTTTATTTCAAGAATCATCATACACCACTAGTACACTAAAAAAAAAAAAACAAAAAAGAACGATGCAACATGAAGGAATTATCCGAACGGGACGTACATTGGTACACACAAAATGTGGATGATTTATTCAAGAGAAAGAACTTCACAAAGTTAGCAACTCAATAACACGTTGACCCCCTCTGGCCCATATGCAAGCAGTTATCGTTCTCAGTTCGGGAGAAATCCGGAGACCTTCCTGACCAAGGTACGGTTTTGCCAGCCGGCCGGTGTGGCCTTGCGGTTCTAGGCGCTTCAGTCTGGAACCGCGTGACCGCTACGGTCGCAGGTTCGAATCCTGCCTCGGGCATGGATGTGTGTGATGTCCTTTGGTTAGTTAGGTTTAAGTAGTTCTAAGTTCTAGGGGACTGATGACCTCAGATGTTAAGTCCCATAGTGCTCAGAGCCATTTGAACCATCCGCGGCACCCTTACACCACTACGATACGTCGATGGTGTTCTAAACCCCATTTTGCTGCCCTTCAAAGCAAGCAATTCTGCGCTTATGTTTCAAAAAGATAGTTCCTTCCCGCACACGGCGAGAGTTTCTGCTGGTTGTTTTCTTGCGTGGCAACCACTACCTTGGCCAGAAGATGGCCAGATCTCTCCTAAATTGATAACGTTTGGACCATTACGGGCAGAGCCCTAGGGCCTCCAACCACATCTGGATTTTGACGATCTAATGAGCCAACTGGAAAGAATTTGGCACGATATCTCTCACGAGGATATCTAGCAACTCTATCAATCAATGCCAAGCCGAATGACTGAATGTATTAGGGCCAGAGGTAGACCTGCGCCTTATTGACTTGCTCAAATTGTGAAGGTCTTTCTCTTGAACAAATCATCCACTATCTCTGAAACTGTAATCATTTGTTTGCCTGTACGTGTATCACATCTACCGATTTGCGTCGCATTCGGATAATTACTTCGCGCTGGGGCGTGTTTTTTTCTTTTTTTTGTCTTATGTGTATTTAACCCATTAGCGCCCATCGTCCTACTTGTAGGAAAGTTCCTTTCTATTGTTGAACTATGCAACAATGAACGCAGGGGAATTTCTTGTCTGCATTCTCTGCTACCCCCACACTTTCAGCTACAGCTCCTGTCTATTTGGAGACCATGTTTCTTAGTCTGTGTTTATATGTCTTTATGTTAACATCAGTGAATTTTTTCCTGTACACTTGATGTGCTTTCTGTTTAGAAGTTTTCTAGATGGGTAAGTAAATCAGTTTACCTAATTTTTGAATGTCGAATGTCTATTTATGCCAGCCGTACAAAATACCTGATGATTACCGATAATATCGTACTAAAGAAAATGAGTTGAAAATGGTATCCTATAAATAGGACGCTGGACTGTTATAATGCCCAAAGCCAATTTCCTTTTCTTTCAGGAATTCTAATATGTATCGGCAGGAAACACTCAAATCGGCTGTAGAAGGCTTGTTTTCTGAGGAGATAAGAGGTATCTAGAGACAAGGAATTCAAAATCAGTCAGAACCGCAGAATCGTTCTTCTAAAAATAAAAATAGTGAACCAACGGCAATATGGTCTACGGCAAATCCCTATCACAGTTTCGGCACAAACTTACCGTGAAAATATTGTTAACACTCTACAAGGTTACACGTCACTGGACATTTCTGAACAGTTGCTTACTTCTGAGTTGCTAAATGGCAGTGAGGAAGAAACTGAAACATACACAAAACAGTGGGAAAACAGGTCACAGTATTCTGCCTCTGTAGATAAAGTGAAAATTTTTTATTGGTTTCTTAATTTTATCTCGATAACACACATTGCCCAACCAGAGAGATTATTGGTCTGAAGCTGATGATCTGATTGTGGCCCTTGTAAAAAGTGCCACACCGCATAAGAAATACCGGGAACCAAAAGCAGTGCTTCATTTTTTCAGACAATGATGGTTGCTTGTTGATATGGGGGAGGGTACCAAATACCAAGGTCATCGGTTCCATCGGCTGAGGGAAGGATGGGGAAGGATATCGGCCACCCCTTTCTAAGGAACCATCCCGAGATTTGCCTGAAGCGATTTAAGGAAATCACAGAAAACCTCAATCAAGATGGTGGGACGCGGGTTTGAACCGTCGTCCTCCCGAATACGTCTCCAGTGTTTAGATAATGATGACGTGAATGCTAACAAAAGTGATTGCAGGTTCAAGGTGAGAAATTTGATTGTTACTATTAACAAAAACATTCAGAAGTGGTGAATGTTTGATGAAAATCCCTCGATCGATGAAATGTTGGCCGACATTCTCTGAAGCAATTTCTAAAAGGGAAACCCATTAGATTTGGGTATAAATTTTGGGCTTTGTGTGGAAGTGGTGCCTGTAGTTATAATTTTGATCTGTACTCTGGGAAGGATTTCTCTGAAGATTCTCAACATTCGGGATATCGAGTCGTGAAAAAAATGCTAGAATGTGTCACTGATCCGAACAGCCATAGCATATATTTTGATACTATTTTTTAGTTCATATTATCAGTTTGGAGAACTAACACAGATGGGGTTTCGTATCACAGATCCAATAAAACAAAACAGGACTGTTCATTGTTCTTTCGAGGCAAATAACATCTTAGCAAAGAAAGATCGAGGAAGATATGATTCTCATTTCGACAGAACCAACCAAATCAGAATGATGAAGCGGAATGGCAACACCTGTGTATCACTGGCAACAAATTTTGATCTAATTGAGCCTCTGCTTTCAGTTTATAGACGACAAAAGGGACAAAATTAAAAAGAGCGTGTCAAACAGCTTTATCTCGTGAGTAGCTACAACAAATATATAGGAGCCTAGACCACCACGGCTGGCTTCTGGAAGAACATTACGATCGCAGTTAGTGGGAAAAAATTGTACCGGCCAATTTTGATCACAATTGTTGACATGACTGTGGTAATATGTACTCTACAACACTGTATCTCAGGAAGCCTAGAACATCAACGACACTAGAAGATATAGTGCCACCACATATCTGAAAATCAGGCAGAATTCAAAAAGCCGTTAAAATTGCTACACCACGTAGATGCCGTGCTTCAGACGCGAAATTTAACCGACAGGAAGAAGATACTGTGATATGCAAATGATTATCTTTTCAGAGCATTCACACAACATTGGCGCCGGTGGCGATACCTACAACGTGCTGTCATGAGGAAAGTTTCCAACCGATTTCTCATACACAAACAGCAGTTGACCGGCGTTGTCTGGTGAAACATTGTTGTGATGCCTCGTGTAACGGGGAGCAATGCGTACCATCACGTTTCCGACTTTGACAAAGGTCGGATTGTAGCCTATCGCGATTGAGGTTTATCGTATCGCGACATTGCTGCTCGTGTTGGTCGAGATCCAATGACTGTTAGCAGAATATGGAATCGGTGAGTTAAGGAGGGTAATACGGAACGCCGTGCTGGATCCCAATGGCCTCGTATCACTAGCAGTCGAGATGACAGGCATAGCTGTAACGGATCGTACAGCCACGTCTCGATCCCTGATTCAACAGATGGGGACGTTTGCAAGACAACAAACATCTGCACGAACAGTTCGACGACGTTTGCAGCAGCATGGACTATCAGCTCGGAGACCATAACTGCGGTTACCCTTGACGCTGCATCACAGACAGGAGCGCCTGCGATGGTGTACTCAACGGCGAACCTGGGTGCAAAACGTCTATTTTTCGGATGAATCCAGGTTCTGTTTACAGCATCATGATGGTTGCATCCGTGTTTGGCGACATCGCGGTGAACGCACTTTGGAAGCGTGTATTCGTCGTCGTCATACTGGCGTATCACCCGGCATGATGGTATGGGGTGCCACTGGTTACACGTCTCGGTCATCTCTTGTTCGCACTAACGGCTTTTTGAATAGTGGACGTTATATTTCAGATGTGTTACGACCCGTGGCTCTACCCTTCATTTGATCCCTACGAAACCCTACATTTCAGCAGGATAATGCACCACCGCATGTTTCAGGTCCTGTACAGGCCTTTCTGAATACAGAAAATGTTCTACTGCTGCCCTGGCCAGCACATCCTCCAGATCTCTCACCAACTGAAAACGTCTGGTCAGTGGTGGCCGAGCAATACGCCAGTCACTACTCCTGATGAAC
This sequence comes from Schistocerca nitens, assembly GCF_023898315.1. Taxonomy (NCBI): domain Eukaryota; kingdom Metazoa; phylum Arthropoda; class Insecta; order Orthoptera; family Acrididae; genus Schistocerca; species Schistocerca nitens. Next base: position 942,861,242 of record NC_064616.1, on the reverse strand, counting down.
TGTGGTATCGTGTTGAAGCTGCATGGGCAGCTGTACCTGTACACGCCATCCAAGCTCTGTATGACTCAATGCCCAGGCGTATCAAAAATTGGTTCAAATGGCTCTGAGCACTATGGGACTTAACATCTGATGTCATCAGTCCCCTAGAACTTAGAACTACTTAAACCTATCCAACCTAAGACATCACACACATCCATGCCCGAGGCAGGATTCGAACCTGCGACCGTAGCGGTCGCGCGGTTCCAGACTAAAGCGCCTAGAACCGCTTTGCCACCGCGACCGGCCCAGGCGTATCAAGGCCGTTATTACGGGCAGACGTGGTTGTTCTGTGTACTGCTTTCTCAGGATCTATGCATCCAAATTGCGTGAAAATGTAAGCACATGTCAGTTCTAGTATAATATATTTGTCCAACGAATAGCCGTTTATCATCTGCAGTTCTTCTTGGTGTAGCAATTTTAATGGCCAGCAGTGTAGTATTGCCATACCAGTACTACTGAAGAACTCTAGGAAGCAAGTTTTGAATACTGTGGGCTTGATGCGAGAGGATTCCAGAATCGTTCAGGGAAGCCTCTACATTCTGTGCTAAATGTGATGTAACTTCATGTATTCTTTGTTTTCCAAAATTACATAATTAACCCGACTTCTCATGTAAGTGGTTTAATTGCAATAGTACCACATAACTAGCTGCTAATTTCTATGAATACTTGTTTTCAAACTTTTAGACCAATAATAATTAGATTCAACATTTTTAGTAAGTGTAACTTATTGGACTGTAGGTTCTAATCACTAACTTTCGTAGATAATCACAGCTACCGTTGTTCACCATTTCTATGACTGATGTTATTCCATTTAGAGGCTAGCTACAGACTTTTTTAAGTATTTCTCATAATCTTTCAAGAGTAGTGAATTTATTTTGTAATTAGAGCATTTAAATAAATCCCTCCCGCTTAGAAATTTATTGTTTTGTTTCTAATTTATCTCCTTAAAAGTAAAATGGAATACAAATTGTAAAACCGGAAAGAAAACTGAAGAAAGATTGTTCTATTTATAGGACACCACAAGCTCTCAGCGTTCTATTTATAGTGGCGCAGTGGTTAGACACTGGACTCGCATTCGGGAGGACGACGGTTCAGTCCTGCGTCCGGCCATCCTAATTTAGGTTTTCCGTGATTTCCCTAAATCTCTCCAGGCAAATGCCGGGATGGTTCCTTCCCTAATCCGATGAGACCGATGACCTCGCTGTCTGGTCTCCTTCCCCAAACCAACCAACCAACCAACCAACCGTTCTATTTATAGGACAGTGATTATTTTTATTTCTGTCCGAAGGAATCAATTTAAACTTGAGCACTATGTTATTTTAGACATTTTGAACTTTTCCTTTAAAATTAAAAAAAAATCCACACTAAAAAATGGGCCCTAGTGGGTTAAGTGATATGTATATGGTAAAATAGAAATATAAACATAGTGTGATTTATAATCCACTGACGCTACTTGCATCCAAATGTTTACAATCGTTACTGCTTTCACAATAAAAATTACAATAAATTCTTTATGTGTGCTCATTCTTTGGATTTTAAGTGGTGGTTTTCGTTTCTGTGAAATCTTAGCTGAACACTGACGTGTTCACCTATGACGGTTATTTCCATAACGAAATTAGAAGGAAGGATGACGTAGTGTCGATGAGTTGGTCATTAGAGAATGAGGAGGTCAAGGTAAGTCTGGGGCAGGACAGGGAAGAAAATCGGCCATGTCGTTTTCCATTTCCAAATGAACAGTCCCTGCGTCCTTCTTAAGTGATTTAGTAAATCCAAGGAAAATTTAAACAAGGAAGGATGGATGGTGACTTCACTCGAGTGCAGTGCCCCAACACTGAATCCCGTCGCTAGCTTTGTCATAACGAGTTTTGCCTTACTTGGAGCCAATCTTAACCAATCGTCAATGCCTACGCAATCATTCTGTGTAACGTATACTACACTGCGCAACTAAATAGAGGGTCACTTTTTATAAACTCTGTTACTTTCTTCTCGCGGTTCTAGGCGCGCAGTCCGGAACCGTGCGACTGCTACGGTCGCAGGTTCGAATCCTGCCTCGGGCATGGATGTGTGTGATGTCCTTAGGTTAGTTAGGTTTAAGTAGTTCTAAGTTCTAGGGGACTAATGACCACAGCAGTTGAGTCCCATAGTGCTCAGAGCCATTTGAACCATTTTGTTACTTTCTCCCATTGCGATTCAGAAGTTTGAAACTTGGTTCTGAGGTACCTACAAAGTTTCTCTGTAATGTTGCAAAAGAGTGGCGTCATGCGCCGTCACCCTTGTGGTGAGCAACACTTCTAACAACAAATGAAAGGTGAGGTCGGTTAGTGAGGTCACACTAGCACCAAATTTTACCACAACTCCGCCTAACGCCACCGCGGACAGATCACAGTGTGGGAAGGTAGTCGTACCTCCCCTTACCCACCTCTCACAATTTACCTCTGCGACTGAAATCATAACAGCGTCGAAATGACACGGCTATGTTACAGGTGGCCGAGAGAAACACTTCCAGATCACGTCTGCTGAGAATCGACACGAAAAGGCCTCAAGACACTAAAAGGACTCAAGAGCTATCATAAAGGGTACGAATGAAAGTAGATCGTCCCTTGGGGCGTCCATTTTCAAGCATTTCGTTGTCAAAAATGACAGTCAGATGCGGGATGTGAAACAGGACAACGTTCTTGACACCCTTTGACACTGCTTACACCTCCCAGATGTTTCAGCTCTTCTCTAAGGACTTCACGGGTCAGTAACCTGACTGAATGTGATCTGAACCCTTTGGAGTATAGCAATGTCTGCTCTAATATACAGTGTGGAACAACTAGAGACCGTTCAGAATCATTCGACGAAATTTGAACGTGATTCTAATTATAAAAGACTATTTAGGCTTTTTAATCCCTCTTTTCTCGCACCATCCTGTGGCTTCTGCACGTGGGGTGCGACATTAACACACATGTGAATAAAACGGCAAAGGGTCCCTCCAAGACACGCTGCTAGACAACACCCTCGGTGTCACCTGCACACCTTTGTTGGACGCTTTACAAATATCTCTGTACAGTGACACCCATCCACCGATCATCACCCGCTGGCGGGACGTCTAGATGGTTTCCTGTTCGGCCGGTGGGTAGGGGTCGGTGGAAGTGTGTCTCTGTACAAAGAGATTCGTAAAGTGAACAACGAAGTTGCGCAGGTGCCACTGAAGAAGTTATCGAACTGGTCTTGAGGGATATTTTACCGTTTATTGGAAAATGTGTCAATGATTCATCCCCACATGCAAACGCCACAGAAGGGCGCGATAAGTGATGGAAAAGCATTAACACCATTTTCTGTTTAGGCTCACGCTGAAACCGTCTCGACTTCAGATGATACAGTTGTTAAAAGGTTCAAAAACGTCGAGTCTGATTTCAAACACGTACCCGACTCATACGATAATAGTTGGTGGTGACTTAAATTTACCCTCGATATGTTGGCGAAAATACGTGTTTAATTCTGGAGGTACACATAAAATATCATCCGAAATTGTGCTAAACGTATTATTTCGAGTAGTTAGTATATGATCCCACGCGAATAGTAAACGGTTGTGAAAACACACTTGACCTCTTAGCAAAAAATAATATTGAGTTAAGAACGAGAATCAAAACCAATACAGGGATTAGTGAACACAGAGTTGACGTAGCGAGATTGAATATTGTAATCCCCAAATCCTCCAAAAATAAGCGAAAATATACCTTTTCAAAAAGCAGATAAAAATTCACTTGACGCCTTCCTCAGAGACAAGCTCTATTCATTGGAAATTAATAATATGAATGTAGACCAGATGTGCCTTGAATTCAAAGAAATAGTATCGGCAGCAATTGAGAGATTTATACCAAATAAATTACCAAACGACGGAGCTGATCCTCCTTGGTACACAAAACGGGTCAGAACACTGTTGCAGAAACAACGTAACAAACATGCCAAATTTAAACAGACAGAAGCTCGAAATTTAGCTTGGGCTTCAATGCGAGATGCTTATAAAACGAAACTTTGTCTCGAAATCTGGCAGAAAATCCAAAGAGATTCTGGTCGTATGTGAAGTATGTCAGCGGCAAGAAACAATCAATGCCTTCTCTGCGAGATAGCAATGGAGATACTATCAAAGACAGTGCTGCCAAAGCAGAGTTACTAAACAAAGCCTTCCGAAATGCCTTCACAAAAGAAGACGAAGTAAATATTCCAGAATTCCAATGGAGAACAGCTGCCAACATGAGTAACGTAGAAGTAAATATCCTCGGAGTAGTGAAACAACTTAAATCATTTAATAGAAGCAAGTCTTCTGGTCCAGACTGTAAACCAATTAGGCTCATTTCGGAGTATACTGATGCATTAGCTCCACACTTAACAATTATAGCCGGCCGGTGTGGCCGTGCGGTTCTAGGCGCTTCAGTCTGGATCCGCGTGACCGCTACGGTCGCAGGTTCGAATCCTACCTCGGGCATGGATGTGTGTGATGTCCTTAGGTTAGGTTTAAGTACTTCTAAGTTCTAGGTGACTGATGACCACAGATGTTAAGTCCCATAGTGCTCAGAGCCATTTGAACCATTTAACAATTATATAAAACCGTTCACTCAACGAAAGATCCGTACCCAAAGACTGGAAAGTTGGACATGTCACACCAATATTCAAGAACGGTAGTAGGAGTAATCCACTAGATTACAGGCCCATATCGTTAACGTCGATATGCAGCAGGATTTTGGAACATATATTGTCTTCAAAGATTATTAATTACCTCGAAGAAAACTGTCTATTGACACACAGTCAACATGCGTTTAGAAAACATCGTTCCTGTGAAACACAACTAGCTCTTTATTTACATGAAGTCTTGAGTGCTATTGACAAAGGATTTCAGATCTATTCCGTATTTCTGGATTTCCGTAAGGCTTTGATACTGTACCTCACAAGCGGCTTGTAGTGAAATTGCGTGCTTATGGCATATCGTCCGAGTTATGTGACTGGACTTGTGATTTCTTGTCAGTAACTAACGGAAAGTCATCGAGAACAACAGAAGCGATTTCCAAGGTAGTGTTATAGTCCCTTTGCTGTTCCTTATATATATATATATATATATATATATATATATATATATATATATATATATATATATATATATATATATACTCCTGGAAATGGAAAAAAGAACACATTGACACCGGTGTGTCAGACCCACCATACTTGCTCCGGACACTGCGAGAGGGCTGTACAAGCAATGATCACACGCACGGCACAGCGGACACACCAGGAACCGCGGTGTTGGCCGTCGAATGGCGCTAGCTGCGCAGCATTTGTGCACCGCCGCCGTCAGTGTCAGCCAGTTTGCCGTGGCATACGGAGCTCCATCGCAGTCTTTAACACTGGTAGCATGCCGCGACAGCGTGGACGTGAACCGTATGTGCAGTTGACGGACTTTGAGCGAGGGCGTATAGTGGGCATGCGGGAGGCAGGGTGGACGTACCGCCGAATTGCTCAACACGTGGGGCGTGAGGTCTCCACAGTACATCGATGTTGTCGCCAGTGGTCGGCGGAAGGTGCACGTGCCCGTCGACCTGGGACCGGACCGCAGCGACGCACGGATGCACGCCAAGACCGTAGGATCCTACGCAGTGCCGTAGGGGACCGCACCGCCACTTCCCAGCAAATTAGGGACACTGTTGCTCCTGGGGTATCGGCGAGGACCATTCGCAACCGTCTCCATGAAGCTGGGCTACGGTCCCGCACACCGTTAGGCCGTCTTCCGCTCACGCCCCAACATCGTGCAGCCCGCCTCCAGTGGTGTCGCGACAGGCGTGAATGGAGGGACGAATGGAGACGTGTCGTCTTCAGCGATGAGAGTCGCTTCTGCCTTTGTACCAATGATGGTCGTATGCGTGTTTGGCGCCGTGCAGGTGAGCGCCACAATCAGGACTGCATACGACCGAGGCACACAGGGCCAACACCCGGCATCATGGTGTGGGGAGCGATCTCCTACACTGGCCGTACACCACTGGTGATCGTCGAGGGGACACTGAATAGTGCACGGTACATCCAAACCGTCATCGAACCCATCGTTCTACCATTCCTAGACCGGCAAGGGAACTTGCTGTTCCAACAGGACAATGCACGTCCGCATGTATCCCGTGCCACCCAACGTGCTCTAGAAGGTGTAAGTCAACTACCCTGGCCAGCAAGATCTCCGGATCTGTCCCCCATTGAGCATGTTTGGGACTGGATGAAGCGTCGTCTCACGCGGTCTGCACGTCCAGCACGAACGCTGGTCCAACTGAGGTGCCAGGTGGAAATGGCATGGCAAGCCGTTCCACAGGACTACATCCAGCATCTCTACGATCGTCTCCATGGGAGAATAGCAGCCTGCATTGCTGCGAAAGGTGGATATACACTGTACTAGTGCCGACATTGTGCATGCTCTGTTGCCTGTGTCTATGTGCCTGTGGTTCTGTCAGTGTGATCATGTGATGTATCTGACCCCAGGAATGTGTCAATAAAGTTTCCCCTTCCTGGGACAATGAATTCACGATGTTCTTATTTCAATTTCCAGGAGTATATAAACCGTTTGGGAGACAATCTGAGCAGCCGTCTTATGTTGTTTGCAGATGACGCCTTCGTTTATCGACTAATAAAGTCATCAGAAGATCAAAACAAATTGCAAAACGATTTAGAAAAGATATCTGAATGGTGCGAAAATTGGCAGGTGACGATAAATAACGAAAAGTGTGAGGTCATCCACATGAGTGCTAAAAGGAATTCGTTAAACTTCGGTTACATGATAAATCAGTCTAATCTAAAAGCCGTAAATTCAACTAAATACCTAGGTATTATAATTACGAACTACTTAAATTGGAAAGAACACATAGAAAATGTTGTGAGGAAGTCCAACCAAAGACTGCGTTTTATTGGCAGGACACTTAGAAAATGTAACAGATCTACTAAGGAGACTGCCTGCACTAAGCTTGTCCGTCCTCTTTTAGAATACTGCTGCGCGGTGTGGGATCCTTACCAGATAGGACTGACGGAGTACATCGAAAAAGTTCAAAGAAGGGCAGCACGTTTTGTATTACCGCGAAATACGGGAAAGAGTGTAACAGAAATGATACAGGATTTGGGCTGGACATCATTAAAAGAAAGGCGTTTTTCGTTGCGGCGGAATCTTCTCACGAAATTCCAATCACCGCTTTCTCCTCCGAGTGCTAAAATATTTTTTTGACACCGACCTACATAGGGAGAAACGATCACCACTATAAAATAAGGGAAATCAGAGCTCTTACGAAAAGCTACAGGTGTTCATTCTTTCAGTGCGCTATATCAGACTGGAATAATAGAGATAATTGAAGGTTGTTCGATGAGCCCTCTGCCAGGCACTTAAATGTGATTTGCAGAGTATCCATGTAGATGTAAAATGTGGAGGTAGATGAATGGTTCCTAATTGTTCCAGCCTGTGTACCAGAGCAAAAATTGCTGTCACCTTATAGTCGCATGGGATGAGATCACCTTCAGCGTGGTTGCAGACTCGCGATGTCCTTAGAGAAGGGTTGAACCATCCAGGATTGCCACTAGGTTGTCGAGAACGTCGTCCTGTTGCACGTCGCACTGCAAACTGCCGTTTTCGACGGTGAAGTGTGTGTAAATGAACGCCCAAAGACAAGGAATTGTTTCATTTACACCGTTTATGACACCTTCTAAGGCCTCTTTGTGTCAGTTCTGAGCAGCGGTGTATACGAAATGTTTTCCTCGGTCACCTATAAGAAAACCGTGTGATTTCAACGCTGGGCGTCCTGGTACTATCCTCCGTCGCAGAGATGTCAAGACAAAGGATGAAATGTCAGTAATGGGAGGTGGAACAACCTTCCGGTTTTTGACAATTCCACAGTGGCGTTGGACATAATTGTGGTGAAACTTTGTGCCGACATGACATCATTAACCCACTTTACACTTCACATGAACTGGAGATCTTACTATTTTTGTACACGGCGACCCCTTCTACATCTACATCTACATCCATACTCCGCAAGCCACCTGACGATGTGTGGCGGAGGGTACCTTGAGTACCTCTATCGGTTCTCCCTTCTATTCCAGTCTCGTATTGTTCGTGGAAAGAAGGGTTGATTCTTCCAATGAATCTCAGTCTGGCATCTGCTTTACCAACGATCAACTTTATATGATCATTCCATTTTAAATCACTCCTAATGCATACTCCCAGATAATTTATGGAATTAACTGCTTCCAGTTGCTGACCTGCTAGATTGTAGCTAAATGATAAGGGATCTCTCTTTCTACGTATTCGCAGCACGTTACACTTGTCTACATTGAGATCACGTAACTAATGAGGAGGTATTCAATAGGATTGGGGAGAAGAGAAGTTTGTGGCACAACTTGACTAGAAGAAGGGATCGGTTGGTAGGACATGTTTTGAGGTATCAAGGGATCACAAATTTAGCATTGGAGGGCAGCGTGGAGGGTAAAAATCGTAGAGGGAGACCAAGAGATGAATACACTAAGCAGATTCAGAAGGATGCACGTTGCAGTAGGTACTGGGAGATGAAGAAGCTTGCACAGGATAGAGTAGCATGGAGAGCTGCATCAAACCAGTCTCAGGACTGAGGACCACAACAAACAACACATTGAGATTCAATTGCCATTCCCTGCCCCATGCGTCAATTCGCTGCAGATCCTCCTGCATTTCAGTACAATTTTCCATTGTTACAACCTCTCGATATACCACAGCATCATCCGTGAGAAGCCTCAGTGAAATTCCGATGTCATCCACAAGGTCATTTATGTATATTGTGAATAGCAACGGTCCTACGACACTCCCCTGCGGCACAGCTGAAATCACTCTTACTTCGGAAGACTTCTCTCCATTGAGAATGACATGCTGCGTTCTGTTATCTAGGAACTCTTCAATCCAATCACACAATTGGTCTGATAGTCCATATGCTCTTACTTTGTTCAGTAAACGACGGTGGGGAACTGTATCGAACGCCTTGCGCAAGTCAAGAAACACCGCATCTACCTGTGAACCCGTGTCTATGGCCCTCTGAGTCTCGTGGACGAATAGCGTTAGCTGGGTTTCGCACGACCGTCTTTTTCGAAACCCATGCTGATTCCTACAAAGTAGATTTCTAGTCTCCAGAAAAGTCATTATACTCGAACATAATACGTGTTCCAAAATTCTACAACTGATCGACGTTAGAGATATAGGTCTATAGTTCTGCACATCTGTTCGACGTCCCTTCTTGAAAACGGGGATGACCTGTGCCGTTTTCCAATCCTTTGGAACGCTACGCTCTTCTAGAGACCTAAGGTACACCGCTGCAAGAAGGGGGGCAAGTTCCTTCGCGTACTCTGTGTAAAATCGAACTGGTATCCCATCAGGTCCAACTGCCTTTCCTCTTTTGAGCGATTTTAATTGTTTCTCTATCCCTCTGTCGTATATTTCTATATCTACCATTTTGTCATCTGTGCGACAATCTAGAGAAGGAACTACAGTGCAGTCTTCCTCTGTGAAACAGCTTTGGAAAAAGACATTTAGTATTTCGGCCTTTAGTCTGTCATCCTCTGTTTCAGTACCATTTTGGTCACAGAGTGTCTGGACATTTTATTTTGATCCACCTACGGCTTTGACATAAGACCAAAATTTCTTAGGATTTTCTGCCAAGTCAGTACAAAGAACTTTACTTTAGAATTCATTGAACGCCTCTCGCATAGCCCTCCTCACACTACATTTCGCTTCTCGTAATTTTTGTTTGTCTGCAAGGCTTCGGTTATGTTTCTGTTTGCTGTGAAGTTCCCTTTGCTTCCGCAGCAGTTTTCTAACTCGGATTTTGTACCACGGTGGCTCTTCTCCATCTCTTACGGTCTTACAAAACTTTTGTGTTGAGCCCTCCGGTACTCTGTAATCTGCTTTTTGTCACTTTTGCTGAACAGAAAAATCTTCCTACCTTTTTTAATATTTCTATTTACCGCTGAAATCATCGATGCAGTAACCGCTTTATGATCAATGGTTCCCTGTTCTGCGTTAACTGTTTCAAATAGTTCGGGTCCGTTTGTCACCAGGAGGTCTAATATGTTTTCGCCACGAGTCGGTTCTCTGTTTAACTGCTTAAGGTAGTTTTCAGATAAAGCACTTAAAAAAATTTCACTGGATTCTGTGTCCCTGCCACCCAATATGAACGTTTGAGTCTCCCAGTCTATGTCCGGAAAATTAAAATCTCCACCCAGAACTATAACATGGTGGGGAAATCTACTCGAAATATTTTCAAAATTATCCTTCAGATGCTCAGCCACAACAGCTGCTGAGCCAGGGGATCTATAGAGACATCCAATTACCATGTCTGAGCCTGCTTTAACCGTGATCTTCACCCAAATTATTTCACATTTAGGATCTCCGTCAATTTCCTTCGATACCATTGCACTTCTTATCGCTATAAACACGCCTCCCCCTTCACTGTCCAGCCTGTCTCTGCGGTATGCATTCCAATCTGAGTTTAGGATTTCATTACTGTTTACGTCTGGTTTCAGCCAACTTTCTGTCCCTAGTACTATATGAGCATTGTGACCGTCTATTAACGGGAGAAGTTTTGGGACCTTTCTATTGACGCTCCTGCGGTTCACTATTAGCACATTAATAATGTTATTCCCTGTTGCATTTTGCCTACTCCTACCTTGCCGCGTCTCAGGAGGCGTCTTGTCGGCCCTAGGGAAGGAATTCTCTAACCTAAAAAACCCACTTGTGCACTCCACACGTACTCCGCTACCCTTGTAGCCGCTGCCGGCGTGTAGTGCACGCCTGACCTATTCAGGGAGACCCTACATTTCTCCACCCGATAGCGGAGGTCGAAAAATTTGCACCCCAGATCTCCGCAGAATCGTCTGAGCCTCTGGTTTAAGCTTTCCACTCGGCTCCAAACCAGAGGACCGCGATCGGTTCTGGGAACGATACTACAAATAGTTAGGTCAGATTCCACCCCGCGAGCGAGTCATTCCGCCTTCAACAATTCCGCCAACCGCCTGTACGAGTTGAGGATGACCTCTGAACCCAGGCGGCAGGAGTCATTGGTGCCGACATGAGCAACAATTTGCAGTCGGGTGCACCCAGTGCTCTCTATCGCCGCCGGCAGAGCCTCCTCCACATCTCGGATGAGAACCCCCGGCAAGCAGAGAGAGTGAACACTGGCCTTCTTCCCCGACATTTCCGCTATTTCCCTAAGGGGCTCCATCACCCGCCTAACGCTGGAGCTCCCAATAACTAATAAACCCCTCCCCCCGTGTGCCTGCTCGGACCTTACTGATGGAGCGGCCACATGTCCTCTCACAGGCAGAGCGGGCGATGCCACACGGCCAGCTTCCACATTGACCCTCCGCCTCGTGCGCCGCGAACGCCGCTGAACCTGCCACTCCCCTTGGGGGGGAGGGTGGCCCAATCGCGCCCGGTACCCGCGAAGATGTCTCGACAGCAGGGACAGTAGGTGAAGCATGTAACACCTGGGGTGTACCATGCGACGCCCCAGACTCCCCACTGCCGCTACACTCTGAGGCAGCAGCCTGAAGACGGTTGACCGCGGCCATCAACACGTTCAGCTGTTCGCGAACAGTGGCCAGCTCCTCCTGCGTCCGTACACAGCAGTCACACATCCTATCCATCCTAAGAAATCAATTTACTGTAGAGAGTTAATCAACTTTTAACTAGACTGCTAATTCACTAAAGGTGGCTAATAGTTGACTGACTAAACTGTGGTTGCTAGACACTTCTTGTAGAAAACAATGAAAATAGCACTACCTGTCTCTGGACTGTATTGAAAACAAACACTAGCACTACTGGCACTATGGCTGACTAAAGGGACTCTCCCTGACTGTATTCAAAACAAACACGAAATCTATGGAACACTATTACTAGCCCTCGACAATTAAAGTTTCCTAAAAGCAAAAACACACGGAAGACGAAGTGACAAGTAAGAAAAATACAGTTAATACTTAAATTAACGTAGCTCGCTGCACAGCAGACGTGAAGCAGACGGCAGTTACGACGACACTGACACTACTGTCACTATAGCTGACTAAAGGGAGAGACTGACAGTGACTTCGAAGAGCTCCATGCTTTTAAACCACTTTCGAGTCAAATTACGAACTTATACGTCGCAACGGGAGAAAATGATGAGGTTTCAAAAAATTACCCTTTATAATTTGTTAGGCAGTGTAATTGTTCCGCATATTTTGGAAACTAGAGTCCTACATCTGGCGCGTAGAAATATCGAAACATAGGATGAACTCTATCCTTAATTTTGACGCAGGACTCTTCTGCACACTTAGAGTTTGAAATATCTTAAAATTATTTGTATAATTTAGTGAAACATGAATACATCTTTTCGAGAGTTATTGGGATCCAAACTCCTCTTAATAAGCCGTGTTATATTATAAGGTGTTGCAGTGTGCACACTAAGGCTCACACAGTAAATAATAATTGGTTTTTACCGAGGCCGAATGATAGTGAGAGGTCGATCGTGAAACGTCTTCATCAAGGTGAGGTAACAGCGATAGTTGGATAAAATTATGTTTTAATGGATCTCTTTTTTATGTGGTATGATCTAATATTGGACTAAAATAGTTATTCATATTACAAAAATATTACCCTACTTTCACCGATTACAGTTTCATCTACATAGGATAATAAAAACAAATTTCAGGTAAAAGTTACTTAGTTTCTGACACAGAACAATGATACGCGCTACAATTTTTTTTAATTACATTGATTACAGCATCCTCTCCTTCATCCTCAACTTTACTTACATCTACACATCACAACCGACTCTACGGTATGTGGCGGAGGGTACCTTTGCACAAGGATCATTTCCTCCGTTCCCCGTTTCATTCGCGTATTATACGTGAGAAGAAGTCCTGTAAGAAGGGTCTAACTTGTAAGATCTTCTCGTCGTTAGAGTTTCGCGAGACATATGTGAGAGCAAATAATATAGTGCCCAATTCTTCTTCGAACGTAAGCTCTTGGAATTTTGGCAGTAAATTTCGCCGTGAGACACAAAGTCCTTTTTTAGCGTCTGCCACTGGAGTTTCATGAACTACTGCGTAACATTGCACGGTTAATAAACGAACCAGTGATAAAACGTTCACCTTCTCGTTGGATCTTCTCTGTCTGTTCTATTAATCAAACCTGATAAGAGTCCCACACCCATGAACAGTACTCACAAACCAGTCGAACGAGTGTTTTTAAGCAACTTCTTTTATGGATGACTTAAATTTTCGTAAGTATATTCTAATGAATCTCAGTCTAGCATCAGACGAACCTCTGCTGCTAATATTACTTCTAATGAGGGAAACTCTTGCTAGAGCGTTACTATAGATTGTACTACACTTTTCTAATATCCTATTAACATTTGCTCGTACTCTTCTCCAAGGTTAAACATTCTCTCCCAAGAGTAGGGTGGCTGACCTTTCTCCAAGTACAGCAGGTAATAAACCATTAACCCTACGCAGGTGTTCCTCTAACCTAAAAATTCATGTGCACCCCACACGGACTCTACTAACTGAATAGCCGCTTCCTTTGTGTAGTGACAGAACCCATGTTTAGTATGATGTATATTTCTCTAGATATTTAAAGTGACGTATATTGCGTATATTACATCTTGACTGGTAGGTTAATGGAAAATTATGTGGAAGAATTGCTGTTGAAATTCCAGTCAGGTCATCCATACTTAGGCTTTTCGTTGCTTTTATAATTCTCTTAATCAGATCCTGTAATCGATCCTTAGAAAAGAATTTGGCCCATTCTGGTCCGATCAGTAGCTTGTGCTCCGTCTCTAATGACCTCGTTCTTAAATTGTAATTTTCCCTTTGGACTGGTTGGTTACAATGTAACGTATCAGATTTCCATGAAAGGCTGCGCCAACATTAAAATGATGTCCGGGAAAGCGTCCAGCCTGGCAACAATAGGAGCAAACTGAGTTACAATATGGAAATGCACATTTTGAGTAACATGTAATCCATAAAACTAAAAATTAAAAAAAATTGCAAGGGTTGACTCTCCCTTGATGGCTGCATAACTCAAGGTCGCCCTGAAGTTATGCAGTAACGGTGCAATGCCATCCATCTTTACGATACAATCGTCCTCATCGCATGGTTATTTCATTTTTAAATACATTTGTCCCAATAACATTAAAAACGAATATTGTTATCCCTGCCTTTGTTGCGTGATTACATAACTCCTCCTACTTGTGAGAAATAGCTCGCAAGCTTTACTTGGCGTTTTTACGTGCAGCATTTTCTTCACATGTAACACGTCAGTTATCTGTAAACGTTTGTAATAGCAAAAATATCCTAATGACCTGAACTGCGTTTCGCATGATCTGTATGCAAAACCACATAACGTAACTTTCTTGCAAGTCGTACAGTAATTGGCTACACAGCATGGTTACTGCAAGGAACCACTAGAGGACGTGCTCTGTATGGCTACCAATCGAGATACGAATTGATATCAACACAATGCAAATAATAGGAAGCACGTCATTAGAGATGGCACAGCTAATAACGCTTGTAGTATCAAATTTATAACAATAAATGACTTTTTATAAAGCAACTTTGAACCCGAAATTACAAGCCGAAAATTTTTGTACTCGGCAGGGACCCGAGACTAATATCCAGCAACTACTGTTCATTTGAACTACCCAGGACAGATCTTAAAAATGTTTCCGACGAAAAGTTACAATGTGAGCACACGTAAAATTTGAAATGATGTGACTTAAAATTTGTGTTGCTCGCGGATTTCGGCTTGCACCTGACCTGAATGTTAAATAAACACAACCAAATGTTAGATACCCAATTTATTCTCAAATAGTGATACGACCGAATCAGACTAAACGGACATGATGAGACGATTTTTTTATTTTTTATTTATTTATTTATTTATTTTTTACTGGATTTCGTATCAGGCACCAACAGCTGTTGCTTTCCAGCAGCGAATCGACGTCAAAAATTAGTTTATTTTACCAGGAGGAGATGGGTGCATATGTTTTTGTACTGGACCAGGATACGAACGCAGACAGTTCATTTCGTAGAAACTTTTCAGGATTTTGAGATATTTGAGAAACAACGAAACGATCGACCCTATCATCTGGAAGGGATCAAATCCCGTGAAAGTGGAGCTCTGACGATGATTTTCAGTCTAGCACCAGTATTTTTAACATCTCAAGTTCAAATACGCGGGCTTTCTGAAACGTAATGCCTACGAATACTTTATGCGGAAACTCAACGCTTGTTAAATGGAACAAACGATATTAACGTTCTACATTTTCACTCCCCATGTCTACATATATTCAGTCCTCTGCTACTAGAGGGCTCAGAATTATAGCGTGTGACATGGCGGAGTGAAACTTAATTATATGAGAAACATCGTGTTGTAATTGAATTTCGAATTGTTAGAGTTCGTCCACACATGGAGCACCCTCTCCTTCAGCATGACAATGCCAGACCACACACGAGCGTTGCGACATCTCCAACAATCCGACTCCTTGGTTTCACTGTCCTTCATCATCCTCCATACAGTCCCGACATGGCCCTATCACCGAGCGAGGTGGTGCAGCGGTTAGTACACTGGAATCGCAATCGGGAGGACGACGGTTCAAACCCGTGACCAGCCATTCAGATTTAGGTTTCCCGTGAATCCCTAAATCGCTCCAGGCAAATGCCGAGATGGTTCCCTCGTAAGGCCACGGGCGATTTCCTTCCCCATCCTTCCCTAACACGATGGGACCGACGACCTCGCTGTTTGGTCCGTTCCCCCAAATCAATCAACCAACCATGGCTCCATCTAACTTTCATCTGTTCCAAAAACTTAAAGAACACTTCCGAGAACTTCACTTTCATAGTGATGAAGCAGTGCAAGCAGAGGTGAGTTTGTGTCTCCGTCAAAAGGGTCAAACATTCTACAGCGACAACACTAAAAAACTGACTTCTCATTGGGAGAAATGTGTTCGTCGCCAGGGTGACTATGTTGAGACGTAAATATGTACACATGAAGAACAAAGAAGTACAATAACCACGTTTGTTTTATTTAAAAATCTTTGATTTTTCACATAAAAAATTCGGAGAAATTATCTTTAAAAAAGTACCCCGGGACCTTATATGACAATTGGTTCACCAATAAAATGATATTTCTGGCGGATGGAGGCGTACTTGTGACAGAGTTCGCACATGTCGCATCCTACGCCTTTGTCATGGCCCAACCCACAGATACCAGAATACACTGTAGGCGCGGGCGGGCTGTGAACTGTACCGTCACCGTGAACCCCGTCGCCACGCCGCACTAAATTGAAGCTAATACGAACACGGTGCACACATGTTTAATTCAAATTCAAGAATCATTGTAATCGAGATTTACCATGTTGTAGTGTATTATTATTATTATTATTATCATTATTATTAAGCTTTACATTAGACTACTTTTTCTGTGGTCGGCGAACTGCTTAAGTGCGTGTCCTTACGAAACACTTTACAGCAAAGTCCTGTCAAATATAATGCTTCATAAGATACCCAACACAAATTCGCAGCCTTTGCAATATCTTCAGATGACTAGTTAGTACACCGTGCTCTCATGACTACTGTACAAACAATTTGTCATTGCAGGCATCATTACCCACATTAGCCTTTATTTGGTCTTCACTGACTGGTCTGATCAGGCAACTGGCCTAGTCGAGCACTTACAATTTGTAAAATTTACTTTTGTGTAAATTTTACCTAACAATGTTTTGAATTTTAACAGCCTAAAATAAACAATTACATCGTTGTGTTAGTCATGCCTTATGACTGTGAAACTAATGTGCGTGTAAAGGTTAAGTTAGGATAGGATTTTCAACATAATTATTTTTAGCGTAACGCTTACAAAAGTCGTTTCTTTTCATTACCTTTACGGGCACGTTTAAATTAATAACGTTAACGAATTTGCGAGTATTCCGGTTGCTTAACAGCCCAACCAATAGAGAGCGAAAAAGGTCGATTTTACAGTGGTACGAGAGAGTGTCACAAGATACTACAAATCATAACTGGTGAGGGATGATTGTTGGGGTGGAGGTGCGTTTGAAGATTACTTTTGTTCGTTTTTCTTGAATAACTCGAAAACCGTGGCGTGCAGTATAAAATTTAGCTATGTTAAGTTTCCTGCGAAAATGTGCTGCTTGTTTTTTCTGTAGGGCTAATAGTTTGCGCTAAGCGACATAGAAAATATGAAAATCTCGTGCTTGGTTTCTGAATGCCAGGTATAACATTGCGGGTTGCATAAAACGATATCACCGTGTATATGAACTTTTACATAATTTTTCATATTATATTTTATATCCCTGAAAATATTTTGCTAAACGGAAATCAGTCGTTATCATTACATTTACTTGCAGTAGTCATTAACAGCCGCTGTTCCTGTCTTAGACAATTCCTAACCATATAAATCTTTAACACATATTCCAATTTTAGATACATAAACAGTATTTTAATTTACGTTAAAGAAGGAGACTAAGCATACCCAAAAAATTAATTTCAGGATTATATGCGAAAACAATAGTAAATGCGACTAGAAAACGGTTACAACAAAAATTTGGAGCCTTTTTTTTCCAACATTTCCTAATATTTTTGCTGGAGACCTGAAAATACTGATCAGTGTATATGTTTTTCTTTCGCATAGTAAATGATACATTGCCGCATGAACTCATTAAAGTGCTATTTTGCACATACGTATGGATAAACTGTTACGATTATATACAGGCAAAGAAATACATTAATACCTGCGAACGTGCGCCAAGATCTCTGTGAGAGAAAGATTTCCAGTTGATTTAGTAAATGACGTTGCTGGTTTTATAAGTAATGTACGTGTCTGCAAATTACGAAAATGAGGAACGGTATATGAAGCCAAGTCCTTAGTAACCTCAAGCGCGAAGTTGTCCCGCCGTGCGCATGGCATGGAGCACGTTCTCCATGAGAAACAAAGCTTCGCAATTATTTGAGGGGTTACGCAGCAGTATCATTATCACGACACATAAATTACTAGGACCCTACGCTTTTGTCTGCCCACAGTGGGGGCAGATAACATGCTCCACCGGTCCACCAAGCAGTCTTTCCTTTCATAATTGTCAAAGAGACATGAGGATTGCGCAGAGGATAGCATACGTGTGAAACGGCTGGCCTCTGTGGCTACAAGTTCTCCTTGTGAATAACAATGAGTCCCTTACGTGAGCAATTTCTGTGCTACAATTAGAAAGATAAAGATTTCGCGGGCTTCCGAAGCCCCTACACAAGTTCTGTCCACCAGGCTGCGAGCTGTACGATACGTATCGAAATCTATGGAAATTTTTTGTTTTAAAGAAAGATAATGTTGCATACTACTGTATTTTCAAGGACTAGAACTCATTACAGCTATAGGACAATCAGTGTCACACATTGCATAAGCCGTTGCCAGATACCTCGGAAATTGCGCGTTATGCAAGATATAAATTTAAGCCAAATTGCCTTAAATGAATGGCAGCCACAAGACGCCGCTATTCACTGTCTACTAGATGCCGCTGTTGTCGGTGAAACACAGGAGATCTCCACTATTAAGAAATCGGAATCCCCATTCTTTTAACTTATATAAGTGTTCCACCAGAAAAAATTAATAAATTCGTACTGAAATAGTCCAGTTTTTCTATTTATTTTATAAAGACTAATTTTTAAAAGACCTGAATTATTGTCCAAAAAGGAAGAATACATGTCATGTTCAAAGTGAGGTGCTTCAACTTCGATGGATTTATTAATTTTCCTTGCTGAAGAAGATATTGGTAACTCAACAATGTTTCCTCGTCAATGTCTCTGCAAGCATTTTTAATACGTTAAATCGTATTTGCACGAGTAGCCACTACTTAAGATATCTTATCCCTTACGATATCTCAGAGGAAGGAAAGGGAAAATATTGGATGTGGTAATGCAGCACGCCAATTGATTGCACCACACTTTTCGATCCCTCAACCACTGTCGTTGTTATCAAGTACTTTTCACCCTCTTCGTTGATAAAGTGCTGGGAAATCAGCATCCTGCAACCACAAAAGTAAACATGGATTCTTCTGTCGTTCCTTAGTAGAAGAGTTTCACATGTAACAGGATTCGAACTTTAACAGCAGCATCTACGTAATTACAACTTACACAAAATAGATACATATTGCAAAGCTTAACATTCCTACAAGGTAGTCACCAGCGTTGTTTATAGCCCGTTGCTTGAGGTGTGGAAGTCTTAGAACATCCTTGCAGGCACACTGCACATTTTGAGGTCTACGTATGGATTAATGAAGAATTTAACATTGATCTAAAGTGATATTTAAGGCAATGAATTAGATTTAAAGCATCAAGATGACCAATTTTCATTATTATCAGTTACTTCTCTTGTGAAGACTGAATTGATTACTGTGCGTCATCGAATAATTAGTTACTTGCGTTTCTCCTTGCTTCCATTCCCAACAACATACTTCTGCATTCTCGTGGTAATCGTGAAATTCCATATGTATGTAGCACAAGACTGTACGTAGACATAGTCGTTTCCGAGTTTCTAAGTGTTTGACATCTCACAGATTCACGACGCGTGGGGGAAGGTTAATTTCCATTTACTTTTTATTCCACTGAAATAAGTTTTCGGTGCAAACTATAAACGTAAGTGTTTAATTCATCTGTATTTTGGGGAAATGGTAATCATGCTGGAATATTATACACATCAGTATTTCAAATGCTGTATGTTACATGAGCGGAAACTAATGTCACTAGCTTTGCTATCCGTGCGATGAAATTACATAACACCGGCATTAAAAGCCCTCTTCCAGGCCAGAAAGCCACAAAAATGAAGAATTTTACGTTAAATCTAATTGAATGTCTTAAATTCAAAATGTTCAAATGTGTGTGAAATCTTATGGGACTTAACTGTTAAGGTCATCAGTCCCTAAGCTTACACACTACTTAACCTAACTTATCCTAAGGACAAACACACACACCCATGCCCGAGAGAGGACTCGAACCTCCGTACCAGCCGTACAGTCCATGACTGCAGCGCCTGAGACCGCTCGGCTAATCCCGCGAGGCGAATGTCTTAAATAATGATAGCCTCAAATCTGACGTTAGAAAGTACCAATAGGTAACGCTGCACAAAAGACCAAACGCCCTTGAATCTTCCCTCTGATGTGGCATTGATGTCAGAGGAAGTTGTGACATCGAGTTGCAAGCCTTTTCAATTGACGCTACATTGTGCGATTTGTGTGTCGATGATGGTGGACTGATGATGAAAGTAACACAACACCCAGTTCCAGAGCGGAGATAATTTCCCGTTCGGCCGTGAATAGAAACCGGGCCAGACGTGCTGACCACTCGGCTAAAGGAACGGATTGAGAACCCCTCGAAGATGAGCACGACAAGCATTTCGCTACATAGCTGCCTCAAGCACAGCTAAGACTTGGCAACATGGTTGCAAAGATTATTTAACCCTGGGACAGTGCATTTGCTTCCGCGTGTGTTCCTGAGTTTTTTCGCTAAATTCACTTGTCATTCCCTTTCCACTTTGACGACTTATGCTACATAATCCTCATGTAAGATGAGACACTGAGACACAAAATTTAATTTTTGGACTCTACGACTGCCGTACTTCACCTAAGAAACAACTGTTCTTATCTTTACCGTTGCTTTACGAGCCTCAGCGACCAGTACCACGATAAGAGAGACCACGTACCAGCAGCGCCTCCCTAGAACACAAAGCACGGTGGCAGCAAAAAAACGTCGGGACACCGAGACATTGGATTACTCCTGAAGGTATTGCGGAATAAATTGGAAAAGAAACTTTCGTGAAGACGAACTCTGTAGCCGTCGCTAAACTGAAATAGTTCCTGCGCAAAAATGGTCTCCTGGACAAGAAGAGATATAGTTATTATTTATCTTCGTAGCAAAATATAAATATCACACCTTACGCAAATGGCATTCATGCCAAGCCGAGAGTGGAAGGACGGACTGAAGGAGAGGAAGGAGGCCCGATAAAAACTAAATAAAATAAAATGCATTAAAAAGATGGTTCCACATCTGTCTTGTGATACAAGGACGGCGTGACTTTTCAGTTCTAAACGCAATGCAGACCACTGCACTTTAGGTTCCTGCCGGCCGGAGTGGCCGTGCGGTTCTAGGCGCTACAGTCTGGAGACGAGCGACCGCTACGGTCGCAGGTTCGAATCCTGCCTCGGGCTTGGATGTGTGTGATGTCCTTAGGTTATTATTATTATTATTATTATTATTATTATTATTAAGCATTACAATCCATGAAGGCTTTTTGCTGCAGAATGGACAATGTTGAACCACTTTGCTCTGTCTTTACAAGTAATTTGCCACTGTCTGTCATGTCCTAGTTTTCTGAGATCGTCTTGAATATTGTCCAAGTATCTCATGCGTGGGCGTCCAAGAGGTCGTCTTCCGGTGGGAATCTCTTCAGTCACTTTCTTGATGGTCCTGTTTGGTGGTGCTCTGATGACATGCCCTATCCATTTCAGTCTTTTGGCTTTAATTTTGGCCACTATATCGGAGTCTTTATATAATTTGTAAATTTCATTGTTATTTAGCAATCTCCATTCATCACTGATCCTATCTCTTATGGGTCCAAATATTTTTCTCAAAATTTTTCGTTCAAATACTCTTAATCTGTTTTCCTCTTTTTTTGTGAGAGTCCAGGTTTCAGGTTAGTTAGGTTTAATTAGTTCTAAGTTCTAGGCGACTGATGACCCCAGAAGTTAAGTCGCATAGTGCTCAGAGCCAACCATTTAGGTTCCTATTTACCGTTTTATTTAATCGATCTGCAAATTGTTAGATGAAATTCCTTAACAACGTCTGAAAAAAAACCTTTACAAAAAAAGTAAGCTATGATAAGTCATAGATGTCTGCTTTGTGAATACTTAACTTCTTCGCTACACAAACGTCTGTGAACAACTTCAGCTCGACCGTCAACGACAGGAATTTGAGTTTTACTCGTCACGTGAAATCCATATTTTACGGGATGGTTATGAGGTGAATATAGTACCGCTGTGCTAAATATATGTAATAGCAATTGGGCACCCAGTAGACGTTTGCGGTCACCGGCGTTAGGGACATCCTTCCACTCACGGTAGTTTCAAAAATGAGCAGTTTTGTTGGTTTAAATCTAATTCAGTACCCTAAATATCACTTTTGATCAACGTCAAGTTCTTCGTGAAACCATACGTATGCCTCAAAATGTGCAATATGCCAATTTTGCTATAGAGCAAGCACTGCAAGTTGTTCGCACCCTTTATCGCATGTATTTACCGTTATAAATCCAACAAAGGCATCAAAATTCATTACACTACAGTTTCTCAACGTAGCTTGGCGAAAACGTACAAATTTCTGACGAAAAACTGCATGAAGAATCGCTTCTAATAGGAAAATAAACGATACATAAAACATTAATAATAACGGTGAACAACTTAATGAGATATTCTGATTGGATCCTAAAAAATAAAATTAATTTTGAGCAATACTCGTGCATATTAGTGTAATGCACTACTCATTATATAAAAATGAGTCGTCTGCCTCCGTTGCTACCGAGCGTGAAATGCAGATCATAGATTTTTTTGTGGATCATCAGTCATGAGCAGTAAAGCAGTTTAGCGATAAGCAGTGGCGGACCCTTTCGTCACAGGTCCAGGCACGGCAGCTCAGCCGCGCAGCCACGGCAGCCAGTGGTGGGTGCCAGCAAGTGGCTATTGGCCAGGTCTAACCCATGTGACATTCAGAGGCAGACAGTCCGCCAAGAAATCTGTCGCAAAAAGTTTATTGGATGGAGTAATCACCGGACTGTCAGAAAGTGAAATACGTTGTAGCTGTGCTACCATTACCTTCAGGTCCTCGTCATTCAGACGAAAGGTTGCTGTAAAAATTTAGGCAACGAGCGGTTTCGTCCGCGAAACGTCGCAGTCAAACTGTAAGTGGGCTGCTTCTGTCTTGGCAGCGCTGTATAGCGGTTTGCATTGGCTCTCTGACTGCGCTTTCAATGTAAGAGACTCTGTGACTGGTTGGACTCGTTGTTGGAAGTTAATCGCCAGTAGTGCTGGGCAGTTGGAGGTTAGTCGCCAGCAGTGATGGAAGTACTGTTGGGCAGTTGGAGGTGAACAGCCAGCAGTGATGGATGTTAAACGTGAGAAGTTAGCATTGATGTACGGTAGATGTCTGAAGTGTTAGCGTAGGCTAACGATCTTTACATGTTTGACTTGGAGAGTGAGTATTATTCATGATTATATACCTTTGTACTAGATGTCAATGTCGATTTATATTCGTGTTTGAACTGGGTGTCACATTACTAAGGTAAAAAAAATACGTTATTTGGTTTGCAACAAAATCTTTCCTTTGCTAACCACATGCCTAGTAGCAGTTAGTGGATTTAGTAGTTAGAATCGTTTATTTAGCTGGCAGTATTGACGATCTCTGTATTGCAGTAGTTTGCGTAATGAACATTTTTGTGAGGTAAGTGCTTAATGAAATGTATAGGTTGTTTTTAAGTTTCCTTTCTAGTCAGTGCCATTCTTTTGAATTAATTATTTGAAGTTAGGTTGTAATTTTTTGAGCAGTCAGATTGCGTTGCGCTAGAATATTGTGGGTCAGTGTTGACATGATAATAAATAGTAAAGAGAAAGTAGTCTCAGTACGTTCAGTTTAATCATCTGTTTCAGATTCAAATAACGTAGAAGTTTCATCTTCTCAGTCATTCTGCAATTTAAGTACAGACACACTCATTTAAATAAAGAAGTTTCAGAACGGCGCGCTGTTGACTGCTAGACCACAGGCGTAGAGCTGGCATACTAACTCGAACAGAAGACATGATTTCCTCCAGGAACTACCTTAGCCTACAGAGTGGCCAGTTTGTGCAGATAGTGAGACTTGACAATTATCGGGATGGCAACGTTATTTGTCCAATGTCACGATCTGCCGGCCAGGTTTTATGGCAGTATACATAATTGTTAACGTTCTAGGTTAGGTGGACCCGAACAACATATACGTATATATCATAAAGAGTGGGGGCAGGGATTTCCGTAATTCATTTAAAATGCACTGATTGATACACTCGGATGGTCGGTCCTGATCATATCTCTAAAAAGCAAGCCTCATTTAAATGTGGACGTGTGCAGTCGACGATACCTAGTAAAACGAGGCTGTGCACTTTTACAGAAGCAGTAGACCTGATATATGTGTACGGGCAAGAAAATGAAAGTGTGGGGAAGCTGATACGTTACATCGGGCCTGGAACCTGTATGAGACATATAAGACATACACTCCTGGAAATTGAAATAAGAACACCGTGAATCCATTGTCCCAGGAAGGGGAAACTTTATTGACACTTTCCTGGGGTCAGATACATCACATGATCACACTGACAGAACCACAGGCACATAGACACAGGCAACAGAGCATGCACAATGTCGGCACTAGTACAGTGTATATCCACCTTTCACAGCAATGCAGGCAGCTATTCTCCCATGCAGACGATCGTAGAGATGCTGGATGTAGTCCTGTGGAACGGCTTGCCATGCCATTTCCACCTGGCGCCTCAGTTGGACCAGCGTTCGTGCTGGACGTGCAGACCGCGTGAGACGACGCTTCATCCAGTCCCAAACATGCTCAATGGGGGACAGATCCGGAGATCTTGCTGGCCAGGGTAGTTGACTTACACCTTCTAGAGCACGTTGGGTGGCACGGGATACATGCGGACGTGCATTGTCCTGTTGGAACAGCAAGTTCCCTTGCCGGTCTAGGAATGGTAGAACGATGGGTTCGATAACGGTTTGGATGTACCGTGCACTATTCAGTGTCCCCTCGACGATCACCAGTGGTGTACGGCCAGTGTAGGAGATCGCTCCCCACACCATGATGCCGGGTGTTGGCCCTGTGTGCCTCGGTCGTATGCAGTCCAGATTGTGGCGCTCACCTGCACGGCGCCAAACACGCATACGACCATCATTGGCACCAAGGCAGAAGCGACTCTCATCGCTGAAGACGACACGTCTCCATTCGTCCCTCCATTCACGCCTGTCGCGCCGCCACTGGAGGCGGGCTGCACGATGTTGGGGCGTGAGCGGAAGACGGCCTAACGGTGTGCGGGACCGTAGCCCAGCTTCATGGAGACGGTTGCGAATGGTCCTCGCCGATACCCCAGGAGCAACAGTGTCCCTAATTTGCTGGGAAGTGGTGGTGCGGTCCCCTACGGCACTGCGTAGGATCCTACGGTCTTGGCGTGCATCCGTGCGTCGCTGCGGTCCGGTCCCAGGTCGACGGGCACGTGCACCTTCCGCCGACCACTGGCGACAACATCGACGTACTGTGGAGACCTCACGCCCCACGTGTTGAGCAATTCGGCGGTACGTCCACCCGGCCTCCCACATGCCCACTATACGCCCTCGCTCAAAGTCCGTCAACTGCACATACGGTTCACGTCCACGCTGTCGCGGCATGCTACCAGTGTTAAAGACTGCGATGGAGCTCCGTATGCCACGGCAAACTGGCTGACACTGACGGCGGCGGTGCATAAATGCTGCGCAGCTAGCGCCATTCGACGGCCAACACCGCGGTTCCTGGTGTGTCTGCTGTGCCGTGCGTGTGATCATTGCTTGTACAGCCCTCTCGCAGTGTCCGGAGCAAGTATGATGGGTCTGACACACCGGTGTCAATGTGTTCTTTTTTCCATTTCCAGGAGTGTACATCATGTTTCGAAGACTGCTCCAAGGGACACTGAAAGTGGTATCGCAACAGTTCGACTGAGGAGGGCAACGAAACGTAGAGACTCTCGGCCAGGAAGATTACGTACTAACTCGATTGAGTGGAAAGACTTCAATCAGCGTTCTATCAGTTGCACTTGAAATGAGTGTCAGTCCCAGTACTGTGTAGAGAGTAACAGCAGCTACACCACCGAAATTCACGAAAACTGCAAGGTGTAACTCCAGCTGACTTCGGACATCGCGTCGTATTGATGTAATGGGTGTTGCAGAGCCGAATGTTCGAGCCTCACTTTCCTGTGTTTGCAGTTTTCTTACATGACACCTATTTCATCAGACACTGAATGCTCAGTGGTCACAATAGTCATCTATGGACAGTTAAGGATACTAACACTACAGCTGTGAAGAGCATTCGGCACAGATTTACAGAGAAGATAGGGGTTGCCAGAACTAGTGATTTATTAACAGAAACTAGTCTGCTTTCTTCCCGCTTAACCGTAAACCTGACCCTAGTCATAACCCTAACGCTAGCCATGATTCAGGGCTTTCACTGATTCGGTGGTTCATGCTAAAAGCACTGGTACTTCAGAACAGAATGAATAAGACTGTGGTTTGAGGCAGAAATCACTGAGGTTCAAAGAGGTAACTGCATGACGGTAAACTGTGTTTCTGAGAGACATTTTGCTCACATAATTAAAGCTATCGCAGTTGATCTTTTTCCAAGTACGTGGTTAGAACATAACGGAGCCCCAGCTCGTTTGGCACAGCTTACTTGTGGACACTTGAGTCAGACATTTCTTGAAAGATCAATACGAAGAGGACACTGTTCCGTTGATAGTTCCTTCACCTGATCTGACGGTATTTGATTTCCTCTTTTGTGGTTCTTGTAAAATAAAATGAGTACAATACACATGTCGAAACTGAAGAGAATATTACGTGGCAAAGTCCCACTGTGCGCAATATTCCTCGAGAACACCGAGATTGTTCAAGCATGTACGACCAAACTTAGCAGACTAACAGTAATAGCAATATTTTTAGACATGATTTCTCTCACAACTGATAAATGTTTCCTTCTTTAAAATACTTGAGCGTTCATATTGTCCGCATCGATAGAGGTGCTACAAGAACCTAACTATTACCTTTAATATGCCATATGTCACTTGCTCCAGCCATAAGCCTTCTCTTTCCAGAAAATGGTTTATAAGTACGTGCCAAATGTTTCCCTAGTGCAAACATCTGTGATTCGTGTAAGTAAAATTTTCTTATTTGGGTAGATATTTATAAAAAACCTTCCTTAAAAAAAATTTAAAAAAATAAAAACAAAATAACACGAAATAACAAACATGCCAGAGAACTTAGGTTTTAGATTATTGTACACGTATGTGAATTTTCTTCGTGTTTGCGTTTAATAATTCTTCGAGTTTACGCTATAGTTCATAGTGCAGCCTTAAAGTGTTATGTATAGCTTGGTTACTGCAATTGTTATAACCGTTGTCATTAGCTAAGGGAAAATACAGTGTGTTCGATTATTTTCTTGTCACGGCAGCACTTCCTCCTGTTGGACGGCGACAAAACTAGTAATAACTGCCGAACGATCTGAGAGGCGGTGAATTTACTGCCACTTTTGCCTCTCCCGCAGAAATAACTGGCAGCGATCGAAATTCGGCGTGGCCGGCCGTGCCCCCACCCGCAATATTCATTAGCGGGCAGCGCGCGCCGCGCCGGCTGGCCGAGAACGCTCGTCGTTAATCTTCATATTAAGGACGCACCGACGCATTTTGGTGTCCTTACACTTCCCTGATTTTGTCAGCCTTTTCATTCATTCCATCCATTTTCAAAGACGGAATACACGGTATGGCTAAATACTTCTACAACATAAAACATCAACCATTCCGCTTTCACTACATTTCCTGTAACTATAATTCGGTTTTAAAGCGTTCAATAAGTGCTACCCGTGATAAAAATGTGATTGATTGAATTAATATGGTAGTAAGACCAGTTGCCAACTACAGTGTGCTACTGAAGTTAGTTTAGAACATTCCTAGCTGGGGAGAAGAGAAATATTCACTCTATTATACAAGTAACTGTGTTTCGACAAACTGCAACTTTTTGATAAAGGATTTCGAAAGCTACTTTGCTATTCGTTTTGGAGATCACTGAGCACTTTTGTATCTGGAGCGTCACTTGCAATACATACATATACGATAGGCAACATTGCTAATGAACAATGATACAGGTGTTATTACTTCAAAGAGAGGTACGTTTTAATGGAACTAACAGCGCTTGTGCTTCATTTTCAGTTGTGCTTAGATGAAATTTTCTGTCTGTGAAAGGTACCCCTGGGATGTATTTTCTACAGCTGTGATGAGTGACATACAATGTGTAACACATGAAAGTTCACATATTCCTGTTGGTAACTGAAGACGGTGTATTGAACAACATTACCTCAGTATTTACGTCTTTTGTAGAGTAATAATGTTATAGGATTTACACGTCGTATGGTTTTTGGTTGATATGTGATGATGATGACGTCTCATACACCGAGTAGCGTAGGGGACGATGCGGGAGACCCCCACCGCTTAATAGGTAAGATCCTAGCGGAGGTGGTTTGCTATTGCTTTCCTCCGACCGTAATGGGGATGAATGATGTTGATGAAGACGACACGACAACACTCAGTCCTCTCGAGGCAGAGAAAATCCTTGACCCCACGGACAATCTAACTCGGGACCCCGTGCCCGGGAAGCGAGAACGCTACCGCAAGACCACGACCTGCGGACAGGTTGGTTAGTACCTCCAAGTAAATGTGGCAGGAGAAAGCAATTAATGCTAATTTTCCCCAGGGCAGCAGGTCAGATGTTGAAGTGTGGACGTGTGGACGCATAGACGCAAAATAGTTCACCTGTACTAACAGGCGTAACCCAATTAGTAGTGCAGTACAATCTTGCAGGAAACATTAGGTCATAAAGCCTGTGATGTGTCTATGGGAAGACTGTTCGATACAGACAGAAACCAATTAACATACTGATGTGTGTACATGTTAAGATAGCAGATATAAAAATATTTGCGATCATACCTGTTACACCACGTATATCTCTTGTGCATAGACCAAAGCAAAGCACTTGGGCAGAGAATGCTTTCAATTTAAGACGTTAATTTCTCATGTCTTGTTTCAAAGAATCCATGACAACCTTCGAAAAACAAGATCACTGGATCATCTCGAAGAGAAATCTCGTAGACCTCACACTGTACGAATTTTATCGTTTTAATTAAACGAGGTGCCACAATACTGCACTCAGAACCGGTATATTATCCCCTGTGTTAATACTTATTTAGGTTTGGTGTCGTTTCTCTAAACCAATTTATGACAGACGATTGCTACAATAAGACAGCACTCGACAACCTAGTCCAAAGACATTAGTGCCCCGCCATTAATGAGCAAGATGTCAGTGGACTTTAAGCTCCACTCTTTCTATCCTCTTTGACCTGAAGAGGCCATGTTACAGACATTAGAGGAAATTTCTAATACCTGTACACAATCGACGGATGAAGTGCGAAACATTGTCCGCAGGAATGTACGGAGCATCTCGCAAGACTTTAGGACTCTCTCGTTTACGTGGCAGTTGGTACTTGCAGTTTATACTGTGGGTACCACGCTAATATAACTACCGTTGAGCAATTTTTACAAACCGATATGCTTACTTCATAGGAGACGAAATTATCAACAGCTTTAGACGTTACACAGATCTACAGACCCGGCAAGCCTCCGGTCTCCACATTCTGTGATGAGGAGTGAACGTGCAATATCTTGTCACTTACTCGTCGTTTCAGCATCCTTTAATCACTTCATATACGTATTCACTTAAGC
Source organism: Schistocerca nitens (assembly GCF_023898315.1). Lineage (NCBI taxonomy): Eukaryota > Metazoa > Arthropoda > Insecta > Orthoptera > Acrididae > Schistocerca > Schistocerca nitens. Next base: position 942,831,550 of record NC_064616.1, on the reverse strand, counting down.
AGCACGGGAACAGCCGATCATCTGCAGCGTTTTAGAGATGCCCGTTCCCATTATCCGAGCACAACAATCTGCCACGTGTGAAATTCGCGTATTCCAATGGATGTCCTAACTTGGGGCCCGTATCGTTGCTAGAATTCTATGCTCCACTTACATACTTTTCTTACCGCGTCACTCACGTGCAGCGCCACCAGGTAGCATTCAGTCTGTCGGTGGGCAGTTGTCATAATGTATTAACACATTAGTGTGCAACAAAAGTGTTGGTTTCCATTAATGTGCGCCACCACGTCCCCAACCTTATGAATTGTATGAACTACGTCTCTATGAGCAAAGCCAGGAATTTAAATGTGACGGAAGAGCACACGAAGATGAAGCCACTTCTTTAAAAAAAAAAACAAAAATAAAAAGATAACTATTTTACTTGAAAATTTCGAATAATCTTGTAACATTCTTAGAAGAAAAGGAAATGCTTGCCTCCCATACAGTGGGCCGGCCGGGAGATTTTCTGGGCTCGTGTACTGGGTGTTGTGTGGTCCTCATCATCATATCATTCTCATCACCGGCACGCCTGTCGCCCAATATGGTGTCGACTTGAGTAAGACCAGCACTTGGCGGCCGAACTTCCCCGGCCGGGGCCACTCGGACAGCAGTGCCACACTATCACTTCATTTTTATCATGGTCTCCAGTGAAGAAGAAAATAGGAATAAAACACTGCCAGAAGAATGTGTCAAACAAATGGCTCTGAGCACTATGGGACTTAACATCTGTGGTCATCAGTCACCTAGAACTTAGAACTACTTAAACCTAACTAACCTAAGGACATCACACACATCCATGCCCGAGGCAGGATTGAAACCTGCGACCGTAGCAGTCACGCGGTTCCGGACTGAGCGCCTAGAACCGCACGGCCACCGCGACCGGCAGAATGTGTCAAACCAATCAAACTGATCCTGAGTGACGAATCAGAACTGAATCAAGATTGTTTGCTTACCTACGTCGCCCAACAAAATCAGTAAACCCCTTCATAAATCCCATTCCCGTCTCTCAGCCAACTGTCACAGTATCCCCACGAGAAAGCAAACAAAATAAACTTCCTACTTTAGCATATCACCTATTTTACAGCGAATCTACGAGGAACACACAGTAAATTACCCGATACACCTGCGCAAAGCGTTTAAGATTTTCGCAGAAAGGGTTGGGTTGGGTTGGGTTGTTTGGGGGAAGAGACCAAACAGCGAAGTCATCGGTCTCATCTGAGTAGGGAAGGATGGGAAAGGAAGTCGGACGTGCCCTTTCAAAGGAACCATCCCGGCGTTTGCCTGGAGGGATTTAGGAAAATCACGGAAAACCTAAATCAGGATGGCCGGACGCGGGATTGAACCGTCGTCATCCCGAATGCGAGTCCAGTGTGCTAATTTCGCAGAGAGGATGACCTTAATGACGAGAGGACTAACAGACGGATAGCAATCTTTGTAGCCGATTCACACGTCTCCCCCTCCCTTCACAATTATCCTCCAATAAAAGGCTACAACAGTCCAAGGACAGCAAGTGGTAAAAGTATGTTACATCAGTCTTCATATTCGCAATACGAATAACCTGCAGGCTCTCACTATCGTCATTATACATTCCACTGTTCGTCTGTTTTGAATTTTAGTGCACACCATGTGCTATGGTATTCCACTAAAATGTGTCCCCACTATCGTTACTACACAGCCCACTATTCGTCTGCGTGAATTTTAGTGCACACCATGTCCTGCGGAACATTTAACTTGTGAACATACGACACAGCACGCATTTCAGCACTACTGTGTTGTCGTTGTACATCTAGATCTACATGACTACTAAGCAATTCACAATTGAGTATCTGGCAAAGGGTTCACTGAACCACCTTCACAATATTACTCTATTATTCCAATCACGAAGAGCACGCGGAGAAAACGAACACTTAACTATTCCCATGCGAGTTCTGATTTCCCTTATTTTACTACAGTCATCAATTCCTCCTCAGTAGACGGGCGCCAGTAAAATATTTTTGCATTCGGAGGAGAAAGTTCGTAATTGAAATTTCATGAGAATATCCTGCAGCAACGAAAAAGTCTGTGTTTCAATGACTGCCACACGAATTCGGGTATCATATCCGTGGCACCCTTTCCCCTATTTCTCTATAAAGAAAAACGAGCAGCCCTTCTGTGAGCTTTTTCGACGTTATTCGTCAGTCCAATCTGATGCGGATTCCGCACCACGCAGAAAATAGCCCAGAAGAGGACGGACAGTCTCTTTAATACGCCTGTTGCATTTTCTAAGCTTTCTGCCAATAAGTCGCAGTCTCTGATTCACTTTTACCATAACCTTTCTATGCGATCGTTCCAATTCAAGCTGTTCGTAATTGTTATCTCTAAATATTTTGTTGAATTTACAACTTTTAGAAGTGTGTTTGTATCGTGTAAGTGAAGTTTAGAGGGTTTCCTGTAGTACTCATACGGTTGACCATTTTCATTATTTAGAGTCAATTCCCATTTATCTCACCACACATAATCTTATCTAAATCAGTCTGAGACTTGTTTTGATCATCTGATTACTTTACCAGAAGGTAAATGAGAGCATCATCTACAAACAATCTAACAGGGCTGCTCATATTGTGTCCCAAATCGTTTATGTAGATAATGAACAGCAGAGGGCCTATAACACTTCCTTGGGGAAGGCTAGATATTACTTCTGCTTTACTAGATGACTTTCCATCGATTATTACGAACTGTGGCCTTTCTGACTGTTACTCAAGAATCCAGTCGCACAACTGAGACGACACACCGTTGGCACGCAAGTGGGTAACGAGTAGCTAGTGATGAACAGTGTCAAAAGCTTGCTGGAAAACTAAAAATATGGAATCAGTTTGATATTCCCTGTCTACATTTCTATCTTTGTCTGCATACATACTCCGCAAACAACCATACGGTGCGTGGCGATGGGTACGCTGTACCACTATTAGTCATTTCCCTTGCTGTTACACTACAAGTCGACATTAGTGATACGGCTTGTATTCATGAGATTACTTCTATTCCTTTTTGAGTATTAGTGTGACATGTGCAAATTTACAGCGTCGATAGAACTCATTACTTCACGTGAATAATGCTCTAGTTGTGTTTCACTCAACTCAGTAACATTAGCATTGCCATAGCAAAGTGAAGGTATTGATTGGCTGTCTCTTGCCACTAGTGTACTCTACATACGACCACGATCTCTTAGGATTTTCTTCCAGATTTCGAGACAGCGTTCTCCATAGTTCTGAGACTTGCTCTTTTGTCAGCTGTAGTCTACATTTTAACTCAGGAGTCCACTTCTCGATCTGGACAGAGCAGTGCCCGAGAGAAAGGTACCCATGTGGCTACTCAGCAAGGTAAACTGGACATACCGAAGGCAACTGCCTGTGTCTGATCTTAGAAACAGTTTCTAGGAGGGGTGAATTATATCACCAGCATAATCCTCCATGCTGCGGATGCACCACCACAAATATCTTCAAGGCAGCTAAGGATTCAACTGACTTTTCGTGAACTCACAAAGGCTGCCTATGAATGGGCGAATGGCATGAGTAGCACGATCCTCCGAGCTCCCAATTCACCAATTCAAATATCTTTTGAAGAGTTAAAAATACAGTTCGTTCCCTCTTGGAGTGAGAAGTGGTGCCCTGTAACCAGACGAAGCTGCGCTGCTCCGTATGAGTTTACATGTATATCCTGAGAATCTCGTATTTCAACTTCATCATATGCTTACTGGACAATAAATCAATCACCCATTGAGAAATCATTACAAGCATTATTTAATACCGTGGAATTTCGCCCCTGGACGTGATAACCGCATGGATTCAGCTAGAAAGAAAGTCCACAAGGTTGTGCAAGTACGCCGCATCCAAGCTCCACCAAACTGCGGAATTCCTGATGTCGGGGTTTTACCCGTTGTTTCAACATGTCCTGCAGATTTTCTTTGGGCTTCAAGATAGTTGATCTGGCAAACCAGTCGATATGTAATAAAGTGAGGGAGTCTTCAGAAAATCGGTCACATATTCTTCCAGTCCTTGTCTTCGTGTGCCTGTTTGAGCAATGGCCTATTGCGACGTGTCCGACTAGAAAAGTTCATTGCACGGACTTCCCGTTGCAATAGTGCCTCGCAAACAGGTTCGGATGAAAGTTCAGTCACTGTCTATACAGTTTCTGCCGGGTTTGCAAGCGATTTTGATTCACAAGCCGTCAAAAGCGTCTTCGTTCCTTCTCAGTGTGGATCTTTTTCCGGCCACAATTCTGACGTCGTGTTTCGTGGCCACGTGTGTTACTCCACAGCTTTTAGACACGCTGAACAGTTCGCCGCGAAACACCAAGAAACCCAGCAGCTTCACACACCGTATGGCCATGGCCATCGCCATATACAATTGCCCCTTATTGCCACTTTGTCACGTCCTTACATTTACCCATGTTCACGTACAATGTCTGCTTGAAACATATGTTTAGGCTCAACGAATCATTTATGCGCGAGAGGAATGAGGTAACTAATTTTTTGTCTGGTGAGCTTATGATTAAGGAGAGCTTGTTACTGACATCAGCCGATTATCTCTCACATAAACTATGAGATAGAAAGTATTGAACATTAATATGGGGTGTGTTCACACTTCGTCCTTATGACAGCTTGATGTCTGTTGGGGACGCTTCCACTAACGTGTCTGAAGGTCTGTGGAGGAATGGCAGGCCATTCTACCTAAAGAGCTGAAACCAGAAAAGCTAACGGTGTTGGTCGCAGCGATCCGGATCGAAGTCGGCCTTCTGACTCACCCAGAAGGTGTTACATTGGGCTCAGATCGGGACTCTGGGTAGGTCAATGGATTTCAGGAATTATATTGTTCACAAACATCTGCCCTACACATGCTGGTTTGTGACAGAATACATTGTCATGCTGATGAGAACAACCATCGTCTCCGAACTGTTCCTGTACTGCACGCAGTAAATAATACCGTAAAATGTGATCATATCCTTCTACATTTGGCGTTTTCTTATGTGCAATAAGGGGACCACGCCCTACTGTAGGGAAGCAGCCTACTCACGCTGTAGTAAATTCACATCAGTCTTTCCATTGTGTGCCAGCCAGTCCGCTGTAACTAGCTCTGACGTCATAAATGTTGCGCAATACATTAAAAATCAAGCAAATAACCTAAAACATTTCTAGCATGTCAGGAGTAATACTAAATTAATGTGTGTTGAATATCAGTTCGATAACTTTAGCCATTTTCGAAATTTTGACGTTTTTCTGTAAAATTAATTGGCGCAACAGAAAAGAGCTAGAGAGTTAAAAATTTATAATTAGATTCATTTTCCATAATTATCTAATAAAAACAGTACTTTGGATTTCACAAATTAAAATTTTAGTGGAAATTCATGATTTTCTGGTTTTCGTCTTAAAACTTAAGGAAGCAAGATAGATTAAGTAGGCTAATAAATAAGGCTAGAATGTTTATATTTAAGTAGAATGGAGATCCGCTATCACCATAAGGATGTGAGAAGTTTCATTTAAATACCTATAAAACTATAGCGATAGCGTATCTCCAAAGGGCCAGTTCAGAGCTCGTCTACTGCGTGCAGTGTAATTAAATTAATTCTCTCGCCCAAAATATTTAACTTAGCCACGTCAAATTTTTATTATAATTACTTACCTGTGTGCTGAATGCACATTTAAATTGAGAGCTTCATCGGCCATCAGCAAAAGAAGCTATGATTTATTCAGTAACTTAAAGTGGTGCATTACTAGCCCAGCGGCTAGTCGGGAGAGCCGATTTGATCAGGCGTTCCCTTAGCCGTCCGCACCGCGGCTTTATATATAAGAACGCTGCGCGAGGAAGCAAGGCCCCAGTTCTCTCCAGACGCTGAATAGCACGTCATCTGTGTCGGGAGTCGCGTCGCGTCGGTATCATTGCTACAAACAGCCTCGGATGCCGTATTAAGTTACTCGGAATACGCATAACCATGAAATCATTTTCGAGTGAAGTGTTAATTCTGGGTTGACTTTAATTATGGATCTTCAGTTTGCGTATGTCGTATTTTGACGTGCCGCCGCGGGACAGACATTCTACCTATTATTTAGCATGGCGTTTGATGAACCTAATCATCAAATTATGGCGAGCATTCATTTAAACATTTAATTTGGACATTTATAGTTGCATCAGCGCATTAGACTCTGAACTGCTCTGTTAGTTAGATTGTGTGGATTCTTCTGTTTTCATCTGTGACTTTCAGAATACAGAACGTTTTTTTTTAGAAAATCGTTTTTGATTATAAATCCCGGACAATCTTCTAATTCCTCAGAGCTATAAGCTGTAACTATAAGTGTATTCTCAGATGAAGTGGGCACTAGGAATTCTAATTACAGGCTTCACGTTTTGCTAATCACTTTCTGGTAGCCAATATTGTAGTTAGAGAGCCAGTGTTGAGAACGTCGAAAGACAGCATACACAACAGCATAAATAATAGGAACATTTTTAACAACAATAATTCCACCCGCCGCCCCACATATGGTGCATCGGCCGGGAAATGAAGTGTTTCTTCTACAAACATTTCTAACAATAATAATTCCACCCGCCGCCCTACAATTGGTGCATCGGCCGGGAAATACAGTGTTTCTCCATTCAAACAAACATTTATGCAATAGTAAATAATAATTCTAACAGCCGCCCCACATATGGTGCATCGGCCGGGAAACAAACTGAGTAAAGTGAAAGTGATTTTTAAATATTGGGATTCGCGAGTGAAATGCGACACGCAACTGAGTAATAGAACAGTGAAAGTGTTACGTGCGTATGTGGACGACGCAATTGGATTAACAACGCCTCTGGATTGACGGAGCTGGCACTGAGTCTAGCGGCGCTGCCGGCATCGAGAGAAGCCAGTTTCGCCTCACCGCAGTCATTCGCCGGAGCCGCGCCTGCAGTTGCGGGCCACGCAAACACACAACAGCCGTCGGAGTGCCGTCTGCAATTCAGCGAGCTGCGTCGCATCAGTAATCCTGGTACACCACGCCGGCAACGCCATACGTAGTGTAGAAGGAACTAAGTTAAGTGAAAAGCTGTTAAAAATTTTACTAACCTGCACTAAAAGACTGTCGGCGATGGAACCGCCAAAAGACACTGAGGTTAAACTTAAATCAGAACCTATGTCTGTTGAGGGGACTGTAAATCCAGACAACGGTTCAAGTGTAAATATGCATGAAAGTAGTAATGTTAAAGTGAAATATGAAGGATTGTCACCTGATAGTAGTGTGGGGAAGGGCAATGATTCAATAATAGAGACCCCTGTAGAAATGCAGAAATCAGAAATTGTTAATTTATTGGATGATAGTTTATCTGATGAGTTAAAAACGAAACCGCCATCAGAAGTGGTAGAGTTTACACAGGAGAAGTTAAATATGACTGATCAATGAGAAGTTTCGTTTAGTTTTGATGATTCTGGTGTTGGGGCTAGTTTTTCGTCACCTGAGTGTGAAAAGAAACCAGCTAGTGAGCAACCCAAAGATACTGGGGCTATTGATTTAAATGTTATATTACAAGCAATAGCTGCCAGTAATGCAAAAATGACAGCTGAATTAAAGTCTGAAATAAGTGAACAGGTCAAAAGCAGTAATGCTGAATTAAAGTCTGAAATAACTGAGGTCAAAAGCAGTAATGCTGAATTAAAGTATGAGATTATGGCCAGCCAAACTAATTTTAATAAACGATTGGAGGTAATGGACGATACCTTCAAGGCTGGTTGCAATAAGTTGAAAGAGGATCTAGACAGTTTGAATTATAAAATTGATTACAATCATGAGGATATTAAGAAAAAGGTTGCTCAACAGTTTTCTGAGATGTATAAAACAGTAAAATCCGAAGTTGCTGAGGTTCGCAGAGACTTCCAAATGGAAGATGCGAAGCTGGAGCACAAGTTAACAGAAAAGATCGAGGCGGAATCTGAACTGTGCTCAGATAGGTTTAAAGATGTTAATATAAAAGTAAACATATGTCAAGCAGACGTAGATGCAATCAAAACTGATACTACTCATATTGTGCAAAGAGTAGATAATGTTGAAATGAAAGTAGAAAATATTAGTACTATCATTGCTAACATTGAGAGTAAAGTAGCTTCAGTAACTTCGGGTAATGGTAGTATACAACAAGTTGTAGCTGCAAACGCCGCTTTTATCGGGTGTCGGCAGTTCTTGCGGTTCGATCCAGATAGAAATATCCGCCCGCTAGATTTCTGGAACGATTTTGAAGATGTGATTCCACCAACTTGGTCTGAACGAGAGAAAATCTCATTTATTAGAAGCCATTTAGCAGGTGACGCCATGTGTTGGTCAGCTGATGTTATGTTGAAGTGTAAAACATTAGCGGAGTTTAAAACAGCTTTCATTAATGAGTATTGGTCTAGTAATAAGCAAAATGAAGTGTTGAGAGAATTTTGGAGTGGTAAACCCTTCAATGCAGGCAAGGAATCAATTAAAGAGTTTGCTAGGTCATGGATCTCACGTTTGTCACATTTGGCGGAAAAGCTAAAACCGGAAATGATTATACTAGGTCTTCAAGCCAAACTGCCATGGTATTGGCAAACTAGAATTATATCTGCCCCTAGAGACAATCTGGATCGTTTCATTGAATATTTGGAACGTGTAGAACGTGTTGCTGCCAATGAGGAGCAAGCACGTAATAACAGAAATGCTAATAACAATAGTAGTAATTTTAGGAACGAGCAAAATGGCAATGTAAACATCAGAACAGTAGGTGTTCGCCATCCTAAGAGAGGGAGGAATTGGAGAAATGATTATCAGAACCAACAATGGCATCCAAGTGATAATAATTTTGTTCCAAACAGAATTATGCATGTAAACAACAGTACGGAAAGTAATGCTGTGCCAAGTAACTATAATGAAAATAAAGGAAACAGTAGTAGGCCGAGGCAGGAAAACTAGTTCCCGTCTATGAGGACACTGGCGCTCACCAGGCGATTATTTTTCCTAAGCCAGTAGTTACGGGAATTAGTAAGACAAATCAGAATACTCAAACTGAACATGTGGATGAAGTGTCGGTAGCATATAAGGATACAACAGAAACATTAGATCACTCACAGTATTTGATAGATACCGTGTTAGAGACGCTTTCTAGGTGGGAAGAGAAAGAGAAGGCGCAGCAGTGTAACAGTAGGGAAGAGCTACAAAATACTGAATTGTCAGGTGAAGAAGCAGAAGAAATTCATGCTTATATTTACGATGAGGATGATGTGCTCTTATCTAAAGTGCCTGTGCAGGATGTTGATAATGTACTAATAGATTTAGGACAGGAGATAAGTGAGAATGTAGAGGGTAGCCTGTTGGGGGTCGATGAACCCAGTAGCTGTGACCAGTTGTCACTTGAGAAGGAAACCGACGATAATGGTGAAAGTTGTTTAGCTGTAACTAGTGTTATGCCTGGTCTGGAGGCACAGAATTGCTCAGACTACAGTAATTTGGGTTATGTTCAGCAAACTAAATGTAATGAAGTCGTGCGGTGTTTCGATTTAAAATTAATAGACCGACTGGAAAAGGCAGCTGAAAATGTAATTCAGGAAACCCCTACACACTGTGACCTAAATGTAATGAAGACAGATGTCGATCACTTTAGTTGGAGACAAATCCAAAAGGAACTATTGGATGAGTTTGAGGAACCACCTGTACAACCTAGAATAAGCCACCCTTTAATAATAGTGAATGTGTTGGGTATCAATGTACGTTGTCTCTCAGACAGTGGAAGTGAGGTGAGTGCGATATCTCAGTCCTTCTTTGATGCATTACCTGGTAAAGACAAGCTTACAGTAATGAGGGTATCAGGACTAAGAATAATTGGTGCTACTGGCAAGGTGTCAAAAACAGTAAAGCAAAAAGCTTTGCTGCCCTTTAACATTAATGGTAATTTACTTGATCATCCATGTTTAATTGTAAACAATCTCAGTATTGAGGTTTTAATGGGCATAGATTTCTTGTCGAAATGTCAGAGTGTTGTTGACTTTGAAAGAAGCCAGTTAAGAATGGTCTTGCCAATAACCGGAGTAATTACAGTACCTTTTAGTGATAACCATGTAGTAACTAATGATGAAACTTGGGAGCTGCCTATACGAGTTCTGGAAAATAGGAGATATTGGGACGAAGGTGTTAATCTTAGTACAAGTAAGCTAAACACAGAAGAAGAAGAAGCAATTATTTTGGACAAAATAGAAGCTAAATTGCAGGAAATCGATAAAATTTCAGCCAATCAGAAGTAAGAACTGAGACAGGTTTTAAAAAGGCATCACAAGGTATTTTCAGATCGACGTGGCGTGGTCAAAGGTCATGAATGAATGCTGTAGGGAGGAGGTTGTTCTGTAACCTCCACACAGTGTGGCAGCTGTGCAGTCCCAGCTGTGTGAGATCTTCTTTCCATTTCAGGTCTCACTCATTCTTCATCTTTCCTATCTACAAAAATTTCGACCCCTTCTTTCCGTTACGAAAATTTTCTGAAACTAATGAATGCTGTAGGGAGGAGGTTGTTCTGTAACCTCTACACAGTGTGGCAGCTGTGCAGTCCCAGCTGTGTGAGATCTTCTTTCCTTTTCAGGTCTCATTCACTCTTCATCTTTCCTGTCCCCAAAAATTTCGACCTATTCTTTCCAACGCATTAAATTTTCCGTTATGGTTATCAAGCCAGCATTAAACAATGAATGCTGTAGGGAGGAGGTTGTTCTATAACCTCTACACAGTGTGGCAGCTGTGCAGTCCCAGCTGTGTGAGATCTTCTTTCCCGTTTCAGGTCTCACTCACTCTTCATCTTTCCTATCCACCTAAAATTTCGACCTCTTCTTTCCAAATACTAAAATTTTCCGTCATGACTATTAAGCCATGAGTTCTGGAACCATTCTATCCACCGATTAGTGAAGAAAAATACCTAATGTGACAAACCTAACAGTGACGTAAACAATAGAGAAGTATGACGTAATTAAGATACAAAGGTATTTGAGTAACAAGTATGTATAGAACCCTCGTAATATTGTAAGTACAAAGTGTTGTGTTATTGGAAATGGTCCACCAACAATATTTAAAAAAGATGTACAAATTCGTGTACAAGCAGGATCTGAAGTGGCAGTGAAACCTATTGTATGTTGTAGAGCTAACTAATTAATAGTAAAAGAGAGTGCTTAGTGTTATGAAAAATATGCAGACAAGTTGTAAGAATAAACTCACCTTGTGTAGCAAGGAATGGCAGTGTAATAGAACTGAACAGTGTTTGTGGTTGAGACGTGAAGGACACGTCTTTGAAATATTTATAAGGTTGGAGCTGGCCGTTATTTGGTGTAGTGTGTGACAGGACACACCTACACGTATTGAGGCTATGAGTTGGAGGCGTGAATGCGACCATAGGTACCCTTATGTTAGATGAGACAGAGCAGCTCATGGTGTCCTATAGGTTTAAGGAATTTAGCATTACGCTCGTCCATAATTACTTGATGCACTTTAGTGGTAGGTCGAGAGAGACTACCTGTGGTTTCAGCGTCCGATCGAGTGGAAATGGATTGCCACGTGAGCAAACTAATCAGCTGCAATACACTATAGATATGAAATAAATGTGCTATTCTATGCTTTAAAATGTTAATAGAGTGAGTGTTAAATAAGTTCATACACTAGCAAAGTAAGTAAGTATATAATGGCAGATGTGAAACATTATTGATAGCTCAGCATAGATATACTTTAAAGTAAGTAAGTACATAATTGCAGATGTGGAACTGACACAGCAGCAGAGGACCAATAAGTGGATTTAGTAGTCAACTAAACGTAGTGTGTTTTGAACACTAACAACTGTACGGTTACCAAAAGTTACTCACATGTACAAAGAAGCTGAGAAACAACTACTAATCAAATATACTCATACTATCTCTAAGAATAAGGTAATCGAAGATGAGTCAGTTAAGTAAATAACAGGAATGTACCGAGCATTGGTTCAGTGTTCCGGCCCAGAAATAATAAATTGATGTTAAATAGGATTCATGATTGTATGCCTTCAGCATAAATTTTCTCTAGTACGTCACTAACGGCGTTTTAAGCCATTTGTTTACCGATTTTATGAAAGTCAAGTAACCGTGAGAGTAAAATTAAAAAAAGATTCTGTTAACTTTGTTCCAGCAAAATATTGAAGGATAAAATGTATATATCCCCATTTCATTGTGACCCACCCTTAGATATTAAGTGAACAGAGTCTGACGCACTCTTTTTGTTTGTTCTACAGGACAAACCAGATAATGGCAGCCTGGTAGCTGCGTGAAAGCGTGGAGTGACTTGGACACAACTCACAGTGACCCCTCCCCTTTCCCCATGTAATTTAGAGTGAACGTGAAGGTCGCACACCATAGCAACTTCCCCTCCTCTACCCTTGTGAATGGAAGTGTAGGACGCCAGCCAAAGTGGCTACAACTACGTGTGTAAAAATGATTTGTGAAATTTTCTTTCAGGTTCAGAAAAGACTGCTAAGAGATAATCATCTGTTTATGTATCATGTATTTTCTTTGAATTTGTGTATGTAAAAATGTATTTAATGGATTTAAGATTTTCATAATTTTATATATATTTTATGTGTTTGTTTGTCTAAGGCAATATGTATGCCAAAGTGTTTCATTGACTTTGCTTAAATTTTGAGTAATAATATTGCTTAAGAGGCAGTGAACATGCCCGCAATTTAAATAATTAAAGTAGGTAATCAGTTTTCTTTTAATGTTTCTACATGTTTACATTTCAATTTTAAATTTTCATAGGAAGTTAAGCTGTACTCTTGCTTCCCTTCTTGTAATTAAATTTTTTTTTCATTCATTAACATTCATACAGCAAAAAATTTAAGTAGAGGGTGATGTAGGGAACCAGCCTACTCACGCTGTAGTAAATTCACATCAGTCATTCCATTGTGTGCCAGCCAGTCCGCTGTAACTAGCTCTGACGTCATAAATGTTGCGCAATACATTAAAAATCAAGCAAATAACCTAAAACATTTCTAGCATGTCAGGAGTAATACTAAATTAATGTGTGTTGAATATCAGTTCGATAACTTTAGCCATTTTCGAAATTTTGACGTTTTTCTGTAAAATTAATTGGCGCAACAGAAAAGAGCTAGACAGTTAAAAATTTATAATTAGATTCATTTTGCATAATTATTTAATAAAAACAGTACTTTGGATTTCAAAAATTAAAATTTTAGTGGAAATTCATGATTTTCTGGTTTTTGTCTTAAAACTTAAGGAAGCAAGATAGATTAAGTAGGCTAATAAATAAGGCTAGAATGTTTATATTTAAGTAGAATGGAGATCCGCTATCACCATAAGGATGTGAGAAGTTTCATTTAAATACCTATAAAACTATAGCGATAGCGTATCTCCAAAGGGCCAGTTCAGAGCTCGTCTACTGTGTGCAGTGTAATTAAATTAATTCTCTCGCCCAAAATATTTAACTTAGCCACGTCAAATTTTTATTATAATTACTTACCTGTGTGCTGAATGCACATTTAAATTGAGAGCTTCATCGGCCATCAGCAAAAGAAGCTATGATTTATTCAGTAACTTAAAGTGGTGCATTACTAGCCCAGCGGCTAGTCGGGAGAGCCGATTTGATCAGGCGTTCCCTTAGCCGTCCGCACCGCGGCTTTATATATAAGAAGGCTGCGCGAGGAAGCAAGGCCCCAGTTCTCTCCAGACGCTGAATAGCACGGCATATGTGTCGGGAATTGCGTCGCGTCGGTATCATTGCTACAAACAGCCTCGGATGCCGTATTAAGTTACTCGGAATACGCGTAACCATGAAATCATTTTCGAGTGAAGTGTTAATTCTGGGTTGACTTTAATTATCGATCTTCAGTTTGCGTATGTCGTATTTTGACGTGCCGCCGCGGGACAGACATTCTACCTATTATTTAGCATGGCGTTTGATGAACCTAATCATCAAATTATGGCGAGCATTCATTTAAACATTTAATTTGGACATTTATAGTTGCATCAGCGCATTAGACTCTGAACTGCTCTGTTAGTTAGATTGTGTGGATTCTTCTGTTTTCATCTGTGACTTTCAGAATACAGAACGTTTTTTTTAGAAAATCGTTTTTGATTATAAATCCCGGACAATCTTCTAATTCCTCAGAGCTATAAGCTGTAACTATAAGTGTATTCTCAGATGAAGTGGGCACTAGGAACTCTAATTACAGGCTTCAGGTTTTGCTAATCACTTTATGGTAGCCAATATTGTAGTTAGAGTGCCAGTGTTGAGAACGGCGAAAGACAGCATAAACAACAGCATAAATAATAGGAACATTTTTAACAACAATAATTCCACCCGCCGCCCCACATATGGTGCATCGGCCGGGAAATGAAGTGTTTCTTCTACAAACATTTCTAACAACAATAATTCCATCCGCCGCCCTACACTACCCACGATAAACGCCCCCATACCCAAATCGCAACCGTCCCCATTCGTCACTTTTAGCGCTACACATGATCGTATGTAACGATTTGCAGGCATTCGCCAAATACAAACACTTCCATCAGACTGCCACAGTCTATAACGTGATCCATCAGTTTCCAGTAGTCCGCTGCACAGGCGTCGCTCGTTGCACGTCCTCAAGCGTCACTTAGCACTGACTACAGAAATGTGTGGATTATGAAAAGCTGCTGGTTCATTCTACCCCAGTCCGAAGCTCGTGGTCGTGCGGTAGCGTTCTCGCTTCCCGCGCCCGGGTTCCCGGGTTCGATTCCCGGCGGGGTCAGGGATTTTCTCTGCCTCGTGATGACTCGGTGTTTTGTGATGTCCTTAGGTTAGTTGGGTTTAAGTAGTTCTAAGTTCTAGGGGACTGATGACCATAGATGTTAAGTCCCATAGCCATTTGAACCATTCTACCCCATTCCTTTTAAGTCCCTACGTACAGTCATTGTGCTAGAGGGACTACTGGTAGCACTTTGGAACTTACGATTGGTTCCTTCCACTAATTTTATGAGATTTGTTTCACCTGCCCTCCGCAACTTTCGTCAGTCCCCGACCGTCATGAGATCTGCCTGTTCCTGGTTCAGATGAGGTTGTTCCTTCGAGTTTCCACTTAAAATGACACTACCAACAGTCAACTTGGGCAGCATTAGAATGGTTGAAAGGTCCCTGATGGACTTACTACTCAGGTGACATCCAATGACTAGTTCACTTGCAAGATCACCAAGCTCTACTGACCGACCAAATCTGCTGCTACTGCTTCTCTCCTCCAACGCAATCTTCCTCGCCTCCTTTCCCACTGACGTACCGGCCACTTTGGCATCTTGTGGTCAATTCTGCATGGACACTTTTGATCAAATAACGTATATCAGAAAAGTAACGGAGCCAAGGATGATCCATGTGGGACCCATGACACTACGCCTTCCGTTGTGATCTTTTCGTTCCGGTCATCACACCCTATTGGTCATATGTAAGATATAACTGGAAAAACTGTGCAGCCTTTGAAGAAAAATTTGATTTGTGATTTTAGCAAGAACAGTGTCGAAATTCCACAATGCACATAATAGTCGCCACTTCTTTGTTCGTATTCTGATTCAGTGTGTCAGTCATATTCATAAGAGCAGTCGTGATGCTATGATTACTGCAGAAACCTGACTCGTATTCATCTAAAAGATTATTTGCGGTTAAGTAAGTTGTAAGCATGTATCTACGGCCTTATACATGGTGATTGTAATTTAAGTTCCAGATTTAAAACGCTATATAAAAGGAACATCTGGTCATAAATGACTACGTTTGAACAGAAGATTATCGAAGAAGATTGAAAAGTTATGGAAACCAAAAAGTTAAGGAAAATTTTACAAACAGATGACGCTGTAAGCGGCACAATATAAAAAATTAAAGATGCTGGGTACACTGTTGTTCCTCAGCTTGCATCTGAGACGCTCGGCAAGACTGTCAATGCAGGATCGCGCGTTGCTGTTGTAGCTGTTTTACAAGAACGGTGACTGTGCGCCAATAGCTCTGCAGAAGTTCTGGACACTCAAGGGTACGAAAAAAGACGTTGGTCCAATGTCTGCAAAGGGTCTTGAGAAAATGATTACGAAATTCGAAGAAAAAAAAAATATGGTTCAAATGGCTCTGAGCACAATGGGACTTAACATCTGAGGTCATCAGTCCCCTAGAACTTAGAACTACTTAAACCTAACCAACCGAAGGACATCACACACATTCATGCCCCAGGCAGGATTCTAACCTGCGACCGTAGCGGTCGCGCGGTAAGAGACTGAAGTGCCTAGAACCGGTCGGCCACACCGGCCGGCACAGTCGAAGAGACAGGGCAGTGTGGTATAGGGAGGAAAACCATTTATCTGACGTCAATAGAAGATATGATAACACCAATGTAGGAGGCGTAGAGCGGTGGTGTGCAAAAATGCAATGGACGGGGAATTCCACGAATTTTGGGCATGTCTGTGAGCACAGCGCATAAAATTCTACAAGACTTTCTGCATTTCTATCCATACAAAATTACCCGTATGCAGGAGTTGCTTCATGCCGACTTGCCACTAAGGCAAACGTTTGTTCTGGATTTTCTTGCTGGAATGGAAGTGGAAAATGAATGACCGCGAAACATTCTGTGGACAGACGAAGCCCATTTCCATTTACAGTGATATATCAATGCACAGAATTGCAGAACATGGACGACGGAAAATCCACTAGCACATCGACCGGGACCTCTTCAATCTGGAAGGTAACTGTGTGGTGCAGACGCTCGGCATCAGTTATCATAGGTCCATATTTTTTAGAGGAGATGGTTCCTGAGGATTCTGTTATCTGTACCGCCACTGGTAAACGCTATGAGAGTCTTTTGAGTACCAACGTCATTCCAACTCTTCAGCAGCGTGGATGTGTGGGTAGGCCAGCTGCTGCAAAGGCATTTTGGAAATGGTAGAATTATCAGCCGTAATTTCACTACAGCCTTGCCGTCCAAATCACCTGCTCTCACTCTGTGTGACGTCTGGCTGTGGTGCTACTTGAAAGATTCTGTGTTCAGTGCTCCGATTAAAAATGTAGCTGAATTGAAGGCACGCTTTGCGCAACGCCTTCTGAACTTGACCCCTGAGACACTCCGATCTGTTGTGGACCATGCTGTTTCTCGATTTCGACTTGTCACAGAAAACGGTGTACATGATATTGAAAATGCCTGGCCCCAGCCTCAGTTTAATTAAAAACCTATGTCATTGCTGTTTTTATGCGGTTTTTGGTCTCAGGACATGTAAAAACCAATTTTTGCCGTTTGAATTGGCACGGCCTTGCCGTGGCGAATGGGCTTACCTAAGTAACAGAGCCCCAACTGTTGAAAGCTAAATCTGTGTGGTCATGCGCATTGCAGCGTATGATTGGTTTAAGGTGCAGCTCACATAGCCATAGAATCGCGATTCGTCTATCATTTGTAGTAGAACCCATTTATGTTATGAATCTTACACTGCCATTTCTTGATTCCATAATATTTCCGCCTTCTTTCGCAGTATTCCACTCAAATTTGACGGCATTATGAGCAGCGCTTTTTTTTAACAGCGTGTTGAATATGGGACTTTAATTATAATCACAGCGTATAATGCGGGTAGAAAGCAAGTGGGCCTGCAGTCGTCAAGTTGTTTGACACATTCCCTCTTGGGTAATTGTTTTATGAGTTCCTGTTTCCAGATTGTTAGGAAAATGTTACGGGTCAGAGAGTGGCTAAAAATGTCCATTATTTTGAACAATTTAAAATCTCTAAAAGTCGCCACTTGTCGTTTGTTGGTTTGTTGTTCGGACATTGCAACCAATAAATCATGAGTATCACATCACGAGCAGACATTCCAGGTGCAGAGATCTCACCATTGCGCGTTACTCTTTTAGGAGATTTGGCTACGAATATTTCAGTGCTATGCCCAAGTGAAAGTAATGTAAGGTTTGGGCAGGAAGTATAGGGCTGAATTTTGAAACGGAAACACTGATAGTTATACAAAGATTCAAAACCTGGGAGCACGGGTTCAACGCTTGACAGCTGCCCAACTTCCGTTGTCTTTTGTTGAGAGGTTTAATGTTAATTAATATGTATTAAGCTTATTTGTCTGCGTTTTTGGAAGCGAGCATTAGCTTCGGTAACAAGTTTGGACTTAAGTGAGTATATACGAAGGACAGGATCTAGATTTGAGATAAGCATTATAAAGGGACGTGATTTAACGGGACGCGATTTAAAGGGCCACACTTCCAGTGATATGCTCTAGATGGTTCAAATGGCTCTGAGCACTATGGGACTTAACATTTGAGGTCATCAGTCCCCTAGAACTTAGAACTACTTAACCCTAACTAACCTAAGGACATCATACACATCCACGCCCGAGGTAGGATTCGAACCTGCGACCGTAGCGGTAATACGGTTCCAGACTGAAGCTCCTAGAACCGCTCGGCCACATCGACCGGCTATTTCTAATGACATACACGTGGTGCGCACCATCTGGCGCTCATCATGGCCCTTTGTTTCTAAGAGCACTCGATGATAATATTGTCATGGATCGGCAGGATACGATATTACGAGACATCGCTGCAAATAAAAATGTGACAATCGATTCTGTGGATGTCTGTGACACGATCTTGCAACTAAGGCTCCTATTCACTCGTCCCACAGCTTGTTGAGAACCTATTCTCTTTGACACTGAGTTAGTGATATAAATGTCACTGTTAATTTTGCCAGCAGGCCACTGTAAAGAAAGTTCGTACGAACCGTAATTGTCTGTACATATCGACAAATGTTGACCAAAGTACTAATGCTCAATAGATAAGATGTTGCGCGTTTATAGCTTTGCAATCGACGCGAATCTATCGGTTGTCCATTAAACGCACGGGGACAGCTGAACGCAGAGCAGGGAAATGACTGACAGGAGGCGCCGAAGTTATTCGTGAATGCTTATGTCTTTCCTTCGATATCGGCATATTAATTGCACATTAAACTACTGTAAGCTAATAAGGAAATCTCTTTGTTTCTGCTGACTGTGAGGTAATCAAGACATACTGACTTAATTTACCAAAACTTAAGCACATTAAGTCTTCACTTTATCGTCCTATCTTTAGGAAGTCTTTCTCGTGGATAAGAAGCTGCAGAGAACAGTGTGTGTTGCAGCACAGCTTGGACCATGCTCGATAGGAAAGGAGCCGTCTTGTTGGCTCATTTCGCTAGGATCGTTCAGGCCGTATTTTATGTCTGTGTGTTGAAGCAGCAATCCACGGAACGAGCAAACAAGCTATAATTTGACAACGGTGAGGCATTAATTTTACGTTGCCGTAAAAGAGATGGACCTTCTTATAACAACAGAATGAATGTGAAGCTCGATACATAGAATAGTAGCGATCAGGGTGCAATAACCTCGTTTTTAACGAACATACTCTTATATTCGCAGACACTATGAACCAGAAAATACTTTCCAGTGGTAACAGTTAATGTCTCACGTATGACATAACTGATATTTGACGAGACGACAGACAGTAGAAATATAAGTCCCGAAATCACATTTTATGCTAAAGTGTAATTCAGTGACCAGATCGGCCTCACCAACTCTCAATAAGAATCTGGTGACGATGTGTAGGTCAAACAATAGACGGAATTTAGTTGAAAATAAAAACTTACGTACACTACCTGACAAAAAAAGTGAAGCATGCAGAAGACGAGCAGAAAATGAAATGAAATTTTATGGGTTGAGAGAGTACGTGATTTTGTTTCAGTGATTAGAATATCGAATCAAATTTGCAAAGAACTTGGTAATATGAGCAGACTTAACAGTATGACTCTGCATGCATGCACTGATAAGGTTGGGAATGGTGTCGTAAAGCCTTTGTATCGTCTACTGGGGCAACCTGGCCCACTAATGTTGTAACTGGTCGTTGATATCCTCGATACTGGTGCTGGGGACAGAGTTGACGTTCGATCTGTTCCCACACACGTTCTATCGGAGAAAAACCTGACGAGTTTGCTGACCACAGGAGTACCTCAACATCACGCACACACTTCATAGAGACACGTGCCATGTGTGGACGAGCATTGTCCTGTTGAAAAATTGCAATACGATACTAACGCAGGAGAGGTAACACATGAGGACGCAGGATGTCCACGACGTAACGTCGTGCCGTCGGAGCTCCGTCAATTACCACCAGCCATGACATGAACAGGTAATGGGCCACAACAGAGCAAACCCATAGCAGTGTCAGTCGAAGTTGAAGAATATTGGTAGGTAGGTCATCACAGAGCAGACCCACTGTAGTCCTGGTAGAGATTATGGTATTGGTGGGCCACCAAAGGTGCGGACCCACTGCAGTCCTTGGCGAAATAATGGTATTGGTGGGCAATCAAAGATGCAGACCCACTGTAGTCCTTGTAGAGACGGCCAGCAGCCATCTGTTGCGACTCTGCAGGTGCACAATCACCATCGAAGAGTCTTGCGGACAATATAGCAAGTCCATAAACCACCACTTGTGCACTCACAAAGTTTTTGGAATTGTCCTTAGAACCGGCAGTGCTGTTAACCAGTCTCTTGCTGAATTATCAACACTCGTGCAAACACTAACAGTCCCTACTTTTCACATATTTTCCATATACTATGACCAACAGAAACGTGTGCAGTGAAATGTAACTTACAAGTTCCAACGTCCCCTTCGAAAAATTATAAATGACTGTGCTTAAACTGACACACAATATTTTTAGCGCAACGCAATCTGACTTTCAGACAAAAGAATGGCCCTGACTAACATTAATCTATACATTTCACAACTCACTTACCTCACAAAAATCTTCGTTACTCGAACTACTGCAACAAAGCGAGCGACACTACTGCCAGCTAAATAAAAGATTCTAACTATTGAAGGCAGTAACTACTGATAGGCATAGTTAGCAAATGAAAGATTTTGATAGAGAACAAACAATGTACACTCCTGGAAATGGAAAAAAGAACACATTGACACCGGTGTGTCAGACCCACCATACTTGCTCCGGACACTGCGAGAGGGCTGTACAAGCAATGATCACACGCACGGCACAGCGGACACACCAGGAACCGCGGTGTTGGCCGTCGAATAGCGCTAGCTGCGCAGCATTTGTGCACCGCCACCGTCAGTGTCAGCCAGTTTGCCGTGGCATACGGAGCTCCATCGTAGTCTTTAACACTGGTAGCATGCCGCGACAGCGTGGACGTGAACCGTATGTGCAGTTGACGGACTTTGAGCGAGGGCGTATAGTGGGCATGCGGGAGGCCGGGTGGACGTACCGCCGAATTGCTCAACACGTGGGGCGTGAGGTCTCCACAGTACATCGATGTTGTCGCCAGTGGTCGGCGGAAGGTGCACGTGCCCGTCGACCTGGGACCGGACCGCAGCGACGCACGGATGCACGCCAAGACCGTAGGATCCTACGCAGTGCCGTAGGGGACCGCACCGCCACTTCCCAGCAAATTAGGGACACTGTTGCTCCTGGGGTATCGGCGAGGACCATTCGCAACCGTCTCCATGAAGCTGGGCTACGGTCCCGCACACCGTTAGGCCGTCTTCCGCTCACGCCCCAACATCGTGCAGCCCGCCTCCAGTGGTGTCGCGACAGGCGTGAATGGAGGGACGAATGGAGACGTGTCGTCTTCAGCGATGAGAGTCGCTTCTGCCTTGGTGCCAATGATGGTCGTATGCGTGTTTGGCGCCGTGCAGGTGAGCTCCACAATCAGGACTGCATATGACCGAGGCACACAGGGCCAACACCCGGCATCATGGTGTGGGGAGCGATCTCCTACACTGGCCGTACACCACTGGTGATCGTCGAGGGGACACTGAATAGTGCACGGTACATCCAAACCGTCATCGAACCCATCGTTCTACCATTCCTAGACCGGCAAGGGAACGTGCTGTTCCAACAGGACAATGCACGTCCGCATGTATCCCGTGCCACCCAACGTGCTCTAGAAGGTGTAAGTCAACTACCCTGGCCAGCAAGATCTCCGGATCTGTCCCCCATTGAGCATGTTTGGGACTGGATGAAGCATCGTCTCACGCGGTCTGCATGTCCAGCACGAACGCTGGTCCAACTGAGGCGCCAGGTGGAAATGGCATGGCAAGCCGTTCCACAGGACTACATCCAGCATCTCTACGATCGTCTCCATGGGATAATAGCAGCCTGCATTGCTGCGAAAGGTGGATATACACTGTACTAGTGCCGACATTGTGCATGCTTTTGCCTGTGTCTATGTGCCTGTGGTTCTGTCAGTGTGATCATGTGATGTATCTGACCCCAGGAATGTGTCAATCAAGTTTCCCCTTCCTGGGACAATGAATTCACAGTGTTCTTATTTCAATTTCCAGGAGTGTTTTTACCTTAATAGTGTTCAAAATTCATAATGTATATAGCAGTTCATGACATCCATTCTTACAAATGTACTGTTTCTGATGGACATTCTTACAAATGTACTGTTTCTGATGGACACACGTCCAGATCATCCGCTCTCAAAAATCTGCCATCTCACTTCCCCACATCCACCACTACTGGCGGCTCACCTCCAGCTGCGCAACGCTACGCGCTTTTAACAGCCAACTGTCCAACACTACAATAGCAAATTCCAACAATGCCACCCAGCCACAGACTGCACACAGCACAGCCAGTGATTTTCATACAGAGCGCTACGTGGCGGTGGCGTTACCAACATAAGAACCTAAACAGCCTACTTACAACTTATACCCGACGTTTCCCCTCTGTATGACATCAGGAGTAACACCACAGAGTCTCTTCAAAAACCATTAGTAGAGTGGTACCATTCTCCTGATTGCCGCCATACTCCCCGAAGACTGTCATCCGGGGTAGTGAAAAACTACGAGTCACTGCTGAACACAATGCGACGCCATTCATCTGAAGTCTATAATTCCCGGTCATCGCATCACTACAAACGCAGGCGTTTGTGTTATAGTGTTAACGACAACCCACATATAGGACGCTAATTCCATAGTCTGGACGCTGCTAGTCTCAGACCAAAGCGTCAGAGAGACACATAACGTTGCAGGGGATCCATTCGGACGGTAGACTTAGATGTGAAAGGGTTGCGATGTACTTGGTGCAAAGTACGGCGATCCTGTGTTCTGATGATCAGACGTGGCCGACAAAAACCTTGACGGCGCGTGTGCGTGCCCCGACGGTCCCACGCGGCCCAACATCGAGCCAATGTCACAACGAGTATGCGACAAATGTAGATATTTCACGATTCGACCATCCAGCCGAATGGAGACCCGAAGTGAGGCCCCTGTCAAACTCAGTATGGCATTGGTAATGCTGTATCAGACGAGTGCACACCATCTGCGTCTCCTTCACAATAATCGCTCAGCATCTGACGCTGTTGACGCCCCCTTGTATACATTAACAGGCCTGATAACATTCAACACGGAAAACACTAACACACCATGGTGGCCGTTCTACGTCTCACAGAAATCTGCAGCTCTAATGATTTACACACGCGTCGATGATGTGAACTTGTACGAAGTTACATTGACATTGGAGAATGCCTTCTGGGTCCTGCACTTTTATTGTAAGGCAGTCTGTTAAGAAGGATTTTGCGACAAGTAACAGAATTGAAGCATTAATGCAGTACGTTTATTTTTATGCTATGTTCGACTTACTGAAAGTTTTGGGTCTGATATCGAATGGAGTATCAACTGTGTACAGGCGGCATTACTCTCACTGATGCAGTGCAACTCTTTTCAGAAATTACTCCATGTCTGGATACTATTAACTGAGGACGTGTTCATATTGATCGTCTGGGAGTAAACAGGTATAGAACAGTAGTTTTACTAATCTGTGGGAATACTTTAAATAAGAAATTGAAGTACGAGTTATCACAGATTTTTCATTTTTAAGGAAAATGGTGAGGGTAGCGCTAAATAAGTTCTCAAAATATTTAGTAATCTTTGCAGACCTAGGAAAAAAAGGCTCATGAGATGCTGGAAACGTCGCTTGCTCTCTTACAGTGGCTATTAAGCGAACGTAATATTGTGAAAACATTCTTGCTAGCAGGCTCCAGTACTGCTGGTCAGCCGTGAGCCTACCGAGGCGTCGTGAGTGGATACCACAGAGGATTTCATTTCGTAAATTTCATCTGTGCGGGATGATGCGGTGAGCCTCGGCTCCCGTGGGAGCAACAGGGCTACGGGAAATTGCTTATCTATAGCCTCAGAGGATGACAACAAATGCGATGGCTCATCCTCAAACGCATCACTGCCGCGCACCGCACTCTCTCAATTATTTATCTGTCCTTCGTTTTACCAATGTAACTTCTTGCCTGATGTCTTCTCAATTATTACTACAGATAACACTCGCAGCTATCTTTCGGAAAATGTTAGCAGACAGGCTGTGCCAGTAGGTTGCAAATAGTATTTGAGTTTTAGGCATAAACAGTAACTAACATTCTGTTGTAGCAGCTGTACGTCCAACTTAACAGAATTACGAAGTAACACATAATTACAAACAACTTTTATGTTCTGGTATGTTAGTAGCAACCTCTTCAGAAACAGAATTTGAAGCCGTTTGGAGAAAGGATATTTTAATTGCAGGTATCAGAAACAGTTGCCAGAACGTTAAAGTGCATAAAAATGTATGAGAGAAAAACTTAACAAACGGTCACTGTTGGCCATTAACATCGTATCACCATCGACGTTGTATAAAGGGAATGTCAAACTGTCATGTACTATTTTACATGTTTGGAAGTGCAAATGATCAGAGTTTCAGCACAGTCGCACATTTTTCATATACGAAAAGATAACGCAGCGTGTTTCTCATTTAGAAATCGCATCAGACCGTCGGGTTTTTGAGATAAGATCGCGTTATACCTCATGTAAGAAAGACAAATGGTTGGAACGTCTCTGCTAGAATCGTTTCATAGTAATTAACTTGTATTTCGTGCTTTTATCATTCAGTTACATATAATCTAATTTGTATTTCGTGTTTCTCTCCATTCAGTGTTCTACATCTACATGCAACTATCCACTTTCTCAGCAAGCATAGTATCCAATGTATATTACGCACCACAGCTGTATTATTTTCCGAAGCTCCACAAACCAGAAGTGCTAGTCCGTCCTGTGGTATCTGCAATACAAGCTCCAATACACAAGATTTACAGGAGAATCAACGCCATCTTGAAGAAGAAACTGAACTTCAAAGAGAAATATAGCATTAAGAACAGTTCAGATTTATTTAAGACGTTAACAGATTTTAAGGTTCCAACAAAAGCAAAATTAGTCTCTTTTGATGTGCATAGCTTGTTCACATATATGCCAGTGAAAGACAGTGTGTATTTTGTGTAACAATCATTGTATTCACACAACATAAATCCATAAGAGCAGCTGAGCATCGTTAGTACAGTGGAATGTTGTTTAAATTAAAATTATTTCAGCTTTCAAGTGAGCTATTAAAAGCAAGCAGATGGTCTGACAGTCGGCTCACCTTTATCCCCCGTACTAGCAGAAATGTTAGAAAGGTTCATGGACAAACAGAAGACTGATTTTCTTAAGAGAGAACCACTGGCAAAACGTGTTGTATATTTGTATGGGTATGTAGATCATATTCTTTGTATGTGGAAAGATTCCAATGAACAATGCCATAAATTTCTGGAAAATATGAACCAGTGACACACTAACATAAAGGTCTGCATGGAGTTGGGGGGAGGGGGGGGCCAGCATAAATTTCCTGGACATTATCTTAAAAACAGAAGACACTAATCATAAATCTAAAATTTACCGGAAAGATTCCTTCACTGACACTTTCATCCCGGCTTCCTCACAACATCCTACAACCCACAAACATGCAGCATTCCATCACATGATCCACCGTCCCCTTTCTATTTTTATGTCCCAAGAAGACTTTCACCAGCAACTTACCACAATAAAAACAATAGCCATAAATACTGAATTTGACCCCAACACCAATGATAAAATTTTACGAAAAAAGATGAAGAAGGAAGCCAGGTCCCTACTTCCCCAGTGAAAGACACAGACGAAGTTGAAAAGAAATGGTGCAGATTACCTTTTAGAGGGAAAACATCAAATAGTATAAGTAATATCTTGAAGGCAAAAGGTTTCTGTGTGTTTTTCTATGTCCCCCAGGCAATAGGTAGTATCTTGTTCAATGTAAAAGACAAACACCCAGTTATCACAAAAAGTGGGGTTTATAAAATCACATGCAGTAGTGTCATTCTTGCTACATTGGACAGACGGGGAGGTCAGTCTGTACCAGGCTTAAAGAACACCACAGAAGTTGGAGATTGAGGAAGCCTGATTCAGTCTTTGAAGAACATTGCCTGAACAATAACCACAAACACACAATAGATGTACAAGTCCGACACACAGAGGAAAAGGGCAACAAACTCAAGCAATCAGACATTTTAGAAATTAAAAGACGGATGTGTATATCCCCTCACCTATTATTAAACGAGGAAACCCAATTCAATTATTCACCTCTTTTAGACGAGATCACAACCCCAGAATAGAAGCAAAACTTTGTGCCCCAGTCCATCATAGTTAAAAAACTCTGGGCTGATGCATAACTTTTGTCGAGTAATTGTAGTGTAACTGCTGAATGTGTAGTAATGTATGTAATTTGTTAAAAATGGTCATTGACGCAATTTTACAATAAGCTATGGATTGATACCTTAAGAAGCTCAGATGATTGCCTTTGCCTTGTCATCATGTTTGTCGGTGTATTATTATCTTTAGGAATCAGTAATGTACTTGAAAATGGGTTTACAACCCGAAACCTAGGTTGTGAAATAACATTAATAATAAAATTGTCAAACAAGGCCAAAAACAATGTTTGTTTAATTATATAAAGTACATTACGTGCCTCCAAATTTCCTGTCTCATATCAAATTGATAGTTTACTACAGTGTTGGTTGTAGATCCAGATATAATTTTACTACTACTACTTAAGTTGTTTCTGGCACGTTCTGACACGAAAGCGGATTGCTTCTGTTCGCTTTCGAATTCGCCATCCAATTAAATTAATTGTGAATTTTTTGTGTACTGAATTAATAATCAAATCAACAGAATAGGTGACATACACATAGGAAAACAGTATAACTACATAGGGTACTGCAAATAAATGTGAATGAACATGAGGTTTAGCCTCAACAAAATGTAAAACATTCTGACTAACATCTCGAAATATTAGGCCTCCATGTTGTGCTTCAGATACGCCATGTTGGATGTGTTAAAGCAAGCTTTATGAAAAAGGGAGGGGTTTCGTTGAGAAACAGTCGTCACAGTTTAACACGGTTACCTCGATAAAAACATAATACAAGATAATTCACAAGAATATTGGAACCATAATTTGCCGTTGCGTGTTATTCAATTTATTAAGTCATTTAGACATACACTCTTCTAAGTACTGTGGCACATTGCGCTGATAACGTTATCAAGAACTGTCACTGCCTACGATTTGACAGGAGTAACATGTATCACAACCTGTATACTACGAGATAGGACAGATTTCAGACCCCATCGTATTAACTGACACGGATGTCACTGCTAAAGAGCTATATAACACGTTACTGATGTTGGGCTATAAACATGAAAATTGTTTTTGGAAAAAAAAAACATTTTTACTGCAGCTCACGGTGTACAGAAGATGTCATGTAGTGCATATTGCCATGAATGTTCTAGTTCTTCTCTATTCCAGCATTCCGTCATCGTGTTAATCAAAACCTAACGGCGTTTATTTGGAAAATATTTTCATTAATTTTCAGACGTACGAGCCCTCTTGAATCACACAGCTGATACGCAAAGTAGTTCCTCATTAAGAAAAAGCTAAGTGAATTTCTCATAAGGCTATCATTATTTATGTTTTCCTTGGTTCCTCGAAATCGGTTAGGGTGAGTACCAGAATAGTTCCATCAGAAACGACACGGCCGGCATCTTTCTCCATCCTAGGCCAATGTGAATTTGTAAAACGTCCTAAATAACCTTGTCGTCGACTGGCCGTTGGAGCCTAGGTTTACTTCCTTCCGAAGCTACAGCTGGGGAGACGACACGTGCTCGTGGTGAATCTGTGGCGGGAACTGGCGCCTGGCGCACGCATGGCAAGAACGAGTCCCCGGGCAGTGCTCCTGTTGATGCGACGCACATGCGCGACCAAGCAGGACCTCCCTTGTCGCGTCCGCGCCGCTCCCTACCTGCCATTGGCTCTGCCTATCGACCAGAAGGACCCAGCAGTTCTTCTACTAACTGCTTGTAACACGGGTCCACAGCCTTTTGAATTCTTTTTAATTACGTCACGTTCGCTTCTAGCTTTAACCGTTTTTTGAAGTATTTTAGTTTAGGCTGTTGTTTCATTTTCAGTAATCTAAAAGGACATAATTCAACGTATTAAGAAAAACATAACAACATTATGGAAAACGAATCATCATCAGTCTGTTAACGATCACGTACTTACAAAGTCTGATGCTATATTATGGAATATTATTTGGTTAACAATAACGAAAAAATGGTTCAAATGGCTCTGAGCACTATGGGACTTAACTTCTGTGGTCATCAGTCCCCTAGAACTTAGAACTACTTAAACCTAACTAACCTAAGGACATCACACACATCCATGCCCGAAGCAGAATTCGAACCTAAGACCGTAGCGGTCACGCGGTTCCAGACGGAAGCGCCTTTAACCGTACGGCCACACCGGCCGGCTAACAATAACGATCTTGTTGGGTTGTGTCACTGAACAATGACGTAAATTACTGTTGATTTCAACATGATTAAATATTTCTATATACAAATTAACTGAAAAAGTTTAAAGGTTACATTCGGTTAGTTACTAGGGGTATAAAATTCACTTCAACGTCGAAATGTTTACACAGCGACTACGTGTGATATGAGAATCAAACACGGTCCAATCACATTAACGTTACCACTGCCGATGTTCGACTTCAACGAGCAATAACCACACCACTCACAGACGGCAAGTGGCAGCACTAGCAGTGGGAGAGTAGTACTGCATAAAGGTTGTCGCGCGCAGTCGTTGTAATGCGGAATTGGAGCAGTAAATGTGACTTCCAAATGAGCATGATCATTGGCTTCCGGGTCAGAGATGGAAGCATTTCAGAAACGGCTAAGTTTGTAAAATGTTTGTGTGCCACGGTGGTTAAAATAAACCGTGCATGGCAAAATGACGCTATCCAAAACCGGCGTCGAGATACATGTGGTGCAGCATGGGCCACATAGATGAGAAGGGTGAACGACGGCTGCGGAGATGTGTACGGGCGAATAGAAGTGTAGATGGTGAGCAACGGGCCGTCCAGATAAACCCAGGGGCTACCAACAAGGTCTCCTGGCTGACCGTTCATCGGTCAGTATTTTGTATTGCCCTCCGCAGCAGGCGCCTGATTCACATGCGCATGCCGACTGCTGTTCATGGGCGAAGAATCCTGGAATTTGCATGCCAATACCGCAACTCGAAGTTCACTGAGTGGTGACAGGTGGTTTTTTCAGATGAGCCACGGTTATGCTCCTTGGGACAGATGGCCGTTGGCATGTACGGCGTGAAACACATGAAAGTCAGCAGCATGTAACAGTAGTCAGAAGGGTCTACACCTCAGGGGGGGGGGCTTATGGTTTGGGGAATGTTTTCGTGATTTGGTGTCAACAATGTCATATTTCGTTGCAATTCATTGGAAGTTATCGAGTAAAACAGATGTCATATCTGGTATTCCCCAAAGGAAGTATTATAGGCCTTCTGCTGTTCCGTATCTACAAAAACGATTTACGAGACTATCTGCGTAGCGCTCTTAGAACTCATATGACACTGTCATTTTCCGTCTTATGAAGTCATCAGATGATCAAAACAAACTGAAAAACGATTAAGATAAGATGTCCGTACGGTCATATAAGTGGAAATTGATTCTAAATAATGAAAATGAAGTGTCTGCGCGATTATGTCCGAGTGCAAGTTGCTTATCAACTTGCAGCAGCGAAAACTGTTGTAAGTAGGCTGTTTATGTTTTCTTATTGGCAACGTTATGTAGCGCTCTGTATGAAAATCACTGGCTGTGCTGTGTGCAGTCTGTGGCTAGTTTGCATTGTTGTCTGCCATTGTAGTGTAGGGCAGCTGGATGTGAACAGCGCGTGGCGTTGCGCAGTTGGAGGTGAGCCGCCAGCAGTAGTGGATGTGGGGAGAGAGATGGCGGAGTTTTGAAATTTGTAAGACTGGATGTCATGAACTGCTATGTATACTATGATTTTTCAACACTATTAAGGTAAATACATTGTTTGTTCTGTATTAAAATCTTTCATTTGCTAACTATGCCTATCAGTAGTTAGTGCCTTCCGTAGTTTGAATCTTTTATTTAGCTGGCAGTAGTGGCGCTCGCTGTATTGCAGTAGTTCGAGTAACGAAGATTTTTGTGAGGTAAGTGATTTGTGAAAGGTATAGGTTAATGTTAGTGAGGGCCATTCTTTTGTAGGGATTTCTGAAAGTCAGATTGCGTTGCGCTAAAAATATTGTGTGTCAGTTTAAGCACAGTCATGTATTAATTTTTCTAAGGGGACGTTTCATACTGTATAATGCCTTTTCTTGTGTGTATTTATATGCACATAATGTAAAGCTTTACATAATGGAAATTCTTCGCTGCCGCAAGATGATAGGCAACCTGCACTAGAACATAATGGAGCGGACTCTTCATCGTAAGTAACCGAAACATCTTCCCTTTAACAATAATAATTTGTTTACATCATTTAAAATCGTTGTGAGGCACAATTACAGTCAAAAAGACGTTGTCTCACATCTTGTTTTGGTTGTGGGGCACCACTACCTCAAGGAAATTTCATCAAGTGGGGAAAAAAGAAGAAAACTAACGTAAAACGCCAATTAGCCGTCTGAAGATGAACCTGTCGGTTCGAAACCGGTAACGGCGCTGTTTAAATATAGCATTGTAAAACGTTGCTGGTTGCTGTAATCTTCTGTGTAAGAGTCCAACTATATTTTGTACACAGCCACGGGCTCAAAATGTCAGTTTTTGACAAAATAGCATATACTCGATGAATCTGGCTATGTTCGATTGGTAGCATAAAACCGAACTTTCGACGAAGGCTGCATTTACTGATGAGAACTATGGTACCTAGGTCGTCTAAAAGTTTACCTGTCCATATTCAGCTACAAAATAATACCAAGATATAATCATAATGCTACAAGTACTAGATGTACACACAGTACATAGAGTAAACAAACGAATTAACAAGCACCATTTCAGGAGGTATAAGGTGTTTTGAGGACATGTTTAATGCGTTGTATCAAGTGAACCACATTTTCTTCGTAATACGCAAGGAGACCTTTATAATTCTCGACATTCGGATGTAAACATGGCCAAAGATAAGGGTCCACACAGAGAGGAAATTTCGATATCTCAAAGTTACTATCTTTTGCACCGGAGTAACAATATCTACGAAATAAATAAAGATTTCAAGTACAAAATTGACGCCGATTGCTTATCATAAGAATCAAGTATATTTACAGATATCTGATCACAAACAACAATTCGATATTTGCACCAGGACGAAATTGTATATCAAAATACATAGGATTTTGACTACTCAACACAAGGGGCCCTACCATCACAACGTAACAGTTCTATAAAGTTTGAAAAAAATGAACATGGTTCACATGTTGGGATTACTGATACAACTTATTTGTTAAGCTACACTTGTCTTAACGTAGGCTCGGCATCCGTGCCATATTTTGCAAGGCACAATGAACCCTCATTTTAAATATTCCCACATCTCAATTATTTTTATTTTTCATCACATACGCAGCTCGCTTATTGGCACTACTGTTATTACTTACAGGATAGTCGATGAACTTAGTCCGATCTTTGTACGATCCTTGTACCACACGTTGGATAAACCAGAAACTGACACTGATACGGTGCTGAACTGCACACGCGATATCATGAATACGACTTTACAATTTACTTGTTGGAACAAGACTTGACTTGCAGATAACAAGTTTCAGCTTGCTGGCCGTTCGCTTTTACTTGTTGGAACGAGTCACAACTAGCCACCTGATATAAACATTGTGTGTATTGTATTCTTCTCCCCAAAAATGGTAATAGGTCAGGTTTGTTTTTGTGCAGACTCATTTAAGACTAGGATGAAGTATCAGCTGCCTGCTCAGCATTTTATTTTAGCAGATCACAGGTGTTTTGTACAGTTTCGGAATAACTTAGATATGGAAATACTGAAAGTTACAGCCTTCATGTATTTTGACAGATATTTTGGACATGAAAATAACATTGTGATGCTTTACAGAAATATGGTGTTGAATATGACACATATTAATGCAATTTATGTTAAGTGTAAATAATACGATAGTTTTGAATGTGGTGCAAATTTCAGGTGTGTGTGTGTGTGTGTGTGTGTGTGTGTGTGTGTGTGTGTGTGTGTGTGTGGGTCTGTGCGTTTAATTTGAGGGTGCATTGAGCCTTATATCAGCTGTGGTACATTAATCAAACTAAGTTCATTGACAAGTGCAGCTGAACATTTAAGTTAAATCACCTGTGCTTAGTTACACAGTTATTGTCAGTGTCTTTACGTGGGTCAAGAGGACGACTCCTGTGCTTCTTTGTGATTTACTGTTTCGTTTTAGTGACTGATAAAATACTGAAATGTGACTGGCTGTTTCGTTTTAATGGCTCGTAATAATCATACAAACGGAAGGCGTGGCTTTTGACGTCATAGATAAGGGAACGTTCCTTGTGACGTCATGATGCTGACTTCATAGAAAAGGGGGAGTGGCTTCTGACGTCTTGGCTGGGGCACTGATCTGCTCACAAGACGTCACAGTGAATTCTGGTCTTCCTCTATTATTGTCTCGAAGCAGAAAAGGAAAAGGAGATTGTAATATTGTATTGATGAGAACATTTGCAATTACATAAATGCTTGCACTGCGTGCGTCGGAACGTCACTCTGGCCAACTAATGCGAGATACACAGCAGAGGTTCATACAGTGGAGTGAGTATATCGAGGACTCTGATTCAAATCACATTCTGCCCATCCCTAAGGGCGTTTTTCTTACTCAGTATTCCAAGCCTGTACTACTTCTCTAATGAACTCATCATTGACGGGATGTTGATCTCTAATCTTCCTTCTTTTGCAGACTCTCTTCTTCGATGAATTCAGAGGACCCCAGAAGTAGAATATTTTATGACGAGCTATTAAATGATGAGAAAACTATCCTATTGGTCCATTTGACGGCTCAAATCATATTTCTGACAGCTGTGAACTCTTCACTCTGTTAATATTGTATTCTGGAATAATGAAATAATCGATTATAGTTACAAAAATATCGTTAAAAGCGGATTCCGAACTAAACATTGTAGTCTTGCGACAGCATTCCATGCTGTCTACTAACACATTAAGTTAGCAACACATTACGGTGCACACTACAACCTCCAAATATGTCTTGGAACTTTTACATCACTGATCCCAGTCAACAAATTTTCCTGCTTCTTAATCCGAGCAATCATACGACGTTAGCTTACTTGTGTATTTTGAGCGAGGGTGTTTAGCGTGCTGAGTTCAAGAATATTGAGCTTCTTCAGTCTTATAGACGGTCTGAAGCTTATTTTATGCCAGTAATTTAAATTTTAAAACGTTATTTTTGTGGGGGTCCAGAGCCTCAAGGTTTTTTGAGAATGGAAACGTGATCTAAGTAGGCTGTATTCTTTTTAATCTCTGTGCGATCGGCCAATTTCAACATTGGGTCATTTTGAAGTACATGTCTTAAGCTTTCAGCTGCATTCTACATTACATCGCTGTTTCATGTGGGCAGAAATTTACACGTTTACTGTAGTTTCTTGCGTAATTGCATATGTAGCTCCAGTTTTAAATGTGCCTGACATTCTTCTCCCCAGATTCACCCCCACCGCGCCCATCTATTAAAGGTAATATTTCAGGTACACTGTAAATTTGTATTGACGTTCCTATAAACAGTCTCATCAGAAACATGCAAAAACAGATTTACAAAACTGATTTATAATTAATTTATCCAGGTTTTTCGAGATTTTCTTTCTGATGTAAGATCCACTCAGACCTTGCGAGGCCAAATGAGGAGCTGCTTGAATAAAGATGCAGCGGCATCGTTAGGACTCTTCTACTGGCAAAAGCGGCTGGAGGCGTTGGCGACATGCCTATCTCATGTCCCACCATCATTCCCTGATCCGTGTACAGCTTTGTACGCAGCAGGTGGTCAGTCGGAACAGGCCTAATGCCTTACCCATTTGTGGTATTTACTTTACAGGTTTCGAGAGATTTCTGCTGTTGTCGGCTGTTAATGAAATATTGGAAGACAATTATCTGAATTAGCTAACTGACCAAGGTCCATCGTGAATTTTGATACGACCACCAGACCAATTTTGTTACAGGACCTCATTAAAATAAAATAATTGAAACAAGTACTGAGAGTAAAACGGAAACGCAGGAAACATTACAGAATGGACAGCCACAGTAAGGAGACGTAGATTATAGGTGGAGAAATAGGACTGGTGCACTAACTAACTTTATGTGAAATTTGGGGCATTTCAGACAAATGTTTTCATTTCTAAAGCGCCGCAATGTTCGTCTATTTTTGTCTTTTATGGTACCCATTGCGTATTTATTCTGAGGCTACGGGGAGAGGAAGGGCAGTCCCTAAGCCTTGCGTTGGCATGCAACACTTCGTGAATACATCGAAGTAACCTAAATATCTCTTCCGTTCACGACTCTTCATGCTCAAGATATTGATCAGTTTTGTATGGACATTTAGCTAAGTAACAATTGGTATCCCACTCTGTTAGGCGATGTGAGATAACTTCTGACAACATTTGGAAAGATTTGCTATCTTGTCATACAAGAAAGCAACTGTTGAAGAAATAAATACAAAGAAACCAGTTAAATTCAC
Source organism: Schistocerca nitens (assembly GCF_023898315.1). Classification (NCBI taxonomy): domain Eukaryota; kingdom Metazoa; phylum Arthropoda; class Insecta; order Orthoptera; family Acrididae; genus Schistocerca; species Schistocerca nitens. Next base: position 942,796,562 of record NC_064616.1, on the reverse strand, counting down.
ATATTAATCACTTCCACTATTTCTAATTTCTTTTCTAAATAAGTACTATCATAGCCATCACAGGCTCTTTGATGTCTCCAGAGAGTTTAAAGTGTAACACTATAAGTGAAGCCGGCCGGAGTGGCCGAGCGGTTCTAGGCGCTACACTCTGGAACCGTGCGACCGCTACGGTCACAGGTTCGAACCCTGTCTCGGTCATGGATGTGTGTAATGTCCTTAGGTTAGTCAGGTTTAATTAGTTCTAAGTTCTAGGGGAGTGATGACCTCAGAAGTTAAGTCCCGTAGTGCTCAGAGCCATTTTTATAATTGAAAATGTCGTGGTATTTTAAATTCTGTTTGTATAATATTAGGCGATGAACTTTTCTGTGGCAGGCGACCACTGCTTATAGCAAGCCCGCACATTTATCACTGACACGGCAAAGCGAAATAAAAACATTTCATTAGAAACGATACATTGGAGACCATGAGTTCCATATTTTTGTGCTTCTATTTATTTATTTGTTTCCAGTGTTCCATCATCTGCTTGCCTAAAATGGAGCGTGAGTGTAACAGAATTTCCCGATTATATAAATTCCACGTACGGCTCTTTTCGAGGATTTTGGTGTTTACAAAATATTTAGCGTTTAACTACCGCCTCGTTGTTATACCAGTGGAAAACGCTGCTTGTTACACTGAGGATGTTATCTATTTATCCATAGCTCAGTGACCTGCTTAACTCAATACTTTGGCCTCGGCAATAAATTAGATACCATTAAAGGAACAAAGGCATGACGGAGTTTTTAAGTAATGTTATTTTATAGGTAAGTTGAAACATAGACGCAGTTTGTTTACACCACATGTTCTATCAGTTCCAAAATAAACACTTTCTTAAATAGTGTGACTAATCTGGTTAGAATGTTAATACTTGTTTAAGGGACTCTTAGGATCGGTGGCTCATGGTAAATTTCCAGACTCGCCTTCAAAGGCCTGGTGTTCCACTGCCACTCTGTTGTAAGATGTTAATCAACCACTTTATCACTTCTTTCAACGCCATACATAACTCTTTGCTCGTGTTGCCAACAGATGTAATATGCCGGTGTTATGTAGATATTGAGAAGTGATGCTAATCGAGACATAGTAGACATTTGGAAGATTAATTTCACGTTTAGGTTCAAAAACACAAATCAATGAATATTTTTTAATTTGTTTGTACACCTAACCTACTGTTATTATTATCATCACACAGCGACTTTATGTAAGAGCTAATTAGTGTAGGGCCTCCTTGACCAGAACCTGTCACGTTTCTCCGTATCATCTTATTCCAAAAAGTTCACAGAATAATACGTAAAGTATGAAATTTCCTGGCAGATTAAAACTGTTTATTGGACCGCAACTGGATACTAGATCCTTTGCAAATGCCTAGTTTCGAGTCCCGGTTCGGTAGACAGTTTTAATCTGCCAGAAAATTCAAATCATCGCACACTTCGCTGCAGAGCGAAAATTCACTCTGAAAATACGAGGGCTATTCCGAAAGTAAGGTCCGATCGGTCACGAAATGGAAACGACTATGAAAATCCGATAAAGCTTTGCACAGATGTGTTGGGTAGTGTCTCTAGTATAACCCCAGTTAGCATCACGTCGCTCTTCTCATTTCTGAGCTCGCAGTGAGTGCGTAAAGATGTCTAGAAAATAGTGTGTGCCGCCAAGTACGGGGGCCTGGTGAGAAATTTCCCCTGAAGCTATGCAGCTAACATTACATAACTGTCGTGCTGTTTCGTCTTCAAGACAATACTCAGCCGCATTCTGCAGGGGCAATGAAGATGCTCCTGCATCGTTTTCAAATGGAAATGTGAGATTACCCACAATACAGCCCGTAATTGTCTCCCTCTGAGTTTCAGCTCAGGTCACATGAACCGCTGGTTATGAAGACAACATTTCGGCACAAGACAACGAGCCGTAGGCCAGCGTAGAGAATTGGCGGAGAGCACTGGCGGCTGCCTTCTATAGCGAGGGTATGGGAAAGTTGGTACAGCGCTACGATACACGTCTAAGTCGGGTCGGCGACTATGGAGATAAGTAGCTGCAAGGTGTATCTTGAAACACGTATGTTGTGCGGCAGCGATGCTGAGACATTGTAGAATCTCTGACCAGAGCAGTTGCGCTCGACTCGCAGTAGCGAGCAGTCAGTCTGTGTGCAGTAGTCAGTCCTCAGTAGTGCTTGGAGTCGGTTGCTAGCAGTAGCGGAGAGCAGTCGGCGGGCGTCGGCATCGCAATGGTCGAGATTCAGGACGAGGTATAATTTATTTAAATAAATAATCATGCAGCTTTGCGCTCATCAGATAATGTAACGAACAGTCATTGTAATTTAACTTTCAAAAATCGCCCCCAATAATAATTTTGATTTAAAAGCAATTTTAGAGACAATCATTCAAATTTCCTTCCATTTCCTTTTAATAAAGATTTTTAAAAGGTACTTCCAATGCTTTTCATGCAAGCAACAGAGAACAATAAGAGCAGAATTTTGACATGCAGTTTCACTAAGGTAAGAAATTTATTCTCGTTTCGCACAGGGCAAACACCGACTTTTCGGTTGAATTGAGTTTAGGTTATCATTACAGTTTCATTATCATGGGATTAGCGTTCATTATTTAATGGGAACTTGTACTTGAGTCAGATAGCGAGCTTTCATTTAATTGTCTTTGCCATTAATATTCTTGTGGGAGTTTATACTTAGCTGTGGCACCATTACTAATAAATATTGTTTTTTATTTTAGAAAGTGTTGTGGGGAGGTTACACTTGGCGACCCTGCCAGGATCGTATTTCGTAGAGAATCTTTTGAAAAACAGTCAGATATCTGCTCTTATTTGCTTAAATATAATTTTAATTTGGCGCAACGCTTTTACTAATTTGTGACTTTCTTTCCTTAGATCATCGGCAATTCGTTGCTCTGTTGTATTTGTGTGTTGATTTTGCATTGTGTTTATTTGTTTTGTGATTAATTGTGACTATTGTGAAAATGCCGCGAAAGACTGTGAATAGTGTATCGCGAGGTATTATGAACGAAACAACCGAATTAAATGACTTCATCAATAGTACCAGTGACACGCAGTGTAAGGATGATAATCCTGCGTTCACTAACAGTCAGTGCGTTTCAACCACTTGTCTTACTGCTGAACATATAGCATTCTTGCAACAAATGTTTAATCAACTTAATGAAAGTTTCAAAAAGACGAGTGAAACATACGACAAACTTAATGAAAGTTTCAAACAGACGAATGAAACGTACGACAGACTTAATGAAAGTTTCGACAACCACTTCAAACAACTTAGCGAAACAATTAATGAAAGTTTCAATCTGACGAATGAAAAACAAGACAACCTTAACGAACGGAACAAACAAGTTAGTGAACAGAGTACAGCTGTTACCGTGCAATGTCAGGACATTAAAGAACCATTACGTGTGAATACTAAGGCTTGTGCTAAAAACAGTAATAAAGAAGTTGGCACTGTTGCACAAGAATTAAGTAGTGCACGTGTAGGTACAACAGAATCACATAAAGTCGAAATTAATGCAGTTACTGAACAATGTTCAGCATACGCAACACATATCCACGAAATTAATGCAGTCACTGAACAATGCCCTAAAAACGCAGTACAGATACACGACGAGTTTAATTTAGAGTCAGTGGAAATTTCACACACTCTGAATACGGAAGTCAATAATAAAAGTGAACGCCAGAACAACCAAATTGACGAAAATATTAAAGTAACAGAATTAACAACTATTTCAGTCACCAATACGTCACAGAATCTGCCACGTTGCGAGCATTTGTCAGAGTCACGTAGCGCGTATAATGTGAGCAATTTACAGAGACTACGCGACTTAAAATTCGAAAAGCTACGCGACTTAAAAGCTGAAAAGCTACGCAAGTTGAAGTACGAAGTGACACAGACAAACAGATTCTCGCACAAACCTGAACGTTTTCTTAAAATCAGTGACGAGAACGTACATTACGAGCAATTTGCATTTGTAAAAAAATCTAAGGAACATAATAATGACAGAGTACAGATACACGATTTGAACTGGTTACGTCGATTTATTTTCGTACTTTCACCACTATTACCTGTAATGCAGAAACTAACTTTGAACCTGATACGACAATTTGCCATTGTATTTTCATCAGCATTGAGTGTAATACAGAAACGACAATTAGCATGGATACAGCAATTTATTTCTGAATTTTTACCGACATTGCCTGTAACACAAAAGCTGAAATTTATTTGTAGCGCGTAATAGACCTCAGGGGATTCATTACGCTTTAATGAATATGTGCCGTAGCGAGCATAGGGCCCCGAGCTGTAGTAGTGCTGTTTCATCTTTAGTTTTCTGCACTGCTACCTTCTCTTCTACTATCCTTTATATCTATCAAAACAGCTCTTTAACTTTTGCTCTACCTAGAATTAAGAATATGTACTGAACACCGGATATGACAATTTTACCGAATGTGACAATTTTCAGTAGGCACTCCCGTAATGACAACTAACAACGTAATTTTAATAACAGATAAAATAGTAATCATCAGTATATGTAAAATTAGCAGTAACAGCAACCACATTTTTGGTAACAATAGACGTTTTTCACCGTAACAGCATGAAAGTCAGTCGCTTAGCATACGTAACCAACAATGTAATGTACAAGCTTTAATGTTTCGCCGCGTGCACGTATAGTCCCAGCTACAACAAATAGTAACGCACAGCAGAGAAATAACTACGTACAGAAAACACAATATTTCGACTCGTATCGCAATGCGCCGTATAGAAGTGACTATTATGACGAACGTAAAATTAACGAGCACAATTTTTCAGCGTACATTTAATAACAGTCGATCCTTTCAGCAGCAAGAACATCAGCAACAACATATTATAACGAATGAAACAGACAATAGGTGTCATCCATAGCGTAAGATGTCAGGAAGAAATAATAGTACAGTTCAAATGGTCAAAATACCACAGCATCGTCCCGTAAATAACAGCACGTATGACAGAATTTGACGAGACACAGTACAGGTAGTCTATTCCAGTAACGTAAGCAATACTTATTGACACGCAGAATTTTGTTCACGAGAATGTTATTTGAAATATGCTTTGCTGAATACACCACTTTTATCGCACACAGATCTTACCAGGAATTTTTCTATTGGCACCGACAGTTCCAACACAGCTTTAGGCGTACATATTTTTCAGGAAATTGAAGAAGATGGGTCAATAGTAATTAAAAACATCGCATTTGCAAGCCGCATTTTGTCACCTGCTGAACGAAATTATTCCGTTACTGAACTAGAAACATTATGTGTTGTATGGGCTTTTACGAGATTTCGGCACTTTCTTTATGGCAGACATACCACCGTTTACACAGATCACAGAGCTATACAATTTTTACTTTCAGCTAAATTTACTCACGACAGATTAAGCAGATGGAAACTGTATTTACAAGAATTTAATTTTACGATTGTTCACATTCCCGGCACACAAAATGTTATAGCAGACGCACTTTCTCGTTCTCTCAGCAACAATCAGCAAGACGTAGCAACCAACTTTTGCAAAGCAAATTTTAGCGTCATGTACATTCAGCAGGTTGCATTTGAAAATTTTATTTCATCGTCATTACAGGACATAGCACGAGAGCAAAGCAAAGACAATGTGTGGAAAGAAATTAAACACCTTTGGGAAGATAAGAATAATGTTACGATTAGGAACCACTACACTGTACGCAATGACATTCTGTTTCGCCGCTCTCATCCAGACAGTAACAATTGGTTATTATGCATTCCTGACGAACTGGTTAACAAATTAATCTGGTACACTCATTTAAGCTACGCACATTATGGAGCAAGAAAATGTTTTCTGATACTGGGACAGAACTGTTATTTTGCCAGCATGGAAAAACGTATACGACGAGTTTTAGCGTCATGTAAAATTTGCCAGAAAGCTAAGTCTGACACCACTTCACACATTCCTCCATTATATCCCATTGTACCTGTTAAATTAAGACATATGGCCGCAGTAGACATTTTTGGTCCAATTCCGAGAACTAATAGAGGTTTTTGCTACATCTTTGTCGCTGTTGAACTCACTTCAAAATTTGTTACCTTCACTCCGTTACGCAAAGCTACTGCTAAAACTGTTTCGAAAGCATTTGTAAAGCATTTCTTATTTCATGTAGGGCATGTGAAGAAAGTAATTTCTGACAATGGATCACAATTTCGTTCTGCTATATGGACACGCATGTTACGAGCTAGAAACATTTCTCCGATCTATATATCCAAGTACCACGCCTCTTCGAACCCTTGTGAACGACTAATGAAAGAAATTGGTAAACTGTGTAGAATATACTGCTACAAAAGACATGTTAATTGGGACACACACGTACACTCATTTCAAGATGTAATTAATTCCATTCCAAATGAATCCACTATGCTACCTCCGTCTGTTATACTGAAAAACGTTGAACCACCAAACAAAATCAAAGAATTAGTAACATTTCCTACATCTCGTCGATTACGACACCACGAAATAATTGACATTGCGCTGAACAACATCAAACGTGCCGCAGAGCGCCGGAGAAGACAGCAAAAACAGGTTTGTAGACACCGAGATTTTCACGTTGGACAGAAGATATTAGTACGTACACACTATTTATCCAGCAAATTAAAAGGTAAGTGCAGTAAATTTGAACTTCTATACGCAGGTCCATATCGGATTCGCAGCATTCCTCACCCCAATGTTGTACACGTCGAAACTCTGAGAACCAGAAAATCGAAAGGCAACCATCATGTGTCAAACATTAAACCCTTTATCGAATGAAACCACTTTACGATGTAACATGCTATGAGGCCGTTTACACATTTTATGACCACTTATGCAATTATATTCACATGACTAATTACTGATGATTATCGTATTTTTTCTTGGCAAGTGCCCGGCAAGGTAAGGTTAGCAGGTCGCTTTTCTTGTCGTTACACATCAGACCGTGCACATTTTTCAGATGAACTTACACATTTTATGACCACTTATGCAATTATATTGACATTACTAATTACTGATGATTATCGTATTTTTTCTTGGCAAGTGCCCGGCAAGGTAAGGTTAGCAGGTCGCTCTTCTTGTCGTTACACACTAGACCGTGCATTTTTTCAGATGAACTTACGCATTTTATGAATAATTATGCAATTCTCTATAATGACGCATTAATTTTATCAAATTCTCTCTCCATTGAAGTCTTTGATTATCACATCTATTAACTACACTACATATAAGCTGAACACAACGAATGTCACATTTTGTCTTTCTTATGTATGTACGATTGTTTTTATGTTTTGTTTGTATGCACTGTGAACTAGTTAAGGTATAACACACACCATTTGACTTTGACATTTTGCCTTATGATATCTCAACATCGTGACTGTTTTACATTTTCCTTTTTTGCTGCTGCATTACGATATTCTCTGTACACTTTTTGCCTTTAAACACTGTCTGTGCTTTGAGATATTACGTTTTCTGTCATGTTATGTTGTATGCTTAATTGAGTCACCATTAACCAGTCACTATTTAATGGGTATATGATTTAAATGCAAGACATTAATCTTTGTTCATCAATTTCAGAAATAAATGATGCGTACAGGAAATGAATTAAACAGAAGTGGGAATTTCACCTATGGAATAAACGAAAGAAGATGCAATAAGCTAATGAGGACGAGTAAATGGATCAGAATTAACAAGCATTAACCAGAATATATTATACACATCGCAGAATAGCAGTCTTAACTAATTTTTTCTTTCAGAATACGAAGCGATTGATGCAAGCTGTCAGACAGAACTACACATTTTAGTTTTAAGTGATGAAATATGCTAGGGATTAGGAATAGTTGTGTGATGAATAATGAAATGATTTTTGCAGATGATAATGAATGCTGATAATGAACAATGATGAAGAATATGGTACTATGAATAATGAAGTTTTTGTTTACAGGTGATGATAATGATGGAGTTATGATGATATGAATAATGAAGTTTTTCTTTACAGATGAGGATAATGTTGAAGTTATGTATTTATGCTATGTAGTTATTTAAGTATTTGTTGCAGTTTACTTTGACAGCAGGTGTTATATTGCGTAGTAGGATGACTGAAGGTTTTGGAAAGGACAGCTATGGAACACATTTTTTATACACATTTCACTACCTGTTAATTCGAAGTTCAATACTTTTCAGCATAGTCTGCGTTTCTTCTTTCAGCTCAATAATCCATTTTGTATTTTTCTTTCAGGAGAAGCTTTTTATGATAGTTACTAAACTTGTTACTTATTATACCTGTTCTAGTACTTGCATTTTTCTTACCCACTTGTGTCTATCATTTATAAATGTGATAACCTTGCTACAGCTGACTCATGACGAATGACGTTACACAATCTTTTCATTTATAGGAACAACCTAGAAGCAATTTTTTCTCTTATTTCTTCTTGCTTTCCCTTATAATTACCCAAAGCAATGCATTGCTAGCAGAAAAAACAAAATGTATTAACAGTCCCAGATAATGTCACTAGTTTATGATAATTCTGAATAACACTGATCAGCTCTGAATAGTATGTCACTTGAATAATGACTTCTTAATGATACCAAAACATAATTGACACTATCTATTGTAATGAGAGTACTTATTATGCCCATGCTTATTAATGCTACTAATGTTTTGTACTATTCAATACTTGCTGGCCACTGAGTGCCCATAATTAATGTAACTTATGATGCCCATGCTCATTAATGCTATGACTGTAATTAACTGATTTTTCTAATAATGATTTCTTAATGATATGAATAATACTGAATGATGAATAATGTTTTGTACTATTCAATACTTGCTGGCCACTGAGTGCCCATAATTAATGTAATTACTTATTATGCCCATGATTATTAAGGCTATGACTGTAATTAACTGATTTTTAATAATGATTTCTTAATGATATGAAGAATACTGAATGATGAATAATGTTTTATACTATTCAATACTTGCTGGCCACTGAATGCCCATAATTAATGTAACTTATAATGCCCATGCTTATTAATGCTATGACTAATTAACTGATTTTTCTAATAATGATTTCTTAATGATATGAAGAATACTGAATGATGAATAATGTTTTATACTATTCAATACTTACTAGCCACTGAGTGCCAATAATTATTTGTAAATATGTCATTTGAATGAGGAAAAATGTTTTGTAATACTCAATACTTGATGGCCATTGATTGCCACTCTTGTCTGTAAATTAATTAATGAACATTTTTCTGTAATATTACATTCATGGTACAGAAATGTTCAATAACTGAGCTATGTATGCCGCATACTACTTATGTAATCACCTATTAAGGCTTGTCTGTTAGTTAATGTCCTTCAACTTCTGAGCTAACTACCCTGCATTACTGTAATATCCATTTGTCCTATACATCCTCCTTATCATGGAGCACTATATTTGGTTTTTGCACTAATTCTACGTTGGTGTGCCGCCTCTTAAAAGCGTGGTGTTGACACGACATGCTGTCCACCACTGTAGGCGAAGAAACTACTTATGTAATCACTAATCAAGACTTTGTTATGGAGCACTGTGTGCTGCCTCTTAAGAGCGTGGTGTTGACACGACATGCTGTCCACCACTGTAAACGATGAAGACGTTATTATGGTCCCACTGTTTGGTGTACCTGATGTACTGCCAAATGATAGCATGGAATGATACTACGACGTTTCACTGTCTTGATACGCTGATAAATACTTCTGGGAACGGAACTGCAGATTGTATCACTTAGTTGTGATTCTGTGGAAAGATATGGACTTTCAGTGCAGCTATGTGCAAACTAAAGTGCTACAACCATGATGCAATCCTTCCTTTCCTATCCTAATAGTGAAAATCATTTTTTTACTAACACCATTTATGTTCATGGCATATACATTTTTCTCGATTTGTTGAACTCTAGTGCGAGTACACTTGTGTCACTTGTCGACATGATTTTTGCCATTTGTTGTCAAAATACTAAAGACATTTTCGATTTGTTTTGAAGTGCAGTATGTGTGCACTCTTGTCATCTCTATTGTATATACTCTTTGTGATTTGATGATTTTTCTACCCTTGCGTTTATTTGTTATAAAAATGTTCAAAAGTTTTCAGTGCATGTGCACTTATGTGAATATGTTTTCAACTGAACTCCAGTGCCTGTGCACTCTTCTCAATTTACGATATGATTTGTGTTCATTCTGTATACGTTTTATGATTTATGTCATTTGTTACTCATTGTATATACATTTCGTCTTTTACTGATATGTTCTCCACTGCAGTGCATGTGCACTCATGACACTTGTCAACATGATTTTTTTTTTTGCCTGTTATGAAACTGCTAAAGAATTTTTCAGTGTGTGTGCATTTTATTATCTGTCAAATAATTTGTATATACATTTTTCCTGATTTGTTTTGTACTTATATTTTGTCTTGTCTGTAATGTTTTGTAATCGGTGCATGCGCACAACATTTAATTCATGTGATACATCTAAATATTTTGTAAATGTTAATTAATTAAAAGAAAAATTTGTTACGATGGCAAGTCCAAATGACTCACCATCGCTGCCAAATTTTTGCCCCCCCAGTGGAGGGTTATGAAACACGTATGTTGTGCGGCAGCGATGCTGAGACATTGTAGAATCTCTGACCAGAGCAGTTGCGCTCGACTCGCAGTAGCGAGCAGTCAGTCTGTGTGCAGTAGTCAGTCCTCAGTAGTGCTTGGAGTCGGTTGCTAGCAGTAGCGGAGAGCAGTCGGCGGGCGTCGGCATCGCAATGGTCGAGATTCAGGACGAGGTATAATTTATTTAAATAAATAATCATGCAGCTTTGCGCTCATCAGATAATGTAACGAACAGTCATTGTAATTTAACTTTCAAAAATCGCCCCCAATAATAATTTTGATTTAAAAGCAATTTTAGAGACAATCATTCAAATTTCCTTCCATTTCCTTTTAATAAAGATTTTTAAAAGGTACTTCCAATGCTTTTCATGCAAGCAACAGAGAACAATAAGAGCAGAATTTTGACATGCAGTTTCACTAAGGTAAGAAATTTATTCTCGTTTCGCACAGGGCAAACACCGACTTTTCGGTTGAATTGAGTTTAGGTTATCATTACAGTTTCATTATCATGGGATTAGCGTTCATTATTTAATGGGAACTTGTACTTGAGTCAGATAGCGAGCTTTCATTTAATTGTCTTTGCCATTAATATTCTTGTGGGAGTTTATACTTAGCTGTGGCACCATTACTAATAAATATTGTTTTTTATTTTAGAAAGTGTTGTGGGGAGGTTACACTATGAAACACGTATGTTGTGCGGCAGCGATGCTGAGACATTGTAGAATCTCTGACCAGAGCAGTTGCGCTCGACTCGCAGTAGCGAGCAGTCAGTCAGTCTGCAGTAGTCAGTCCTCATTAGTGCTTGGAGTCTGTGAGTAGCAGTAGCGGAGAGCAGTCGGCGGGCGTCGGCACCGCAATGGTCGAGATACAGGATAAGGTATATTGTTAATCAGCCTCGCGCTCAACTAGCAATGTTAATTAAGTGTAATTTTCTGTAAAAATCGCCCCCAATAATAATTTTGATTTTTGAAAGCAATTTTTTAACAAAAGTATCATTTGATTCCCTTGCATTTCCTTAAACAAAAAAATTTCAGTTAACTTCAAAAAAATTTAGTTATGGCGATACATCTATTGCAAGCTGTGCCGCAGAATAAGAGCAGAATTTTGACATGCAGTTTTAATAAGGTAAGAAATTTATTCTCGTTTCGCACAGGGCAAACACCGACTTTTCGGTTGAATTGAGTTTAGGTTATCATTACAGTTTCATTATCATGGGATTAGCGTTCATTATTTAATGGGAACTTGTACTTGAGTCAGATAGCGAGCGTTCATTTAATTGTCTTTGCCATTAATATTCTTGTGGGGAGTTTATACTTAGCTGTGGCACCATTTCTAATAAATATTGTTTTTAAAATTTCTGTGGGAAGGTCACACTTAGCTGTGGCTCCATTTCTAATAAATATAGTTTTATTTTAGAAAGTGTTGTGGGGAGGTTACAATCTAACTGTTGCAAATAAAACATTTTTGATATTTACCGTGGTTTCCATTTCGCGACCTATCGGACCTTACTTTCGGAATAGCCCTCGTATGTTAAACAACCTCGAATGCCTTAGAAGTCAATCTTTATTTCGTTTTATACGGCTTGTATTCCACTACAGTGAACATCCGATGCACTTCGCCACCTGATTTGATAGATACATGGACCTGATACATGAAATACAGAAGGCTTTTGCCTTCTCTGGTATACCGAATGTGCCCGCATCTCGTGGTCGTGCGGTAGCGTTCTCGCTTCCCACGCTCGGGTTCCCGGGTTCGATTCCCGGTGGGGTCAGGGATTTTCTCTTCCTCGTGACAGCTGGGTGTTGTGTGATGTCCTAAGGTTAGTTAGGTTTAAGTAATTCTAAGTTCTAGGGGACTGATGACCATAGATGTTTCGTCCCATAGTGCTCAGAGCCATTTGAACCATTTTTGTATACCGAACGAACGAGAAGGCGATACTAGGAGAAATAATATTTCCGTACATTTGAAATTAAAAACTGAAAGTGCTATGCAACTTTTGGTGCCTTTTAAACCAGAATATTGCTATATCCTGGGTTCATGGACCATTTTATTAATGTGAACAACATGCATCACTCACAAGTTATCATTCTATTCGCAGTCTCAAGTTTTCTTAGCTTTCAAACTTCTGTACTTTCCTGCCGACGCTATTTACAACAAGCAGACTACTCACTGTTAATTACGTAACTGGGCATACGCTGTTTTGTGTCTCATGATCAGTAAGTTGGGTACTACATACTGCACAGGCCCTCTATCACTACCTTACCGAAATCTATGTTTCCAATATATTTCGTGACAGTTGTAATAAAATAAGGGAGATCATAGGGATGTAGTAACAGTGCTGTTACTTCACTCTGCTATGTAAGACCTGCTGTCACAGATTTTCTTTCGCTAGTACACGCCTCCAACTCTGTCAAACGTTGACAACACGCTAGTCAGGTCAGTACCTTTTGCGATAGCATCGCAGTAACATCTGCAAAGGAATGTCATTCTGAAAGATTCAGAGATTCGATTCAACATGACATCTGTCACCATGCTCCATCACTAAAATGAACCAGTGATGTGTGTACGAGCTATATGATGATGGATGGTGTTGTGTATATGTTGAACGTCGAGCAGATCGAACCCAATATCAACAAGAAGGCACTTCTCCACTAATATATTTGCTGAGTTCACAGTCCTGCTGAATCATAGATCCCTCCTCTTACGCAGCGATACAGATTTCGAAGACACGACAAAAGCAGCAACAGTCGGTGCATGGTAAATCGACTTCTCCTGTTTGTGACCTTTCCGCCCTATGCCTTTCCAGCTTTTGAGGTTATTCAAAGAACATCTAGCAGACTCACTCTAACGAATTTTATACACACTGCTCAAATCCTCATCAACTGAAACAAGATAGCTAGTAAAAAGGACAAAAAAGAGTAATGGGGGACATGAAACCAAATTTCATACAAGTCCATCCCAAGCATAACACACATTTCATTCTCTGCCCATAACTCCTGAGTTTTGCCCTGTTTTACCGTCTGAGCCTTCTCATTCAAATATTGCACGACCTGGCGGGAGACAGAGGCCCGATTGGTATTAGGTTGGAAGGGGATTTCCGGTTCTGGAATCTGTCTTTCTACCGAGGGAAATCTCTTCCAAATCTTGGTCAGAACCTGGAGACGAGATCTGTTTGTATTTTAATTTTATTATGTGGAAATGTACACAACAGAAGTTATACAAGTCTCGTGTACGTGTATCTGTGTCTGTGTGTGTGTGTGTGTGTGTGTGTGTGTGTGTGTGTGTGTGTGTGTTTGCGCGCAAACAGCAGAGTCGATGACATGTGTATGCCGCTGCCGCTCGCAGGCGCATGCGTTCTCAGTGACGGTCTGAAAAGAACCAATTATTTCCCGTCGTTCCCGTTGAATGGAACAGAATTCCTAATTTTAATTCGTAATATGCTTTTTCCCAGTTGTCTGCGAAACGATCGAGGATGCCATAGTGGCGGTGTACATGCACACTTAGGTGTCGATATTCATCAGCAGAACAACACTTTCTCTAATCCCTATATTACAACGAGCGTTGTCATGCGGTGGACAGCTGAACCACTAATCGCCCTCTCGTAATCTGTTTCTTGTGGGGCCATATCAAATCATTCATATGTAGAGTACCTACTATTCAAAGGATATTCTGCTCACTGGAGTACCAATAGTTTGTGCAACAGACAGTACTTACAATTGATATTGTAAGGAAAAATTTCAGTTCCCTTTTTGAACCTCATATTGAGCTTGGGACCGTCACACTCAACTATTCCGCGGACTCGCACATTATTCGGGGGCTTCAAGCGTGCTCTGTGCCCGCAGATCGTGGTCTTGCGGTAGTGTTCTCGCTTCCCGCGCAAGAGGTCCCGGGTTCGATTTCCGGTGGGGTCATGGATTTTTCCTGCCTCCAGATGACTTGGTGTTGTTGTGTCGCCTTCATCATCATCATTCATACCCATTAAGGTCGGAGGAAGGCAATGGCAAACCACCTCCGCTAGGACCTTGCCTAGTACAGCGGTGCGGGTCTCCCGCATCGTCCCCTACGCTCCTCGGAGTATGGGACCTCATTATCATCAATAGTGCTATGTAGTGTATCATACGATAATTATACACAGGGTGAAGCAAAATTCGTGTACTCGGACTCTGCAGCGCGACTCCTCACATGCCACCGATAAAAACATGTCTATCCAAAAATTTCGTCTGGCGAGTATATCCGGCAGAAAAAAGGACGATAAAGAGTGTCAAACTGGCAACACTGAACCACATGTATGGTTACTAACTCTTGTCAGCACACATTAGTTGTAATGTGCAGTTGGTGCAGTGCGTACAATTTTGGGTTGGCGTGCAGGAGGTCGAAGGTTCGATCCTGGGATGGGGCGCATTTTTTTATTTGCTAATTTCATTCTGACATTTTAGTCTGTAATATACACCATTTATTAGGTCACGTCTATCCCAAACTTACAACAATTTGTAACGCTGAACATAACAAGTACGTGATTAGACAAATAAGAAAAAGACAGTTGAAACAAATAACTTGACGTATTACAGGATAACTACAAAAACAATATCAGTTTCGAAATGCGAAAGTTGACAGCCCAGTACAATAACACAACATCTACGTGTCGTTTATACTACATGTAATATGAGCGCTCAGACGTCGCACATTGGCAATCAGTGACAATAATAATGTCCATATTGATGACCGCATGAGCTTCACAACAGAAAACGTTGTCCTCAGAAAGACAGATGCTCAAAGCGACTTCCTTCCACATCCAAACATTGCGCAACTCGCCGGATCATACAGCTCTGGTGCCTTCGCACCAAAAGTGCATCCACAGTAACAAGAGCAGCATGAACACGTGTTACCAATTGTTCCACATTCGTCGGTGAAGTAGAGTACATTTGCTCCTTCAGGTGTCCCAACAGGAAGAAATCCAGGTGATTTAGGTCAGGTGAAAGCGGTGGCCATAGAACTGCACCTCCAAGTCCGAGTAATTTTCCGGGAAATGTACTGTCCAAATACTGTCGCACATTAATTCCAGGGTGTGGAGCTGCAGCATCATGCTTCAACCATATCCTCTGCCCAGCATGCAGTGGAAAATCTTCAAGAGCATCAGGCAGATAGTTCTAGAGGAATGCATGATACCTTCGCGCAGTCAGCCGGTCAGGCAACATGTAAGGGCCCAACCACATGTCGCCCAATATTCCAGCCCAGACATTGATACCAAAGCGAACTTGATATCCATGTTTGTGGGTGATGTGTGGGTTAACCTCACACCAATGGTGGGCATTGTGCATAGTGTATATTGAAGACACCCTCACGAGTGAATGCTGCTTCATCCGACCATATTAGAGTGTTCACAAAGTCATCGTTGGCTTCCTGTTATTGTTGGAACCATTCACAGAATTGCATCCACTGATGGCGATGTGCAGAATGCAGGTGTTGCGTGTAAGCATAATGATAGGGGTGCAGCCCATGTTCGTGCAGCGTGTTAACGACCGTGCTTTGCAAGACACGCAACTGCCTTGCTACGCTACGTGTACTTCGCTTGCGTTCTTGGTGTATGACCTCCAGAACAGCTTCCTTAGTAGCTGGAGTGCAGCGAGTCCGTGGACGACCTCTGTTAAGCGATGGTGGAAGGGGAAAACCTGAAGACGCTTTTATCTGGATGGCTTCGACGAGGATATCTAGCACCATATTTACGAGCGGCAACACCAGCCCGGGTACCAGATACACCAAGGACCAGAAGCATATCCACATATTAATCGTTTGTCCATGCCATATGCCTACCACACTGATTTAGAGATTTACAATGAGAAAATTCGATACGTGTACGCTTGTAGATTGGAGTCTCACGGGCGCGTTACTCCGCTCGCAACTAGTCCCTGTCTGGTGAACAGTGCAGACAGTATCAGCACGCAGTCAGTCCTGTGCTCTGTTCCACCAAATGCACATTATCCCTCTGACAGATTTGGTTCTGCATGTTTCTTCCCGACCCTGCTGATTGTGAAATGTTCAGTTTCGAACTACACTGTTTCCCTAACGGTTAGAGACGAGATGATTCCACAATCATATCGACAGAATAATAATAATGCGTTGAGATACGTACTAAACAGCACGCGGTTACCAGACTCAGTGTTGAAAGGCATAATTAGTGGGAACATGGTGATAACACATAAAAGTAGTATACGAGATTGGACATTATTCACAAAGCACTGTAAAGGATGAGCCAGACAATAAGGGATTTTACTTTATTATATGAGCACCCAAACGGTTACTTCATTTTTCCATTACGGCCAAGCCACGGCCGGCAGTGTTAGCTGCCTGTAAATTCTTTCGTCCCACGGTCTCGTAACAGGAAGTCATCACCGAGAAAGGGCACCTTGTTCACGCGCCTCTCTCGTGTGCTGACGAGGTAACGCCGCCCCAGGCGTCGCTTAGCAGGCAACGCTCTGGAAAGTTCCATGCCGCCCGCACGGTTTGCTCGGTCCTGACCAATCAGGGCGGAGGAAGCCGCGTGGTGCGTCGA
Organism: Schistocerca nitens; assembly: GCF_023898315.1. Classification (NCBI taxonomy): domain Eukaryota; kingdom Metazoa; phylum Arthropoda; class Insecta; order Orthoptera; family Acrididae; genus Schistocerca; species Schistocerca nitens. The sequence goes on along the minus strand of NC_064616.1, from coordinate 942,779,307 downwards.
ACATGCCCGGCCGCCCGTCGCCGGGCCCGCTCTCTTGTATTCTTGCTCACCCGCGAGTCGGATGCGCGCCCGCCGGCCGAAGTGGCCGCGCGGTTCTGGCGCTGCAGTCTGGAACCGCGAGACCGCTACGGTCGCAGGTTCGAATCCTGCCTCGGGCATGGATGTGTGTGATGTCCTTAGGTTAGTTAGGTTTAACTAGTTCTAAGTTCTAGGGGACTAATGACCACAGCAGTTGAGTCCCATAGTGCTCAGAGCCATTTTTTTCGGATGCGCGCCCTGGACCATTGAACATCTCCCGCTTCTCCCGGTGCTGTGGCACTGAGGACTTAGTTTTGGCAGACAACAACTTTCGGTAGCTTCGCGAACAATGTTCGCCAAATTATAAGCTCTGGCTCACCCTCACCTCCCTAGGCCTATGTAGCCCCTTTCATCATGCTTTAGCCAATAAATGGCCTTTCTCTAAAATTTACACTATTATTCCATAACGCCCACCGCCTGCCCATACCCGCCATCCTGTACAGCTGGTGTCAGAAGTTTGGATGCGTTCCCGTAGTGACTTTGTCGCTATACTAAATTTTTCCCGGCAAGACGCCGTACACTTCGCGCATGGAATGCGCCAACCGGCCGCCACGTTTGCTCCACGTGGGCCGTGGCTGCTCCACTAAGCACGCACAGGGCGCGCGCTGCAGCGAGGCAGCCCACGCTAGTCAGCCACGTGAGCCGGACGCCGCCGCGCTGCCCGCTGCCTGAGTTCGAGGGGCCTGCGCTGCGCTGCGCGACCGGCCGGGCCGCCGTCATCCGCCGCCGTCATCCGCCACGCCGCCGCCGCCCGCCGCTGTCACCGACGCGCCAGGGGCTGCCGCCATCGCCGACCGGCCGAGCCAGCGCCGTCCGCCGCCAACACATCTGCCGCCGCCCGAGGGTCCGGACGCCGCCGCCGCCGCCGCCGACCGTTGCCGCCGGCCGACCACCGCCGCCGTAGCCACTGCACCACGCCGTCGCCGCCACCACTGCGTCGCACCGCCTCCATCGCCATGTAAGTCGCCGCGATGCTTACAACTATAGCTTCGACGATCTTCCGCCGCTGGATTGAGAAACTTTGTGGCCGTTCTTTTTTTGTAACAATCATTACTTTTTTCTGGTCACTAGCGTCCATAAAATTTTAAACATGCCGATGGGAACACGAGCGACGGAACGGGATACCCCCGTAGAGGCACTTGTCTCGCAAGACCCGCTCGAGGCCATAAATGCGCAAATGCGCCAGTTATTCGCACAAAATCAGGAGCTACTTGAGCAAAACCGCGTCTTGAACTGACGCTGGAAGCTAGTGCGAGAACTTCCATACCTGTGGCTAGCTCCACCCCTGTAACAAATGCTCAAACAGAGGCCTTCTAGGCGGGTGTCCTTGAGCGGGACTTAGCCGCTGAGCGAGGCAGCCGCGGAACACGGGCCCTAGTATTACTAGGCCCGTGTTGCACTAAAATCAAGATTGCGCAACGTCCGGGCAGGAAGTGACGGAGCGATAACGCTGGCGCTGGGGTCCAGGCGCGCTTCCTGTTTCTGCGTCAGTCGACTGCAGGCAGCCGCACGCAGCACACAGCCATGCCGTATCGCCGTAGGAGATATGCTAGGAGGAGTAGAATGCCAGTTTACAAGATGTGGGTCGCACGTGTGCCTGGCCGGATGATCTACTGGTCAATGTAGCCAGACTCAAGTTGACAGGGGAAGCCCGAATGTTTATAGAAACGGTGGACGAATTGCGTGACACGCACGAATTTGAAGTATTGGCCCGCGGATTGACTACGCGTTATTCCGATACCAGAGGTACCGCATATTACAGAGATCAATTATCGACCGTTAGTCAGAAGCCTAATGAGGATTTTGATGCCTTTTCAGATCCCATACGAGCAGTATCTTGTCGTACCTATAAGCTAGGTGAAAATGCCAGTGAAAATAGAATTTTGCGCTCAGAAGAGGAAGCGCGTCCAATTGATGCATTTGTTCGCGGTATTGACCCCCGCATCCGAGGAGAAGTCAAAGCAGCCTCCCCCACTTCTCTGTTTGAAGCTGTTCGTTTTGCAATGTTACGCGAAGAGGTATTGCGTTTTTGCGCTGCCGCCCCGCGCCCATCGGACCCAGTACCGGTCCCAGCAAAAGAAGTATTTTGTCAGCGTTGTGGGAAGCCCAACCATACGGCAATGCGCTGTCGCGCGCCGTATTACACTATTTGCCAGACAGTAGGTCATGCTAATAATGTTTGCCCCACAAAGTCTCCATTTTCTAATCAGATGCGCGGCCACCGCCGCTACGCGGGGTCGAATCAGGGAAACGCTTGGGGGGCAGGTACCGCCACCCACCCGCGCCCCCGACAAAAATAATACACCCGGTTAGGACCGAAAAATGTAAAGAGGTGGAACACGTTAGTCTAGTTGGCGTTAGAATTTTAGTTGATACTGGTGCTCAAGTTAGTATACTGTTTGTGGAGAAAAATGACCGAAGGGCGTTACAGCCACCCCGGTACCATATCAGTGGCCTTGGAGAGGAAGTAATTGTCCCTGCAGGTTCGTGTGTAGTGAATCTGCAAATAGACGATGGTAAATACAGTCACAGAATGGAGGTAGTAAGGCTAAAGAAGGGTGAATTTGACATCATACTAGGGAATGACTTCCTGCACCGTTATCAGGGGATAGTGGATTATCGAACGCGAACTGTGAAGTTCGGCGAAGCAATTCACCGATTTGGCAGTGCGCACCCCGTCAGACGCGAGGGAGCTGTGAAAGGCGCCGTTCACAGTCTCCCATAAAACCGCAGATGTGGGCGATAAAAACCATTGACCCTGTGAGGATAAAAGGCGGAAGTGGAAAGATTCTCTGGATAGATGTCAAAAATGAAGAACAGCCCGAGACAGACATTCTGGTTGACCCGCTCACCCAGAATGATGTTTTAGATCGTCAGTCAGTACATATAAAGAGAAGTATCTGCCGACCTGAGAGGAGACAGAAGGGCTTTGCGATACCAGTAAGTATAGATAATTTTGGTGTAAAAGATGTTGTGATACCGAAGGGTACTATTGTTGCCAGTGGTCAGGAAATTTTTGAGGAAATAAGAGGAACTGAGAAGCAGCGAGATAAAGATGAGAAAGGAAGGAGAGGAAAGAACTGTTCAGTTAGAGAAGTGCGATATGTCGCGTCGACGTTAAGGAGTCATTTGGCAGAGAAGTTAGGGCATTTAAAAAGTGAGGAGAAAAGGATGTTGCAGCCAGTATTAGAGGAATTTTCGTGGTTGTTTGAAGAGAGGTAGTTTCTACCGGCCATGGATTTGGTTCAGCACGGAATTCCGACCGGAGAAGCTCGGCCTATTACGCCAGTAGTTCCACCCAAAACAGCAAGAAAGAAGGTAATACAACCGCCTAAATAGCAACGTAGATATGCTCTAAGGTCATACCCCTATGATTTGCGTTCCTGAAAGTAGGTCTGGAATGGTATGTAAACAGTTGGAAAAGTCCTGCATGCAGCAAGAGAATTAATTGACGGAAAACACCGTAGTTACTATACCTTCAATTAAGTTGTGCATGTTAGTTATAAGTAGACATAAGAATTGGCAACCATTGGTAACTGGTAATAGAATTTATGATGTCACATGCTAATGGAAGTGATTGAAGTTATGTAATCATTTTGTCTTGTCATTTAACGTCTCCAGTAATGTTATCGTAGCAGTCGAGAATTAAAAACACAAACATTCTTTAATCATGGAATTAAGGGGAAAGTTGTCCTTGTCAACAGAACCTACGGTAACAACGCGTCTAGCGTGATGACACGCGTAATCCCACTTCTATTTTGTTTGTCATCAGTGAATAAACCATATCGATTACGCATATCTATTTCCCTTTGGTGAGAGCGTAAAATACAGACAGCGCAGTGAACAGCGTCGGTAGGCTTCATCGCTCTCTCTCGCTCCTACACCTGACGCATGCTTCCTGCGCCGCGCACGTGCGCACTGCGTGCACACGTAGCCGCCTCGGCTTCGCTTCTCAGCTGCCGCGTGCAGCTCTGACGCGGCGCTGCCCTTGGAAGTTATCTGCCGCGCGCCTTTCTGACGCAGCGCGAGATTCGGCCTTGCAGTCAGCTGCCACTCTGACGTAGGCTCCGCGCAGATCTTCCGCAAACGGTTCCTGTTGGAACACCACTTATAACCTTTTCTGCCTCTACGCCTTACTCACTTAGTATTCGCGCCACTTATGTTTTTTATACCTGGGAGCTTTTTCGTGATTCCCTGCTTTATCTAAGAAATCATCACCTCCTATCGTCAATTTATGACTTGCTAAAACATGAAAAAGGAAAAATTTCTTACGTTCGCCTGTTAGCACACCTAAATTAATGGCAAACCGCCACTGAACGCCATACAACCATCATACCCAGTGCCAAGATAACCCCGGTCACTATTCTTCTTCTTCTTATTATTATTATTATACTAATATGGACCTAAAAAAAAGAGAAAACAAAAACCTATCAGGCATGTGCCCACCCTTAGTCTTAAGAGTGAAACTGAGATGTCAACTAATGTGGAAAAACTAGTGTAGTGTACTGAAGTGTTCCCTTCGTGATAACTCCCTTTTCAACTGTGTTTTGAAACGTGTGGACCTCCCCTCATAACCCCTGCGCTGAGTTCCAGTGCACGGACCTGGCCACGGCCACGCCCCCTTCCCGCCGGCAGCCTGCGCGCTGCCCGCTGAGGACAACACACCACGCCGCCTCGCGTCTGTCGCCCTCGCCGTGACTCATCAGTGGTGATGTGTTTAAATTTTCAACTTATTTTAACAAAAGCAAAAAAAAGACATTTTTACTTCAACTTAGCAACAAGAACACTTGGCATGTTTACCTAATTCACACTGTTATGTTTTGTTCTAATTTTGTGATGATTTTATGATGTTTTGATGTTTTATGATGTTATGATGTTGTGATGTTTTATGATGTTCTGATGTTTTATGATGATTCTTGTATACACACAATATTGTTGACATGTGTAAGCTCCCTTGCGACCCTTAGGAGGTCTTTAGAGTCTCTATACCCTCCCATAGATTAAGACCACTGCCGTCTTCCGTGAGAGCCAATGTTCACTTTCTTTTGCAAGATAAATATGTTTACATTCAAATAATAATTGCATTGAGCGAATTCACATACGTTCTCCGCTCCCACGGAAGGGGGAGGAATGTAAAGCATGAGCCAGACAATAAGGGATTTTACTTTCTTATATGAGCACCCAAACGGTTACTTCATTTTTCCATTACGGCCAAGCCACGGCCGGCAGTGTTAGCTGCCTGTAAATTCTTTCGTCTCACGGTCTCGTAACAGGAAGTCAGCACCGAGGAAGGGCACCTTGTTCACGCGCCTCTCTCGTGTGCTGACGAGGTAACGCCGCCCCAGGCGTCGCTTAGCAGGCAACGCTCTGGAAAGTTCCATGCCGCCCGCACGGTTTGCTCGGTCCTGACCAATCAGGGCGGAGGAAGCCGCGTGGTGCGTCGAACATACCCGGCCGCCCGTCGCCGGGCACGCTCTCTTGTATTCTTGCTCACCCGCGAGTCGGATGCGCGCCCTGGACCATTGAACATCTCCCGCTTCTCCCGGTGCTGCGGCACTGAGGACTTAGTTTTGGCAGACAACAACTTTCGGTAGCTTCGCGAACAATGTTTGCCAAATTATAAGCTCTGGCTCACCCTCACCTCCCTAGGCCTATGTAGCCCCTTTCATCATGCTTTAGCCAATAAATGGCCTTTCTCTAAAATTTACACTATTATTCCATAACGCCCACCGCCTGCCCATATCCGCCATCCTGTACAGCACGTAGCTAGTCCGACTGGTAACGTAAGGCCCTAACGAAATGTAATGGACCTGAACGAGGCAAGAATGATACTTGGTACTAATCTATGGGACCATTGAAGGGCCGGCCGCGGTGGTCTCGCGGTTCTAGGCGCGCAGTCCGGAACCGTGCGACTGCTTCGGTCGCAGGTTCGAATCCTGCCTCGGGCATGGATGTGTGTGATGTCCTTAGGTTAGTTAGGTTTAAGTAGTTCTAAGTTCTAGGGGACTTATGACCTAAGATGTTGAGTCCCATAGTGCTCAGAGCCATTTGAACCATTTTTTGACCCGCTGCAACCACTGTTGTCGATTAGGATGCCAGATACCGTACCACATGGACTACAAACAAGGAACGTATGCCCCAACTCAGGATCGAACCCTCGACCTCCTGCATACTAACCCAAAACTCTGCAGAGCATGACTTATATGTGATGAAAGAGGTACTCAGCGTGCATGTGGTTACAATGTTGCCAGGTTGTCACTCTTTAACGTCCTTTTCCTGTCGGATGTACTCGCCAGAAAAATTTTGGGAGAAAGATTTTTGTTATCGCTCGCATGTGAGGAGTCGCGCTGCGAAGCCCGAGTGCGCGAATTTCGCTTCATCCTGTATACGGAATTTGGAGTAATACTATTTTTCTTTGGACTCCGATAATAATTCTGTAAAGAATGAGATGATATATGGAGAAACCTTTCAGAATTATGCATATTAAACCATTCAAATCAGTGAACAATTAAACACCACAATAGGTGTGAGCCATTAGCCCTCAGTTAACCCTAGATTACTGAACCTTCATAACACTTACGATTGCAGTGGGGTATGAACAGGAAATTTTGTACTTAATCTGGTATATAAAATATAATAATGGAAATTAACTAGTGGATAATGTACAAAGTAAGGCTTCTTTCGAATAAAATGTGGAGTGCTACACTTTACGATGATTTAGTAGCAATGTAAAATTTTCCCGCCTTTAGTGTTCTAGGGTTAAGGTATCAATTTTGCTTTCCTTAAATTTTTGTTGTAAGGGTGATATTTTCATTACGTTGATTGAGAGGTCTGATGAAATACAATACATTTATCTTCAGACGGCACAGATGTTAAAGAATACACTGATGTTCTTTGATAGTTTGGAAGACTGTCCTGATAAACGTGCATGCCGCCAGATTTTTTGAATACTTTAACCAGCAAACAGCTACCAAGGTAGCGGAAATATATACACTACTGGCAATTAAAATACTTCACCAAGAAGAAATGCAGATGATAAACGGGTATTCATTGGACAAATATATTGTACTAGAACTGACATGTGATTACATTTTCACGCAATTTGGGTGCATAGATCCTGAGAAATTAGTACCCAGAACAACCACCTTTGGCTGTAATAACGTCCTTCATACGCCTGGGCATTGAGTCGAACAGAGCTTGGATGGCGTGTACAGGTACAGCTGCCCATGCAGCTTCAACACGATACCACAGTTCATCAAAAGTAGTGACTGGCGTATTGTGACGAGCCATTTACTCGGCCACCATTGACCAGACGTTTTCAATTGGTGAGATATCTGGCGAATGTCCTGGCCAGGGCAGCAGTCGAACATTTTCTGTATCCAGAAAGGCCTGTACAGGACCTGCAACATGTGGTCTTGCATTATCCTGCTGAAAGGTAGGGTTTCGCAGGGATTGAATGAAGGGTAGAGCCATGGGTCGTAGCACATCTGAAATGTGACGTCCACTGTTCAAAGTGCCGTCAATGCGAACAAGAGGTGACCGAGACATGTAACCAATGGCACTCCATACCATTACGCCGGGTGATACGCCAGTATGCCGATGACGAATACATGCTTCCAATGTGTGTTCACCGTGATGTCGCCAAACACGGATGCGACCATCAAGATGCTGTAAACAGAACCTGGATTCATCCGAAAAATGACGTTTTGCCATTCGTGGACCCAAGTTCATCGTTGAGTACACCATAGCAAGCGCTCCTTTCTATGATGCAGCGTCAAGGGTAACCGCAGTTATGGTCTCCGAGCTGATAGTTCATGCTGCTGCAAACGTTGTCGAACTGTTCGTGCAGATGGTTGTTGTCCTGCAAACGTTCCCATCTGTTGACACAGGGATCGAGACGTGGCTGCACGAGCCGTTATAGTCATGCGGATAAGATGCCTGTCATCTCGACTGCTAGTGATACGAGGCCTTTGGGACCCAGCAACGCGTTCTTTATTACCCTCCTGATCCCACCGATTCCATATTCTACTAACAGTCATTGGATCTCGACCAACGTGAGCAGCAAGACACGATACGATAAACCGCAATCGTGATAGGCTACAATCCAACCTTTATCAATGTGGGAAACGTGTGGTACGCATTTCTCCTCCTTACACGAGGCATCACAACAACGTTTCACCAGGTAACGCCGGTCAACTGCTGTTTGTGTATGAGAAATCGCTTGGAAACTTTCCTCATGTCAGCACGCTGTAGGTGTCGTCACCGGCGCCAACCTTGTGTGAATGCTCTGAAAAGTTAATCATTTGCATATCACAGCATCTTCTTCCTGTTGGTTAAATTTCGCGTCTGTAGCACGTCATCTTCGTGGTGTAGCAATTTTAATGGCTAGTAGAGTATATGTAAGTCCAGCAGCGCGCGATGTTGTAGGATCAGAAACGTCAGTGCTTAGCCAAGCTCAGTCAATGGACAGCCGTAGAACTAGGTGGCAAAGTAATGTAAATGTCACTATGGCTCGTCTGCGTGTATTTGTCATGCCGTTACATTTCAGTATGCCGTCACAGGAGCGGTGTGTGTGTGTGTGTGTGTGTGTGTGTGTGTATGTGTGTAGGTAAGTGTGTTTTAATAGTTGATAGAAAAGGGCTCTACGAAGGGACGAGCGACTGCTGAAAGGTACAATTTCAACACAGCGTGGCTCATAACGGGGAAATAGAGCTTCAATCTTCGCACTGGCTCGTTGCAGGAGTATTTCAGAAACTGTAACGGCTCAAACAGCAGTGGGCGATTGGATGTCGGCGCAGGAACGATGAGTGGACAAATATACTGCTTTCGGATGAGTATCATTTTGATTTATGCTAACGGTGATGACCGTATACATGTTAGACGCTGCAGTCATGACCCCTACCTGGCAGCCTACATTGTTCATTGGCACAGAGAACTAATACAGAATTTAATTTCTTGGGGCATCACTGAGTACCAAATCGACTTGTACCCAATGAGGGGCTATTTCATTAGCAACTGCTATATTGGAGGTGTGAGTCCTGGTATATTGATAGAGTTGTGTTCCATTAGAACGAAGTCCTGCCAGATGTGGCAAGAAAAGTGTGAGCCATGTATGAAGACCGACGAGGCGGCAATACGTTTCCCTGGCCACGGCGTTTAGAGACTCCAGTTGCAACACATTGCTGTTTAACACCTCTGTGAGTTATATTGCAACAAATAAGCCCTCGGTCACAAATATTAAGTCAAAATTGACCTGGTTTCGACGCTACTATGAGCGTCGTCTTCAGAATTAGACTAACTGTACTAAAACATTAGGTATATAGTACATTAATAAAATTAAAGTTTGCACTGACTCGAAAAGATGCAGTACTTACAAGTCACATATTAAAAAAGATCTAAGCCGGAAAGGCTCCGTCATGAACACTTGTGAGATGGCGAGACGCTAAGGGCTGCTCGCACTGTGAATGTGACCTGTAAGTACTGCATCTTTTCGAGTCAGTACAAACTTTAATTTTATTAATATACTCTATACCTAATGTTTTAGTACAGTTAGTCTAATTCTGAAGACGACGCTCATAGTAGCGTCGAAACCAGGTCGTTTTTGACTTAATATTTGTGACCGAGGGCTTATTTGTTACAATGTAATTCTGACACGGTCACTGAACCTTAGCAGCTATTTCAAAGTTTTACCTCAGTGAGTGCTGTAACTCGGTGATCATCTACATTTCAATTACCGTAATCATTTTTTTATCCTCGTTTATCTAATCTGTTGTATAAATTTCGCTTTTTGGCAGGTATTCCTCTACGCGCTGCAATTTTGATAAGGTTTGTAGCTTTCGACAGATAATACAAAGACTGTCAATAGATGGCGGCTGTGGTGATTATCCCACATCCCGAGAAACATGTTTAACGGGAGACGTCCTATGCCACATGCGTAACTTGGTTTTACAGTAACCCGCAAGGTCATAAGGTCATAGCAAGCTGCGCGAACACTGTGGATCGTAAAACACGTAATTGCTTGGAGAGTTAAGAACAAAATATTCGCATGCAGAAAGAACCAAGCAAAAGTGATTCCTTTCGAGCGTGGCAGTAAATCCTCTAGCCGCAGCAACTTCGCTGTGTTACTACGCGATAAGGGATATTTTCATGGGCAGCCCACGTAGTATCGCCGATGTAAGAAATGCGGCCGCACGCTACTGGCGTCTCGTTTCATGGGGCGAGGCTTCCATCGATCTAAGCAAGCGAGCGGTTGTGTACTGTATTCTTGCTGAACGAAGAGGTCATTGAACATTTGTACCGTCATTGTTATGCTGTTTCTAATAGTTTCTGTAGATCCTTTGAAACGAAAAGATGAATCAGTAGAGTAACCTTCTTCTTCCCCGAACTTCATCAGACCTACGGAAATATCCCACCATAAGTGCTATTGTATTCGGAAGTAAGAAGGCAGTAATAAATGATGGCTGAATGTTCTCCAGACTAAGAGTGCGTAGTTTCCTCTCTGTAGAAACGCACTTGAGTGGAAACTGCTGTAGAAGGAAGAATTCCGGTAATGGTGTTGGGTTATCATTTTCAGAATATTTTCTGGGTAGTCATTAATTGTTAACTTTTCCATCGAAATTTTTTTGCCGTATGAGATTAAAGATTTGGCTTTCAATAAGTTTGGTCTACCTTTCAGCTAAATATTACGAATACTAACACACTTCCCTTCAAGAAGATCCGCAGTCTCTTATACAATTAAAGGCAAGTCTACGAACACTAAAAAAAAATCTGTCGAAAACGACAACTAAAGCGAGAATAAAATTATATGAAGGTCGGGATTCGAACCCAGGTCTCCTGTTCACAAAGCAGATAAGCTAACCACTATGCCACTATGGCTTTGCATAACTGCACGGACTACCCTGGCACGCCTCCCTCCTCGACTCAAATTCCCGTTCACGCCTCAGCCCACTCTGTATTTCTCCTAAAATCGAACAGCATTGCACAGGCTCTTCAACTGCACTGGAATAGCACCTCAGCATCGAACGAAATGGGGAATCCTCCATGAATCCCAGGCATATATCCTTTAATCAAATGAGACTATATGCTTCCAGAGACCTTTTCAAAACTCAGACCTCTATGATGTATATATGCAGATTGAAGGGACAAATGGAAATCTGTACAAATACCAAATGGGCTGACGCGCGAATTGGAATTTGGATTGAGGAGGGAGGCGTATTGGGGTAGTCCGTATAGCTGTGCAAAACCACTGTGGCGTAGTGGTTAGCGCATCTACCTCGCGTGCAGGAGACATGGGTTCGTTTCCCAGCCTTGGTACACATTTCCATTCGCTGCTTCAGTCTACATATATACATCATAGATGTTTGAGATTTGAAAATGGCTTTGCAACCACATAGTTTTATTTATTACGAATATGTTGAAATTTCGTTCCTTAAATTATCACCATGTGTCCTAAAGAATATTCCTACGTCTTCTAAGCAACTTCCGTTTCGTACATTTAAGGCTCACGAAAGCAGGGAAGAAAAGAGTTCTTATGTTTTCGTGGTATTTGTTTTGCTAATGACAGAATGTTGTACAATAATCTTGATGCTTTCCTTGCACTCTCTCTTGGCACAATATTCTAAGTAAGCCATAGAGATTTAATTTCCCTGGTGAAGCAAAGGCGAGGTTACGTCAACTGCGGTGAATTATTATTATTATTATTACTATTGGCGAATACTCCCCAGAAATAGAAGATATTAAGCAAATAACTGGATCAATTTTTCTTTGAGTTCCTCTTGTCTTTCCAATAAGGCTTCTTTCCAAAAAGGCTTGTTTACGCTTATCCGACCACTTTGGTTTGTACTGTTTTTCTTTTGGTTGCTCTAATGTAACTTCCCATTTGTCTAGTTTGTGTCTGAAGGTGTCTCTTACTAGAATGTCGGCTGGTCTTATGTTTGCATTATTTAGGTCCTTTCGAATTTCATCTAGTGAAGACGAGGAATTCTCAAGTGAGGTTACATAATCTATTATTCTCTTCGTCAATCGATTTTCTGGTTGTCGGCTGAGATGGCCAAATAATTTCTTTCGCCTTTTCCTAATATCAGTTTCGGTGTTTGAAAACTTTTATGTTGTTTTAATTGATTGTAGCCTATAACCATCTTATGTATTTCTTCCTCCTAGAATTTTCCTGACGATCTTTCTGTCTCCTTTTTTGATGTCTTCAAGTTGTTGTTATCTGTTAACAGTTAGTGTTTCACTTGCGTAGAGGATTGCTGGTTTTATGACAGTATTGTGGTGTCGAATTGTTGCTGCTCTTGACATTGATTTTTGGTGAAGAGATTTGGCGTTAACCCTAATCCATTTTCAATTTTTTGGAGGTGATGTTGCTGTGAGATTTTTTCCATAGCTGTCAGTTAGATATTATTATTATTATTATTACTTGTGATAGTCACTGAAATCTACTGAGGTAGAATGCCAAGCAAGGAATTTAGAGGCGTGTAGTTTTATAAAGAAGGGAAGAAAATGAGAGACAAGAAGTCTGGTAGATATTAAGAAACGTTTTGAAAGGTTTAAGAGGTCTGTTAGAAAAATATTCGACATTTTTTTCTTTTTCTTGCCACCAGATGATGGGTTTGAATCTAGCGCGCTGGTATGGATCTATCTTGAACCTTCGTGTGCATGTGTCAGTTTTCCCGCCTCTCGATAGCGTCAGTTTCCGGCAAACAGCAGTTGAGTGAAGTAATGTGTAGTGCTCGCATCGGTTTTTCATTGCAACGGAAGCGATGGAACGACTGGAGCAGCGCTACAGTATCAAATTTTGCCAGGGACTCGGTGACAGGCAGGTGGAAACCATTCTGAAGATTTAGACGGTTTTCTGTGACGATGCTGTGGGCATCACACAGATTAAGGAGTGGTACAACCGGTTTAAAGACAGTTGCACATCGGTGGAGAGCGAGCCACGCTCCGGTAATCCATCAACATGCGGAAACGATCAGGTCATGGCGAAAGTGAAGGCTGTGGTGATGCGTAACTGTCGTGTGACTATCAGAGAAAGAGGATTGTGACCGAAGATTTCGCCATGAAGGAAGTGTCGGCAAAATTCGTGCCGAAGATGCTGACGGTGGAGCAAAACAACTTCGTGTTGAAGTCTCATAGGACATGCTGGACTCCACAAACTGTGACCCCGACTTCGTGAACACCATAATCACTGGTCACGAGTACTGGATGTAGAGTTACGACTCGTAAATCAAATCCCATCCGTCATAGTGCAAGCAATCCTCGTCGCCGATACCAAAGAAGGGCCGCCAAGTGTACAGTAACGTCAAAGTGACACTGACTGTTTTCTTTGACTCCCACGGTGTGGTACACCATGGTTGCGCACCACACTGTCAAACAGTCACCAGAGATTACTACATGGATGTCCTCCGTCGCCTATGTGATGCTGTGCGGCGCAAAAGACAGGACTTGAGGTCAAGGACATTCCTGACACTTGATTCAGACTTTTTTGGCGAAAAACTAGCTTCCTGTGCCTCAGCTGGCTCCTTACTCTCCCTATATGGCCTCCTGCGACTTCTTACTTCATTTTGACATTTGACTATAGCAAAACGTATAGTACAGTTAATATCGAGTTCAAACATATACGAATAAATGGTTTTCCAAAGACGCACTTGTCAGAAATAGGCTAGAAATATCTCCATATCACCCGACATGTGTCCACTTCAGTGTCAATTGTGTTTTATTTTTACTTTTAGTGTAATTTTTGTTTTCAGGTTATAACCTTTTCAGATATAATTATGTTAGATTTGAAATTGTTTGTACATTATTGTTGTAACAGTACGCTAAATCCATACAACAATAAGGGTCAAAATTTGCTGAATGCACTTTGATTTTGCCCACCAAGGACATCGGACAACTGCAGTTTCATGAGAGGAGCGGGAAAGAAGGATCTGTTTCCCCTCTCCTTCCTTCAGCTAACCAACCTTACCCAAGCGCACGGCCAGCGAGTCGGGGACAAGTGGTGTGGGGGAAACGCTTCCTACCAGGAGGCCTAGTTTGTATCACTGACTGAGATTTAGATGTGCCGAGTGTCAGACGGACAGTCTATTTCTTCCGGTTCACGTCATCAAGATTCCGACTAACTTCGTGGGGATGTAGAAAGTGTTTCGAGGAACAAACATCTTCGGTCTTGAACAAGTGAGCAACGACAGTAACATGACACCTCTCACTAGGTGTTTTGTCAAAAGTGTCTGCTCAGATCATATTTCGCCACATTTTGTGTAAGTGCATGTGAGATGAAGTAGTGAGCGGAAATTTGTGAAAACCTGAGTGAAAACAATGCGCTAAATAGCAGCTGATTGAGACAACAACCAGGGACACGAAACAGGACGGAAAATGTAAGTACAGAAACTTACATAACCTCTACCCTCGAAACAGCTCTCCACAAATACGCAATAATTTTCTTCATGGCTAGTTTGTAGATGGCATGCTGTGAAAAAAAAAACGACGAAAACGAGCACTGAAATCGATGTATAATAATACAGTTCAGTTAACGATGTAATTTTAAGGCGAGTGTGTAAATGAAACGAAGCAAATTGCAAATATTGTATTTCTTAGGCCTACAGCAGTTCAATTATTACGAATGTGATATTGTACTTTACAGAAATAAAATTTGACCCACAGAAGATTACACATTCGTGTCGAAACACGTCTGGGTAAATATAAAAATAAACTAATTGTGTTTGCATAAGGCTGATTTCCAAAACAACCCAGTTTTTGCTGATACATTAATAGCCTGTGTAACAGCCACTCTGTTGAATGTGGCCCGCATCTCGTGGTCGTGCGGTAGCGTTCTCGCTTCCCACGCCCAGGTTCCCGGGTTCGATTCCCGGCGGGGTCAGGGATTTTCTCTGCCTCGTGATGGCTGGGTGTTGTGTACTGTCCTTAGGTTAGTTAGGTTTAAGTAGTTCTAAGTTCTAGGGGACTTATGACCACAGCAGTTGAGTCCCATAGTGCTCAGAGCCATTTGAACCATTTTTTTGTTGAATGTGTTCCGGCGTAACCAAAAGCGCCGGCAAGAAAAAGACGAAAAACGCAAGAGCAGAGAAGGTTGTGAGACATCAGCCAACAGCACGCTGACTAGGACGTCACCACGACAGAAGCGGCCGCTACAAGAAGAGAATATAAGCGCCAACAAACAAAAAATTCCGTGGGCGTCTGGCGCGGGGTTTGTTTGTAAGTCCTCGTCGCCAATGTGGAGTCGTGCCCACTCTTCTCGTATAGTGTGGCTAAAGGATGATGCGTTTCGGAATGCTGTACAACAATTCAAGCAAATCACATTAATAATTTTTATTACAACAAAGAAGATAGACAATACTTAACTTTCTATTACAAGAACGTATCGCAAACGATGGGCGATTGCCAGTCAGTGTCTTTCTCTATACACTATGTCCATACAAGCACTGGATATGGACCATTATTAACTGCAATCGTAGTGCTCTCCTAGCGTCGGTCTGGCATTGCCCGGCCGAGGTTGGCAGGAGCGGCGCTTATATTCTCTTCTTGTAGAGGCCGCTCCTGTTGTGGTGACGTACTAGTCAGCGTGCTATTGGCTGACGTGGTCTCACAGCCTCCTCTGCTCTTTAGATTTTCGTCTTCGTCCCGGCGCTTGTGGGTACGCCAGAAAAGAATGAAACCATGCTAACGTGCAGGCATTGTGTTGTGCAGGTTGTGGGTTAGAGTTCCATGCCTGTTGCACTTTGTCGGGTCTGTCAGTACAGAGACGGTTAATGCGGTTTGTAGACGACGCTGGTGTTGTCGTCAGATGATATACCATATCTTCTCGATTGGAGACAGGTCTGGTGATCGAGCAGGCCAAGGCAACATGTCGAGACTCTGTAGAGCATGTTGGGTTACAACAGCAGTATGTGGGCGAGCATTATCCTAAGGGAAACACTTCCTGGAATTCTTTACATGAAAGGCAGCACAACAGGTCGAATCACCAGACTGACGACAAATTTGCAGTCAGATTGCGTGGGATAACTACGAGAGTGGTCCTGCTGTCATACGAAATGGCACCCCAGACCACAGCTCCAAATGTAGGTCCAATGTGTCTAGCACACAGACAAGTTGGTTGCAGGTCCTCAACTGGCCTCTTGTAACCAACACACGGCCATCACTACCGCCGAGACAGAATCAGATTTCACCACCAAACAAAACACCCCACCCTTCAACGAACACCACCGAAGTCGCAAATAGTGATGGTTTGGGGTCAGTAGATGCACGCTACAGGTTGTATGGCTCGTAGCTGTCCTTGATGTAAACTGTTTCTCACTGTGGAAGGTGGCTACACTGAGCCACAGCGCCAGAGATCGCGCTAGAGAGTATTGTTCCGCCGCCTCCACTGGCAGTGATTATTGAGATGTCGTAGTGGGCAGTGCCTGTCGAGGACTCGTAGTGGTCAGTGTGTGTTGAGATGTGCTAGTGGGCAGTGTTTGTCGAGATGTTGCTCCATGTTTTATGCAGTTGTTTGATGGGCTAGACAGCAGATGGTTCGAATGGAAATACTATAATGATCAGAGTGCTTTTCGTCAATATATATGAAGGTAAAATATTCCGTGTTTTTTTTTCATTATTTCAGTGTCTTAAATAATGTGTCATTACAGGTTCAGTCAACAAAGCATCTGGCTTGTGTTGTTGGATTAGAGTATAATTCTGGTTTTCTTGAGTAATTATGGTATTTCTATTTCCTTTAATTAATTCAGTATAAATGATATTTAAAATTTCTTGTGTTGTTGAAGAAGAACCGTGCCAGATGCGTACGTTGAGTCATACTTCCACACACAGAACAGTTATACTTGTGCTTTGGTTTCGTAGGTTTTATAGCTGCTGGGGACTTAATTAATTAATTGTGTTAATGAAAATTTCCATTTCATTCTCTGTTGTTGTTCTATGCAGTCAGATTGCGTAATAATACTAGTCAGGGCCAACCGTTTACGAGACTTCGTAATCGGACAGACAGCTACTAAAGCAAAAAAATTAAAATTATTTGCATTTTATTATAATTAAGTCCCCATGCACGTGGCGACCGCTGCTTCGGATCGTCCCTTGGAATCTTCTGATTGTAAAAATAGTAGATAGTAGTATTGTTGTTGTAATCTGGAGTTTAGTAATTGCAGTCTATTTTGCATGTGTAGATTTGGTAATTGTCATTATTCTAATGGTATTTTTTCTCAGAATTTGAATTGTCTTGTACACGCGTTTGACAATTTAGTGCAATTATTTCAATTGTTCGATTAATCGTGGTTGAGGGAAGCATTTCATGTGAATGGTATTGTTGGAAATAAGGAGGCATTGTGTGTAATTTTCGTACAGTGACGAGTTTTGTATATTTTGTAAATGATTACGCGATCAATGAAAAAGGAAAAAAATGATGAATAGTGAGAATAACGAAATTGCTAACATGGCGAACTCGCCAACACAGGAGAAAGGGATGATGAATAATGGAGTTGAAAACAATTTAATAAGCCGGGAAAATAGTCCGGAACCATTTCAAAATTTTTCTCAATCAGAAAATTCACAGAATCCGAGATTAACGACAGAAGATTCTGGAATAGTATCGAACTCAGATAGCTTTACAGCTATGACGAAGGAAACTGGTTTCGCGGGAAATGTTAGGGGTGAAAAGAATTTTGAAACAGTTAATATGCAGCAGTTGATGAGTGCAATATTAAATTTGGGATCTGAATTAAAAACAGTGGTAACACGGTTAGACTCACAAAAGGGAACAATGGAATCACTGGGATCACAGATGGGAACTTTGGCAACACGATTAGAAACTAATAGGGAAACAATGGAAACACGGTTAGACTCACTGGGATCACAGTTAGGATCTGAATTAAAAGCAATGACAACACGGTTATGCTCACGTATAGGGACATGTTTCAAAAATACGAAAGATGAATCAAAGAAAGAAATTAGAGAAGAAGAACAATCGATTTTGAATGCTCACAATAATAGTTTAATTTCAACGGAAATCAGACAAGAGGAACAGGACAGAGAACGGGAATAAAAAGATCGCGTGATAGTACAAAAATTTTCAGAATTAAATTTACAACGCACACACGATAAGGAAGAAGTATTTGAAAGAATCGAGGAATCCGTACCAAATGACTTAACGCAACAGTGTGAACAGTCAACTACCTAATGTGACAATACCGAAACCCGAGTTGCGATACTTACGGAAAACGTAAACTTATTGGAAAGAGATGAGGAGATTTCATATAAATTGACAAGTCTTAGTTTAAATGGGGACAGAGATTCAGATGATACAGCACCATTGCCATTTGCGGAAACTGAAGAGTACCAGAAAATAAATAAGCACGTTGAAAATCCGGCAAAATTTAATGAACGCGTTAAAAGGGAAGTTGAGGCATTACAAAAGCAAGACAAACATAGTGAAAGCGAAATCGTAGGAAAAGACAGTAGAAGAAATTTAGAATCACAGATAGCAGAGGGGTTTGAAGAAAGTAATTTATTTCATTTACGAGAAGCAACAAGAGAGCTCCAGGCGCGCGAACTTGACAATAATCGACATTCAAACTGGGACAGACGCGGTAGGTCTTTGTCGCCACGAGGCGAAAACTTTGACTATAAACACTTTTTGACTGTTCGGAAATTTAAGATCTTCCGCAATTCTAAGAATGACATACATCCATGTGCATGGTTAGATCAATTTATGTACGCACTTCTGCCAAATTTAACACTAAGTCACAAACTGAAATTTATGTGCAGCTATTAAGGTCCTCAGGGGATTCACTACACTAAGTGAATATGTGCCGTAGCGTTCACAGGGCCCCGAGCTGTAGTGGTGCTATTTCCCTTTTTAGTTTTCTGCGCCGCTGCCTACTCTTTCACTATTCTTTGCATCTATAAAAACAACTCTTCTACTATCCATCTATCTAGACAGTAGGTAAAGATTAACTGGATATGACGATTTTACCCAAAAGTGACTTTGGAAATTACCGTTTGGACTTAATATATTTTCTGCAGCATTCATTCGTAATTTAAACGAAATTTTACCTGTTTATCTTCGTGACAATATTACTTCATATATTGACGATATTCTTATTGCTAAACATTCTTGGAGTGAGCATAACAAAATTTTGGATTCATTATTACGTATTTTTGCAAGAGTTGGCATTACAGTGAACTTGGAAAAATCTGAATTTGGTCGATCTCAGGTGAAATTTCTCGGTCACATTATTTCTACAGAAGGTATTCTTCCTGATCCAGAGAAACTAGACGCTATTCGTAATTATGCTGTTCCTACCACAAAACGTGATGTTCGTAGTTTCCTTGGTGTCTGTAATTTTCTTAGACGTTTGTTAGATTGGATGATTTGGCCACACCTCGTTTACACATTTCAGTTATGCGCACTTTGGTCCCAGAAAATGCTTTCATAAATTACGAGAAAATTGCTACTTCAGTAATATGGAAAAACGTATTCGATCTGTACTTGCCAAATGCAAATTATGTCAAAAGGCTAAGCCGCCAACTGTTTCTCACAGAGCACCGTTGTTTCCTATCATTCCATCGAAATTAAAGGAGATGGCTGCAGTCGATTTGTTCGGTCCAGTGGTTCGTTCTACTAATGGTTTTGCGTACATTTTCGTAGCAGTGGAATTAACATCAAAATATGTGTGTTTTACACCTTTACGCAAAGCAACAGCTCGTTCAGTATCTAATGCTTTCATCAAACATTTTCTTAAAGAAGTTGGTCATGTTGATAAGGTTATATCAGATAATGGATCACAGTTTCGCTCTAAAATTTGGCTTAGTACTCTACAGCGTCGTAAGATTAAACCAATTTTTATTTCACTTTTTCACCCTCAATCTAATGCTTCAGAGAGATGGATGAAGGAAATCAATAAATTGTGCCATCTTTATTGTCATCAGAATCACAGAACTTGGGATAAGTATCTTCATATTTTTCAAAACATTCTGAATGAACTTCCTAATGACAACTTCTTTACCGCCTCTATTGATATTAAAAAATAAAGTACCAACAAATCGCATTTCTGAAATCGTTCCTTTTCCGCCTTCACGGAAACTGCGGCATTCTAAAGTTGTGAACCTGGCTCTGCAAAATATTGCATCTGCGGCTGCTAGAAGAGAGAAATCAGCTAAACGTCCTGGTCGTTTAAAAATCTTGTCAGTTGGTCAAAAGGTGTTAATTAAGTCTCATCGTTTGTCTCATAAAGGAAAAGGCTTATGTCGCAAATTTTTTTCTGCTTTATAACGGTCCATATAGAATTCGCAAAATTATTCATGATAACACTGTTGAAGTAGAAACTCTTAAATCTCGGCGCTCTAAAGGAATACATCATATATAGAACTTAAAAATTTTTGTGGAATGACATACTTTTGAGTAACCAACAGTTATACGTAAACATGCGGAGAATGCAAGGATACCGCGCCGTGTTCCGGCGGCGGCAGATACTCAAAGCAACAGTGAAGTCTGCGCGCCGCACAAGGCAGTCGTTGACCGCAAACAATCACTTTCTACATCACGCGTCGACAGCTGATCGAGCGCTCAGTGCGAATGCACTGACAGACGTAAACAAATACACAGTCTAATTTCTCCGATTAAATTCAGTATAAAGCGATAGTGACTTGATGAATTATGTTATTAACGATCAGTATTTTTCAGGATATGGTTGTATAAAATATTTAAGAACTTCAGGTAAATTCTGTGCGTGTCCGACGTTAAGACGACTTGCTATCGAGAAAATTTCAGGAAGAATGTAATTTCGAAGAAAAAAGTAATAAACTAAGAAAAGGTAACTGTTAATTGAGTTTATTTTTCAGGTAACATATTTCCACTTAGGTACGTACTTTAGACGTAATTTGCTGCTCGCGATTACGTGATTCATACTTTGTGCTAATTTCATGTTCCATGAATTTACTTGTGAAGCGACGTGCTTGTGTACATTTACTGATTTTGACAATTATTGATTAATGAACAGTGTTATTACTTATGTATATTATGCATCGCTTGGCTGCTATGCCTTTTCACTGATGTCATTTTTTTTATTATGTGCCTGCTGTGCTTATTTATTTAAATTGTAATTGACAACTGATTAATTGTGCTGACTGTGGTTATGTATGTAAGATATACTTTGTGATTTATCTGCTTGCGCCTTCATATTTACTCATTAAGGTTACGTATGAACATTTATTTGCTTATGCTGATATGATGCTAATGACCTGTTTATTGTGTGAGATATATATTTGCTGCTTTGCGTATGGTTTGCATATTTACACATTTCTGTTTTGTTGTCATAACTATTCTTTAATTTGCTATATATAGAAATGCTGATATGAGGTGTACGTACATGGAGTTTAGGCCACACTATGGTATTAATTATAGATTGTTCGCTTGACGGAGACTCGTTATAGGGATTGTGCTGCATCCACTTGTTGACATTCTGTTCTCTACTGGTATATTTACTCGCTATTGCATGTTTTGCTTACGCTCAGTGCCTTATATTTTTAAGATAAGAAAATGAACTGCTATAATTCTACGAACGACATTAGTACAAGAAACTTCATAGAAGTCACATGAGCTGGAGGTTTTATGGAAGCTGTATAAATTTATGCTAATAGGAAGGAAGCTAACGACATGACATACCAACACTAGGTTAGACCATTGACAGTTATTACACTGCATTTTTCGTGAGTAATTGAAATAGGAAGTGACACTTGACACAAAAAATACTCCACATGTTTGCTTCTGCTATGATTCTTGAAGTGGTGTACACACTGTGAAATATTATGATCATTCACACTCCGTAATCGTACTTAATTACTGAGAGTTATTCGAACTAAAGTCTGTTGGAGGTCATGTATGCATTTCTTTTATTTTATGATGGACAAGGAACCAAAATGTATCTTATAATTTATAATGAGTAGAAAATTTGGGTCAGATGGATTACACAGAGGTTGTGTGTGGACACTGTGTCTTCGGATTGTATGGGCTGATGAATTGAAGTTGCACTAGGATTTTGTCTGTACTTGTTCGAGGAGACTGACTAGAGGAAAGAGTTGTTATGGAAGTGAAATGATATTGGTGCTGAGGTTTATATATATATCGACGTAGTGAAGAGGTATTATTGAAGTATTAAGATTAAGTGATGATGATTGGAGTTTTCGTGGACAAGAGGTAAGGTAAATGATATTGATGATAAGGTTTATATGTATCGACGTATTGAAGAGGTATTAGTGAAGTATTGAGATTATGTGATGCTGATGATTATTGGAGTTTTGGTGGATAAGAGGTGAAGTAAGTGAGGAGCATATTTTTTTTTGGTTGGTCTATATGGAACAAGGAGGATGAAGATGGCAAACTAGAACACTCAAGTAGAAAGAAGATTGTCTACACACACACTTTGTTAAATCACTAAGCAGTATATACTTTTTTTTTGAGAGAGGAAGTAATTGCATATCTTGGCACACTGACAGTTGTTCAGTTACCGTACATTTTGATCTGGCTTTGCAAACATTGGTCTTGACATGATGACTATGACGTTGACTAACTATTATTGACTGTTATACATTGCTGCCACTACTACTTGATACACATGATGAACATAAAATTTTGACAGAATTGCATTTACACAGTTAACACTATTCAACTACACAGTAGCACTAAATGTGGATGAAAGATGAGTGAGTGTGTTTTGTGTGTTTTCCTTTTATAATCCCAGAGAAGTGATCCCAAACTGTCTCCTAAATATTATTTTACTTGTTTGTTGTGGCTTGCACTGACACCCATAAATATTATAGGTTTACTGTTATTGTGTACTGTAATAGTTAATGTGACAATTATCTGATATCATTTGTGTGTTTATTAGAATTTATATGTTTAGTGTGTAAAGCATTTGTATGTGCATTCAAACTATTGTTCATGCCTGAACTGTCTGATTAGTGATACGGAATATTATGGACTGTTATTTGCACTTTTTCTACATGATTGGTGCCACTAGAACATGTTTAATTTCTGCTGATGAACAGTGTGATTAGTGAAAGTGAATATTATGGACTGCGGTCTGCACCTGTTCAACATTGCTGGTGCCACTGATGGACTGCTTCTACTGAAAAGATGTCACCTGTTGATATCTGCACCTGTTCAACATTGCTGGTGCCACTGATGGAACTGTTTATACTGAAATGGTGTTACTTGTTGATGTCTGCACCTGCTCAACATTGCTGGGTGCCACTGATGGACTGCTTCTACTGAAAAGATGTTACTTGTGGGTGTCTGCACCTGTTCAACATTGCTGGTGCCACTAATGGAACTGCTTATACTGAAATGGTGTTACTTGTTGGTGTCTGCACCTATTCAACATTACTGGGTAACACTGATGGACTGCTTCTACCGAAATGATGTCACTTGTTGGTGTCGGCACCTGCTCAACATTGCTGGGTGCCACTGATGGACTGCTTCTACTGAAAAGATGTCACCTGTTGATATCTGCACCTGTTCAACATTGCTGGTGCCACTAATGGAACTGCTTATACTGAAATTGTGTTACTTGTTGGTGTCTGCACCTGTTCAACATTGCTGGTGCCACTAATGGAACTGCTTATACTGAAATGGTGTTACTTGTTGGTGTCTGCACCTATTCAACATTACTGGGTGCGACTGATGGACTGCTTCTACCGAAATGATGTCACTTGTTGGTGTCGGCACCTGCTCAACATTGCTGGGTGCCACTGATGGACTGCTTCTACTGAAAAGATGTCACCTGTTGATATCTGCACCTGTGCAACATTGCTGGTGCCACTAATGGAACTGCTTATACTGAAATGGTGTTACTTGTTGGTGTCTGCACCTATTCAACATTACTGGGTGCCACTGATGGACTGCTTCTACTGAAAAGATGTTACTTGTGGGTGTCTGCACCTGTTCAACATTGCTGGTGCCACTAATGGAACTGCTTATACTGAAATGGTGTTACTTGTTGGTGTCTGCACCTATTCAACATTACTGGGTGACAGTGATGGACTGTTTCTACTGAAAAGATGTCACTTGTTGGTTTTTGCACCTGTTGACCATTGCTGGGTGCTACTGCTGGAACTGTCAACTGCTTATTCTTGAGCTATGGAAAGCGTTTATGTGAATATTTGTATAAACTGATTTTTTGTGTATTACTGTTTGTGAAAAGTTATGAGACTCTTACCTGCACATATTCGTCATTGCTGACGCTATTGATTGAACTGTTTAACCACATAATACTTGTGTAAACTGTTATGTAAAGTCACATTTATGAAAGGATTTGTATTGCTTACTGTATTTTATATATTAGGTTATTGAAAGGTCAGTGCAAAGCCAAAATTTTATCTAGTATGTGATATTTACGTATTAATATTATCTTTTATTTTTGTCTGTATTTTTTTGACGAATTTGGTGGTATTTTCACCACCAATGCTGGCAAAAAATACCATCAAATTCTAGCCTGTCGAGGAAGGGCATATGAAAGGTGGCTACACTGAGCCACAGCGCCAGAGATCGCGCTAGAGAGTATTGTTCCGCCGCCTCCACTGGCAGTGATTATTGAGATGTCGTAGTGGGCAGTGCCTGTCGAGGACTCGTAGTGGTCAGTGTGTGTTGAAATCTGCTAGTGGGCAGTGTTTGTCGAGATGTTGCTCCATGTTTTATGCAGTTGTTTGATGGGCTAGACAGCAGATGGTTCGAATGGAAATACTGTAATGATCAGAGTGCTTTTCGTCAATATATATGAAGGTAAAATATTCCGTGTTTTTTATTGTTTTTTCTATTTTTTTTCTTTTTTTTCTTTTTTGTTTTTTTAATTAATTAATTTATTTTTTTTGTGCCTCCTGTGAAGATGGTTCGAATGGAAATACTGTAATGATCAGAGTGCTTTTCGTCAATATATATGAAGGTAAAATATTCCGTGTTTTTTTTCATTATTTCAGTGTCTTAAATAATGTGTCATTACAGGTTCGGCCGGCCGAAGTGGCCGTGCGGTTAAAGGCGCTGCAGTCTGGAACCGCAAGACCGCTACGGTCGCAGGTTCGAATCCTGCCTCGGGCATGGATGTTTGTGATGTCCTTAGGTTAGTTAGGTTTAACTAGTTCTAAGTTCTAGGGGACTAATGACCTCAGCAGTTGGGTCCCATAGTGCTCAGAGCCATTCATTACAGGTTCAGTCAACAAAGCATCTGGCTTGTGTTGTTGGATTAGAGTATAATTCTGGTTTTCTTGAGTAATTATGGTATTTCTATTTCCTTTAATTAATTCAGTATAAATGATATTTAAAATTTTTTGTGTTGTTGAAGAAGAACCGTGCCAGATGCGTACGTTGAGTCATACTTCCACACACAGAACAGTTATACTTGTGCTTTGGTTTCGTAGGTTTTATAGTTGCTGGGGACTTAATTAATTAGTTGTGTTAATGAAAATTTCCATTTCATTCTCTGTTGTTGTTCTATGCAGTCAGATTGCGTAATAATACTAGTCAGGGCCAACCGTTTACGAGACTTCGTAATCGGACAGACAGCTACTAAAGCAAAAAAATTAAAATTATTTGCATTTTATTTTAATTAAGCCCCCATGCAACTGATGAGCCAGCTTCTGCTCAAATTACAGCTGCGTCTACTGTATGATGCCCCAGAGCCCCACGTCGACCACCATCATCTACCCTCTCGGTAGTGCCATATGGCCGTCTTCTTGCGAACGTAGATTCCTGTGGCCACTGGTGCCAGCAGTTACGTACAGTGGCTACAATCGTGCCAAGTCTTTCTGCAACATCACAGAAAGAACATCCAGCTTCTAGTAGCCGTATGACACGATCTCGTTCAAACTTAGTGAGGTGTAGACAATGGCGTCTTCGTCGCGATAAAGGCATTCTGGACTAACATCAACTCACCACGTCCTATCATGATCGTTACAGGGTGTATTTAAAGCAAATTTGATTTGCATCCTTGAAGTGGCGCTACTAGTCCACTCTTATGTGAATGGTGCGAAATTTGAATAGACGTCATGTTTGAGATGTAGAAATACGCCTATAATCTTTCGTTTATTCCCGTACGACCATTTCAGGAGCGTACAGTGAATATCAGGAATCCGGTACAACATCAAATCTCCGACATCGCTGTGGCCGGAAAAAGGTCCTGCAAGAACGGCACCAACAACGACTGAAGAGAAACGTTCAACGTGACAGAAGTGCAACCCTTCAGCAAATTGCTGCAGATTTCACTGCTGGGCCAACAACAAGCGGCAGCGTGCAAATCATTTAACGAAAAATCATCGATATGGGCTTTGGAGACGAAGGCCCACTCGTGTACCCTTGATGACTGCACAACACAAAGCTTTATGCCTTCGCCTGGGTCCGTCAACACCGACAATGGACTATTGATGACTGGAAACATGTTGTGTGGTCGGACGAGTCTCGTTTCGAATTGTACCGAGCGAATGGATGAGTACTGGTATGGAGACAACCCCGTGAATCCATGGACCCTACTGTCAGCCGCGGACTGTTCAAGCTGGTGGAGCTCTGTAAAGGTGTGGGACGTGTATAATATGGGATCCCTGATACGTCTAGATACGACTGTTATACGTACGTAAGCATACTGTCCGATCACCTGCCAACACTCACGTTCATTGTACATTCCGACGGACTTAGCAATTCCAGCAGGACAATGCTACACCCTACACGTCCAGAATTGCTACAGAATGGCTCCATGAAACTATTTCTGTGTTTAAACACTTTCGCTGACCACCAAACTCCTCAGACATGAACATTATTGAGCATATCTGGGATGCCTTGCAATGTAGTGTTCACCCCCTCATCTTACGGATTTATGAACAGCCCTGCAGGATTCATGGTGTCATTTACCTCCAGCACTACTTCAGACATTAGTCGAGTCCATGCCACGTTGTGTTGCGGCACTTCTGTGTGCTCACGGGGGCCCTACGCGATGTTAGGCAGGTGTACCAGTTTCTTTGGCTATTCAATGTAGATCTTACCACGTTAATCTGAAATGGCTTCCAGAATCACTCACTGCTTTCGCACCATCAACTTGCGTCTGCAGCTAAGTTCCACTCACACCAAAATATTTCTAAATCATCTGGTCTAAGAGACCTTCGGCTGGCATGATGTGCGCCTGGCTGTGAACGGTGGCGATAAAGCGATGAAGATCTCTGCTGGAGATGTCTGCCCACTGGCAGATGTTGTTCTGTCTGCTTCCGGAGAGAAAGATCCGGGTCTTCGCGTTTTCATTCTTTACGTCACTTTGAGCGGCTGAGCTACGGATATTCCCAGCACCGACTAGTAAAATGATACCTTAAAACTAGATGGTCAACTCTCTGGCTCTAATTTCATGCAGTTAACCTGTAAGACGTTCCCTTACATTTGGTGCTGAAAAACAGGGTCCTGCACCCTCTATGTCTCTCTTTCTATGGCCGATGAGGTGGATCCTCCGCTTCACTGCCGTGTTTCTGTTTCTAACTTCTGATTTATTTAGTCAGTCCTGACGGCTCTTACATTGTGTTAAGCATTTAGTTTTTCCAATGCATGGGTCCAGTGGCATCTCATCCCCTCGAAGTTTGTTGACGACCCGTTCGCACTCCACATGTCAGTCTTATCTTCTGCCGGCGGTCTATTTCGAAGATAGTCATGTATTCCATTTTTTTCACAAAATCGTCCTTCCGTTTATCGCCAAATCCGGCATTTCTCCTGTTTTCACCATCAAGTTGTGAAACAGAATCTGCTGGTGGCGCTAAACTGCAGGGAAACGCATCTGCATCGAGACTTCAGGTCGGCCTACATGTCCTGATCCTCGCTCGCTGACTCGCTTCCACCTCAACGTAATGCGCTTCCAATGAGTCATCTTATTTAGATACACCATGTAGATCTGTGTAAAAATGTAAACTACACTACGTGATCAAAATGATCCGGACACCTTATTGAAAATGACTTACAGGTTCGTGGCGCCCTCCGCCGGTAATGCTGGAATTCAATATGGTGTTGGTCCACCCTTAGCCTTGATGACAGCTTCCACTCTCGCAGGCATACGTTCAATCAGGTGCTGGAAGGTTTCTTGGGGAATGGCAGCCCATTCTTCAAGGAGTGCTGCACTGAGGAGGTATAGATGTCGACCTGTGATGCCTGGCACGAAGTCGGAGTTCCAAAACATCCCAAAGGTGTTCTATAGGATTCAGATCAGGACTCTGTGCAGGCCAGTCCTTTGCAGGGATGTTACTGTCATGTAACCACTCCACCATAGGCCGTGCATTTTGAACAGGTGCTCGATCGTGCTGAAAGATTCAATCGCCATCCCCTAATTGTTCTTCAACAGTGGGAAGCAAGAAGGTGCTTAAAACATCAATGTAGGCCGGTGCTGTGATAGTGCGGCGGCCGGGGTGGCCGAGCGGTTTAAGGCGCTACAGTCTGGAACCGTACGACCGTTACGGTCGCAGTTTCGAATCCTGCCTCGGGTATGAATGTGTGTGATGTCCTTAGGTTAGTTAGGTTTAAATAGTTCTAAGTTCTAGGGGACTGATGACATCAGAAGTTAAGTACCATAGTGATCAGAGCCATTTGAACCATTTTTTGTGATAGTGCCACTCAAAACAACAACGGGTGCAAGCCCCAAACACGAAAAACACGACCACACCACAACACCAACGCCTCCGAATTTTACTGTTGACACTACACACGCTGGCAGATGACGTTCACAGGGCATTCGCCATACACACACCCTGCCATCGGATCGCCATATTCTTTACCGTGATTCGTCACCCCACACAACGTTTTTCCACTGTTCAATCGTCCAATGTTTACGCTCCTCGTATTTACCGGCGTGATGTGTGTGTTATGAGCAGCCGCTCGACCATGAAATCCAAGTTTTCTCACCTCCCGCCTAACTGTTATAGTACTTGCAGTGGATCCTGATGCAGTCTGGAATTCCTGTGTGATGGTCTGGATGGATGTCTGCCTATTACACATTACGACCCTCTTCAACTGTCGGCGGTCTCTTTCAGTCAATAGACGAGGTCGGCCTGTACGCTTTTGTACTGTATGTGTCCGTTCACGTTTTCAATTCGGTATCACATCAGAAACAATGAACCTAGGGATGTTTAGGAGTTTGGAAATCTCGTGTACTGACGTATGACACATCCAATCACCTGACCACGTTCGAAGTCTGTGAGTTCCACAGAGCGCCCGATTCAGCTCTCTCACGATGACTAGTGACTACTGAGGTCGTTGATATGGAGTACCTGGCAGTAGGTGGCAGCATAATGCACCTAAAATGAAAAACGTATGTTTTTAGGGGTGTCCGGATACTTTTGATCACATAGTGTATGTTCATTAGGCACTGGCAGTCAATGGTACTCATATACATCTCATTAGTCAACGGGGATTGATTATTCCGATTTTATTAGTCTTTTTAACTATGATTTTATGTTAGTTATTGGACAGTTTTTGGAAAAACTGTCACATAATGACAGATAAGTTCTACTGGACGTCGCATGAGCTTTTATCAGGAAGAGCTTTTCTGAAAAATTACTGTATCGATCGAAAATAAATATTTTCCGTCATAATCAAAATATCCACGGGTGTGCTGCCGGTCTATAGTGTCCAACGGGCACAATATTTCGTCGATCATACATGTCGCCATCATCAGGTGAACTGACGGACTGAGCTCCTGTGAACGTGCCGGCACGGAGATCCGTACGCTATGGCTGCTCAGAGGGAACTGGGTTCGGTCGCGGCGGTGGCCGATTTAAATACCCTCCGCCCGCGGCGCGCTCCCTCCGCCGTCCGCGCCCCGCGCCACGGTCACGCGGTGGAACAGATTGCGACGGCGTCTGAGATGACGTCGGTGTGATGGCTCTGTCCGCCGTGCACGCAGACAGCTGCCACCACCCTTCACAGAGGAATTGGGTATTTAAAACTCTAGTACATAGGGCGCGCACTATCTCCGACGCAGAGAGTCTACCCCAGGAATTGGAACATCTGAGAACTGTATTTCGAAAAAGTGGGTACTCAGAATGGCAGATTCAACGTGCTCTCCGCCCAACTACTGCAGCACAACCTGTTGAGGTGGATGAAGTCACGAGGGAGGAGGTAGGCACTGCATTTATTCCATACACAGGCGCACTCTCGGGGAAAATCGCCCGCATTCTGAAGAAACACCGGATCGGAACTGTGTTTTGTCCTCCGAATAAAACTCGTGCACTGGTGGGGAGCGCCAAAGATGACCTCGGTTTGAGGAAGGCCGGCGTGTACCAGATTCCGTGTCAATGTGGCAAGTCGTATATTGGTCAGACGATGCGTACCGCCGAGGATCGACTGATGTATCCGAGCAAAAAAATGGTTCAAATGGCTCTGAGCACTATGGGACTCAACTGCTGAGGTCATTAGTCCCCTAGAACTTAGAACTAGTTAAACCTAACTAACCTAAGGACATCACAAACATCCATGCCCGAGGCAGGATTCGAACCTGCGACCGTAGCGGTCTCGCGGTTCCAGACTGCAGCGCCTTTAACCGCACGGCCACTTCGGCCGGCTGTATCCGAGCAAGTCGGCGGTCGCTGAACATTCTTTGTCGGAAAATCACGCTATGGAGTATGACCGCACGCGGATTCTGGTACAGACGTCGAGATACTGGGAGAGCGTTGTTAGAGAGGCCATCGAAATTCGCACCAATGACGACCTCATAAACCGTGACTGTTGCTATAATCTTAGCAAGGCTTGGGAACCAGCGATTGGGTTAATCAAGAGTAAATCGAGCAAACGTATAGTTGTGACGACCACGGCGGACACAGACATCACACCGACGTCATCTCAGACGCCGTCGCAATCTGTTCCACCGCGCGACCTTGGCGCGGGGCGCGGACGGCGGAGGGAGCGCGCCGCGGGCGGAGGGTATTTAAATCGGCCGCCGCCGCGACCGAACCCAGTTCCCTCTGAGCAGCCATAGCGTACGGATCTCCGTGCCGGCACGTCCACAGGAGCTCAGTCCGTCAGTTCACCTGATGATGGCGACATGTATGACCGCCGAAATATTGTGCCCGTTGGACACTATAGACCGGCAGCACACCCGTGGATATTTTGATTATCAAATACGCCGGGAGAAACTCAAGAATCACATTTTCCGTCATCATTAATGGACTACATTTGTTGACAGGGTTTGGTAGAATATTCTAAAACGCCCACTTATTTCCGAGTTGATTTTCAATTGAATCTCTTTTCTCTTGATTATATCCAAAAGTTAGACACCATGCATGCAGAAAATTTCAATAACTTCTCATGCCACTGAAGTTAAGTCTACTTTAAATCTTCTTTATCCGTAATTTGTGCTAGCTGTCTTCCGAGTCATTAGACATTCGTTTGGCACCTGTAATCATTTGCTGTCCCCTCTTAACCCTCTTCCACTTATGCCTCATGTTCATTCCTCGAAATTGGGAAAATATGTATCCTGATATTCACGGCACACTCTTAAAATGGCCTTACCGGGAAATCCCCACTTCATCGCTACTTCGGAGACGTTGTGTCCCATCGCTCGTGCACCGACAATAACACCACGTTCAAACTCACTTAAATCTTGATAACCTGCCAGTGTAGCAACAGTAACTGGTCTAACAACTGCGCCAGACACTTGTTGCCTTATGTAGGCGTTGCCGACCGCAGCGCCGTATTCTGCCTGTTTACATATCTCTGCATTTGAATACGCATGCCTGTACCACTTTCTTTGGCGCTCCAGTGTAGCTAAGGTAGTGAGACGAACCATAGGAGAAGTCGGATCATTTCTAATGAGTCTCAGAAGTCTTAAAACTACATGCTGAAGGCTTGTTAGAGGATTTTTACATTCAATATGCTATCAACTCTGGCCACAACTGCAAACGCATATCCTTCTATAGTGCTAGTTGCCTTTTAATACTAATATTTCAGCGGTCACTTTATGACTCCGTGCTTATTATTGTTTTATACAGGGGCACAGTTATTAGAATCAGATCCCAGATCCTTCAGCCAGATTTGCGAAGGTAATAGTCTGATATTGTTAATTTCTGTCACATGATTTAATGCACACTTTAATGTAATAAATTATATTCATTGGAATTCTTGTTTAGTTTTGTAGCAAATGTTTCCCTATTCATCAGAGGAACAGGGCTATTTTATACAAATCAGAAGCTCATGTACCCCGTCAACTAAATACTGAAATCCAGTAGGAATTATATGACTGACCCTACCGTTCCTCTCACAGTCGTAGTAAGAACTTACGTTAATTTGCAGGTGGAGGCTAAAAAGGCTGCTAGAATCAATCATTGCTTTCTCATCAAAAACTTTAGTTGCGGCTAAGTTCTACTCACCCCAAAATATTTCTTAGCCCCCAACTAATCTGCACGAAGAGGTACTCGGCTGGCATGATCGGCGACTGGCAATGAGGCGCCGAAGAGCTCTGCTGGAGAAGGAGCCTGCCAGTGAAGTGATTCTGTTCCTTCTCCTTTCGAAAAGGAAGACCCACGTCTTCACGTTTTCGTTCTTTACGTCATTTTGATCGGCTGAGCTACTGGTATTACGAGGGCCGACCAATACACAGATGCCTTAAAGCAAGCTGGTTGCCTCCCTGACTCTAATTTCAGGAAGTTAAGCTATAAAACGTTCCCTAATACTTGAAGTTGAGAAACAGTTACCTGCTATGTCTCTGTCTTTGAATCTCCGACAGCACATCCGCTGTTTCGCTTTCTGATTCCTAATTTATTTATGTTTACCTGTCGTGGCGGCTCTGACATTGCGTCAAACACTCGGTTTTTGTTGTGTCTGGGTCAGGCGGCACCCTCGAGGTGGCCTGACTAAGGGTTGTCACTCCACGTTTCGATCCTATCTCCAGCGGGCGGCGTGAATCGAAGAAAGCCACGTTTTAAACGCTTTATTCACAAATGCATCCGTCCAGACCTTGCCAAAAACGGCATTTCTCCTGTTTCCACTTTCAAACTGTAGAACAGACCATGATGATGGCCTTGCATAGCAGAAGAGCATATCTATATTGTGACTTCAGTGATCGGCGATCTGCGGCAGCTCCTCAAAGAAGGGTAGTGGCTGTGCAACTCTGATGTGATGAATAATGTGTAAAATAGCCATAGTTGGGAAAAGGCAGTATTTTATTTGTGCTAAATCACATAGCTGCTTCAGTGGTTCAAACAATAAATCGTGAGGGAAAAAAGTTCTTTTTATTGATTAAGCTTTAAAGTTTTATTAGATGAGGCTTAGTATTACAATAGGAAGTGAAATAAGTTCAGTTCCCGAGTCTCAGTTACTAACTTGTCCTTTACACGTATGTGAGTCGATTATCTTATGATGCAGTCCCATTATTTTGATGTCTGTCCCAGTATCTTCGCAGGGTTGTAAATCTCACCATGAGAGATAATTACTTCTTGGCAAAAGGAGCCGAGTATGCCACTGGTCATAGTGGCAGCGATCTTCAGCCGTGTGTATCGCCTGTATTCTATACGTCACGCTGCTATGACATCTAACTGAATGGCGATTCCGCCATACTCTGCCTTATTTTGACCTCAATATCAGGCCTCTCCCCGTTTCCCAAGCAGCGTTAGCAGTTTTTTACCGAGAAAAAAATGCAACTAGAATGACTTAGCCCACTTCTCCTCAGTTAAAATTGCGAGATAAATTGTCGGTGGAAAATTTAAAGATGTCGGAAATTCGAAGCGATATTCAGTAGCTTTATAATGTCAGGCCTAGTTTAGTAGTACCACTCTATATTGAATATCCGAGGGCTAGCTCACTTGTCGTAGGTTAAAATGGTAGGAAATTGTCTGTAAAATACACTTCAGTACATGGGAGCTAGGTCAATCATCCTACATAAAAATGTATTACTGCATCTGTAGTGGTGTCCTTAGCAATGACTGAACAATCACTTGCAGGTTTCAGCTTTTTGACCACATTGCCACCACTCCTAGGCTAGTTTGAGCAAGTCTTCTGTAAGTTTCAAGTTGAGCACCTCTCATACCACCACTCGTCCATAGGTTACAGCACCTGTAGGCAATCAGTGTTGCAGAGTACAAGTGTGCAGGATAGCAGCCTTATGCATACGCATACTTTGGAAACAATGTAATCAAATGTACATCAAATGGCTTTCTCGGTACCCTGTACTTGTGATGCTCAGTTAGTGCAGTCGATAGAGTTTGGCGTTAAAATATTTCAGTATGAGAATTCGACTCCGGACCTATGTGTCATTTTTTTCTTTCATAGTTCTGTTCTGCCCAATAAAGCTGTAGTATGCACTATACAATACCGCACAATCTACTGCAAGCCACTGCCGTGAACAGACGTGCGTGACTCTCGCGTCGTGTCGGAGTAAACAATGTCCAGGCTGTGCAAGCTTGTAGCCGGACGTGTTTTTCCTACAGACTGCGAGTAATCCCAGCAATAACACGCAGGCAGAGGCCAAGAAATCCACGGTCAGATATAGATTCGAATGTGGGCAAGAGCAACCCCGTATCGATATTGTTGATTAGTCGAAACAGTCGGTGTTTCCTTACAGCTTACGACCTCCTCGCCAATGCGATTTACCTGAAAGTAGGTAACAATGAGATGAATGCACGAGTGGTAAGACACATAGATGGCACCATCGATTTTCCAATCTACATTGGAAAGATGTATAAATTATCTGTGACTTAAGCTAGTATGGGACTGTGCACTATAAAGTTGTACAACTTCCCGTTTGAGACATCCAATGATTCTCTAGCGCCGGCCGAGGTGGCCGAGCGGTTCTAGGCGCTACAGTCTGGAACCGCGCGACCGCTGGGTTTCACACAATCGTCCTTTTCGAAACCCATGCTGATACCTACAGAGTAGATTTCTAGTCTCCAGAAAAGTCATTATACTCGAACATAATACTTGTTCCAAAATTCTACAACTGATCGACGTTAGAGATATAGGTCTATAGTTCTGCACATCTGTTCGACGTCCCTTCTTGAAAACGGGGATGACCTGTGCCCTTTTCCAATCCTTTGGAACGCTACGCTCTTCTTGAGACCTACGGTACACCGCCATTTTATTGTTCTCCCATTCGCTGAGAGAGGTTCCCTCCAATTTTATGGCACGTGACACAATTTCCTAATGCATGTGCTGATTTCCCTGGGTGACCTGGACCAATTCCCAGTGGGTCCCCAAAAAGGAGAGGGGCGGGAGTAGGGTGCACCGAGGAGACCAAGAGTGTAACCTGAGACCGGATATCCTTATCAGTGTAACCTGATACTGAAGGTCAAGGTCGTCCCTTATGACCACTACTACACTACCAAGGTATCGTTTGTTGCATTCATCTATCGTTCATAGTTTTCGAGATATTCAGTGGACGCCTCGTAGGATACACCCTTTTGGGCTTCTGTAGTAAGGCAAAGACCCATAGTCTAAGTTATAACTGTTCTGATACTTTCAGAATGGAGTATACCTGTTACTATATAAAACAGATGTCGACGTTATCATCGACCAAAGACTGTCAAAGGTAAGTGAAGAATACTTTAAAAGCCTAAATCGCTAAATAAGCATTTTATTGGATGACCGGTTTCGACAGAACTATGCTGTCATCATCGGAGTTAATGATTTTGAATTTTTACGATACATTACCCATCAATGTTACAAGTCGCTTCACACTACCATTACGGTCGCTACACATCACTTGATGGTGGTGGGATGTACAGTCGTGGACAAAACGAGCGAGGCCGGCCGCAGTGGCCATGCGGTTCTAGGCGCTACAGTCTGGAACCGCGCGACCGCTACGGTCGCAGGTTCGAATCCTGCCTCTGGCATGGATGTGTGTGATGTCGTTAGGTTTAAGTAGTTCTAAGTTCTAGGGGACTGATGACCAAAGAAGTTAAGTCCCATAGTGCTCCTGCTACACAGAATAACAGGCAAGGCGACGAAGTGCTACCAACATACTATGCACACGCGTGAAATTGAAAAAGTATCCGAACTTTGTCAGACTGTTTTCAATCATGTCTAAGACTATATTAATACTGATTAGTGTGTTAAACACAACACGTAAATGTAAGATATAAATTAAAGAAGAAATGCTAATTAGTATTATCTGTACTAATAAAAATGAATTTCAGCTTATTGAGATAACATAACTGTTTTAGTAAGACAAAGTACCCCAGATCGTTACGAATTAGCAAAATATTATGCGCATTCGGCCGCGAAACGCTCTGTCTCAACGTTCAGACCAGTCATACTGGATTTTGCGTAAATTTTCTTTACATTAACAGCCGTATCTTTAGATTGCGTTCACAAAGAAGCTCACTTTTTTACACCACCAAGGGATCGTATATCGCAGGAAGTGCGATACATTTCCGCTTATTATGTCTACCCATACTCGAGGTAAACGGGTGTTAAGGGTTGGGTAGAGAGATAAACGGTCAAAGAAGTGAGACTAATAGGGTTCCATTTTTACCGATTTAGGTGACTAAATCCTAACAACGAAAATAGCTGCGATATTTACTGAAGATGAGGGCCGCATAAATAATTCCCCCTACTCTTTATTCGAAATGTTCTAGTTGCAGTCGATACATCAGCATATTAATCGTAGCTACACCTTCGATCCAAATCACGTTTACAGGAAAGCAAATAAAATCCATTTGCCTATACACGTGGTAATTCAGATCCTAGTATTAATGCCATCGGGTTTTAGAAGTGCGAGCATTCCCATAGCTTAAGAAACACTTCAGCTAATGAACGTTTCCTGGCTGTGGCTAGTCTATTGGAGAATTCGAAACATTGTAGAATATGCTATGTCGCCGATTATTTCCTGGGGCGGTGCAAAATTATCCTACTAAATTTACTCGTTAATAATAATATTTAGCATTTCGATAAACATCCCGAATGACTGTCACATAAGCGGTGACATAAAGGTAGAAAATTCATGTTTTTGAGTCCAGAAAGCTCTATTCAACAGAAACTGCAGATCATTTTGTCACTTTCATTGCGAAATTACCGGCTTATTCATGTCTGGGGTAATAATAGAGGGCTGTTTGCCTGGTCTGTCTTCTAGCGTAGTGAAAGGTGTTTGCTATTGCAAGAGAGGTCTGGTTGGTTTTCGGTTCTAATCTCGATGGAGGTAGATAGACTATCAACAAAGCAATTTTAAGAATTTCTCGCGTCCCCAATACGTTTTTTTGCTACCTTTATTCTGTACCGGTACCCTGTGGATGTCAATATGAAACTCTTGTAGAATTTCATACTTGTTACTGCCTACTTTTCCGCTTCTGTCAATAATTGAATTGATTTTTAGCTGAATTTCGGTGTGAATCTTCACGCATTGCTAAATTTGCACACTTTCATGGTAAACCAGTATGATTGGTCTGAACGTTGACACAGACCGTTTCGCGGCCGAATGTGCCTAATATTTTGATAATTCGTATCGATCTTGGGTACTTTGTCCTACTAAAACAGTTATGTTATCTGGATAAGCTGAAATTCATTTTTA
This sequence comes from Schistocerca nitens, assembly GCF_023898315.1. Classification (NCBI taxonomy): domain Eukaryota; kingdom Metazoa; phylum Arthropoda; class Insecta; order Orthoptera; family Acrididae; genus Schistocerca; species Schistocerca nitens. Next base: position 942,741,724 of record NC_064616.1, on the reverse strand, counting down.
TTAGTACAGTTCATACTAATTAGAGTTTCTTCTTTCATTTATATCTTATATTTACGTGTTGTGTTTAACACACTAATCAGAATTAATATAGTCTTAGACATGACTGAAAACAGTCTGACAAAGTTCGCATGGTTTTTCAATTTCACTCCTGTGCATAGTATGTTGGTAGCACTTCGTCGCCTTGCCTGTTATGCTGTGTAGCAAACTTTAAATCTGTGCGGATCAGCATAACGAAAAGGCGAGGGGTCTCGCTCGTTTTGTCCACGACTGTACATATGCGGTGCAAAGCGACTTGTAACACTGATGGAAAGTATGTTGAAAAAATTCGAAAGCAGAAGATTCGATGACGACAGCTTAGCTCTGTCGAAAATGGTCATCCAATAAAAGCCCCAAGTATACGGTCTGGATTGTGGTCAGTAGCTCGTTATCAGAGAACTGTAATATTATTCGTCATAATCGATGTTAGAACGCCTGCGACTGTTCCATTTCTAATTTAAAGATTAAAATATTGCTCCAGTTACTTTTTTAATGCGAAACACGACCTATTTCAGTAATTTATTCGCATTTTGAAATACAACTATTTATATTGGTGTTGTATATGTCTGTTTGTGTGTTGTTCCGCTTCTCTTTGCCTATAATCGTCATTTTATGGTTTTAAGGTAATGTGCCTACTTCATTGCGCAGACATTCAAACACACGTAAGCCATTACACATACTGTTTATGTGAAACCAAAATGAGGTATAGAGGTATCATGATAGCATTCCTTTCCCAAGAGATTTTACTCGTATATCGTCAGAGCTGTACTGTTTCTAATGGATTACATAATTTCCATCAAATTGTCATTTATAACTTGTACTAGTAACACCACCAACTTCGTAAATGGTCAATTACACTTTACATTTTAATTCTTATACTATTTCTCTGAGAATATTGAGTAGAATGAATGAAGAAAAGAACATATTAATGGATTGACTGTAGTTAATATACAGAGGAGAAACGTTTTAAAAATTAATCGGTTCACTGTCAATTTGGCACTGAGATTTTTTTCTCCTGTTTTCCTGTGATGTACAAAAATTTCCAGATTCTCCATTAAAACCATCTTACGTGGTTTCTAGAAGTGATGGTGTATCACAATATCGTTTTCGTTGTTTACAAATGAGTATGCAGCGTTGCACACATAACCAAGTCAGTAAATCAGCAAATTGGACAGACATACATGACTTGGATACCCATTTACAAAAACAGAAGATATTAACATAATCCATCGCTTTCAGAAATCACATATAACGGATTTAATGCAGGAAATGGAATTGTTTTTCATCAAAAAAATAATCAGGAGGAAAAAATTCTAAACGCCAAGCTCGATATATTAATCGATTAATTTGTTCAAATTTTTGTCCTGTAAATGTTAATTTTAGTAAATCCATAAATATGGTACAACCATCATACATATTACTCAGTATTTGCAGCAGAATAGTATAACAATAACTGTAAAGAATAATTGGTAGTTTTAGCAGTCAGTGGTGTTAGTGGTACATACAAATCGATGTAAATAATGTACGAAAGATGGAGCACCTCTAACTGTATATGAACTCTTCGGGAATCAATACCGCCATAAAATATTTGTACCATATTTAGATTTCATACAACAGCATGCGCGATGTTTTGAATGTATGGGAATATCTGCTTAGTGAACGAGGTACAATATCTTAAGACCATTAAAAGACGACTGCAGGACAAGAGAAGCAGAACAATATATATACACACGCATCACAGACAATACCAATATAAATAGCTGCATTTGAAAATGGGACCAGATTCTTGAAACGCCTCGTACTATGCATGAGGGAACTTAAGTGTTTTACTGTTGGATGCTCGTTTAGAATCAAACGTGATAGTATTAAAGCAAAGACACTGCCTCACAAAAAAGTAAAGCATCCAGAAGACAAGGTATGATGTCAATGCAACTTTGTACACGAACACACCAGCAGCGGATATGTAAATGATGAGAGCTGCAGTTTCCATTTAACAGATGGAAGGGCCTTTAGGGTGCATTAATTTTGTTCGTATTTGGTATTGTTACCAGGCCTGAAAGGGTATATGAGGGGCGTGAGCAGCGTCAGGTGAGTGATTATCATGAGGGACATGGGCATGGTTCAAATGGTTCAAATGGCTCTGAGCACTATGGGACTCAACTGCTGAGGTCATTAGTCCCCTAGAACTTAGAACTAGTTAAACCTAACTAACCTAAGGACATCACAAACATCCACGCCCGAGGCAGGATTCGAACCTGCGACCGTAGCGGTCTTGCGGTTCCAGACTGCAGCGCCTTTAACCGCACGGCCACTTTGGCCGGCGGACATGGGCATGCTGCGTAGTCGGGGGAGACAGCATTTTCACCACATGACAGAGTTTCAAAGGGACATAGTTGTGGTTCTTTATTTGCATCGTGCATAACCCAGGTTTTTCGGGCATTCGGATGTGACCGTGGCCCGGCATCGGATTGCATGGGAACATAACGGACAATTTACTAGTCGTGAAGGTTTCCGTCGACTTAGTCTGGCTACTACAAGAGAGGATGCTTTATTGGGTAACAAGTAAATCTTAAACTATTCTCATCTGCACCTTCCACGGACATCCTGCCAGATTCTGTTATCGTGCACCATTGATAGGAGACTAGCAATAGCTGGACCAGGGAATTACCGTTCCATGCAAACGCTGTCGTCATCACCAAAGACAATCGGCTGCGTTTGGGGTGGTGCTGTGACAGGGAAGCAAGGCCCGCTTATGACTGATGTAGCATTGTGTTCAACGATGAATCGCAGTGCCGTACTACTTGGGATGACCATCGTCGCCGAGTATGGTGGCGACCTGGGAATACATTCCATTCGTCTGATGTCTTGTCTCATCCCTGTTACTCCTGGCGTTATGGTGATGGGAACCATCGGATATGACTTCAGCCCACAGAAGGTAGTGATTGAGGGAACTCGGCCAACGGTGCATCTCGGGTATCCTGCGTCTTCGTATGTTGCCTCTCATGCGACAGTCTGGTGGTACCATTTCTCAACAGGACAACGCTGTTCCACATATGGCAAGTGTCTCTGTGAATTGTCTGCATGATGTTGAGGTACTTTGTTGGGCAGCAAATTCCCAGATCTATCGGCGATACGACATTCGTAGGACCATCTCGTACTGACATTATTGCCAGTGTCAGGATATCAAGGACCAAATACAATAGTTGTCACCCGGTTTGCTCGGGAGAGGATACAACGGCTTTATGACACCCTTCCCAGCCGTGTTCAGTGCATGCATCCAGACCATAAAGGGTACAAAGCCATACTGAAAACAGAGTTTGTACTGCTACGTTCTTTGTAAATCAGATTCGATTATGTAATTACTGCAATAACATCACGCACCCTTCGAACCGCCAAGTTTAATTTCGCTTTCTGCTCTCCTAATGGATGCATTATTTGATTTGTCAGGCAATGTAAATCGATCGTTGTGCGTCTCAAGTTTTGATTTTAAAATCTACTGACAGGCATTCGCCTCGTTAGCAGGAACATGTTATCCATTTACCTCACTATCTACCAGTGAATGGAATGTAACCTATTTTGTATATTCTTTCTACCGTGCAGTTGATATTGAGAACCGTCGTTCTAAAGCTGTTTCAGTTAGCATGGCTCGTCATGTTCTGTCTAATTTGGTTGGTTCTTACCCAGTGATGAGAAACCAGTCAGTCACTGAGCCACCTTGGTCAGTTCCGTTCGCCCAGTATGTATTACTTCTTTCCAGCTCGATCCCGTACCATACTCGTAGGATGCACATTTGAAACGTAGTTTTTTGATTGTGAAGTTCACTGTGATTTATGTTTCAGAGATAATTTGTGGAGGCGAATCAAAACTCTGTACAATTAAAATCGTTAGTTAAAAAATAATAATGATTTTTCTGTTTGTTCGTACAACAAATTGCATTTCATGATATTACCATCTTTCCCTAGATAATCGTCACAACAGCGATTAATCTCACCGACCTCGGAAATAAACGGAGTTCTGATACATGGTTCACGAATTGGTGGCTTCTTGGGTCATACCTTCTCAACATTTCAATGTCGCAAATTTTTTATTGTTGAGAATAAAGATCGGTATTTGTTTCGTTTCTCTACCGCCACATGGAAAGCCTATAGATATGTCATATACTGCAAGCGGAAAAGTACGCTAAGAATAGCTGTTTGAGCACCGAATGCCCACTTCTCATGTAAGTACTTAGTACAATCAGCGCAAGACCTTCCGTCATTAGTATGTGTTTACCATCAAGACTTAGAAAGCAGATTTACTTGAACTGTGACTCTTCTGTTCATGGCAAAGGAAGGGTGGAGGGGGTAAATATTTACCATGTGATGTAACGTCCCTGGTCGGTATCGTTAGAAGCTGAATAACTGCAGTTTCGCTGGTCGTTACGTCACTACCTGATTAATTCGAATCTTGTAAAAACATCTTCAAGTAGCGCACCCTGACCGTGTTTATTCATATTTGCGTATACGAATAATGAGATAAGGACATGTGCCGGAGCGTGAAGACGGTCGTTCGGCCAACCTGCAGCCTACGCCTGAACCCATTAAATGATGCTCATACCGCGCACATGCATCTGCATAATACATTCCTCTATTAGCATGCATAATTCATGTCAGGCTGTAAGGAAACGACTGAAAACAGTCCAATGTGCTTTAAAATATGTCATCACCCTCCAGCCATCATGTTCGTGTAAAATTTGTTTTCTGTAGCTTGTCTACATTTCTTTCAATAAGATTAGGCTGTATTTTTACCCTATGTTTACACAAATAAACATGTGCATTTAAATCATTCACCAGTAAGTAGGAAAGAAAACACGCTCAGCGAATTTAGCCTTCTTTTGCTGAATATCAATATTCTCAAGACTGAACTTAATAGTTGTAAAATAATTTTAATTCCGGAAGTCCAGAGAGGATTCTTACCGAGAGTAGCGTAAACTTGTAGTAATTCTTGTAGTTCTTCTGACCTCGTTGTCAACGCTAACAAATCAAATTCAAGTAAACAAACGTATGTCTTTATCGTATACCTTACACAAATATTTAGAACTATTGTATTTATTTCTGGCTTTCACTCTTAAACAGTATCTTAGACTTTACCAAGTGTTTAAGGAAGAACTGTAAATTAATACTACTATTTGTGAAATAGCGGTGACTAGTTTCGGACATAATGTCCTTTATCAAACCAGCGCCTTCATCGCAAGTACTGAAGTGCGATAAACCCTGTACATTTGTGGTTGGCCATTACCGGCAATCGTAAATCGTATGTGCAGAACGTCTACAACTTATGGTAAATATATGATAAATGTTTCTTATCAACGCCACAAGGACAGGACCTTGTGCTATTGACAAGAAGCATTGAATATAGGTTGAAGATGTTCTGTATATGTGCGTACGACTTCCGATGATGGCCAACAATAAATGTGCTGGATGTATTGCATTTCAATACTTACGACTTCAAGTAGGCTGTTTAGGCTTTCTTATTGGTAACGCCACGTAGCGCTCTGTATGAAAATCACTGGCTATGCTGTGTGCAGTCTGTGGCTAGTTTACATTGTTGTCTGCCATTGTAGTGTTGGGCAGCTGGATTTTAACAGCGCGTAGCGTTGCGCAGTTGGAGGTGAGCCGCCAGCAGTGGTGGATGTGGGGAGAGAAATGGAGGAGTTTTGAAATTTGTAAGACTGGATGTCATGAACTGCTATATATATTATGACTTTTGAACACCATTAAGGTAAATACATTGTTTGTTCTCCATCAATATCTTTCATTTGCTAACTATGCCTATCAGTAGTTGGTGCCTTCAGTAGTTTGAATCCTTTATTTAGCTGGCAGTAGTGGCGCTCGCTGTATTGCAGTAGTTCGAGTAACGAAGATTTTTGGTGAGGTAAGTAATTTGTGAAAGGTATAGGTTAATGTTAGTCAGGGCCATTCTTTTGTAGGGATTTTTGGAAGTCAGATTACGTTGCGCTAAAAGTATTGTGTGTCAGTTTAGTGTTGATCAGAATAGGTAAAGAGCGAAATGTCTGAGTGCGTTCAGTTCTGCTCAGCTGTTTGAAAATCAAATAATGTAAGAGGTTTATCATCACAGTAATTAATTAAGTTTTTCCAAGGGGATGTTTCACGATGAAGACGATGGTTTGATGAAGGACGTTAGTTCCGAAACTAGTATCCGCTAATAAAGGATATTTCTCATTGCAACTTAGATAACTTCACAAATGGTAGTTTTAATATAACAAAATAAGTTGCTGACCCATTTTTCCTACACTATGTTGGATGTTCATATAGAAACGTAAATGCTTGATACCATGTTGAGACGTCTCCTTTACGGGCCGTGCGCTATACTGTCACTGCCTACATTACCTGTAGCCTATATGCAAGCCGCTGTAACCGTTTGCTGACTGAAATGGTTGACTAGAGAACTTCGAATGAGTTGTCCACTCTCTGTCGTACAATTCGATGAATCGACTCTACCGATGCGTTTCACTTATCAACTAACACAATGTAACAAAGTGGTGCCCTGCATAGTATCATTCAAGAGGCTAGAAACTATGAAACAATACCCAGATCTACGACGTAACATGCAGTCACCCTCTCGAAGAAACGACAGTAACTAAATAAGTAGAACAGACAATTTATGTGTTTAATATATAACAATACAAAGGGCTCATTTTGACGTTTCTCCGTATGATGTCTTTGGGCACAACTTCCGGTCGACACCACAGTATCAGTATCGTCGAATGTGTGTCAAATCGCGATTTCACCGGCCTTGCGCAGATCACGACACACAAAAAATTAGGTAGTAAACGAGTAAAATATCGATGGATAGAAATGAATGGCTTTATTAAATCCCATGAAATCTTCAAGGCGACTGTCTTCAGAAACTGGAACTGCGCCAGGAGCAACACTGTTGTAAATGTCATGCACTGCTTATCCCGATCACGACTATAGATACTGCCGAAGTAAGTAACATTTGGACTGTACTGGGATTGGAAGGAAGAATGTAGTAGTCAATAAATGATTTTTGTCACACATTAGACTGAAGGGAAAGTTCAAAATGGTTCAAATGGCTCTGAGCACTATGGGACTTAACATCTATGGTCATCAGTCCCCTATAACTTAGAACTACTTAAACCTAACTAACCTAAGGACATCACACAACACCCAGTCATCACGAGGCAGAATGGAAAGTGATGACGAATAAAATCAGAGAACATCAAGGAAAGATATAAGTTTGACGATAGTGAGGTTCTAGTTTCTAGAGACATCATTCTGGACGTAAATATGGAGTTTTACACCCTTGTTGTCAGTCGGAGGAATATTACTGCCATGAAGAGGTAATGATATGAGGTACTACTACAATGCGCGAGTATTTTTCAGGGGGTGCCTTGGTCTAAGTTTTTCTCGTCCTGGAAAAATTGTGGAGAAAGAAAAAGGCTTGAATACAATAAGGAGGTTCACATGGATGTAGGGTGCCTTAGTTATGCAGGGTTATGTTAGATGTGCTCAGAGTAGGATGCTGTGAAGAACTACGTAAAAACATCTTTGTACTACTCTTTATAACAACAACACGTAAAAATATCGAAGAAAATAAGCAATAACGCAGTACGTTAATAAAGGACAGACAATAAACGAAATGCAGGTACGACAGATGACTTTTGCAGTATGAGAACAAGCGCTCCTGGGAAGTGTGACAGGACGTCTCTTGCCGGCTGGTGTGGCCGAGTGGTTCTAGGCGCTTCAGTCTGGAACCGCGCGACCGCTACGGTCGCAGGTTCGAATCCTGCCTCGGGCATGGATGTGTGTGATGTCCTGAGGTTAGTTAGGTTTAAGTAGTTTTAAGTTCTAGGGGACTGATAACCTCAGATATTAAGTCCCATAGTGCTCAGAGCTATTTGAACCATTTGAACGTCTCTTGTCCTCTATGTACACAAATAATCTAAACGAACTGTGTGAGCAACAATTTCCGGCAGTTTGCTGATGACGCTGTAGTGTGCGGGAAGGTGTCGTTGTTGAGTGGCTGTAGGAGGTCAGAGGATGACTTAGAACTTCTAGTTAGTGTCATGAATGGCACGAAATGGAATCATCACGTAGTGACGGTATTAGGAAAGGCGAGTCGTCGGCTGGTTTTATTTGGGAGGACTTTAGGGAAGTGTATGTCGTCTATAAAGAAGACCACGTATAGATCAGTAGTGCGTCTCATTCTTGAATACTGCTCAAGTGTTTGGGATCCCCATCAGGTTGGGTGAAAGGACGACACCGAAGCAATTCAGTGACTTGCTACTAGATTTGTTATCGAAAGATTCGATCAAAACGCTAATATTACGGAGATGCTTCGTGAACTCAAATGGGAATCACTGACTCGAAGATGACTTCTTTTGCGAAACACTATTTAGAAAAATTAAGGAACTGGCATTTGGAGCTAACTGCTGGAAGATTCCACTGCTGCCAACGCACCTTTCGCGCAAGGATCTCAAAGACAAGATGAGAAAAATTAGGGCTCGCATGGACGCATATAGACAGTGGATTTTCCCTTTTCCCTGATGGGTCAGTAACAAGAAAGGAGATGACTACTACTGGTACAAGGTATCATCCTCCATGCACCATACGGTGCCTTGCGGAGATTCAATTAGATGTAGATGTACTGTTGTTTTTCATAGCCTTATTTCACTTTAGTAGTTCACGTAGCGGAAGACGTTTGTGGTGAACGAAACTCACAGTGACGCACAGAGAAAGCCTTTTGATAACAAGACGCAGGGTCCTAAATCATTTAACGTGCTGGCCTTACGTGAAATACGCCGTACACAGTGCATCTATCGTTTTTATGTACATTGTATGCATCGACAGTCAACAAGCATCCAGTTCTTACAGTCGTGTATCGTTCACCAGCTCCTGCTCGCTTTGTCGACTGTAGCATTATATTCACCAATAAACGCAGAAATCAGACATACGAAGTTGTGATAACAACTGGCATCTAACAAAAGAAAATTTTTGTATCATGTGAGTTCCCCTTTCGTCCCAAAATTACCAGTTGCGCCCACTATAGAGTCGGAAATGATATTTGTTTTGTAGACCGAGGTAATATCACATACTTAGCGTTTATTGCTACTGCCAAAGTGATGGACTACTGTTTCACAGATCCTTTGCGTCTTCATAATCTGATCGGAATTTTGTATGATCATTGAGAATTATCCTTTATCTACTAGCTTAAACACAGAGTTTCAAGACATGAATACATTTAACCGATATGACGGCTAATTTCCGCCGGAGCGCTTGTGCCAGAGTTGACAGAGAGCTATGACAAAAGAGAGATAAGGCCTGTTTCCTCATACGCCACAACCAATGGATACACCGCATGTCGTTTAACATAAGCACGGACACACGCAGCCCGCATATGTGCTGTTCATAAATTTCATGTTCATCCTCACCGATTGAGAGGATAGTATGATTAAGAAACGGGACTCGTTTTCGCAAAGCCTTACATTTCCTAACGTACCCAGAATGCTATAAAGTGATTTATGAGGCACTTCCTTTGAAATGGTCAAGGCTGTCATCTGTCCGTGTCCTTTTCATCACTGAGTTTGTGCTTCGTGTCTAACACCCTCATCTTCGATGGGACGATAAACGCCAATTTTCCTACAACATTTATTTACTTCATCTACTGAAGACATGACTTCTGTAAACGAATCCGTAGTCATTCCTGACACTATTAATCAATGTCAGTCGTTATCATATGTGTAGTACAGCTCACATTATTGTTTTCGGCTTAATAGCATCATCTTCTCATTGAAAGTATTCAGATACAAATCTCATCGAATATTCTATACACATGAGTACACACAAAGTGCTGGTTTACTTACTTTTATTTATTTATTTAACTTACCCTGATTAGTATTACGAGGCTCTTTCTTATATTAGATCATATTTTTATATATACGATAATGTTACATCAGTTAATTAAATAATAATAATAATAATTTTAATACGATAAATTAATAAAATAGTACTCATGGAATTAAAAGTTATTTGAAAAAAGATTTGAATGTGTCTATTGTGTTTTGAAATAACAGCAGTGACTAAGATGTAACATCAATACTACCACTTCAACTAATACCACTACTACTAGTGATAACAATAGTGGCAGTAAGATACACAAAGTGTATTTACAACTGTACAAAAATTTCAGAACATAATGAGTTCTGAGCGAGGTAAAACCTGATAAACTGAACCGCCAAGGCGTTTTGGGAAATGAGAAAGTTTTGATGCAAAACCAGGGAATTTAGCTGTAATGGGGTAAAGGTACGTTTAAGAGATAGTTATTTAAAGCTAGAAATAACTTTCAGTTCTTTGATACAGTGAGGTAGATCATTCCAGAGAGATGACTGCAAAGAGAAAGTAGCTGAGTGATGGAACGAGACAGAAACGAAATTTCCTCTCATAAAAAGTGTGGATCTGCTGCGTTGTTCAGCAAAATGGGGAGGAGACGGATACAGAGAGGGAGAGGAGGAGACAGACAGAAAGAAGAGGAGGAGGAGACGGGCAGAGAGAAGAGGCGAGCAGGAAATGTACTAATACAAGATTTGAATAAACTCGTACCCGGCCGTGCTGGGTAATTAGCTAGTTACAGATATTAATGAGAGTAACTGATCTTTGATGTAGAGAATACCACTGGAGATCTACGTCATTGACCCTTAATCTTGTCATATCTACTATCCAGTATACTCATTTTCGCTAAATAAACGACCTGAGAGTATATGAAAAAGTGCAAAACGGTACGATGCTGTATAATTGATTTTCTGCCTGCCAAGTTATTCATTCATCTCTTAGACTAGATCCAATGGTTTGTTAATACCAGAAGTGTATTTCTGTGAAGTCCACAATGTATATGTACTATAAATTCACTGTGTTGGCATCCCTGCTTACCATTTATTAATGTTAGCTATTCGCAAACCTATGAGAAGCGACACTTTTTAAGCTTACCAGTTTTTACGGACATCATCAGAGAAACTGCTACACATAACAGGTGGTAGCCTGTCTAAAGGTTTACACAAGAGGTTAATCATGGATGCGACAATCTTTCCTCGCCTACCTAAAAGGAATTGTTTTGCTAAGTGTATCCGTCCGACACCAAGTTCATCGCTCACAGGCGAAGCGCCAGCTTCTAGTTGGCAATAATAGGGCTAGGTATGTTGGAATCTAAAGGGCCAATGGTTAACTAACGTTCACCGAAAACAAAAAAGTAGATCATTAGAGATTGAGCCATCATCAGCTTGCAGAAGGCTGGGGAAGAAACTCGGCTGTTTATTTGTCAAAGAAAGCGTCCTCGGGTTTGTCTCAAGCGCTTCTGGAAAACGACAGAATATGTAAATCTGGGATTTAAACCGCTGTCCTCCTGAATATAAATTCAATGCCTTACCACTGCGCCACCTAGCTAAACGAAAAGGTAGATTATTCTGCGGGGGAACCTAAATCAGGACTTCTGCACAATTAGAGACCTGTCACGTTACGTTATTCCTACTGCAGACCCTAGAACTATAAGCATGAGAAAGTGTCAACTGCCTTGAATCGCAATGTATTAGATCGTAGTATGTTATCTCGAAAAGCACATTGTGTTGCAGTCTCAAACAGTAATTGCAGTAATCAGGTTACCTTCTATTCAGAAGGCTGTTGCACGCAGCGAGTGTTATATTGACTTGTAAGCAATAGATTTCAGCTATGAGTGGTCCTTTTGAAATTTTATTGTCAGATCTAGATTTCAGCTAGAAACTAGCCATTCTCAATGCACTATCATTTTTGATCAATGCATGTAACGCCTGTTGGTTGGGCTTCATCCACAGTTCATTGAATATAGTATTCGATGAACTGTGGATGAAGCCCGACCAACAGGCGTTACATGCATTGATAAAAATGATAGTGCATTGAGAATGGCTAGTTTCTAGCTGAAATCTAGATCTGACAATAAAATTTCAAAAGGACGACTCATAGCAGAAATCTATTATTTACAAAATTGCAGTCATATTTCGGGCAGCGTCCTTTTATTCTGTACCACTATGGAAGCGAAATCTGTAAACACACTGAAGCACTTCCTTCTTCTTTAGTCATATAAACTAAGGTGACAAAAGTCCTGGGATACCTATTAATACCGTGTCGGACCTCCTTTTATCCGGTGTAGTGGAGAAACTCGAGGTGGTGTAACTCGACGAGTAGTTGGTTGTCCGCTCCAGAAAAACTGAGCCATGCTACCTCTGTTACCGTTCATAGTTGTGAAAGCGTTGCCACTCTAGGATTTTGTGCACAAACTGACCTCTCGATTATTTCCAATAAATGTTCGTGGGATTCATGTCGGGCGATCTGGGTGACCAAATCATTCGCTAAAATTGTCCAGAAAGTTCTTCAAACCAGTCGCGAACAACTCTGGCCCAACAACATGACGCATTGCTTCCATAAAAATTCCATTGTTGTTTGGAAAAATGAAGTCTATGAATGGTTGCAGATGATCTAAACGCACGTGAACATAATCAAAGAAAAATGTTCAAATGTGTTTGAAATCTTATGGGACTTAACTGCTAAGGTCATCAGTCCCTAAGGTTACGCACTACTTAACCTAAATCATCCTAAGGACAAACACACACACCCATGCCCGAGGGAGGACTCGAACCTCCGCCGGGACCAGCCGCACAGTCCATGACTGCAGCGCCTTAGCCCGCTCGGCTAATCCCGCGCGGCTGCACATAATCATTTCCCGTCAATGGTCGGTTCAGTTAGACTAGAGGACCCAGTCCACTGCATGTAAACACAGCCCACACCATTATGGAGCCACCACCAGATTGTTCAGTTCCTTATTGACAACAAGGCTCCATGGCTTCGTGGTGTCTGCACCATACTTGAACCCTATCATCAGCACTTACCATCTGAAATCGCAACTCATCTGACCACGCCACGGCTTTCCAGTCGTCTATGGGCCAAGCCCAGGAGCCCAGGAGAGGTGCTGCTGGCGATGTCGTGCTATTAGCAAAGGCTCTCGCGTCTATCATCTGGTGGCATAACCCATTAACGGCAAATTTCGCTGCACTGTCCTAAGAGATACGTTCGTCGTAGGTCCGACAGTGACCTCTGTCGTTATTTCACGCAGTGTTTCTTGCCTGTTACCACTGACAACTCTACGCTAACGTCGCTGCTCGTTAATTGAAGGCCGTTGGTCACTGTCGTTGTCCGTGGTGAGAGGTAACACCTGAAATCTGGTATTCTCGGTACTCTCTCGACAGTATGGATCTCGGAATATTGAATTCCCTGATGATTTTCGAAATGGAATGTCCATGCATCTAGCTCCAACTATCATTCCGCGTTCGAACACTGTTAATTCCCGCCGTGTGGCAATAATCACGTCGGAAACCTTTCCACATGAATCACCTGAGCACAAATGACAGCTCCGCCAGTTGACTGCCCTTTTATGTCTTGTGTACGCGATCATACCGCTGTCTCTATATGTGATATCGCTATCCCATGACTTTTGTCACCACAGTATATGTATAACAGTAATCCTGAAAACGAAATCCTAAAGAACAAAATGAGTCTTCGTAAATATAGGACCCAACGTGCTCTCAGCGATATCCGCCTTTGGTGAATATTTCGAAACGTTATGTAACTAGCACGCTGCATGACAGTGTAAGTTGTAAGCATGAGAGTTGTAGTTTCTCAACCAAGTCTGCGTTGCATACATCTCGGCCAAAACTCTACACAAGACCGCTACTGACAGAGAATCTTTAGAGAAACAAAACCATTGAGAACGTACATTAGATCACAACGTAAATAGTTGAAAGTATTTTATGTATAGTTTTGTAGAGGATATATACTAAAGTTTCAGCGTAACGTTAAAACTTCCGAAAATCCCTACATATCCTAAGATATTGACAAAGAGTTGCTACTAATTGATAACACGCGGCAGCAGCAATATTATTTGTAGTGTCTACTATGGACAAGGTGTTGTCCGTCGATGTACTGAAGGAAATGTGTTTTCTTAACGAAACCATGGGCTCAGTTTAGTGGCATTTCACACTGATAAAGGTAGATTTATGTGACGCCTCTCAAAATTTCCGTCAAATTCTCTACTAACATCTAAAATTTCTTATCCATTTGAGTTATCATTTTGACGTTAGGGTGTATTTTCGCGTCCAATGTTGATAAACATGCCATAACTGCTCTTATACTGGTAGTTCAACGTCATATTTAGATCTTTCCCGACTACTTATGCAAAACGTTTTACTGTGAAATTCACGATTCATAATATCTCTCGCTTTTATTTCCAAGAACTCTCAAATTCCATAAATATTAGTACACACCGACACAGCAGTACAGGGACTAAACATTGAGCCTCGTTACACGAGAATCTCTGTACATCTGTGATCGCGAGTTACCCCCGAATGAAAAGAATTAAAGCACTTAACGAATAACGTAGGTTAATCTTTACTTTGCAGGCGCAATCAGGGAATGAACCATAAAGCGAGGCAAATGAAACTGATACAATGTACGCTTCATTAATCATCTGGCTATTAATACCACAACGCAGTTACGTTCGTAGAAGGAGAGGTCGACCTCACAGGAAAAAGTGAGATGTAAATTATGAGCTGACGTAATAAGGTGAAAGCGCTTCTTTATGTGTGTGTGCAAGCGTATTTTTGTGATTGTTCTGCCTGACTGTGTTCGTCAAAGAAGCTCTTTACTGTTATGTTTGCAAGGACTACGATAGTTTCTCACGAGGAATATGATGAGAGAAAACTAGTTTTGTATCCCATCACGAAACAGCTTTGCAACAAGAAGTCTGCTGTATATCCCAGTACTTTGAAAGTAATAGACAAACTCGTTAGCTCATTTTTGTAGCTATATATGCACAGTGCCAGTTAAAATTACTCTAAAATTGCGCTGAAGGTGTGGCAATGATAACAGACTTGAGAAAAAAGCTCCTAGCATCTGAATCCAATGAAAATATTGTAGTCGATTAATTTTTTGAGCAAGTAACTTCGAAATACAAATTACATCTCCAAACACACGTTGTGATCTGAACGCTTAAACTCGAAGAGCACAATAAGACAGACACAATGAGCATGCATGCGTATCAGCATCTGACAGAATTACATTACAGTAATGCTGGATCCACATTCCTGACAGTCGGGACAAAGTTTAAGATGGAATGTGAATTGACATGACTTTTAATTCATTCAGCAGTAATTTTTTATTTAAGCCTGTCGCATAACAATACTGGTTGTTGTTAAATGTATACTTCGCAAAAAATTATTGACAGCTAAGGCTTTTAGTTACCTCAACTAATAAAGAGAACGTAATGTTTGCTGCACTGTCATACTCGCAGTGGTGAAAATTATTTGTTTATACGATCAAGACAACAAACCAGAAAATTATGAGACAAGGAAACGAGATTTAAAATTCTGCAGTGAAGCAGAGGATGCTAACAGCTAAAAAGACTAAAAAAATTTACCTCCTAATTTCCCCGATACTATTTTTGCTCTAATTCTCCAAGATTCGGTCAACATTGTCCCTAAAACTGCTGTACACTGCGCAATAAAATAACGAAATAACATTTGGCCCAATGGATTATTGCTGTTTTTGTGAGATATGACACTTCTATCCGCAAAATTCAAAGGACTCGATAACGAGTATATAATAGCACACTCTTTCGACAGAGTGATTCCTGAGTAACTGTTCATAAAATTATATTTTTCGTTTCAATAAAACTTCATACTGTTGGGGACAAAGTTCTTCAAATGAAAGTCTGTTGGTGTTGTGCCGTAAGGGTTTCGCTCCTTTTTGTTAAATATCTATAGTGGCATCTACTACATGTTTGCCTTTGTATGTAACTATCACACCCGGCAATGGTACGCAACTGCTAAATATTCGTATATATGGGAACTCTATTACGCTCTAAGCTCCTTCTCCCCTCTCTCTCTGTCCATCTCCTCCTCTTCCCCCTCTCTTTGTCCATCCCCTTCTCCTCCCCCTCTCACTGTTCATCACCTTCTCCCCCAATCTCTCTCCATTTCCTCCTCACTCCTCTCTCTGGTCAGCTCCTCCTCCCTCCTCTCTCTGTCTACCCCCCCCCCCCCCCCACCGCCACTCTACCCAACTCTTCACCCCCTCTCTGTCTAACCTTGAGTCTTGTTTGTTGTTGTTGCAAACGAAACGTTGATTGGGGAATAACTCACTCAAAATGAATGGGTAGATCGGTTGGTATCATTAATACAAGGGGTACAAGTTAGACCTCTACATCTACTGTATCTGCGAGGGTAGTAACTCCAGTGACAGTAATTCTCATAGTTTTAATCTGTGAACGGCTAGGATTGCAAATTTTCGGATCATTTAGATTTCATAGTAGTATTCTAGTCATAAGATGGTAAGCAACAAATACAACGCTTCCCTATCGTTTTAAGACTGACTGCGACGAAGAAAACAAAGCTGAACACTACTGTGTACACAATGTTTGTTTAAAAAAAATATGAGGAGAAGGAATGTACACTCCTGGAAATTGAAATAAGAACACCGTGAATTCATTGTCCCAGGAAGGGGAAACTTTATTGACACATTCCTGGGGTCAGATACATCACATGATCACACTGACAGAACCACAGGCACATAGACACAGGCAACAGAGCATGCACAATGTCGGCACTAGTACAGTGTATATCCACCTTTCGCAGCAATGCAGGCTGCTATTCTCCCATGGAGACGATCGTAGAGATGCTGGATGTAGTCCTGTGGAACGGCTTGCCATGCCATTTCCACCTGGCGCCTCAGTTGGACCAGCGTTCGTGCTGGACGTGCAGACCGCGTGAGACGACGCTTCATCCAGTCACAAACATGCTCAATGGGGGACAGATCCGGAGATCTTGCTGGCCAGGGTAGTTGACTTACACCTTCTAGAGCACGTAGGGTGGCACGGGATACATGCGGACGTGCATTGTCCTGTTGGAACAGCAAGTTCCCTTGCCGGTCTAGGAATGGTAGAACGATGGGTTCGATGACGTCCACTATTCAGTGTCCCCTCGACGATCACCAGTGGTGTACGGCCAGTGTAGGAGATCGCTCCCCACACCATGATGCCAGGTGTTGGTCCTGTGTGCCTCGGTCGTATGCAGTCCTGATTGTGGCGCTCACTTGCACGGCGCCAAACACGCATACGACCATCATTGGCACCAAGGCAGAAGCGACTCTCATCGCTGAAGACGACACGTCTCCATTCGTCCCTCCATTCACGCCTGTCGCGACACCACTGGAGGCGGGCTGCACGATGTTGGGGCGTGAGCGGAAGACGGCCTAACGGTGTGCGGGACCGTAGCCCAGCTTCATGGAGACGGTTGCGAATGGTCCTCGCCGATACCCCAGGAGCAACAGTGTCCCTAATTTGCTGGGAAGTGGCGGTGCGGTCCCCTACGGCACTGCGTAGGATCCTACGGTCTTGGCGTGCATCCGTGCGTCGCTGCGGTCCGGTCCCAGGTCGACGGGCACGTGCACCTTCCGCCGACCACTGGCGACAACATCGATGTACTGTGGAGACCTCACGCCCCACGTGTTGAGCAATTCGGCGGTACGTCCACCCGGCCTCCCGCATGCCCACTATACGCCCTCGCTCAAAGTCCGTCAACTGCACATACGGTTCACGTCCACGCTGTCGCGGCATGCTACCAGTGTTAAAGACTGCGATGGAGCTCCGTATGCCACGGCAAACTGGCTGACACTGACGGCGGCGGTGCACAAATGCTGCGCAGCTAGCGCCATTCGACGGCCAACACCGCGGTTCCTGGTGTGTCCGCTGTGCCGTGCGTGTGATCATTGCTTGTACAGCCCTCTCGCAGTGTCCGGAGCAAGTATGGTGGGTCTGACACACCGGTGTCAATGTGTTCTTTTTTCCATTTCCAGGAGTGTATGTGGAAGAAACAATTTGTCTAACGGTTTAGATGCCCTGTTGTCTGAAATAAAACTGACTGCGGGAAAGGAAACGAAGCCGTACATTTTCACAGCACAGCATTTCAGATATCACAGTCGGTTTTAACTTTCTGTCTGAATGTTGGTAGAATAACGTATACCAATTTGAAGTAAAACGGTCAATAAGTTCTCGAGATTTTTCTAGCAACGTTTCCCCTTTATAAATTAATACATATTTATACATTATGTATATTTACAAATATACATCCAACATGTGTCCCCTTTATATAGTATGTAGTTATATACCATATATATCAAAAATATGTAGCCTAAATCTGTACGAACGTTTATTAGAGCATAAAAATCTCAAGTATATCGGTCAGGAACATGCCGAGATTTATGCTAAAATCTGTGTATATAGAAATGTGTAGCCTATATCGGTCCGAACGTTTATTACAGTATCGTAAACCGGTCAAGAACTTTTCGAGATTTTTGGTAGAAAAGTTAAACAACAACTCGTTGATAGCTGAGACGTTTAATGTGATTAAATTACTGTTTGTTTCCAGTGAAGATTTGTGATTATTTACGGTCTGTTATTAGTGCGTATATGTAGTCCTGGAGTTGTACGTAGCTGGTCTGCGAGCCCAGGATGTCCGATGACAAGCGTTTGACGAACGCATTTGTGCTTAACACCTCATTTCCACTGTTCACTGTGTTTTGTTCTGGTATATTTACAGTGCGTAGGGTTGCCAACTGTCGCTTTGTGTTTTTCGCTAGTCTTTTGTTTGTTTTGTGATGCTGAAAGTAGTTTAATATTCTTTGGTGTCTTGTGTATGATTGTGGGTTTGGGGGGGAGAGGGGTCCGAAAGAACAGGTACCATTGGTGACCGTGCAGCTCTCTAGAATGAAATTACAATTAAATCAATACCATTACCATTAGCTGCTGACAGGCTTTGAAATACATCAACGGGGACAGTTGAAAATGTGTGCCCCGACTGGGACTCGAACCCGGGATCTCCTACTTACATGGCAGACGCTCTATCCACATGAGCCACCGAGGACACAGATGATAGTGCGACTGCAGGAACTTATCGCCGGTACGCACCCCGTGAGACCCACATTCTCAACTTATAGTCCACGCACTACATTCGTAGTGCCCCTGCCATTATACCCATTACTCGCGGCAGACAATCCACCGAGTCCTGTAAGAGTTCAGGCAGTTCGCGCGCATCCGCACTGAAGAAGGTAATCAGCCGGTTAGCCTTAACGATATGAAGATGGCATCTGTTCTTTCGGACATGTCCAAAAGAACAGATGCCATCTTCATCAGGGGCACACGAATGTAGTGTGTGAACTATAAGCTGAGAATGTGGGTCTCACGGGGAGTGTACCAGCCATAAGTCCCTGCAGTCATACTATCATCTGTACTCTCGGTGGCTCAGATGGATAGAGCGTCTGCCATGTAAGCAGGAGAACCCGGGTTCGAGTCCCAGTCGGGGGCACGCATTTTCAACTGTCCCCATTGATGTATTTCAACGCCTGTCAGCAGCTGATTGTATCGATTTAATTGTAATGTCATAACTGAACAATGAAGTGTAATGAAGAAATCAAAAGACGGACGTTGTAGAAATGGTGGGTGATAGTGGTTAATTTCCATATTTATACTTCATAATCATCAGTATTATCCAGATGACACCCATTAGATTTGTCCATGCTTTATGGCCTGAAGATATTGATTTCATTTCGTTTCCGCGTGTTTTATAATGTCATCTATCTACCTTAGGCAAATGTCTCTGTGAAATTAAAACGTCAGGTTTTGTGCAATTGCGTGTTAGAAACTATAAAATTTGAGTCTTACTGTGATTTAGCGTTAGTTTATTGTCTACAAGCCATGAACTTAGGTCATGAACTGCACTATTTGAAACCGAGCCAATGTTGCACACAACATCATTTACTACCGAGCAAGTGTCATCAGCAAACAGAAATATTTTAGAGTTACCTGTAACACTAGAGGGCATATCAATTACATAAATAAAGGGAAGCTGTCAAAATACACAAATATGACAATAACTTCAACAAGGAAGAAGAAAGTATGGAGGAGAACGGATCCTGGATTTCCGTGCCGAAGCGAGCGGCCACTGCAAGTAGCATGGCGAGAACCACAACGGTAATGACACGGAAAAAACCTTGGACGCTGGCGCTCCAGGTACATATAATCTGCGGTCGCGAGCTCGACTCCATGTTCATCTCCAGCAGTGGAGGATAAAAGTTTGACAATGCCAACCATTCGCGCTGGCGAAACGTCAGAAAAATCGTGGAACAAACGTCGGTTAAAGAAACCGAGCCAGAGGCCGACAGGCAATTTGTGAAGGACGGCAGTTTGGGGTTAACGTCTTGTCAACTATAATATTACTAGAAGCGGAAGCACAAGGGTGAACTGAGGAAGGAGGTAAAGCGAAATTAACCACGTATTTTAAGAAGGTACCTTCCCAAAATTGCCATGAGGGATTTAGAGAAGCATGGAAATTAAAAATCTGGATGGCTGGATGGAGATTTGAATAAGAGTCCAGTGAGTTACCGATAGCGCCAGATTTCTCCGTAAGGGTGCAGTTGCCTGCTCATAGTAGCCTGTATAGACGAAAACATAACGGAGCTACAAACTTCACTGCAAAGGGACACAATATCAAAAAAAGTAGAAAACAGTAATCAGACAATTTTTCACTCAATGCGGCCAGCTGAGAGTTTGGATGGCCACCAGATGACCGTCGGCTTACTCCACCGTATGTGCGCAAATCAGTACTGGCACAACAAACGAGGAGACGAGTGAGGCATAGTTCAAGCAAAAGAGGTGCCCTCCAAGACAAATAAGCCATGAGTTGGTCGGCTAAGGATTTGGTGATACACACGAAAGTCTGCACTGCAACAGCCATCTACATCTGTATGTACGCTTGTGTACCTGAATACCATTAATGATAAGATGATGCCAGTAAGCCGCAACCAGTAATGTGAGCTGTGTTACACTGAGGTGGGAAAAGTCATGGGATAGCTATATGCACCCATAAACATGGCTGTAGTATCGCGTAATCAAGGTAAAAAAAATGTTTAAATGTGTGTGAAATCTTATGGGCCTTAACTGCTAAGGTCATCAGTCCCTAAGCTTACACACTACTTAACCTAAATTGTCCGAAGGACAAGCACACACACCCATGCCCGAGGGAGGATGCGAACCTCCGCCGGGACCAGTCGCACAGTCCATGACTGCAACGCCTTAGATCGCTCGGCTAATCCCGCACGGCTACTCAAGGTATAAAAGGGCAGTGCATTGGCAGAGATGTCATTGTAATCAGATGTTTCATGTGATAAGGTTTCCGACGAGATTATGGCTACACGACGGGAACTAACATACTTTCAACGCGGGATGGTAGTTGCGGCTAGACGCATGGGACTTCGTTATGGAATTCAGTTTTCCGGGATCCACAGTGTCAAGAAAGTGCAAGAATGCCAAATTTCAGGCAATACCTCTCACCACGGCTAATACAGTGGCTGATGGAATTCACTTAACGACCGAGAGCATCGGTGTTTGCGTAGAGTTGTCAGTGCTAACAGCAAGCAACACTGCGTGAACTGACCGCAGAAATCAACGTGGGACTTACCACAAACATATCTCTTTCGACAGTGCGGCGAAATTTGGCGTTAATGGGTTGTGGCAGCAGACGACCGACGTGAGAGCCTTTGCTAATAAACACGACATCGCCTGTAGCGCCTCTTCTGGGGTAGTGACCACATCGGCTATGAGTCCCTGTTTCAATTGTTAAAGAGTTGATGGTGGAGTTTGAGTGTAGCTCAGTCCCCATGAAGCCATGGATTGAAGTCGTAAACAAGGCATCGTGCAAGCTGGTGGTGGCTTCATAATAGCGTGAGCTGTGGTTACATGGAATGAATTGGGTCCTCTGGTCCAACTGAACTGATCATTGACTGCAAATGGTTGTGTTCAGCTACTTTCAGATCATTTACAGACATTCATGGAGTTCATGTATCCAAACAACGACGGAATTTTTACGGAAGACAATACGCATGTCATCTGGCCACAATTGATCGCGATTTGTTTGAAGAGTGAATAATTTGGCGACCCAGGTCACCTGACACGAATCCCATCGAGCAATTATGGGACAACACAGCTAGCTCTTTATTCCCATGAAGTAATGAGTGCTGTCGACAAGGGATCTCAGATCGATTCCATATTCCTAGATTTCCAGAAGGCTTTTGATACCGTTCCTCACAATCAAATTGCGTGCATATCGAGTATCGTCTCAGTTGTGTGACTGTATTCGTGATTTCCTCTCAGAGAGGTCACAGTTCGCAGATATAGACGGTAATCATTGCGTAGAACAGAAGTGATATCTGGCGTTCCGCAAGGTGTCATAGGCCCTCTGCTGGTCCTGGTTTACATAAATGATCTGGATGATAATCTGAGCACCTACCTTAGATTGTTTGCAGATGACGCTGTAATTTACCGTCTAGTAAAATCATCAGACTATCAAATCCAATTACAAAATGATGTAGAGAGAATTTCTGTATGGTGCGAAAAGCGGCAATTGGCACTAAGCAAAGAAAAGGGCGAGGTCATCCACATGGGTATTAAAAGAAATCAGATAAATTTTGGATATACGATAAATCGGACAAATCTATGGGCTGTGAATTCGACTAAATACCTAGGAATTTCAATTACGACCAACTTAAATTGGAAAGACCACATAGACAATATTGTGGGGAAGGCGAAACAATGTCTGTGATTTGTGGGCAGAACACTTAGAAGAAGCAACAAATCCATTACAGAGACAGCTTACAATTCACTTATCCGTCCTCTGCTGGAATATTGCTGCACTTTATGGGATCCTTACGAGATAGGATTGACGAAGGACATCGAAAAAGTCTACAGAAGGGCAGCTCGTTTCGAGTTATCGCGCAATAGGGGTGAGAGTGTCACTGATATGATATGCGAGTTGGGGTGGCAGTCACTGAAACAAAGGCGGTTTTCTTTGCGGCGAGGTCTATTTACGAAATTTCAAACACCAACATTATCTTCCGAATGCGAAAATATTTTGTTGAGACCCACCTTAGTAGGTAGAAATGACCATTATAATAAAATAAGATAAATCAGAGCTCGAACGGAAAGATTTAGGCGGTCCTTTTTCCCAGACGCCATTGGGATCGGAATGGTAGAGAAGTAGTATGAAAATGATTCGATTAACCCTCTGCCAGGCACTTAAGTGTGAATTGTAGAGTAACCATGTAGATGCAGATGTAGATGTAGAGGTCAGTTCGTGCACAAAATCCTGCATCGGAAACGTTTACGTAATTGTGGACGGCTATAGATGTAGGGGGCATGGGTGTGTGTTTGTCCTTAGGATAATTTAGGTTATGTAGTGTGTAAGCTTAGGGACTGATGACCTTTGCAGTTAAGTCCCATAAGATTTCACACACATTTGAACATTTTTATAGACGTAGGCACCATGGCTCAATGTTTCGGCGGGGGACCTCCAACGACTTAGTGAACCCATGCCACGTAGATTTGCTGCACTACGCCCGGGCGTCACGATATTAGGAGGTATCCCATGACTTTTTTCACCTCACTGTTGATGTACGAATGTTTCCAGTGCAATGTAGTAACAGCCAAATTCATGGGGGGTGGTGTGGTTTGACGAAACTACAATCGTCCGGTGTAACTGTGGGTTCTTTGATTGGTCTGGGAGATGGTGCAATGGAACTACAACATTTGGAATGTTAATTCACTTTATTCAAGAATGATAAACAAATTTACTTAAATTTATACAATCCATGGCTACAGGTAAGTAACGAATATTTACATCAGTATTTGAATATTAAAGTACCATTTGATGCACGAACTTACAAAACTCTTAGCTTGAAGTTCAAAGTTCACAAAGATCAGAATGAGGGTTCAATCTAAGACATGTGTCCTAACTAGACAATATTGTCTGCTTGATCGTAGGTCACGAACACCAGCTGAACCTTCCTCTGCTCAGCTGTATATCGGCCTCCGTATGTTGAAGCCGCGGAGCTGGAAGAGAGGGTGCGGCTTCGCTAGTGCCTCCCACTCGTGATCCCCGTATGCAGCGAGACATCGCTAACTTCTGTAGTATCGACGCGATGTGCCCACTTTGTTACGGTATCGCGATCTTTGGCCAATAGCACAGTGGATACTGGATGGGTAAACCACACATTTGTGATCTGGTAACAGAGGCTCGTCCCATCGTGGTAGCAACGCTAACTTGGTGGGAAATTCTAGCGAGGTTGAGTATACAAAGTAAATGTGTAATGTAATACAAAATTCAATACAAATCCAACAGTGCAGACTATTATGTGGATTGGGTTAACAAGTCTAGGACCGTTATAAAAATTTGTCTTTTGGAGGAATTCACACCGCCATTTTTAAAGAAGAATTTAAGGAAACGAAGAAAATCTGAATAGCTATACGGGGTATTAGGCCTAATTTCCCCCCCCCCCCTAATTTCCCTCCAACTGCAAGTCTGCGTACAGTTCATTGCGACGTTGTGATCACCTATGTGAATCGGTGTATTTACAATTGAGCAGGCAATGTAGTTCTGTCTCCATATCTTTTAGTAATATATATCCTTTACATCAGTGGTTCACAACCTGGGGGGGGGGGGGGGGGTAATTACACCCTGAGGGGTAAAATGAAATTTTCTGAGGGGTAAAAACTAAACGATTCGATTCTGTTTCAGTGACGAAAGTAAATTATTTTCGAAAGATCATTATTATTATCACAATTTTAAGACTATAATATTGATTATATAAGTTAGCAATAATTACTTTTCCTCAATTGCAGCATTAATGCGGTGGAGGTTACAGCTTCCTCACATACTCCACTCACTACACATATACAGGGTGACAACTATTGAAGTATATGAACTAAAATCGTCATAACTTCTGAACGGTTTGCATTAGGACGTTCAAACTGCACGGTTGGCCGCAGGGCATGATGGGAATCAGTACGCGCATGCATGATTTGATTAAGCGACGAAGACCACTTTCATTTGTATGGGTTCGTCAATAAGCAAATTTGGAGCATTTGAGGGACTGAGAGTCCGCATTTTGCGATCGGGAAGACTTTTCGCCCTCACCGGGTGATGTGTGGTGTGCAATGTCCAGTGACTACTGAAAGGAACCTGAAGGTTTTGGAGGATGATCTCATCTCCATTATCCAAAATCACCCTGATTTCGACAAGATATGGTTCATACAAGACGGAGCTCGATCCCATCGAAGCAGGAGAGTGTTTGATGTCCTGGAGGAGCACTCTAGGGACAGCATTCCGGCTCTGGGATACCCAGAGGCCACTGGCATGGACCTCGATTGGCCCCCGTGTTCTTTGGATATGAACATATGCGACTCCTTTTTGTCGGGCTATATTAAATACAAGGTGTACAACAATAACTCCAAAACCATTGCTGAGCTGAAAACAGCCATTCAGGAGATCATCGACAGCATCCATGTTCCGACACTTCACCGGGTGATGCATAATGTCGTTATTCATCTGCTCCACATCATCACCAATGAAGGCAGGATAATGATGTAGTGAGGTTTACGTGCTATATAAATTGTGTGCACACCTTAGTTTGTAACTAATTTACGTTTTTTCACATAGTTCAATCATTGTCACTCTGTATGTTGAACTTTGTTCCATACACTGCTGATGATAAAAGTGAGACATATTCGTAACAAATGCTAACTATCTCAAGAAAATGTCTTCTCTAAGTTGTAGATAGCATCTGCAGCAGTCCAGAAATTGTTTCATTACTCGCTCGAAACAGATAAGTGAATTAATCGACAGCATGACCCAGCAGTAACTACATAAGGGCTACTATAATGATGTACACAGTTTATTATTATTATTATTATTATTTTCGATTATTCCCATTTAAGAGAGCGTTTGAACTTGAATTCCTTTATGATGACTGTTTATGTTTTTTCTGAGCCCAAATTTTCTTCATGTGTTCACTGTGTTGTTTCTTTCGCTCGGCTGTCCATTTGAATCCTGGTCTCTTCTGTGTTGTGGTGTCAAATTTATGTTTTTTGATGATGTTCCTGAATTCAGTTCTATTTTCTGCATCGTTTACTGTTATGTGTGCTTGTCTGAGGTCCTCTTCAACTTCTTTTATCCATTTTGTTTTTCCCCTGCCTGAGTTGATGACTTTAAGAATTCGCTTTGAAATTCTGTTTTCATTCATCCTGTGGATATGTCCGTAGAACTGCATTCTTCTTTTCCTTATTGTATCCGTAATCTTGTCTGTGTATTTATATAATTCTGATGTTGGTCTCTTCTTCCAGATTCCTTGCTCTTGTATCGGGCCAAAAATTTTCCTGAGAATTTTCCTTCCTTGTTTCTCTATTTCATTGATTTTAGTTTGCCCACCTATTTGTGTTGTTTCAGATGCATACAGTGCCTCCGGAAGTACGACAGTGTTGTAGTGCCTCAATTTTGCGTTAATGGATATGGACTTTTTGTTATAATAGTTCCATGTCAGTTTATATGTTTTCTGTAGTTTTTTTATTCTTTCCTCATTGGTCTTTAGGTTGATCCCCGATGGGTGGATGATTTCTCCCAGGTACTTAAAATGTGGTACTTGTACGATTTTCCCATGGGTTGTCACAATAGGCAATTTGTCTTGTGGCACTCTTTCTATGTACTGGGTTTTCTCATATGAGATTTGCAGGCCAGTTCTTTGTGCAATTTCGTGTAACTTCTCTATGGCGTTAGTGGCTTCTTTTCTATTATTTGTGAGGATTGCAAGGTCATCCGCAAAAGCTAAACACTTCACATTGAATATATTATCTTTTTTAATGCCAATTTGGATTCCTTTTACTTCTTTTTCCCATGCCTGATAATTTTTTCAAGAATGATATTAAAGAGTAATGGTGAAAGTCCGTCACCCTGTCGCACTCCAGCTTATTATTATTATTTGATTACTTTCTCAGACTTTTTAGAAGTCTGGTTAAGAATGGAGTGACGCGGACCTTTATCAAGCGTCACTTCCTTTTTGCTGTACGGTACATGTTATATTGCATTTAGGAACTTTCGGGTAATTGAACATGTATCAATAATTACGGATTTCTGTAATTGTATATATATGTTTGGATGTAGCTGTATTGCATTGATGTATTGGTGGATATTGTGTGGTATGACTCCTGTAGTTGATAGTATAATTGGTATGATGTCAACTTTATCCTGATGCCACATGTCTTTGACTTCCTCAGCCAGTTGGATGTATTTTTCAATTTTTTCTCCTGTTTTCTTTTGTATATTTGTTGTATTGGGTATGGATATTTCGATTAATTGTGTTAATTTCTTCTTTTTATTGGTGAGTATGATGTCAGGTTTGTTATGTGGCGTTGTTTTATCTGTTATAATGGTTCTGTTCCAGTATAATTTGTATTCATCATTCTCCAGTACATTTTGTGGTGCATACTTGTATGTAGGAACGTGTTGTTTTATAAGTTTATGTTGTAAGGCAAGCTGTTGATGTATTATTTTTGCGACATTGTCATGTCTTCTGGGGTATTCTGTATTTGCTAGTATTGTACATCCGCTTGTGATGTGATCTACTGTTTCTATTTGTTGTTTACAAAGTCTGCATTTATCTGTTGTGGTATTAGGATCTTTAATAATATGCTTGCTGTAATACCTGGTGTTTATTGTTTGATCCTGTATTGCAATCATGAATCCTTCTGTCTCACTGTATATATTGCCTTTTCTTAGCCATGTGTTGGATGCGTCTTGATCGATGTGTGGCTGTGTTAGATGATACGGGTGCTTGCCATGAAGTGTTTTCTTTTTCCAATTTACTTTCTTCGTATCTGTTGATGTTATGTGGTCTAAAGGGTTGTAGAGGTGGTTATGAAATTGTAGTGGTGTAGCCGATGTATTTATATGAGTGATTGCTTTGTGTATTTTGCTAGTTTCTGCTCGTTCTATAAAGAATTTTCTTAAATTGTCTACCTGTCCATAATGTAGGTTTTTTATATCGATAAATCCCCTTCCTCCTTCCTTTCTGCTTAATGTGAATCTTTCTGTTGCTGAATGTATGTGATGTATTCTATATTTGTGGCATTGTGAGCGTGTAAGTGTATTGAGTGCTTCTAGGTCTGTGTTACTCCATTTCACTACTCCAAATGAGTAGGTCAATATTGGTATGGCATAAGTATTTATAGCTTTTGTCTTGTTTCTTGCTGTCAATTCTGTTTTCAGTATTTTTGTTAGTCTTTGTCTATATTTTTCTTTTAGTTCTTCTTTAATATTTGTATTATCTATTCCTATTTTTTGTCTGTATCCTAGATATTTATAGGCATCCGTTTTTTCCATCGCTTCTATGCAGTCGCTATGGTTATCCAACATGTAATCTTCTTGTTTAGTGTGTTTTCCCTTGACTATGCTATTTTTCTTACATTTGTCTGTTCCAAACGCCATACTTATATCATTGCTGAATACTTCTGTTATCTTTAGTAATTGGTTGAGTTGTTGATTTGTTGCTGCCAGTAGTTTTAGATCATCCATGTATAGCAAATGTGTGATTTTGTGTGGGTATGTTCCAGTAATATTGTATCCATAATTTGTATTATTTAGCATGTTGGATAGTGGGTTCAGAGCAAGGCAGAACCAGAAAGGACTTAATGAGTCTCCTTGGTATATTCCACGCTTAATCTGTATTGGCTGTGATGTGATATTATTTGAATTTATTTGGATATTAAGTGTGGTTTTCCAATTTTTCATTACTATGTTTAGGAACTGTATCAATTTAGGATCTATTTTGTATATTTCCAATATTTGTAGTAACCATGAGTGGGGTACACTATCAAAAGCTTTTTGGTAATCAATGTATGCGTAGTGTAGCGACCTTTGTTTAGTTTTAGCTTGATATGTCACCTCTGCATCTATTATCAGTTGCTCTTTACATCCTCGTGCTCCTTTGCAACAGCCTTTTTGTTCTTCATTTATAATTTTGTTCTGTGTTGTATGTGTCATTAATTTCTGTTTAATGATTGAAGTTAATATTTTGTATATTGTTGGTAGGCATGTTATGGGGCGATATTTAGCTGGGTTCGCTGTGTCTGCTTGATCTTTAGGTTTCAGATAAGTTATTCCATGTGTAAGTGTATCAGGGAATGTGTATGGGTCTGCAATGTAACTGTTAAATAATTTAGTTAGATGTGAATGTGTTGAGGTGAACTTCTTTAACCAGAAATTTGCTATTTTATCATTTCCAGGGGCTTTCCAATTGTGAGTAGAATTAATTGCTTGGGTGACTTCATGTTGCAAAATTATCACTTCAGGCATTTGTGGTATCATCTTGTATGTGTCTGTTTCTGTTTGTATCCACCGTGCATGCCTGTTATGTTGTACCGGGTTTGACCATATGTTGCTCCAGAAGTGTTCCATGTCTGTTATGTTTGGTGGATTGTTTATTTTAATGTGTGTGTTATCTATTGTCTGGTAAAATTTCTTTTGGTTTGTGTTGAATGTTTGGTTTTGTTTCCTTCTATTTTCACTTTTTTTGTATCTTCTGAGTCGTTTGGCTAATGCTTGTAATTTCTGCTTCTTTTCGTCTAATTGCTCTGTCGCTTCTTGTTGTGAGATTTTACCTAACCTTTTTCGTTTTTTTTCCGAGATTTCATTTCTTATAAATTGTGTTAGCTGTCCGATGTCTTTTCTCAGTTTTTCTATTCTGATCTGTAGCCTGTGTTGCCATGCTGGTTTTGTGGGTTTCTTCTGTGTGTTGGTTGGTTCTGATCTCTGTCTAGTGTGTATATTTAGTGTAGTGAGTGCTCCTATATAAACCAGTAGTTGTAACTCTTCCATAGTTGTGTTTTCATTTATTTTGTTGTGTATGATTGTGTTGATAGTTTTTATTGTTGTTTCGACTTGTGGGTTATTTGGTGGTCTATGCAAGAATGGTCTAATGTCTGTATTTGTGTCTTTGTATTCTATATATGTTAGCTGAAATTTTTCTTCTATATCTAGCATCTGTGTCACTTCGTGTTCTATTTGTGCTTGTTCTGGTGGCTGTCTTAAGATTTCGTTTTCCTCTGATTGTTTAATTGGTGCGTGTTGTTCTTTGTTTGTTTGCTCTGGGATGTTTGAGTCCATTACTGTATTTTCTTCTTCTTCTGATTGCACATTATTTTGTTCCAGTATTTGTTGTACTTGTTGTTTAATATTTTCTAATTCTGACTGGGGTATCCTGTTATTTTTGATTATTACACGGATCTGATCAGCTAGTCGTTGTTCTGTTAAAAATTTTAATTCTGGGTATCTGGTAATAAATGTTGTGTATACTTGTGATCTGTATCCAGTTGTGTTGGTTCCTAGGTTTGTTGCTTGGTAATAACAGAACATGAGGTGTCGATTAACTTCATCTGACCATCTCATCCTCTGTCTTTGTTTTCCTTCTAGGGTGGTTGCAGGAAGCATATCCTGCAAAACACCTCTATTTGGATTTAAATCATTTTCCAGTTGGCTAGCAGTGTCGTTACCATTGTGGGCGGGCATAGGGTTCAAGCGTCGTCCCCGACCATGACGGCGCTTGTCCGAGGCTTCTTTAGTTCTGTCCTGAACCAACTAATCACACTAAAAGGGGGGTTAGCCCTATTAGTGGTTTGTTCTTTTCGTCGCCTTTTACGACTGGCAGAACATACCGGAGGCCTATTCTTTTCCCGGGCCTCCACGGGGATTATTATTATTATTATTATTATTATTATTATTATTATTATTATTTTTAGAGTGGTTCGACACAAAGCATTAACATCCTGAAGTCGTCCAACTTCTACCAGTTCAGAACTACGGAGTGCGGCAGTGAAGTGAGTTACGAACAATAATTATAGTACACACATCTGAACTTAGTTGATTTTAAATGGGGTTGCAGTGTGCAAGTCAAGCATGTGTCGCAGTGGAAAGGACTAACAGGGGGGAAGTAAATTCTGTAACAAGTGTACCCTCATTGTGGATTGGATAGTTAGCTTTTTTTCTGATAAGGAGGTGTGGATAGCACTTGCGATTCCTTCGTCATTCATTCACACACACACACACACACACACACACAAACTAAATATCATTCATTTATCATCATTTTGAAAATAGAAGTGGTTCAAGAAAAGTCTTCAATTCTACAGTTTTGTTAGGTGCTAAAGTTGGTGATAAAGTGATGGAGTCGGAAGGGGGGGAGGGGGGGACGGGATGGAGGGCGGGGATACTAGCTAATGTCTGATTGCGCTCAGGGGTAATGATCTGAGAAAGGTTGGGAACCACTGCTTTACACTGACGCGCTAATTACTGTTGACAAAACAGACGTGTTTGAACCACATGTCTATTGCATCATTCACCGAGATTAGTATGAAAATCATACAATGAAGGCTTTCACGACCGGATGTTTCAAGTGCCGAGAATTCTTCCGGGTTATATGGCCGTGGTCCATGGAACTCTTCTATCCCTGACGCTTGGTCCAAAGTTACGTTGGAGATCTTCGGAGGTGCTCCTGGTTGTTTGTGCTGGTCAGTCGACAAGACTCTGCACAACCAGGAGCACCTACGAAGATGTCCAGCGTAACTTTGGACGAAACGTCAGGGATGGAAGAGTTCCATGGACCATGGCCATTGTAACACCTCGGTTCAGTTTACAGTGATAAAAGCTATAGAAAGAATAATTTAAAATTAAGAATAGTTTTTTAGAGGGGAAAATGGTGTAGAATGAGAGTTCGGTAATTGCAGATCAAAATTATAATATATCAGCCAGTAGTTTAACGTCTAAGTACAGCAAAGCCACGGAAGCTCCGTCATGAAGAAGCAGTGATGTTAAACTCTTGTGATGAAAAACCTATAAAAAGGCCTGATTGTCATTATTGCCGCTTTTTTTCCTTGATTGTTTCGTTAAAGGGCGGAGAACCCGTGTCAGTCAGCGAGACAATAATTAGATTGGACTTTATCGTGTTAAGATTCACGATAAACTGTTAGAGTATTACGGAGATTAAAAGTGATGTAGTGTACGATCTCTGACTGTTGGTAGCAACGGAGTATTAAGGGGATTTTAGGACTTCAGTGCTAGATTGGAACTTTACGGACATACAGACGACAGAAACTCAAATTATCTGCTGATACGAGTGAATTCAGAGGTACCGGTATTCAGATATTAACGTGTGGACTTTTGAAAGTGTCGTGTGCCGTTAGTTGCGAATCTGGACGTAGAGTGCGTGCATATCGGCATTTGCGGACTATTTAGGTTCCTCCAGGCTAGGAACCATTTACATAGACCATCATCCATCACAATCTTAATCCTTGAATATTGAGTGAAAGTGAAATACAAGAGTGTTGTACTTATTTCATTTACGTAGTATTAATCAGTGAAGGTTTTACGGAACCAAAGCTATTCAGCAATAAGTCAGCACCATCTAGCGGAAATCGTAGGCATTAAGTAACACGCTAACTGAAGTGAACGTTTACGTGTTTTACGGACTGCTTAATATGAACTTTTGTGACTCTTTGAAGTCCCCACTCCCTCCGAAAGGTGGCGCAGGCTGTCATAATCATAAAAGGGGAGAGTTTTAGCCGGACAAATTACTAAATAAAAGCGATATTTACAAGACTCGCAGTAATAGCAAAACATATGGCTCGCACCTCATCGGAGAGTCGTCGCCGTCACGTCGGGAAGTAAAGCCGGAAAACCTACCGACGATACGTATCTACGAGCAGACGTCGACGTGGAGTACCTGAAAAGGGAACCACAAGAGAGTTGGTGATGTTTCATCATATAACCCGGAAGAATTCTCGCAGTATGAAAATCGACGCATCACACTTGTCTAGCCGACATAGCAGCATTCGTAGTCCGTAAATGGCTCATGCTGAGTTATAGTGGTCTAGGATACGTATAATCCAAGTAGCTCTCACGTATATTAATCAATTGTAGATGAGCCCGTCATTTCATTTCTGAACAGTAATGCCTAAACCTAAACCATTATCAGTGTTTCACGTATTATGTGTTAGATATCAGCCATCATTCATTCCATTGTCTTGTGTCACAATAGGCCGACTGTAAATTTTAAGCAGCAAGTACAGAGCTCCGCGAAATGTATGACAGCAACTTCTCCGTGTATTTTACACTACGAAACTGTTTTTTATTAGTACAACCCGTGGTGTAAATATGAAACTGGTATTTATATCGTTATGATCGTTGTGAAAGTATTCAGGTATGCTCTTGTCACTTACGTGCGTTATGTATAGGATGTACGAAGACTCCAACAGTTATCCTCTGCATACATTATTGTAGACGAGACTTTAAACGGATACGGAAAGAAAGCATTTTGGCCCTACTGAAGATCCATTTTAAAGGTACAGTGCAAAGTAAAAGGAAGCATACAAAACTGTAGAAGAATGTGTCGTAGCGTTATGTTACAGATGGCCTGCTGCTCCTAATGTATTCACAAAACGTGTGCCAATGCCCCAACAAAGGAGCGCAGCAGCACGGTAGTGAGCCAAACAACTTTGTGTGCTGCGGCATCCTGCCCTGTACCGCGATAACGCTCAGCTGCAACATTCTTAAGTGAGCGTAAGAGAGTACTTGGGGTGCGAGCAGGAGCACAGGTTGTATCGATCCCGGTACAGCGGCACGAGTGTGCGGGTCTTACCGCCGCATCCCCCAAATCCGCGCCAACTGCAGGTGAGGCGCCTCCCACACACAGCGGCTCGCTTTAAAGTGCCCTTCCCGCCGCACGCACTCCCATTGCTAAGGGGAGCCTCGAGCGTCCTCTTTGCCGAGAATACCGCTGTGCTACGCGCACCTAGCTCACAGTGTACCATGTGTGACTCCCACCCAACACAGTCTCATCTCTGCTTTTACTCACGAACTTCGCTCAAGGTAAGCTGCACCTACGTTTGACAAACAGTATTCACAGTCAGTGACTTCCGTTTTTTGCTGTTTTTTATCAGATTTCACACTGACATGCGACTTTGCCTCTCGTCGCCTTTGCGTGAAAGGGGTATTGACCAGAATGATTAAAAAATCCTCGCTGAACAACAACTTCAGATTTTTTCAGAATATGCTAGTGAAATAGACTCATTTCATTTAAACTCGAGGAGGGAAGTCAATACTCTACGAATGTTTGCAAGCATGGTAACTGAATCGGGTCAGCTGTAATCAGCTGCGTGGAAGAACACACAGATGGTGCTATAAATTAATATATTGATAATTTATTGTCACAAGAAGCTTGTAGAATAATGAGCTGCGTGTTTTTGTAACTGTATTAACGATCACATATGAAATTCCTTTCTTTTTTCATATTTAACCACGCTGTCTTTTGGGTACGAAAGAACCGTTTTCAAAGAGAGAAAGTTGTTGACATAGTTACTAATTAAGGCGGACAAGAAATATCTGAGTAAAAATGAACCTAAATAAGGTTTTGCTTCTTCTGGTTCGTTAAATGAAGCACCGCCTAAAAGACTCTGTAATGTAAAATGCTCTGCAGAGAGAGAAGCTGCTCCGTTAGATGGGTATTGTTCTTCGGAATATTCCAGTAAAGCGCATTGGAATATCAGAGTGCAGGCTATATTGACGAATTTGACCGGCAAACCCTACTTGGATGAGAAACCGTGTAGCGTTGTCATATTGAGACAACGGTTCGGAAAAATTCCTACTCTTCATATTCAGGTAGAATCTCATGACGACGTCGGACGTTATTTTTTATAGAATCTGGCTAGTATCAGGTACCACCTATCCCATATCCCGTACCATCTCTCGCTAGAGAGCATGTGGACCACTCGAAAGCCTTTGTAAATGAGTCTGCACCCTGCTGGTAGGATACGTAGCTGCGAAAAAAAGACGAGAAAGATCGTGATGCTGCGTGTCTGCGGTCCTCCAGGGTTCCAGCGTTCCTTCCGAATTTTCAATAACGCAGCATTGTATGGGGAATCTACGTGGGAAACTCAGTCGAAAGTGACATGATGGTCTGCTGTTTATCATTATTAACGCCATTTCTTAGTTTACAGATTTCCCAGAACCCATTCCTAAGATGCAGCATCTTTATCTGGACGAAGAAGGGTGCTTGGTTTGTGCCGTGATCTATGGCTGCTGTCTTGTGAGACTGAGGAGAACGCTTCTTATGTGCCCAGTAACACGCCCCGAGATACACTTTCTTCTTATTATTCTTATTCTTCAATCTCATCCTCCTAATCGTACGAAGGGCATGTTTTACTTGCTTCCCGAGGAGTCGTTCTTGAGAAATATACCGCTTAGGTGCTGCATTATGAACAGGAGAACTCAGTGCTCAATTCGTCTTACCTTTTTCAGTATTGCCAAAGGACTTGGAAGGAGTGGACGCTATCCCTAGAAAAAAACGTCACCGAGGATTCTTAACTGCTAAAGCAGGAGATTAAGCGCCTTTTGCAACTCCTGCAATGAATTCTCATGTTTGCTTTCATCAGATGCACATGTAAATTTAGCGTAAATCTGTTTTGGCACACCTAACAGAAACATATAATCTTTGTAGTCATAGCCTCCGGTAAACTTGATTCAAATTTTCTGAAGGGCAGTAGGTACTGGGTTTGCATTTCATATCTTAGTGAAGCTTTTTACCACCGAGAAAGACGTTAACTTCCACGAAAAGAATCAAAACAACTCATCGCAAGAACCGCATAACCCTAAATTTATATGCATGTTTACTCCGTAATTTCTTCTCAGAACAACGAAATACGCATATGATTCAGCTTCGCTCGCCAGGATCCGCAGCTCGTATTCCACTGGGTATGGTAGCGTCGCTGCCCCTAGGTTATAGAATCCGTGGTTCAATTTCTGACCGGGTCAGATATTTTTTCGCTCGAGGACTGGGTGTTTGTTGTGCCCTAATCATTTTTAACTCAACTTCATCGACGCGCAATATTTCGCGTTTTTCACCCAATATTGCCATCCGAACATTTCATTTGTCTCAGGAGGATGATGACCACATAAATCTACGTTAGGGCAGACAAAGACAAATGAAGATTAATTCGAAGACTCTAAATCTTTGTTCCACCAATTCTTGTGTAACGTTTGCTCGTCTGGGAATCGCACCAAGTTAGATTAACAAAAGGTACGAAAGAAGATCGAGGGTAGAGTTACACAATTTTACGTGGTGAGCACGGGAGCATCATGGAAAAGCTCGACAAAGTGCGATGCGAAACGCTACTAGGAAAACGATTTGCATCATATCCCGGTGCAAGTGATGGAGCTGACGTTCTAAACGAGTGAGGGAAACATGCTTATCGCTTCCTCACACCCTGAAGTGTGGTACCCCACAACAACATATAGTGTGTTTGACCACTACCTGGCAGTGTGCCGTCAGTTGCAATACACAGCAAGCAGTAAGCGGTGAACCAAACGTATTTTATCAGAAACTTCTGTGAGTGTTCACCACAAGTAGGGTTTTATTATATATGACAGTACACTGGTACTTCCTCTTCAACGAGGTATATTCAACTCTGTCATGTTCTGTTTGTAATCTTGAAGATGGATTTCCAATAATTGTTATTAACTGTATTACAATTGCTCACAAATATGTTTGTGACTATATGACAGTGCACTACACTGAGTTGCACAAAGGATGATTTACGCAGATGGTGTATAACACGTGAATTTGGAAAAAGAGTTTTTCGTTATAACGATATCAATTAGTAGAGAGTTTAAACATTTAAAAAAATCGTACCACTTTTTCATATCTGAAGATAGCAATTTAAGTTGGCGAAACTAGTTACCTATGTATGTACTCATTGTGATCTGGGAAAATAAAACTTCTCTAATATGAAGTTAGTTTTCTCTCCTGCTGGCAGTGTCAGGTAACCAATGACTTTTTCGTTGGAATCACAGAAATTCGGTCAAATACGGAAGCTAGCGGCAGTCGTACCTCCAGCACGGCATCCGCAAACGGTACAGGAAATGAAATAAGGACATGAGCCCACACACACACAGACACACACACACACACACACACACACACACACACACACACACACACACACAAACACACACACACACACAATTATATTAAAGAAAAACGTGATTCATGCGTAACTATGTGCAGGCGATACTCAAAAGATAAAATTTTGGTTACATCTATTATTGAAAAATAATGTGTTGCAGTAAAGAAGCGCGACTGGCAGTAAGTGAAGGAGAGTAGGAGCGACAATTGGTGGCCGTGTTAGATTTTGGGCTGGCGTAGAAGCAGCTCCGCACCGCTGGCGGTGAGGACGGGGGCGCCTTATGGATTCGCCCCAGCAGCTAATTAATCACAAAGGAAGGGTCGAACGTACCGTGTCGTCCGGCTATATTAAAGCCGTCACTCCATCCCGGGACATCTCTTAACATGGCACCTATCAAACTCCAGCTTCGTACAGACCTACGCAACTTCGCTCATCTGCTTTCAGCCACTATTACCAGTAAGCAGCGGTTCTATTCACTGTAGTTAACAATAACGGAAAATTCTCATTGTAAGCAGCAATAAATCTACAGTTAACGTAAGTTCCTCACTGAGGCCTCTATTTCAGTATCTTACGTCTAATACATGTATTTTTCAAGGATTATAAAGAAATAATACGAAATGCTATGCGCAACAAACATTCAGGACACATACACAACACAGATGGCATTCACTCTCGATGTCACAAAATAAGTAGATTTTGTAGAACCCGTATTTCGTTCAATGTCGCTAACCTGCTTGTTATAGCTTTCTCCCAGACTGCTATAATCAACCACATTTGAAAGCATCAACGCTGTCGATGCAGCAGGAGAGAACATACTACGACAAAAAGTAATTTCAATATGTTCAGATCACATATGCAGTTCCAGTCTGGGGATACACGGCTACAGCACACCTGTACCGCCTGCAGATCATGCAGAAAAATTTATTATCGTAAGCAACAGTCTACGATGCACCCGCGCAATGTATTTCGCTTAGAGACCCTCTCGGAGGTACTCGGGGAACTTTCCACATGACTGTATACGATGTCGAGACATACGAATAGCCCCTTCGTCCCATATGTGGTGAATTACGATCATAGCCATTCGTGGCCACACGCTAGATCAAAAACACCCACTAGCGGGGAAGTCTCAACATCTGTGGCAACTTACACAACAAGGAGTGTGCGAACCAGTGCATTTCAGTCAGTTTGACTGGTCTTGCCAATTACACTTGACAGCCTCACATCAGGCTGCCAGGTGGAAGGCTACCATACATAAATCACAAGCGAAAACCGTAGGATAATGCAGAGTGAGTGGCCTATTTTATCACCAAATGGACATGTCTCATGATGACTTTGTCACATTATAAGATTGCAACTTCTATAGTTGGACCGTGAGACATCATCGGTGCCCAGATAAAACGGTAACTTCCCAACTACTAACACATCCTTGCACCTTTTTACGGACTGTCTCTGTTGGCAGGATAATCGGCCAGCAGGCCAATCACTCGTTCAGATTGTCGCAGCGGCTTCTTTCCCCACGGCTTGACGTAGCACTTGTTTCCCCCTCTGCTAAATATCGCTGCCCTTCGAAATCTTCTGTCTACTTTCTAACGAGCGATTGTACCCAGACGTACGAGCCGGCCGGAGTGGCCGAGCGGTTCTAGGCGCTACAGTTTGGAACCGCGTGACCGCTACGGTTGCAGGTTTGAATCCTGCCTCGGGCATGGATGTGTGTGCTGTCCTTAGGTTAGTTAGGTTTAAGTAGTTCTGAGTTCTAGGGGACTGATGACCTGAGAAGTTAAGTCCCATAGCGCTCATTGCCAGACGTACGGACAACAGCAGAGAGCCGCAGCCTGTAAACGCATTGTCGCAAGCTGAGCCTTTCACAGAGGTGACAGCACAAATATTTATGACGGTCATCGTGCAAGTGCAGGCATGTTTGAGCGCCCTTCCTCCTACTACAAAATTAAGGTGTTCCGAAACTAGCTGCATCACAAGCACTAGAAAAAGACTGCGTTGTAAGACAAACAGAGTTCATTCAACAGGAAAAGGACAAAAAAGAAGGCACATCTTAAAATATAACAAAGGAAATACCAAAAGAATGGAAGATCTTACTTATAAAACCAGTACTTAAAACAGGAGACAGATAATAACCCGACAATTATAGAGGCATATTATTAAATACAGCGTATAAGATCTATACTAGAATAATAACCGAAAGACTAAAACCCATAATGGAGTGCCTGCTATCAGAAGAACAAAATGGAATCAGAAAGGGGAGAAGCTGTACAGACAACATACACTCCTGGAAATTGAAATAAGAACACCGTGAATTCATTGTCCCAGGAAGGGGAAACTTTATTGACACATTCCTGGGGTCAGATACATCACATGATCACACTGACAGAACCACAGGCACATAGACACAGGCAACAGAGCATGCACAATGTCGGCACTAGTACAGTGTATATCCACCTTTCGCAGCAATGCAGGCTGCTATTCTCCCATGGAGACGATCGTAGAGATGCTGGATG
The DNA here is from genome assembly GCF_023898315.1 of Schistocerca nitens. NCBI lineage: Eukaryota > Metazoa > Arthropoda > Insecta > Orthoptera > Acrididae > Schistocerca > Schistocerca nitens. Next base: position 942,702,188 of record NC_064616.1, on the reverse strand, counting down.
TAGTCTTGTTGAACGGCTTGCCATGCCATTTCCACCTGGCGCCTCAGTTGGACCAGCGTTCGTGCTGGACGTGCAGACCGCGTGAGACGACGCTTCATCCAGTCCCAAACATGCTCAATGGGGGACAGATCCGGAGATCTTGCTGGCCAGGGTAGTTGACTTACACCTTCTAGAGCACGTTGGGTGGCACGGGATACATGCGGACGTGCATTGTCCTGTTGGAACAGCAAGTTCCCTTGCCGGTCTAGGAATGGTAGAACGATGGGTTCGATGGCGGTTTGGATGTACCGTGCACTATTCAGTGTCCCCTCGACGATCACCAGTGGTGTACGGCCAGTGTAGGAGATCGCTCCCCACACCGTGATGCCGGGTGTTGGCCCTGTGTGCCTCGGTCGCATGCAGTCCTGATTGTGGCGCTCACCTGCACGGTGCCAAACACGCATACGACCATCATTGGCACCAAGGCAGAAGCGACTCTCATCGCTGAAGACGACACGTCTCCATTCGTCCCTCCATTCACGCCTGTCGCGACACCACTGGAGGCGGGCTGCACGATGTTGGGGCGTGAGCGGAAGACGGCCTAACGGTGTGCGGGACCGTAGCCCAGCTTCATGGAGACGGTTGCGAATGGTCCTCGCCGATACCCCAGGAGCAACAGTGTCCCTAATTTGCTGCGAAATGGCGGTGCGGTCCCCTACGGCACTGCGTAGGATCCTACGGTCTTGGCGTGCATCCGTGCGTCGCTGCGGTCCGGTCCCAGGTCGACGGGCACGTGCACCTTCCGCCGACCACTGGCGACAACATCGATGTACTGTGGAGACCTCACGCCCCACGTGTTGAGCAATTCGGCGGTACGTCCACCCGGCCTCCCGCATGCCCACTATACGCCCTCGCTCAAAGTCCGTCAACTGCACATACGGTTCACGTCCACGCTGTCGCGGCATGCTACCAGTGTTAAAGACTGCGATGGAGCTCCGTATGCCACGGCAAACTGGCTGACACTGACGGCGGCGGTGCACAAATGCTGCGCAGCTAGCGCCATTCGACGGCCAACACCGCGGTTCCTGGTGTGTCCGCTGTGCCGTGCGTGTGATCATTGCTTGTACAGCCCTCTCGCAGTGCCCGGAGCAAGTATGGTGGGTCTGACACACCGGTGTCAATGTGTTCTTTTTTCCATTTCCAGGAGTGTATTTACACTACAGAAAATTATAGAAAAACATAAGGAATTTAATAAAGAAACACACATCCTTTTCGTCGATTATGTAAAGGGTTTTGATAAAGTAAATAGACAGCTATTGTCGGTAATTTTAATAAGAAGAGGTATACCAATCCACATTGTACAGGTAGTTCAAAAGATCTATGCTAATACAAGAATCCAAATAATTGGGGATAATGAAGAAACAACAAAGGTTATTAATTGAGGGGTTCGACAAGGTTGCAGCCTTTCCACTACTTTTTAATATACGAGGGATGTCCAGAAAGTAAGTTCCGATCGCTCGAGAAATGGACACCACTGTGAAAACCCGATGAAGCTTTGCACAGATGTGTTGGGTAGTGTCTCTAGTATGACCGTCGATCGCATCAAGACGTTCTTTTCAGTTGTGAGAGCACTGTGAGCGAGTAAACGTGCCTAAACGACGTCTCCCGGCAAGTAGCAGGGCCCGCTGAGAGGCTTCACCTTAATGAATGCAGGCCACCTAACACAACTGCCACGTACGTCCTTTTTCATGGCAACTCTCAGCCGCACTCTGCAGGGGCAGTGAAGACGCTCCTATAGCATTTTCGATGTGAAGTGTTCGATCACCCACAACACAGCCCTATGTGGCTCGTCCTGGGTATCATCTCTGTTCACATGAAACGCTGGATACGAAGACAACACTTGGGCGCAGGTTACGCGCTATAGACCAGCGCAGAGAATTATCGGAAAGCACAGGCGATGGTGTTGGAAATTTGGTATGACGCTCCGACAAATGTCTAAGTCGGAGCGGCGACTATGTAGAGAAGTGTCTGGAAAGTGTAGCTAATTCTTGCAAATAAAATGTTTCTGATTTTCACTGTGGTTTCCATTTAGCGACCGATCGGAAGTTACTTTCTGGACAACCCTCGTATACATTGACAACATTATTCGGTAATGGAGAATGAAACAGAAGAACTATACATATAACTTCAACCAAAAAGTTTACTTTATGACTTTGCAATTCGCAGATGACCAAGTGTTAATTTCGAATAATGAAGATGGACTGCAGAGAGCTGCCTACGAACTATACCAAACATTCCAGATATATAATATGTCAATATGAATACAAAAAACTAAAGCCATGGCTTTTTGTGGGAAAAATCGAGTAAGAATAAAAATGATTATAGACAACAAGATTATAGAGCAAGTAGATAGATTCAAATCTCTAGGAACCATGCAGTCGTACAGGGGAGATGTAGATCAAAAAGACAAAATTGATAAATTTAACTACTTAAATGGCACTATCAGAAAAACCCTCCAATGTAAAGTAAGAACAGAAACATATCTAAAATTTTATAAAGTTGTGTCAGTACAAACATCACTTTATGGAAGTGAATCTTGGGTAATGGAAAATAAAAATAAAATAAGATTACAAGCCAATGAAATTCAATTCCTCAGGTATATAGCAGGATACACCAAGCTAGACAACAAAAGAAATACAGATGTCATGAAGGAATTGAATATTTTCGATGTAAACAGTAAGGTTGACGAACACAGACAAAAATGGATATTCCATCTGTTACGAATAACAAATCAAGATTACATCTACATTTCTGGCGATATACTCCGCAAGGTAAAAGATGTTTTGGAAGACCTGCAAAACGATGGAAGGACCAAGTATACTGCAACAGGCTGAGGGAAAGCCTAATGCATGACGGAAGAAGAAGAAGAAGAAGATGATGATGATGATGAAGAAGAAGATATAATTTAAAACCCCTCTGTGTAAGACTGTACCTCACGTTTATTGTACCAATTACGCACAATGATACTTCATGTAAGTTGGCATTGTTTTCAATTCTTGATTAACGCTATACATCAGATGGATAGAGCGTCTGCCAGGGAAGCAGGAGGTCCCGGGTTCGAGTCCCGCCGGCGCACACATTTTCAACATGTCGCCAATGAAGTATATGATGGCCGGTTTGCAGCTAGTGTGTCCATTTAATAATCATTTCATGGTAAGGCGGGTACCAGGTTGAGATTCATTGGGAGAGTGCTTAGAAAATGTAGTCTATCAACAAAGGAGGTGGCTTACAAAACACTCGTTCGACCTATACTTGAGTATTGCTCATCAGTGTGGGATCCGTACCAGATCGGGTTGACGGAGGAGATAGAGAAGATCCAAAGAAGAGCGGCGCGTTTCGTCACAGGGTTATTTGGTAACCGTGATAGCGTTACGGAGATGTTTAATACACTCAAGTGGCAGACTCTGCAAGAGAGGCGCTCTGCATCGCGGTGTAGCTTGCTCGCCAGGTTTCGAGAGGGTGCGTTTCTGGATGAGGTATCGAATATATTGCTTCCCCCTACTTATACCTCCCGAGGAGATCACGAATGTAAAATTAGAGAGATTAGAGCGCGCACGGAGGCTTTCAGACAGTCGTTCTTCCCGCGAACCATACGCGACTGAAACAGGAAAGGGAGGTAATGACAGTGGCACGTAAAGTGCCCTCCGCCACACACCGTTGGGTGGCTTGCGGAGTATAAATGTAGATGTAGATGTAGACTACAGCGTAACAGTTAATAAAAACTGGCCTTTATGACGTGTTCTACGGCCAACATGTGTTTTAACCATTTCCTCTTTATCTGGAAAGTAATTCTTTACACCGTCACCATTTCTTACTTAACTGAAATGTAATCTGTGTAGGATACATTTGCAGCTTTGTAGTGGGTCACCCTGCAACCTAACCCGCGGTGTGGCATTCACGGGTAGCAGAAGGACGAATAACTTATAAACTACACACAACGTGTTAATTCTCTACTCTTATTTTAATTATCCCCTAGAGATACGTTCAAGGTCTGTAGGATATTTCGGTATTCTTTACTGTACATTAGTAAAACCAAAGTAGGGTTCGCGAGGTTTCATTTTGGCAAGTCTCTCTCACGTGTCGCCTTTCTCTAAACACACTTGATGTTTCCTGTCAAATCAGTCTCTTTTTGGTACTACATTACTGAGTTGCACTCTAGAATAAGTTGTAAAAGCTTTTCACGAAGAAAAAAAAGTAAGAGTAGGGATAAAGTTCCGTCGACGACAAAGTCATTAGAGACGGTACACAAACTCGACATCCGGAACAATGGAACAGGGAATCGGCCGTGTCCTTTTCAAACGAAACATTCAGGCATTCGCTTTAGGAATTCTGAGAAATCTTCGAAAACCTCAATCTGGATTTCCGGATGGGAATTTGAAGTGGTGACTCTCGCATGGGAGTCTAATGCACTAACCACATCGCCATAACGATCAGTACCGTTTCGCGAGCACTATACATAACAAAATTACATTTTATTTATTCACAACTAGAAATATCCCACCCAAACATCGATCATAATTATATGCAACAAAATGAGGAAGATTAAGTATTAACGTTCTATCGACAAAGATGTTATAAATGATAGAACGTAGGGTCGGTGAGGACAAGGATCGGGAAGGAAAACGGCTGTTCCCCTGTTAGAGGAATCACCGCGTCATGATTGTTTCTGTCAGACAGTGACAGTGAACGCGATTTTATCTGAGAAGGTAGCTCTCCACGGAGCCAGGACCATAGTGACTCTTTCAAATTGCGACATCATTGTTTCAAATCAGTTTCAAACACGTCTCAGTTTGTGTCCATTCGCAATATCGTTTAACCCTTCTACCAAAAAAATGGTTCAAATGGCTCTGAGCACTATGGGACTTAACTGCTGAGGTCATCAGTCCCCTAGAACTTAGAACTACTTAATCCTAACTAAGCTAAGGACATCACACACATCCATACCCGAGGCAGGATTCGAACCTGCGACCGTAGCGGTCGCGCGGTTCCAGACTGAAGCGCCTAGAACCGCTCGGCCACTCCGGCCGGCTAACCCTTCTACCACTTTAGACGACAGTTTGTGGTTAAGACATCAGTAGCCAAGTAAGAAATAAATCTCGTATGATATCGTAGGCTGGCAAATTCCACAGGGTTGGTTCAGCCTCATGTCGGGAAGTGTGTTCTTCCTCCGTGCATATTGGCCTGTTTGCTTCCGGATGTATGAGAGTTGTATCGCATGTGTATTTGTGGAGTGTAGGTGGGTGAAATGCATGCGTGTACAGTGTATAGTTATGTTTGTGATGTATAATCGTGAGGAGAGAAGGGACAGGGTGGAACCCAGTGACGGCAAATAGCATCAAGGCAGCCGCCAGGCTTTATGTCCATATCCTACGAACGGATCACCATCACCGATGTCGTATGCCCTCACTACATAGGACCTGAGGAGAGGATTGGAATTTAATCCAGGATATTGACGCAAAATCTAGTTATCATGAGCTTTACGCCACCACCTCTCCTCTCCTCGTTAGCGAAATACCGGCAGCGGAAATTTGACCCAACGCCAGGATTCGAATCGCCATACCTCCGCGTCGATCACCACTGCGTAGGCGTGCGTTAGCGATCTCGGAGCAGACAAGTGATAACGAGCAGTACAAACATGCAATCGATCCCTTACAATACTAGCACTGCACTTGCATTCACGCTGAGCGGAATTCCAAAATTCGACAAACTAGATTTAATTTTCATATTTTGTGGATATTAGGATTAATAATGGAATGTCTAAAATAAACTAACGGCAACGTTAAAAGATCATAGGCATACCCTTCGCTCCCAGTCAAAATTTATTTATCAGTGAATATTTTCTATACTATGGCGAGGGAAAGGTAACGAAGAAGTGCTTCATTCGCCGGCCGAAGTGGCCGAACGGTTCTAGGCGCTACAGTCTGGAACCGCGCGACCGCTACGGTCGCAGATTCGAATTCTGCCTCGGGCATGGGTGTGTGTGATGTCCTTAGGTTAGTTAGGTTAGTTAGTTTTAAGTAGTTCTAAGTTCTAGGGGACTGATGACCTCAGAAGTTATGTCCCATAGTGCCCAGAGCGATTTGAACCATTTTGAAGTGCTTCATTCATGTAGGAAAAATTGCTGTCATTTGAAACTTGCGGTTGCAGAGACACGTTTTAAAATTTGTCTGCACCTAAAATGTTAAAATAAAAGTATTGTATAGTGAGAGAGCGCTAAAAGTTTTTAAAACATGGATTGGTGATAAAAAAAATTGTCACTGCTAACACTATAAGTCGCAGACTATGCAGTTTACTATGTGGAATGTATCAGGTGACGGTGTCTTACCGGTGTGACGACAGGAGAACCCGGTGTTGGGCAAAATAAAAGCGGCCCGCACGAACTAGAAAGAGAGACTAGCTAGATGGCAGAACGGAAGTTGTCCAAGTGAACGGTGTGACATCATGACATCATATACTCGTGACTAGGAGCGCTGGGTCACTATCTTTACAAGTGTGAATAGTATATAATTACGTACTAATATCTAATCGTATAAAAGTTTTACAGAATGCTACGGAGCTTTAATTCTAATTCCTTATTCAACGTCAATTGCGCATTTTCCTTTTATATCTAAAAATTCCTACATCTTGTATTATTCAACATATTGCTTTCTCTTTTTTATGAAGTATTTTTAAATTTTCTGAAGGGCCTGAGATGTTATGCTCGTCTTCGCGTAGGTGCGCTGCTAATGCAGATCGGGGATTATTTAAGTTAACGTGTGCCTGAAATCTAATTCGAAATGACCTTCCAGTTTGCCCTAGGTACTTCTTAGGCCAATCATTGCAAATAATGCTGTATACACCTCCTTCATTATATTTGTTATCACAGCTTTTTCTTTGTGCCTGAGTTTCACTCCTAGATGCGAAAAAATAAAATACGCTGGATTATTGTGTTTAGGTCTTATACCTCTACCAATTTTTTCGGATACTACACCTAGATATAGTATTCTGCAAAACACAGAGCGTTTCTTTATCTGCTTGGCTGGTATAAACGTTTTAAATCTGCCTCAGATTCGCTACAGGAGGAAGATTTTTCTTTTTCAGTATTTCTTCCTCCCCGTAGCGTATCAGAGGCAGAATTTATAACGCTTATATCAGCCGAGCAGACAACGAAACGCTCTATTTTTTGTAGAATACCACTTCTGGGTGCAGTATCCGAAAAAAAGGTGGCTGAGGTACAAGATCGAAAATCATTATTCCAGCGTATTTTATTTTTTCGGATCTAAGTGAAAAACTCAGTCACAAGCAAAAAACTGTTGTAAATAAATATAATGAAGCTGGTGTATACTGCATTTCAATGAAATAAAATGTTGTGTGGCGAGGGCCTTCCGTTGGGTGGACCGGTCGCCTGGTGCAAGTCGTTTTACTTTTTTTAGTTGACGCCATTTCGGCGGATTGCGTATCGATGAGAATGATATGATGCTGAAGGCAACACAAAACTCAGTCCCCGAGCGAATAAAAACTCCGACCCAGCCGGGAATCGAATCCGGGCCTCTCGCATGGCATTCTGCTGCGTTGACCACTCAGGTACGGAGAATGATTGCTGTAAGAAATATACAGGGCAAACTGGTATGTCATTTCGAATTACGTTTCCAGGACCTCCTTAACTTAAATAATCCCCGATCTGCATTGAAAGCGCACTTACACGAAGAGGGGATCAACATCACAAGCTCTTTAGAGATTTTAAAAATATTTCATAAAAAAGAAAAAGCCATATGTTGAACAAAAGAGGAAGTAGAAATTTTCCGATATAAAAACAAAATACACAATTCACGGTGAATAACCTACCGGAATTAAAGCACAATAGCATTGTGTCTAACTTGGATTATTTGTACTATTAGATATTAGCACGTAATTCTGTATTATTCTCACTTGTAAAGGTATCTATCCAGCATTGCTAGTCATGGGTATATGATGTCATGATGTCTCACGGTCCACATGGACAGCTTCTGCTCCGCCAGTCAGCTAGCCTCTTTGTCTTTTACTTTGTCCATCACCGGGCTAACCTGCCGTCACACCATTAAGACAACTGCCAACTGGTACAATGTACGCAGTAATATGCATAGACCGCGACTAATCGTGTAGCAGTGACAATTTTTAATCGCCAATCCAGCCCCTTTAAAAACTTTTAGCGTCCTGTTACTATAAAACATTTTTCTTTTTTCTTTTTAGATGCAGGCAAATTTTAAACCATGGCACTGTAACCGCAAGTGTCACCTATCAGTAATTTTTCATACATGAATGGAGCACGTTTTCGTTACCTTTCGCTCGCCGTACTATCGACAATATTCACTGAATAGAAAATTTCGATGGGGAGCGATTTGTATGCCTATGATCTTTCAACGTTGTGAGTTCATTTTAGACGTTCTCTTGTTAATTTTTATACGTACAAAATGTGGAGGCACCTTACGTCGCTTTTTATCACGTAGATCGCATCTGATGATGCGGCCTTAGGTCAAGAACACGGTTTTGTTTTCAATAAACAACAATTTTACCAGCTTTTAACAGAATTCTTCCTGATATTATGAATTTTAAGAGGCTCATTTCGTCTATTGATTGTAGTCATTTGCTTCTAACTACATTGGAATCACTGGAGTATAATTTTACTTTATTCACACTGTTCACAAGATTTATGAGGACTTTTTCAGTAAAGCCAACGAAGTATCTTCTTACAGAGTGCAAGAGTGCGCTTCGTATCTGCACAGTGAGATACACATAACCTACATTAACCTGGCAAATACCACTTTTGTAACGATAATTCAATAAAACGGTATCAGCTGAAGCCTTCATGGAGTATAGCATTATAATTACGTTGCAAAGAGTGGTATTACTTATAATGTTTAGTCGTCAAGTAACATCTTTTGACTGATGATGTACCACCACCGCTGTACGACAGACTACTGTAAACTAACAACCAGTAGTCATAGTTAACGTCAAGTCAAATCGCCAACGGATAACAATCATAAGGCCGGCCTGTGTGGCCGTGCGGTTCTAGGCGCTTCAGTCTGGAACCGCGTGACCGCTACGGTCGCAGGTTAGAATCCTGCCTCGGGCATGGATGTGTGTGATGTCCTTAGGTTTAAGTAGTTCTAAGTTCTAGGGGACTGATGACCACAGATGTTAAGTCCCATAGTGCTCAGAGCCATTTGAACCATTTTGAACAATCATTAATAAGTCACACATACTGAAATGGTAGATGATCCAAATAGGATTAATTTAGATATTCTACTTTACAATATCGTTTAATTTTCAGTTTCGCAGTAGTACGATGGGCGAATACCAACATGGGAAATAAAGGAGACACTCATGACGCAGAAGCAACTACGGTACTGGATACGAGTATACATGATGGATGTTTTATACACTAAGCAAACTGAACTGAACTATCTTCCAACTGCTGTTAGTGGAAGGTCGCTGGACAAGTATTGCGTCCTCAAGGATCCGCAGAAGTATTTGTTTTAGTTTTTAGGAAAATTTGGTGTATCGAGACTTGTATTCAGAACAATATGAATTTCACAAGCGTGCCAGCTCCCTCTACTCGTTCTTGAGTCCCAGAAGGCTGTACCCAGCGGTGGTTAGGTTGACACCATGTTTCTCGACTTCTGGAATATCTTTCCCACTGTCACGTAAGGAATTTTGAAACAAAATAGCTACTGCACTAGGTCTCACCAAAGACATGAATGAACTCAAGATTTTCTACCAGGCTTAACTTTCTAAATCGTCCCAATGAAGAGATGTCGTAAGCGTTGAACATCGGGTAGAACGTGGCAAATGTATCAGTATAGAACGCATATAAATGGTTCAGTGCGATATACGGGTGCCTTACGAAATGGTCCATGGACCACGCAGTTGAGCAGAAACATTTCATTTGGCTTCAGTATTGTGAATTTCCAAACGCACTTCCAAATTTTCAAAGTTAGATGAAAAGAATTTCAGATGATTCATAGTATAAACTAATGTAATACCATGGCCAAGATAGTCAAATGTGAGTAGCGTTATAAGAATGCAGCTTTTCAAAAAGAATCACTAGGGATAATCGTTACGGTAAACTATTTTGTGTTCACACCTCAAGCCATTGATATTTCATTAAGTAAATAAAAATAGTAATCAGAGGTTGTCACGTAAACTACTCGTACCCGTTATGGAATTAGCCTTGCCAGGTGTGCATTTTCGTTGGGCCACTACCGGAAAATGTTGATATGGGAACTATTCTACAGATTAATAGCCGAAAAGCGTCTTGTTAAGTTCAAAATTCGAAGTTTACCAATGTTAAATCAATTTCTAGGATCCTACCGGTGTTAGCCAGGTCTTTTACAGTTTCTAGTAAAATTTACACACATTTAGCTAGCACGGACATATGTCCTTATTTCATCAAAAATTAAACTTCACACAGTACAGAAGAAGTGAACAAAAGTTTCCTCACTTAACTAAGTATCAGGTCACATAGCTGTTACGAGTATTAGTCACAAATATTGTTAAAATGATCAAACACATCGTTTGATTGTATAATGTTCATTTCTGTAAACAGTTCTCTCTGACTGGTTTGCACGAATGGAGATGCAACTTAAAAGGTTCCCAAGGCTGAGCTAGAGAACAGATTATCTATACCAGACGAAGGCCATGAGCGAGATTAACAGAATGCGGGAAAATCGTGCGAGGTTGGGCCTTATAAAGACTCGCTCCAGGATAGTAATTGAACTTTGCTAATTTATAACAGTTTACAAATGCCGTAGATCAAAGAGTTCATCTTTTTTTGGTCACTGATTTTGTCATTATAGTTTGTTTACATATTATTTCTCATGAGCAGTATCTATGACAGTATGCAGTATTAATTTATGCCTACACAATGGGAATCCCTGGCTAATGGCCATGGGATCCATCTTGTATGTCCGATTCTTGAGTATTGCTCATCAGTATGGGACCCTTACCAGGTTGGATTAATAGAAGAGATAGACATGATCCAGCGAAAAGCAGCGCGATTCGTCATGGGGACATTTAGTCAGCGCGAGAGCGTTACGGAGATGCTGAACAAGCTCCAATGGCGGACACTTCAAGAAAGGCGTTACGCAATACGGAGAGGTTTATTATCGAAATTACGAGAGAGCACATTCCGGGAAGAGATGGGCAACATATTACTACCGCCCACATATATCTCGCGTAATGATCACAACGAAAAGATCCGAGAAATTAGAGCAAATACGGAGACTTACAAGCAGTCGTTCTTCCCACGCACAATTCGTGAATGGAACAGGGAAGGGGGGATCAGATAGTGGTACAATAAGTACCCTCCGCCACACACCGTAAGGTGGCTCGCGGAGTATAGATGTAGATGATGTAGATGTATGTTAAAATTTAACTATTGAAAATTTAGTAAGTTTCAATTAAGGATCCTTGCTTATTAATCTGTATGCCAAAAGATTCAGAAAAATCTGGCGATCATAAGCATATTAACAGATCCCGGAAATCTGATCTACAGAGTACCCATAAATTAAGTATCCATTTTGCGGAAAACGTACATGTGGGTTATTTCTGTTACGGGTACCGTGAAGAGACATCACAATGTTAACAAGTGCCAAAAGAATCAAAATTCTGGAACATCGTTTACGAGGCGAACCCTATGCGGAGGTTCAGAGGCCGTTTGAGAGAAAGTATCGGAAGGGTGAAAAAAAGGGCAGCTCGTTTTGTATTATCACGTAATAGGGGAGAGAGTGTGGCAGATATGATACGCGAGTTGGGATGGAAGTCATTAAAGCAAAGACGTTTTTCGTCGCGGCGAGATCTATTTACGAAATTTCAGTCACCAACTTTCTCTTCCGAATGCGAAAATATTTTGTTGAGCCCAACCTACATAGGTAGGAATGATCATCAAAATAAAGTAAGAGAAATCAGAGCTCGAACAGAAAGGTTTAGGTGTTCGTTTTTCCCGCGCGCTGTTCGGGAGTGGAATGATAGAGAAATAGTATGATTGTGGTTCGATGAACCCTCGGCCAAGCATTTAAATGTGAATTACAGAGTAATCATGTAGATGTACACTCCTGGAAATGGAAAAAAGAACACATTGACACCGGTGTGTCAGACCCACCATACTTGCTCCGGACACTGCGAGAGGGCTGTACAAGCAATGATCACACGCACGGCACAGCGGACACACCAGGAACCGCGGTGTTGGCCGTCGAATGGCGCTAGCTGCGCAGCATTTGTGCACCGCCGCCGTCAGTGTCAGCCAGTTTGCCGTGGCATACGGAGCTCCATCGCAGTCTTTAACACTGGCAGCATGCCGCGACAGCGTGGACGTGAACCGTATGTGCAGTTGACGGACTTTGAGCGAGGGCGTATAGCGGGCATGCGGGAGGCCGGGTGGACGTACCGCCGAATTGCTCAACACGTGGGGCGTGAGGTCTCCACAGTACATCGATGTTGTCGCCAGTGGTCGGCGGAAGGTGCACGTGCCCGTCGACCTGGGACCGGACCGCAGCGACGCACGGATGCACGCCAAGACCGTAGGATCCTACGCAGTGCCGTAGGGGACCGCACCGCCACTTCCCAGCAAATTAGGGACACTGTTGCTCCTGGGGTATCGGCGAGGACCATTCGCAACCGTCTCCATGAAACTGGGCTACGGTCCCGCACACCGTTAGGCCGTCTTCCGCTCACGCCCCAACATCGTGCAGCCCGCCTCCAGTGGTGTCGCGACAGGCGTGAATGGAGGGACGAATGGAGACGTGTCGTCTTCAGCGATGAGAGTCGCTTCTGCCTTGGTGCCAATGATGGTCGTATGCGTGTTTGGTGCCGTGCAGGTGAGCGCCACAATCAGGACTGCATACGACCGAGGCACACAGGGCCAACACCCGGCATCATGGTGTGGGGAGCGATCTCCTACACTGGCCGTACACCACCGGTGATCGTCGAGGGGACACTGAATAGTGCACGGTACATCCAAACCGTCATCGAACCCATCGTTCTACCATTCCTAGACCGGCAAGGGAACTTGCTGTTCCAACAGGACAATGCACGTCCGCATGTATCCCGTGCCACCCAACGTGCTCTGGAAGGTGTAAGTCAACTACCCTGGCCAGCAAGATCTCCGGATCTGTCCCCCATTGAGCATGTTTGGGACTGGATGAAGCGTCGTCTCACGCGGTCTGCACGTCCAGCACGAACGCTGGTCCAACTGAGGCGCCAGGTGGAAATGGCATGGCAAGCCGTTCCACAGGACTACATCCAGCATCTCTACGATCGTCTCCATGGGAGAATAGCAGCCTGCATTGCTGCGAAAGGTGGATATACACTGTACTAGTGCCGACATTGTGCATGCTCTGTTGCCTGTGTCTATGTGCCTGTGGTTCTGTCAGTGTGAGCATGTGATGTATCTGACCCCAGGAATGTGTCAATAAAGTTTCCCCTTCCTGGGACAATGAATTCACGGTGTTCTTATTTCAATTTCCAGGCGTGTAGATGTAGATGCCCTCACAAGACTTGCCATTCGAAAGCTCGTCAACAAATTCCGGTGTACAGGGTCTGTAGCTGATGAGAGACACGCTGGGCGACCACCGGTCAGCCCACAATCTATACAGCGTGTGAGGGAAGCTATCGAAAGAAGTTCAACGGCATCTACCCGTCGGCTGAGTCGTGAACTATACATGCCGAAATCTACAGTGTGAGAAGTGCTTCACTACATCCTTAAAAAGAAGGCATATCATATCCAGGTGCTTCACCAGCTAGAGAATGAAGACCATGGAGCCCGAGCAGCCATGTGTCATGATATGTTGGAGGCTGTAGCCGAGGAGGACCTGATGGATCATTTTATGTTCAGCGACGAGGCGACATTTCTTATCTGCGTCGTCGTCAAGAAACACAGTTGCCGGATCTGGGCAAAGGGAATCTCCCAAAGTCAATGTGTGGCTTGGTCTCATGAAAGATAGGATCTATGGGCCGTTTATGTTTGCTGAAAAGGCAATACCGGAGCAACCTACCTGGACATGCTGCAATTGTTCTTGGAGCCACAGTCGCAACAGGATGGTATCTTTGCATCTGTCATGTATCAACAAGATGGGGCATTACCCCACTATGCAAACATTGTCCAGGACTACCTCAATGAAACCTATCCTAACAGGTGGATGGAAAGAGCTGCAGGTTGCGACGGGGCGGTAAATAAGGAAGTGCGGTTGCAGCGTTCACATGAATGTGCACATACAAATGTTGGTAAAAAAATGTTATTGCAAATTTTGGCTCTCACGTAAGTCTCAGGGGATGATTTCCACACTTGGTGCATTAATACACTGTTCCACACCAGCGCATTAGTTATAGTTTTTGAATTAATTATTCACTCAGACATGAGTACAGTTTATGCTAGGGAACAAAAATTAGGCGATTATTATAGCAAAATCAGTTTTTCACGACACAGTTCAATCACTATTTTTTGGCGTTGTTCTTTTCTTTCACACAATGAAATTAGCACTGGTGAGACGGTTTACAGTTTTACTTTAATAATAATTTGACTCCAAGCCCCCAATAGCAGTAATGTAGGCTGCTATCAATTCGAACAGAACCACAAGTCCCACTGTCCTCTTTGTTCTAGCAGTTATGGCGCAAAATTACAGATCGCCACATGTTCACTTACGCCGATGTATACCTCGTAATTCGCACTCACACAAATAATCGTAGCACTTCCAGTTCACCAAATATATGCTTGCACACTTGCACTATTAAACAATACTCATTGTAGAAACAAATCGGCGCGAGAAAAACTTCTCAAACGACCACATGGGTCACCCAAAAGTGGGGCTTCCTCGCCACCCACCCTCCAAAACGACTGACCAACGACTGACCAACGACTGCCCCTTGGCCAATCTCACCAGTTAAGGTTACAAATTTTGATACATACATCCCTCGACAGAAATAAGTATACCATCGGAACCGCGCTAAAAGGTACGGCTTATTTACCACATTACATTAATTTTTAGGATTATTCTATCACCCATAAATCAAGTTTTAGTTTTTGCAAAATTTCACCAATTAGCGCAAATTTGTTTGTTGACATCTGTGCCGCAAAGTTTTAACATAGAACTGCAAATAGCCCCGTTTTTAGACGTAATCTATAGCGATCTACACATTACGCTGCTCAAAATCTTCATATTTATAAGAATTAATTAATTATGGGCGATAAATGTTAATAATAATTTGCAAACAATGAAAACTACTGCAAGTTACGTGTATAGTACAACTTAACTATTTTTAAATACGTGTGATGCGACCCAAAATATTATATAGTGCCGTTCTTTACGTCATGAATTTTCTACTGAATTTTATAAACAATTTTTCATCTAACTTTGTTTATTGCTCTTTACGGGATTAATTATTTATGAATCTTAACATATGACTTTGGCACTCGATCCGATAAGACGAAACGTTTTTAATGAGTGCTCGCTCATCGCTGAAAGTTGTTATTTACTATTTTTATTAATCTTTCCTGATATTAACCGATTTTGAGGTTAGTATAACTTTTGCGTCTCGTGACTTGAAATAAAGATCGATCTTTCAGAAGGTGCATATTGCTGACCACAATCGATTGCCGAGTCGCTCTTCACCGTAAGTTACATAGTTTTCGCGTAATGCGCGAAAAAACGAACAATGCCCCAAGCTGCGGGCCACGTGGCCGCCAGGCGGCAGACACCATCCCACCGACAGTTCCAAATCTCGCGTGGGCGCGCCACGCGCTTCCGCGAATCGTGCACCATGTAGCGCGCTCGTTCGCCACAAAGCAATCCTTGCATACCAGAAATATTCATCTAGTAAGGGGGTTTGTACCGTCACAAGGTCGCATGTGGACTGCTCGCTCCACCGACCTCACTCCCCTGGACTCTTTTGTGTGGGGTTTCATCAAGAGTCGAGTTTATGCTACCAGGGTCCCACATTTGAATGAAGTGAAACGGCGAATACGAGAGGCATGCTTGCTAATAGCCCCTCAAATGTTACAGCGCGTGTTCCAAGCAACCAGAATGCGATGAGAATGTGTGTTGCCAAGGTAGATGTGTTGAACAGTATTAGCTACCCTCTCTAAATATAATTTTTATTTTGTTGTAGCACATCTGGAAAATGAAAATGGATACTCACTTTATGGGCACCCTGTATAATCAGCATCGGATGTTTGGACCAGGTGAAATCATCAATTAATAATATCTTTTAAACCAGTTATATTTTGATTAATGCAAACATTTCGCTGAAAAGATGAAAAGTAGCTCTTTAATTTGGAAGTTGACTTCCCTTCTGAATTTACCTATTAGTTCATGAGATTTTGTTCTATGGATAAATTGCCATAATTTCTGACGAAAGTAATTAGCTCATTGCAACCAGGACAACAAACTGAATGATCTGAATAGTAAAGTATTGTGGGCGGTATTTGTTTCTACTATTTTGATAATGTACATACTATGTGCTTAATGTAAGAACTTTAACATAGAAATTTTTAAAAGAAAGTGAAATTTTATGTAGCTCTTCATACATGAAATATGAGGGCATACAAAGTAGAATGGTGGGGGGTCAACCTGCTCTGTCACAAAATTCAAGCGCCAGACTGAGGTACTGCGTAGGAAGTGGCATCTAAACCTCTTTTCATGAGTCACTATGAATAATTGTAGAGAGTTTCAGGGAGAGCATAAGGGAACAATTGACAGGAATGGGGGAAAGAAATACAGTAGAAGAAGAATGGGTAGCTCTGAGGGATGAAGTAGTGAAGGCAGCAGAGGATCAAGTAGGTAAAAAGACGAGGGCTAATAGAAATCCTTGGGTAACAGAAGAAATATTGAATTTAATTGATGAAAGGAGAAAATATAAAAATGCAGTAAATGAAGCAGGCAAAAGGGAATACAAACGTCTCAAAAATGAGATCGACAGAAAGTGCAAAATGGCTAAGCAGGGATGGCTAGAGGACAAATGTAAGGATGTATAGGCTTGTCTCACTAGGGGTAAGATAGATACTGCCTACAGGAAAATTAAAGAGACCTTTGGAGAGAAGAGAACCACTTGTATGAATATCAAGAGCTCAGATGGAAACCCAGTTCTAAGCAAAGAAGGGAAGGCAGAAAGGTGGAAGGAGTATATAGAGGGTTTATACAAGGGCGATGTAGTTGAGGACAGTATTATGGAAATGGAAGAGGATGTAGATGAAGATGAAATGGGAGATAAGATACTGCGTGAAGAGTTTGACAGAGCACTGAAAGACCTGAGTCGAAACAAGGCCCCGGGAGTAGACAACATTCCATTAGAACTACTGATGGCCTTGGGAGAGCCAGTCGTGACAAAACTCTACCATCTGGTGAGCAAGATGTATGATACAGGCGAAATACCCACAGACTTCAAGAAGAATATAATAATTCCAATCCCAAAGGAATCAGGTGTTGACAGATGTGAAAATTACCGAACTATCAGTTTAATAAGTCACAGCTGCAAAATACTAACGCGAATTCTTTACAGACGAATGGAAAAACTGGTAGAAGCGGACCTCGGGGAAGATCAGTTTGGATTCCGTAGAAATGTTGGAACACGTGAGGCAATACTGACCTTACGACTTATCTTAGAAGAAAGATTAAGAAAAGGCAAACCTACGTTTCTAGCATTTGTAGACTTAGAGAAAGCTTTTGACAATGTTAACTGGAATACTCTCTTTCAAATTCTAAAGGTGGCAGGGGTAAAATACAGGGAGCGAAAGGCTATTTACAATTTGTACAGAAACCAGATGGCAGTTATAAGAGTCGAGGGGCATGAAAGGGAAGCAGTGGTTGGGAAAGGAGTGAGACAGGGTTGTAGCCTCTCCCCGATGTTATTCAATCTGTATATTGAGCAAGCAGTAAAGGAAACAAAAGAAAAATTCGGAGTAGGTATTAAAATTCATGGAGAAGAAGTAAAAACTTTGAGGTTCGCCGATGACATTGTAATTCTGTCAGAGACAGCAAAGGACTTGGAAGAGCAGTTGAACGGAATGGACAGTGTCTTGAAAGGAGGATATAAGATGAACATCAACAAAAGCAAAACGAGGATAATGGAATGTAGTAAAATTAAATCGGGTGATGCTGAGGGGATTAGATTAGGAAATGAGACACTTAAAGTAGTAAAGGAGTTTTGCTATTTAGGGAGTAAAATAACTGATGATGGTCGAAGTAGAGAGGATATAAAATGTAGACTGGCAATGGCAAGGAAATCGTTTCTGAAGAAGAGAAATTTGTTAACATCGTGTATAGATTTAAGTGTCAGGAAGTCGTTTCTGAAAGTATTTGTATGGAGTGTAGCCATGTATGGAAGTGAAACATGGACGATAACCAGTTTGGACAAGAAGAGAATAGAAGCTTTCGAAATGTGGTGCTACAGAAGAATGCTGAAGATAAGGTGGGTAGATCACGTAACTAATGAGGAGGTATTGAATAGGATTGGGGAGAAGAGAAGTTTGTGGCACAACTTGACTAGAAGAAGGGATCGGTTGGTAGGACATGTTTTGAGGCATCAAGGGATCACAAATTTAGCATTGGAGGGCAGCGTGGAGGGTAAAAATCGTAGAGGTAGACCAAGAGATCAATACACTAAGCAGATTCAGAAGGATGTAGGTTGCAGTAGGTACTGGGAGATGAAGAAGCTTGCACAGGATAGAGTAGCATGGAGAGCTGCATCAAACCAGTCTCAGGACTGAAGACCACAACAACAACAACATGAATAATTCACCCTGTATTTGCGATATTTATGAGATTTTATTGAAAGAAGTTGGAGGTAATTTAAAAAAAATATCCATACTGAAGTTTATTTAGCGGACATCTGAAAGTCTACCGTCTTACCTCCTTGCCTAGGGACGTCAGATGAAAGTTGATGTCGTCAAGCCCTGAATCAAAATTGCGCAACGGATAACTGGGGAGAGGAGCTTGAGAGCGCTACCTAGAGAGCGTGTCCTTTCTGTACGATACTAGGGAAGGGGCTGGAGGGCTCACACGCTGATGTGTGGGTCCCTGCATTCTATAGCTTTTATTTTAAATAAATTCCTTTAACTTGACTTCTTTGTGATTTTTAAGGTATGTTAAAGATTGATGACAGTTGATTACCTATTTATTTTAAACATTATCACTCGACTTTACAGCGATAGCAGCAATTGTTTCAGTTTACAGATATTACAAATTTACAACTTATAGCTCGGGTATATTATATACTAATCTCCACGCACATTTCTACGGGTAAGACGGAATTGCGTTGGCCAAATGTATACCACCAAAGTCTCCCAATATTTTACATAGGACATTCACTATGTGAGGAGGATAACGGGCAAACTGGGGACCAGATACTTCAAAACAGGGGGTCAAATTTCCGGAATTAAACGAGCACACAACCCGAAGCTGGAAATAAAAGAACTAGTACAAATATTCAAATACGTCTCTTCCATGCGTGAACATTGAGACAGACGCACTGAGGGCACGTCTGCTCACGTACCCGTCTTCTGTAACACTCCCAGAATATGGCGGGCACCCGGAGGTCTTCTTGCGCCCCGGTGGAGGGGGTGGTCGAAGCACTTGGCCGTGACCAACCTCTCCACCCCAAATCTTGTGACACTGCAAAGTCTTTGACTTTTACCTGCCTGTGCTGTCTCTCTGATCCCCTAGCCAGGAGTAAGGTTGGCACTACTATACTACAGAACTACTTCCCAACAAAGATTTGGCCACACTTTACGGAAAGGTGTGAGGAGGATCAGGAAAGCTCATGTGCAGATTCACATCCACGTACAAGAAATGCATAATACACGACACATATAAATACGTATTATGAAGCCTGACACATTTCTTTCCACCCGTCCACATGGGTTCTGTTGCACCCGCGGCCGGCCGCGTCGTGTAATAAAATCGGCTGCGGAGCCGCCTCTGTTTCTATTTCCCGGTACGAGCGAGCAGCGAAACCTGCTGCTCTACTGTACCGTTTCACATCCAACATCCACAACTAAAACATTCATGTTGAGTAAAAACAACGCTGCAGTTGCGTGATTACTTTATCTAAAAAGGATGACCGTCATCGTAACGTTAGTTACATCATTAGGTGAAATCCTGAATAGAAAGAAACTGTGGAGCAATATCAAGAAGTAACAACTTTGGATAAATAAAAGGTCAGATGTTGGCCGAAAGTGACTGAATGCAAGTAATATATATTCTGGCAGTAAACAATACTAACAATTACAAGATGATGCTGGAGTAGATTTGATATTAAGCTTTTCCTCTGATTCTTAGAATTTCACTCCATTCTAAAAACACTGTCGCACTACACGGTAAATTACCCTTAGCCCGGCGTGAGGGCATATGTACATTAGTTCCGTTAGGTAAGTGCACCCCCGTGAGGGCCCATTTATCTAAGACGGGACGCTCTGTTACCAGAATTTCATCCATCATTTCAGAGTCGCATAAGAAAAGTAAGAGCGATGTTCTTAATGTTATAGAAGAAGCAGAGATTTACCGTGCCTTCAAGCAATCTCTTAGTCATACTCTCAACAACTAATTTGAACTTAAACAAAAATCTAACTTGGTTAATTTTAATTATCTCAGTGGTTAACTCCATTCACCTGTTCGTGAATTCCTCCCTCTCCCTCTCCCTCTACGCCCTCCCTCCCACCCCCCTGTCTTTGGGTCTGCCTATGGATCAATCTTCTTTTAGTCTTTTCAAAGAATTTTAACATTTTAAATAGTCCCACATTACGCCATTTTTGCCATCCAATAGTATCCAGTTTATAATCTATGTTGTAGTATTTGACAAAGTAATCTAGTGTGTACGCGATTCCTGGTACTTGTCACATACTCAAGCGTCCGCCAGGAGCTTCTGCGCGTGCACCAGCTGCCTAGAGGCTAATCATTTGTTTCCGCGGCAGTTGGCGGTCAGCCGGGGTGCTGCCCAGTACTCAACGCGTCGGATCCATTAGGACGTGGTATGGTTTTCTACATTTTTTCTTTTTTTTCCTTACGTTCCTACTACTTCACCGTATTTTAACGGTCTACTTACATTCTTTTTTTAGGCTCCGGCTATTTGCCCCCTTCTATATCAGTTTGTCGTGGGGTGGGACACGATTTTTTAGAATGTAGCCAAATTCCAGGCATCGGGAGAAAAGTTTAATATCAAATGTTCTCCAGCATCATGTTGTAAGTGTAAGTATTGGTCATTGCCATATATTATATCATCCGCATTCAACAATTTTTCGAAAACATCTGACGTTCCTTTCATCCAAGGATGTCACTTTCTGGTATTTTTTCACGATTTCTTTCTATTCTGTACTTCACCTAATGATGTAACTAACGTTACGAAACAGGTCGCGCTTTTTAAATAAAGTAATCATACAGCTGGAGTGACGTTTTTACTCAGCATGAAATTTCACAGTGCAAGAGCGTGACAGTAATAAGCTACTTGATCAGCACCTATTCAAGCTGGATTAATGGGAAAATTTTGCGTCTCCTGTTTAATGGTTCCAGAACTTCCTTATGAAGAAAAAGATTACAATGTTAGTGAAATAGTAAATGGAAATAAAATAAGAGTGATATTACGAACTTTAGAAGACGTAGTTACAGATTTCAGTCTGTAGACTGGTTTGATGCAACCCGCCTCTACAGCAAGGCTCATCATCTCAGCGTTAACTACCTGAACTTCGCAGACACTGCAATTTTTCTTCCCCATCCTTGTTTCTGCACCATCCCTAATGATCTCGACGTCGACGGGACGTTGAACCCCAATCTTCCTTCCTTTGTCACAAAATAATTTCTATTCTTGTCTGCACTGTTTATCGTGTACGTTTCACTTCTTTATAAGGCTACACGACAAGCAAATAATTTTATGTAAGACGTCATAAAATGCATATCTATATTTCATATTTAGATTATTCGTCTTTTTCACTAAACCTTTTCTTCCGATGGACGGTATGCAGTTTATATCCTGTCTAGTACTTTTAGTGTCTCATTTTCTAATCTAATTGCCACAGTACCACCTGACTGCATTCGACTACGTTCAGTACCCTAATTTTAAGTTTATTGATGTTTAAATTATAATTTCTTTTCAAGACAGTAGCAGTTCCACTGAACTGATAATTCAAATCCTTTGCTGTGTTCATTTCTTTTTCCTGAATTTCTATTATTTTTCCATTCTCCTTGGTTTCTTTTACTGCTTGCTGTCAATGCAGGTTGAAAAATACGGGGAATAGGCTACTACTCTATTTGAATCGTGCCACATCCTTTTTCATGTACTGCAGTGTGACTGAATAATTGCTGTGCGTGATGATGACAGATTCGCGGGTTTTTTATACCAAAAATCTTTCTCGAGGAACTACAGTCATTACAGGTTTTTGTGCATAGTCCGACGGGATAGTTAGTGGAACGCAACTGAGTCTCAAGATATCCTACAGAGAGCAATACAGTTCAGAGCGTCAAGCTAGCCTGTCCATAATAGTTCTCTTGAAGATGTCCTCTATGCACGTAGATCTGTAGCGTGTGTACCATCAAAATGCCCGCATAATTAACCAAGACATAAAACTGAGGAACGTCGTAAATGGGTTCAGGTAGATAATACCGATTCTCTCTTCAATATGGATGGCAATGCTAAACCCAATAAAATTCCATATTCCCCGAACTGATAAATTCAGCCATGACTAGCGTGATCGCCAGGAATGAAGTTCGATGGGATTAGAAGTAAAATTCTCGTTATTGTTAGAGCATTTGAGGCCACTGTTATTGAGGAATGGAAAGTAACCTCACTTAATATATAAATGGTTCAAATGGCTCTGAGCACTATGGGACTTAACTTCTGAGGTCATCAGTCCCCTAGAACTTAGAACTACTTAAACCTAACTAACCTAAGGACATCACACACATCCATGCCCGCGGTAGGATTCGAACCTGCGACCGTAGCGGTCATGCGGTTCCAGATTGTAGCGCCTAGAACCGCTCGGCCACCCCGGCTGGCTCATTTAATACATTATACGCAGGTAAGCGTCTGTGTGAACCGTTCACGAATTCCTTACACACTAAATGGTAGAAATTACGATCGATACGTCTTATTTAGAGTTCCTAATTTAGTTCAAACTTGAGAAGGAAGTGGAATGATCACACACGCTCAGTCGTACGTAAAGCAGATGGCAGACGTTGGTTCATTGGTTTGTTGCTAGGGAATTACAATCAGTCTACAAAGGAGATTGCTTACAAACCACTCGTGCGACAGAAAAAAAAGAGCTCCTTCTATTGGGGATCAGGAAGGAACATTGCGAACCTCCACCGCTGTTCCATTTGTGTGATAGACATGCACCACGTGAGGTCAGCGAGGTTTGTGTGCGTCCGTCTTCACTATGGATGCAGAAAGAAAGGATCAGTGCGGTTTAGTGCTATTTTTGACTGCGTAAGATGTCTCAGGAAGTGAAATCCGTACCTGAATGTCTGCTGTATATGATCAACACATTTAATACATTATGTCACGTGCTCGTGTGTTTGCGAAAATTGAACTATTTCGAGAATGTCGGGTGAAGTTTAAAATCAGCAGTCCACCAGAACAGGCTCTTCGTGTTATTACGCTTCTACCATTGTTGAGGTGGATTCTGCCGTCAGTAGCGACTGCGGACGGTCGAAGATATTCGGCTCGTGTTGGGCATCAGTCACGGTACCCCTCATTCCATCAGGACAGAGCACCTAAGGTTCCTGAAAATCTGTAGGCAGTGTGTTCCCCACAGCCTGACGGAGGAACGGAAGTAGAACAGAATGTCCCGGTAGATGAAACATGGTGCCACACTTTTGAACCGGAGATCATGCGTCACAGCCAACAGTGAAAGCACATGCATTCACACCCACCATAAATATCCACAGGCGTGCACACCAGTACTGTAAAAGTCATGACGACCTTCTTCACTGACTGCAAGGGCCCTCTGCTAACTGACGTTCTGGAACACGACCCCACAATTAACGTACAGCGATACGTTGACACAGCAAAAACTGAAGCTCGTCATCAAGCCTAAACATCCAGAAATGTTGGCGAATATCACCATTCTTTTGCTGGATAATGGCCGCCCACATGTTGCAGAGGTTGTTTAGACTACGCTGCAGAAGTTTCGCTGGGAAGCCCTTACACATCCTCCACACAGTCCCGATCTCTCCTCGTGGGATTTCCTTGTTTTGGAGCCCTGAAGAAACACATTTGTGGCCGTAGATTTCATTCGGACGGAGGAGTGCACACCTGGATACAATCATGGATCCGTATTTAACAGGAAATATTTTTCAGTGAAGGCATTGACGTCTCATTATGAGATAAATGTATTAACAGTTATGGCGATTATTTTTGAAATAATAAACGGTTTACTTACTTTTATCATGCGCTCCGTTTTCATTTGACTGCCTCTTATAGAATATTGCTGAAGTGTGTGGGGCTCGTACCAAATAGGGTTAACAAGAGTTAGTGAAAGTATGATGGCAGTACGAATGGTTGCAGGTTATCTGACCTGTGGGAAAGTTATTGAGAAGCCGAAAGAACTGAACTGATAGACACTTGCAGATGGACGCAATCTAATGAGTGAAAACTTACTTAACAAAATTTCTAGCAGCTACATCTACATCTTCATCACTACTGTGCAGTTCACATCAGTGTGTATTTCAAAGGGTTCACAGACCACTTTCAGACTGTTTATCGACCGTTACACTCTCGAATCGCACATGGGAAAAACGAACGCCTAAACATTTTCCTGCGAGCTCTAATTTCTCTTATATTATGGCGATAGTCATTTCTTCTTATGTACATGGCGGTCAACAAAATATTTTCACATTCGGAGGAGAAACACAGTGATTGAAATTTTTTGAAAAGAACTCGCCGCAATAAATACTGCCTTTGTTTGTTATTAAAGCCGAGCTTGAGTATCTTATCTGTGACACTCTGTCTCCTATTTTGCGATAACACACAAAGAGTTGCTCTTCTTGCAACTTTTTTCGATGTCCTCCTTCGATCCTATCTCGTCAGGATCCCACACCGCGCGGCAGTACTATAGCAGAGGAAGGCAGTGAAGACAATCTCTTTAGTAGATTTGCTGCATATTCTGTCTTCAGCCAATAAAACGCAGCCTTTAGTTCGTCTTCCCTACAATGGGTTCTATGTGATGGTTCAAATTTTAAAGCACGAACTTTAAATAATGAATCTAGAAATATACAGTACTACAATCCCTTGCGTGCTGCACTAGTACAGGTCGTGAGGACATGATTAAATTAATTACAGAGCGTACAGACTCGTTTAAACACTCTTTCTTCCCGCTCTCCATTCGTGAATGGAACGGTAAGAAGTCCGGTAATTGGTACAATGAGAGTACAGTGTGCAATGCACTTCACAGTGGTTTACAGAGATGGAGATGTGCATATGTACAGCAAAGACAATAACAGTTGCGCGTTAAACGACGTGTGACAGTCTCGTCTATTCCATTTTCACCAGTAAAATACTTGAAACATTTGTTCGTCGTCCAGAGATTCTGTTCAGTCAGAATTTCAATCTATTATTGAGAATGAAATCACCGCGAATATTGTGTCTACCTATTACCGAAGTGTAAGTTTTAAAGGAAAAGTTACAGACATTTATACACAAGCAAGAAGTAACTGTTGCAACAGGATCGTAATAACTACAGATAACTTAAATATCATAGCAAGATGCTCCGTAAAATTCCATACAGGGCTGCGAACGTTGCGCGGAGAATCTCTTCTGCACGTAGAACATGTCTTGACGCATATTAATATTTCACGGTTCGGGTAACATCCCCCGAGAGGCCCTCGGAAGGAGATAAATGTCTCAGTCTATATTAGAATTTTTTCTCTAAATGATGGCGTGTTTATGAATTTTTGCGAAGAGCGTAAGGCGTCGCTGAAGACAAATGGAGGTGGATCAGCCGCTAGTGATGGATGAGGCGCTCGCAGTGCCTTAGATTGCTATCTGGTTGGCCACTGGCTAACCTAATTACTCACATTATTATCCGAGCGCTTGGCATTATACTCTGTGTAGTGCCGGTGCAATGGCAAATACAGGTGCCTCTTTCGAAACAGAAGGAAAAAAAGAGAAAATGAACAGTCAGCGCCGTTCGCATTCTCCTCGGAACCATTAATAACGGCACAACTGACGGGATTCGGTGCAGGGTATTGGTCGACGATACGGGTCGGGGAAACAAAAAAATCTCGGGAATCGGACGTGGTCTTTGTTCCTGGTTTCCAGATAATTCCATCGGACGAATCAGGACGGGACGTTGAATCGTAACACAAAAAATTCAGCATTTCAATGGGCGAAATCTCAGGAGCTTCATGTTAAATACAGTTTGTTTGCGCCTTTGATTTCTGCTAACTGGAGAAACAAGGTTGGGAAGACAGCCTGGGCATGTAAATGAAATACTTCCGTAAGACAGAACACACAATGTAACCCACTAAATTCATCGCCGCATGCCAAGTTGTGGCTTTACATCTCACTAACTTCTAGTGTGATTGTCGTTGGTTCCAATTCAGAACATAAACTTGCAGCTGACTGATATCCTGTCTGCGTATTTGTTGTTCACTTTCTTTTACGTGATAGACACTTGTTCATTAAACGTATATGCACTGATACAGGCGTTAGCATAGTTGTCGGAATTCTATAATCTGAAGGAAGACGTAGCATATGGACTAGAAAAATTACGTACTTCGTTCTATGGAGTCAGAGTTGTGATATTATAGCAAAAACAAAAAAATATTATCGATACTTTTATTTAGTATAACTTGTCTGAACCATATTGTTACGTAACATGAAAGTAACTAGCAGCAGGAAAAGGCAGTTTTATTTACAAAACAATTATTTATAGCTTGCTGCGGAGGATGGCCACAAAAACAAACTTGTTAGTTTACTTCTATATGTATCACTTAGTTTCTTCTGTAATATGGCTGTAAAACTTTAAAATGGAAACGGGTGTCATGAACGTGGCGGTAATTCAAGTCTCCGCGTTGCATTCTTCGGGCTCTTTTAAAGAGGTAGTTTATCATTACCTTCGTCTGACAAACGTATAACAATTTTTTTTGACAACCGGTGACATTTTTAGATTTTAAAATTACATTTGTGTAGCTATCTTACAAAACGCATTAGTGGAAATTAATGTGAGATGTGTCCACCCTTCGCCTTAATGAAGGCTTGAACTCTGATGGACACATTTCCAATGAAGGATCCCAATGTCTGTGGAGGAATAGCAGCCTATTCTTCCTCAAGATCCGAAACCAGACGAGGTAGCGATGTCGGACACTAGGGTCTGGAATAAAGTCGACGTTCGCACTCATTGAAAAGGTGTTCTTTGGGATCAGGTAGGGACTCTAGGCAGGCCACTCCATGTACGGAAAGTTATTGTCCACAAAGCACTGCCTCGCAGATGCTGCTTTACACAGGGACCATTGTCATGATGACGAGAGAAAAATCCTCTCAGAACTGTACTGCTACTGTACGGACTACACACTGCTATAAAATGTATTCGTATCTTTCGGCGTTTTTCATTTTCTGAATCGCAATAAGGAGGCCACACTCTAACCACGAGAAACTCACACATATCGTAGCACTACCTCCTCCGTACTTGACGCTTACCAATACACGTAGCGCAAGTTAACTTTCTCAAGGTACTCGTCATTCCTGAACCTCTCTATCGTATTACCACAGCGTGTAGTGTGATTCATCATTCCAAATAACTCATGTCCACTCGTCCACTGTCCAGTGGCGTCGCTCTTTAGGAGCATGCGCCCCGAGTGTTTGTTAGCACTGACTACAGAAAAGTGTGACTTAGGAGCTGCTCCACTGATTCATTTTAACTCCGTAAGTACGGTCACTGTGATACCAGGACTGCTGGTAGCACTCGGGAACTCACGAGTGATACCTTTCACTGATTTCATGCGATTTTTTATATCTACATCTACATCTACATACATACTCCGCAATCCACCATACGGTACGTGGCGGAGGGTACCTCGTACCACAACTAGCGTCTTCTCTCCCTGTTCCACTCCTAAACAGAACGAGGGAAAAATGACTGCCTATATGCCTTTGTACGAGCCCTAATCTCTCTTATCTTTGTGGTCTTTCCGCGAAATATAAGTTGGCGGCAGTAAAATTGTACTGCAGTCAGCCTCAAATGCTGGTTCTCTAAATTTCCTCAGTAGCGATCCACGAAAAGAGCACCTCATTTCCTCCAGAGACTCCCAACCGGGTTCCTGAAGCATTTCCGTAACACTCGCGTGATGATCAAACGTACCAGTAACAAATCTAGTAGCCCGACTCTGAATTGCTTCTATGTCCTCCCTCAATCCGACCTGATGGGGATCACAAATGCTCGAGCAGTACTCAAGAATAGGTAGTATTAGTGTTTTATAAGCGGCCTCCTTTACAGATGAACCACATCTTCCCAAAATTCTACCAATGAACCGAAGACGACTATCCGCCTTCCCCACAACTGCCATTACATGCTTGTCCCACTTCATATCGCTCTGGAATGTTACGCCCAAATATTTAATCGACGTGACTGTGTCAAGCGCTACACTACTAATGGAATATTCAAACATTACGGGATTCTTTTTCCTATTCATCTGCATTAATTTACATTTATCTATATTTAGAGTTAGCTGCCATTCTTTACACCAATCACAAATCCTGTCCAAGTCATCTTGTATCCTCCTACAGTCACTCAACGACGACACCTTCCCGTACACCACAGCATCATCAGCAGACAGCCGAAGACTGCTATCCACCCTATTCAAAAGATCATTTATGTAGATAGAAAACAACAGCGGACCTACCACATTTCCCTGGGGCACTCCAGACGATACCCTCACCTCTGATGAACACTCACCATCGAGGACAACGTACTGGGTTCTATTAATTAAAAAGTCTTCGAGCCACTCACATATTTGGGAACCAATCACATATGCTCGTACCTTAGTTAGGAGTCTGCAGTCATCCTCTGGAATGCTCGACGGTTCCTTTGCGTCACTGCATGTCGTCTACCTGGTTTTGGTTTAGCTTCAGCTGTGCCTTCGCATTTCACTTCACAATCACATCACCAACATTCGACTTGGGCAGCTACAGAAGGCTTGAAAATCCCTAATGGATTTGTTACTCAAGTCACATACAATGACTAGTCCACGTTCGAAGTCACTGTTCCTGACCGACACGTTCTGCTCACCAATGCTTTGCTTTTACAGGACTGAGATATTCTTTGTATGCATTCTTATTAAATTTGTCTGTTCACGCGGTTACTGTGTACTGTGGCGGCGAACATCATGATGAAACCCTTACAATAGATAACCTCATATTTGGATGATAAGAAAGCTATCGAAAATCTTGAAAACATAGTGCATAAAAGTAATGATACCACTCATTTTATCCTCTCCATTTGTCATACGATTCCCAAATACTTATAAGTGCTAGCATCGTAACTTAGACTACTGTTATAAAAGTAATAACAGTAAGCAACATATTCAGTATCTGTAGATGTTCTGTATTGCGTCTGTGGCCCTCCCCCTTCCCTTATGTCTTCTGGGAGTGTACTGTTTTTCCCACCCTGTTATTTGAGTTTGTAAACTTCATTATTTACGATATCAATAATAACGGAAAAACCAATTCGAATGTGAGGAATGGAAATATTTTCCTATGATTTTGATTTGTATCTCTCTGGCCATGGCGTCGTTACGTTAAATAGACTCAAAACTGTTTTGGCTGTACCTGCGGAAGAAATGGGACTAAAGGGTGCGGTGGTCAATAACAGACAAAATTAAATATCGCACATTTATCGCGTCTCTGCCATACCATTGCATATCTTGTTGCATGTTAGGTATACCAGGGGAAACACGTAGCTTAACTCAGTTGCTGTAAACTGTTCCCGTTTCCAGGCTGCCCATCAGCACGGTGCGTATCTCTGCGGTGGAGTCGCGAGGACTGTAAATGAGGCACGGTGCGGCACGCATTCATACGTGCACGCAGCAGTCTCGTTACGAGCAGTGCGCGCGCGCCGACCGTGCAAATTGCCTTAGTTAGACGACGACGCCCGCCCCGAGGCATCGGTGCAACACAGCAGGTCTTCGGTGACCCTTCGGGATCAAATTCCCTATTAACCCCCTGGCCCTACTAGTCCTGGTTCTGTGACAGGTCACTGATTCCTGTAAGGTTCTTTAGGAAGGAATCCAAAGAGTCAATCTTTCATGTAATGTTTACTGGAAGAGCGTACCTTCAAGGCATGATGCCGACTACTGCACCGCATATTTCACAAACTCTAACTGAATTAAAATACTTTCGGTTTCGTACAGTCTGTAATGTACGTATTTGAATAATCTGAAACATAACCTAAGTAGGTCATAACTCCACCGTTCTGGGCAACGTGGAACAGCAACTCATCTTACAATGTGATGCAAAAAGAGACAGCCAGTGTTGCAACAACAACGGACGTTTATTTTGTCGGTTACCAGTTTCGGGCTCTGCCCATTCTCAAACCAACCAATATTTGCCAAGAAAATGTCCGTTCACAATAGCAGTAATTAAAGTGGGTATATATGTGCATGGTCCTAATTAATGTTGGGACGCTAGTTTGGAAGGACATTTTACTTGGCTAACACTGGTTGGTTTGAGAATGGACATAGCCCGAACCCGTCACCGACTAAATAAACATCCTCTATAGTTGCAATTCGGGCTATCTCTTTTTGCATCACACACACCAAGTAAGCCAGTTGACTACGTTGATAACACAGGTATTTACGGAGCGATTGACAGCACATTTTACGATTCTTTAGGTACTTTATATGAATTTCACTTACGACACAGTTTGTTCTGTTAGGAAGATATCAAATCGCTACGTAAGTCGTATTGCACTTTAAATTGAAAGTCTCCAGGGCACGCTATATAGCGTTAGTCGGTTCCAGCCCTTGGGAAGCCATCCGGCAAACACTTTCCACATCTATCACAGCGCTGTATAACTCAAATTAACCTTCTGTTAAATACATGCAGTTTGACAGTTCAGTATGTACTACAAGCATTCATTCGTAAAACAAGTACGCGGTCCGAGCTCGGACTGATCCCTGGGTAACAGATTCATGGTTGACTGTGTGTAATTGTTGCGTGGGAAATCTTATAATCAAACTCAAGTTGCGAAATCAGCGCACAATGATGTACACAAAATGTTACATTTTCTATATGGGAGATGGGGAAGAGTACAATCCCACAATCAAAAAATGCAGGAAGTCAACGCGGCAAGAGGAAACACTGTTTTCAAAGCTACAGCACTCGATTCTAGATCCATTTCGTAGTGTCCATTCTTTTAAAGATATCTTATATCAGTTAAATTTTATTAGCTTCCGTTAGTTACGTCCTTTAGGAGCACTTCGCGAAAGCCATTCGCAAGTCCTGTTCGCTCTCTGTTTACAACAGAATCGCTCCGGTTTCCTATAATAATCACTAGCACTTTACTACACCACTTACAGCTACTGCAATAGCCCTCTGTTGTGCACACAAATATTAATCTACGAATTAAAAATCTTGGATCCTTGGTGGTCTGCAGGTTTCAGGTAACTGTTAATACTACACGTTTACACTGTATGACAGTTATGTCAGATGCGACCAAAAATTGTCACTGACTACGATTTGACAGCATTAATATATACTAAAATCTGTGTACCATGAGCTGCACTCAAGCTAAGCACCACAAAAATTTATAACTGGCTCACATGTAATTGATATGGAGATATATAACGTTCCACTGACGATGGGTTACACACCATAATACAGGTTTGGCTAATCATTTTAAGTGCAGCTCGTAGTGTTTGTCAGATCTCCTGTAGCAAAAAAGTACAAATTATCTTGTCATCAAAATACTGTGACTCTGTGGAAGAAAAATATATACTGCCTGACAAGAAAGTGAAGCACCCAGAAGGGGTGGAAGAAACGGAGTGAAACGTCATGAGCTGAAAGGATATGTGATGTTATTAAGGTGATTGCAATATAGAGTCAAACTAACAAAGAACATAGTACAAGCCCAATTATCAGTATGACGTTGCACTCCCTCTGGCCTAGATGCATGCACTGATTTGGTTTGGAAGGCTGCCTCTCCTGAGGCAAGCTGGCCCACAACTCTTTTAACGGTTCCTTGGCATCCTGGATACTGAGGCTGTTACGAAGCTGACGTCCGAGCTGGTCGCAAACATGTTCTGTCCGGGGCAGATACGAGAATCTTGCTGTCTGACAGCAGTAACCTATCGATCAGAATGAATTTGGAGTTATTTAGGGTAGACTGACCACAAAATATTGATTCTAAACAAATTAGGTACAATATTAAAATCTCAGTAAGATTTCCGAGGAAATGCTGTTGGGTAACGGAGCAGATCATTTAAAAAAGATTTCTGCAAGTGATACTCGAGTACTGCTTATCAGTCTAAGGAAAAAGCCATAAACCTGTAGGTCTATACGAGAAAATGACACTAACGTATCGATAATTATTAGTTATCAAGGATTTGTAGACTAAGAAACGCAACATGGACGTGCAATTACTCACACACAACAATTGGAAACAAGTTTCACTACAGGACATTAATACCTGACTACAATCAATGCATTTTGGTCAACGTCAGGAACAATCGTAAGGACACACATAAAGAATCCTAAGAGGGGTTAAGATAAAGAGAAAACTTTATCTCTTGGAAAACCCTGTAAGGATTTTCTCAAGAAAAAATTTTCTGAGATGGGGATACTTGGAAGAAACGGAGGAATACCGTGTAAAGCTATTATAGGATAAATGATATAAATATGTAAAATTGAACATACGAGCATAGAGAAGAAGTGTAAGGTCAGAGCGGTGACCGTGTGTATTTTCATCGCGAAGTTGTCTCTCGTACTCCCAGAGAGGGGGAATATTTTCTGTGTACAAGAGACTGCTGGGTTAGCGAGGCGGAAGCTCGGAAGCCAGCCGCTTAGGCGCCCCCTCTGCCATCCATTCGGCTGTCACAGTCGGCCGCCTTACCGTCGCCACAGGACTCACCCCTAGGGCACACGTCGCGCATTCTCTCTGACCAACACAGGCAGTGCTCAGCCAACAAACCCATTTCCCGTCGCTTTTGTCCGTCGTTGGACATACATTTATCCGACGGCTTCTTCCAGTACCGTTGCAAAAGCCAGAAAGTCACCTGTTCCTTTCCCTGCTACACTCAACCCCTTTTTAATCAGAAACTCTGTTGAGATTCTTTGTACCTTCTTTTGGCTGTTATGTCTCACAAAGTGTTAGAAGGGATGCATTTTCCCTCAGTGCACCAAATGACACTTCTGGTAAAAATAATGTAGGTAGGATATGCGTGGAACAAGGCCTGTCGGGAGCAGTGAACAATAGAGACTTATAAACCAAACCGACACATTGTAGCACAAAGACAATAAAATATATATTACATATTTGCTTTGAAAAGGACCAGTGATATCAAGTAACTATTAAGCAGACAAACAGCAGCTGTGTAGCAAAACTGAGGAGGCAGCAGATTTTTGCAAAGTCAATGTGCTCGGTTAAATATATGTGGGTCAAGCTGCATAGTCACAATTTATTGTTAATACTGAATAGAGATAAGGTTTCAATTATGTCTTTGTATACATCGCTGAAAATTGTACTTCCCTATGGTATGTACGGAATGCGATGAATGAATAAGTAAGTGAATGAATGACTATACAAAAGATGCGTACTTGACACTACAGCATGTGGTCTACAGAGCCACGGATGTCCGCTTTCTCAATACTTGCTCCATTACTGAGAAAAACCACCTCTCTCCTTGAAGAACGTTGTCACTCCCAGTTTCATAGTCATTGCGAACTTCCTGGACTATCACAGCGCTCTTCGTACAGTATGACCGAGAGTTGTTATTTTCAGTTCTTTTTTCGTCCAACTGGTCCAACTGCATAGAGAAAGACGTTTCATTTATTAGTAAACAGATTGTCTCAGTTTCTAAAGTTTAAAATGTTATTAACATTTTAATGAGTTCTAAATGAGGTAGAAACGATTAAGTTAAATGTCTGAATGATTCCTCTGGAATGGCAAGATTTTGCAATTCTTCCTGAAAAAGAAGTAATGTGCATAAACGGTGCTTCTATTGCTACACCTATTTAATGCAAAGCAACAATATCGTTTTATAATGTCATTAAATTTGCAAACATCGATCTCTTTGATATCATCAGTCCTTATATGTGTAATTCATTACGACTTGAGTATAAATAAGAATGCGAAAGTTCCTTTGACAGATTTATTCTTTGTGAGGTAAGCACGGACGCACGTATGCATGTACACACACACACACACACACACACACACACACAAACACACACACACACACACACACAAACACACACACACACACACACAATCTGAGGTTAATAAAATGGACTCTTTTAAATGGAACTGTAGCATTCACTCGACACATAAAAATTATTTGCTCTTGCTTAAGAATAGTACACGTTGTTGAAAGATCTGCTTATAACGGTCTCTTATTCTATGTAAGAGTTCCTGTTGGCAGGTTGTAGATTGTAATGCGTCATTTATTTGTGTGAACTATAGTTTGGATTTCGATTGCTTTAATACATTGTTGTAAAAAATGGAACACATTCAAGGACTGTATTCAACAGCACCAGGCTATAATATGTGCATACTAAGGAACTGTTGTATTAGTGACTCATTTGCCATAGTCATCTTCGATCAAATGGCACTCGGGAGGCCAGCCTGTACATCCTCTGGTATGACTCTGCAGGCAGTAACTGTCCGAGCTTAGACGTGAACAGCGTTTGAACATTCATTCTAGTGTACAACCACGCCCCGCCGACGAGTACGTATTAATTGTTAGGAAGTCCTTTCTGAAGATATTTGTCTGGAGTGTAGCCATTTATGGAAGCGACATATGGACGATAAGCAGTTCAGGTAAGAAAAGAATAGATGCTTTTGAAATGTGGTACTGCAGAAGAATGCTGAAGATTACGTGGGTAGATCACGTATCTAATGAGGCGGTACTGAACAGAATTGGAGAGAAAATAAATTTGTGTAAATGAAGGGATCGGTTGATAGAACACATTCTGAGACATCAAGGTATCACCAAATTAGTGTTGGAGGGATTTGTGGGCGCTAAAATAGTGGAAGGAGACCAAGAGATCAATTAAGCAGATGGAGAAGTATGTAAGTTGCAGTGGCTATTCGGAGATGAAGAAGCCTGCACTAGAATAGAGTAGCATGGAGAGTTGTATCGAACCGGTCTTCGGACTGAAGACCCCAACAACACGTGTGCCTGTCGCACTGAGGCACGCAAGCCACCCCACTACAGCTAGTTCCTTGGTCCTTGGGAAGGGGGGGGGGGGGAAGATCGTTTCTGATTTGGTTCGAATCCTAATGGGAAAAAATGTAATAGTCGTAACTAGGCCGGGAAAGGGAGGCATACGGTTCGCGATACCTCCAAATCATTACAGGCCGCTATGGTTCCCTTGAAAGGAAATGGTCGTTTTCCTTCCCCATATCCACATCCTTGAAACAATGCGAGCTTGGGCTCCGTCTGCAATGACATTGTTGGGACGTTAAACCCTGATTTTTCTTCCTCCCTTTCGTACAGTTACCGATCGCAAGATTCTAGTTCATTCTCTTAGGCTAAATTTGAATCTCATCTCTAGTGTGACATGGACTGAGGGCGCGTGACGTATGTTGGGTAGGGACAATAAGCTTTGCGACCAATTTGATGCCGGCCGGTGTGGCCGTGCGGTTCAGGACGCTTCGGTTTTGAACCGCGTGACCGCTACGGTCGCAAGTTCGAATCCTGCCTCGGGCATGGATGTGTGTGATGTCCTTAGGTTAGTTAGGTTTAAGTAGTTCTAAGTTCTAGGGGACTGATGACCTCAGAAGCTAAGTCCCATAGTGCTCCGAGCTATTTGAACCATTTGAACCAATTTGGTTGCCAGCGAAGTAGTCTCAGTGCCGGCATCGGGTTTCACCCACTCTCTTCGAATTGTCGTCAGTAACTCGGACACGACTCTGACATTCCATTGCATGTGTCACAGCCATCCATGCTCAAAACTTACATTTCAAGATGGAAAGGGGCCGACGTGCGTGAAGTTTGGTTGTTGAATCAACGCTCCGAGTTAGCCACTTAAGCTCGCTTTTACGATAGTCAGGCAGCTTCAACAGCAACGCCTCAACGAGGACTATTTAACCTGTTACAGTCTTCTGAGGTAACTATTGCTGCGTTCGAGTCTTCTGGTTATATTAGGACAGCAGCACACCTGAGAACAGTGTTTCTCAAACGATACACTACTGTCAGCCAGAACGTAACATGTAAGAATCACAGAGAACTTGATTGACACAGTGGTCACCATATCGCTCTACATCTGCTAACGTATGTGTCAGCTGAGTATCACCAACACAGAAAAAGTTAGACTTCCGGATTAATAACTTAACTGTGCACCCAGTCAACCATAAGAGAACTTGATATGTACTAACTCTAGGTAGCAAGATCAGTAACTTTTTTGGCATATGGGGAAACTTCTCACAAATATGTGAGACCTAGGTCATTCATGACTCGAAATCTTAGCGTGTACAGAACTGTTTGTGGTTTACTTTACGTTACGAATATTTGTGAACTACATTGTGTGAAAAGTGTACAAGCCATTTCTTCTCATATAAGATCTTCGCGGGTATAAGGGTAGCTGAGTAGGATGTATAAACGAATGTAGCTCAAAGTTGTGATCGACATTTCTGGAAGAATAAAGGACATAAAATACTGTACGGCCTTGCACGGAACTGACAACGGCTGTCCTGGCACTGGGCTATTGCCATCCAAGCTTCGCACGTAAGTTGTCTACGCACCCGTCGTCCTGTAGTAGTGCCCCATCCAGGATAACAACCCTCAACTCCTAATGAGAATTTCGAAATTAATTAATTCTCCGTACACCTCGGTTGGTACAAGGGCAGTATTCATCAGGGGAGGTTGTGTGCCAGCCATTTAAGGCGTGCAATAAGTCTCTCAACAGTAACCGCGGCATCAACACGATGGCCGGCACAGAAGTGCGCCGCCCGAAATTGCTCCCGCCAGTAGGCGCCTGCTTTGTTTCACTCTACTTTCCGCAGCCTGTTAAGAAGTTGGGTGAAGGCTGACAAGAAAAAACAGAGATCCGAACATAACACCGTTAACATACGATAAAGATACGGCAACTATTACCACTAGTTTCTCCTTCCACTTCAGTTTCTCCAGCTGCGTTTTAACTTTCCGGGCAGTAACATTTTAAGGTATTTTTAAGAAAAAGGAGAAGAAATGACTCACATGACCTACAAAAATAATTTGGCAGTATCTGGCACATTTAAAGGCACTGAGGGTTAAATCTACCATTATGGCACTACGAACACACTGGCAGATTTATTGATTATCAGAATTCAGCTGCGGTATGTAGATGAACGCATTCCTTACGCTTTGGCTACTTACAAGATCTACACGTATCGAATATGAGCTATGATGTACATAAGTGAGTATTTTTTTCCTGTCCAGTCATCATTCAGTTATGGATTATGTTCGTTGCATAATCAGTTAGATGTTTCTTCAACAGTTAATTCACACGACATGTTCTAAGGAAAGAGCCTGAGATCCAATTTCGTGTATTCTGTGTCAAAGAAGACTCAGTAACGTTTCTTAGGCTATACAGTAAGTAATGGTCTGCTTGTAACTAGGAAAGCAAAGCTGGATAGAGCGAAAGTACGTGGTTCGATGTTACGGATTATCAAAGGAATTTTTGAGGAAAGTAGGATGATTCAGATTCATCGTGTAACGCAAACAAAAAAAATTCGTTCCATATTAAATTATTTTGTTGAGATCAGTTTTGGATTATCAGTAAGGCCCTGAGAATATCTACTACTATTACTATTACTCTGTGGAAAGACAAAAGGATTAATGTGCTTGACGGGAATTTATACCTCTTCATGAGCAAGCAACCCATATCTTTAGTTTGCCAAATTCGATTGTGGAATTATCAACTCCAATGTTGCGTTGTGGTCTCTTAAATAGGTTCATGTCTAGGCCATAGTTAGTAAATTTATAAAGTAATCTGTGTGCCCAGTTGCTTCAGGAATTAACAAGTCCCACAAAATAAGTGAAAATAATTTCGTGATTTAATGTTTGGCTGTCTGAACTAACAGATATAACTTTATCCACATAGAATTCTGTTCTCTGCTGAATGAAAAAAATTATATATGACAATCTATGAAGCATGCTGTTACAGAATATGAA
The DNA here is from genome assembly GCF_023898315.1 of Schistocerca nitens. NCBI lineage: Eukaryota > Metazoa > Arthropoda > Insecta > Orthoptera > Acrididae > Schistocerca > Schistocerca nitens. The sequence continues at coordinate 942,663,846 of NC_064616.1, read as the reverse complement.
AATTGTATTGCCTACGATAATACGGAACGTAAAAGGTTATGGATACACAGGAAAGAGACACTTGAAACAAGGATATCTTCTTAAGATCTAACCCTTAGCATAATTGTTCCCAGAACCGATCGCGGTCCTCTGGTTTGGAGCTGCGTAGAAGGCTTAAACCAGAGGCTCAGACGATTCTGCGGAGATCTGGGGTGCAAATTTCTCGACCTCCGCTATCGGGTGGAGAAATGTAGGGTCCTCCTGAATAGGTCAGGCGTGCACTACACGCGAAGCGGCTACAAGGGTAACGGAGTACGTGTGGAGTGCACATGTGGGGTTGTTATAGTTCTGGGTGGAGATTTTAATTTGCCGGATATAGACTGGGAGACTCAAACGTTCATAACGGGTGGCAGGGACAAACAATCCAGTGAACATTTTTTAAGTGCTTTATCTGAAAACTACCTTGAGCAGTTAAACAGAGAACCGACTCGTGGCGATAACATATTAGACCTTCTGGTGACAAACAGACCCGAACTATTTGAAACAGTTAACGCAGAACAGGGAATCAGCGATCATAAAGCGGTTACTGCATCGATGATTTCATCCGTAAATAGAAATATTAAAAAAGGTAGGAAGATTTTTCTGTTTAGCAAAAGTGACAAAAAGCAGATTACAGAGTACCTGACGGCTCAACACAAAAGTTTTGTCTCAAGTACAGATAGTGTTGAGGATCAGTGGACAAAGTTCAAAACCATCGTACAATATGCGTTAGATGAGTATGTGCCAAGCAAGAGCGTAAGAGATGGGAAAGAGCCACCGTGGTACAACAACCGAGTTAGAAAACCGCTGCGGAAGCAAAGGGAACTTCACAGCAAACATAAACATAGCCAAAGCCTTGCAGACAAACAAAAATTACGCGAAGCGAAATGTAGTGTGAGGAGGGCTATGCGAGAGGCGTTCAATGAATTCTGAAGTGAAGTTCTATGTACTGACTTGCCAGAAAATCCTAAAAAATTTTGGTCTTATGTCAAAGCGGCATGTGGATCAAAACAAAATGTCCAGACACTCTGTGACCAAAATGGTACTGAAACAGAGGATGACAGACTAAAGGCCGAAATACTAAATGTCTTTTTCCAAAGCTGTTTCACAGAGGAAGACTGCATTGTAGTTCCTTCTCTAGATTGTCGCACAGATGACAAAATGGTAGATATCGATATAGAGGACAGAGGGATAGAGAAAAAATTAAAATCGCGCAAAAGAGGAAATGCCGCTGGACCTGATGGGATACCAGTTCGATTTTACACAGAGTACGCGGAGGAGCTTGCCCCCCTTCTTGCAGAAGTGTACCGTAGGTTTCTAGAAGAGCGTAGCGTCCCAAAGGATTGGAAAAGAGCACAGGTCATCCCCGTTTTCAAGAAGGGACGTCGAACAGATGTGCAGAACTATAGACCTATATCTCTGACGTCGATCAGTTGTAGAATTTTGGAACACGTATTATGTTCGAGTATAATGACTTCTCTAGAGACTAGAAATCTACTCTGTAGGAATCAGCATGGGTTTCGAAAAAGACGGTCGTGTGAAACCCAGCTCGATCTATTCGTCCACGAGACTCAGAGGGCCATAGACACGGGTTCACAGGTAGATGCCGTCTTTCTTGACTTCCGCAAGGCGTTTGATACAGTTCCCAACAGTCGTTTACTGAACAAAGTAAGAGCATATGTGTGATTCGATTGAAGAGTTCCTAGATAACAGACCGCAGCATGTCATTCTCAATGGAGAGAAGTCTTACGAAGTAAGAGTGATTTCAGGTGTGCCTCAGGGGAGTGTCATAGGACCGTTGCTATTCACAACATACATAAATGACCTTGTGGATGACATCGGAAGTTCACTGAGGCTTTTTGCAGATGATGCTGTGGTGTATCGAGAGGTTGTAACAATGGAAAATTGTATTGAAATGCAGGAGGATCTGCAGCGAATTGACGAATGGTGCAGGGAATGACAATTGAATCACAATGTAGACAAGTGTAATGTGCTGCGAATACATATAAAGATAGATCCCTTATCATTTAGTTACAAAATAACAGGTCAGCAACTGGAAGCAGTTAATTCCATAAATTAACTGGGAGTACGCATTAGGAGTGATTTAAAATGGAATGATCATATAAAGTTGATCGTCGGTAAAGCAGATGCCAGGCTGAGATTCGTTGGAAGACTCCTAAGGAAATGCAATCCGAAACAAAGGAAATTGGTTACAGTACGCTTGTTCGCCCACTGCTTGAATACTGCTCAGCAGTGTGGGATCCGTACCAGATAGGGTTGATAGAAGAGATAGAGAAGATCCAACGGAGAGCAACGCGCTTCGTTACAGTATCATTTAGTAGTCGCGAAAGGGTTACGGAGATGATAGATAAACTCCAGTGGAAGACTCTGCAGCAGAGATGCTCAGTAGCTCGGTACGGGCTTATGTTAAAGTTTCGAGAACATACCTTCACCGAAGAATCATGCAGTATATTGCTCCCTCCTACGTATATCTCGCGAAGAGACCATGAGGATAAAATCAGAGAGATTAGAGCCCACACAGAAGCATACCGACAATCCTTCTTTCCACGAACAATACGAGACTGGAATAGAAGGGAGAGCCGATAGAGGTACTCAATGTACCCTTCGCCACACACCGTTAGGTGGCTTGCGGAGTATGGATGTAGATGTAGATGTAGATTGTGTAACAGTCATCCACACAAAAAATTGCCATTACGAAATACTGCTGACTCAACTGTATAATGCTTTCATTTAAAAATTTGGACCAAGTTATTTATGAGAAGTACTCTGCTTTAGAAAATCGCAAGGTTATTGTACCTCCCAATCACTGTTGCGCCAGAATCGCGCTATGAGAATATTGTTACGTCGTGACTTAGGTAACCGATGTCTGTGAACTTGATCATTACGAAACGACAAAAAGCTGACGTATCTATAATTAATTACTTTATTATAATTAACTGGCAGAGTTAAGCTTTGTGCTGAACGGGGAATCAAACCCGAAACCTTGTCTTTCACGGGCAAAGGTGTTACCAACAGACTGATGGCCGGAAGGAAATTTAAATCACTTTCTTTCGTAGTGAGAGTCCAGTGTGCTGACCATTACGCTACCACACTCGGCAACGCTCTTGCCGACTGAGCTATCTAGTAAGAACTCATAGCTTCACTTCTGCAGGACTCTCTCTTCTACTTTATAAACTTGTCCTCCATATCTTTATGGACTAACACTCATTTCTTACAGGAGTAATCCAGTAACGTATTCAGAAGAGCTTCGTTGGAGTGTAAAAAATGGGAGAAACGAATCTGCGAGGACAGGTCGTGAGTTTTGCGAAGATATCTCAGTCAGTAAGGGCATCGCCTGCATGGTTCCATGTTCGAGATCGAATCTGGCAGACAGTTTTAGTATGCGAGAAGGTTTCAAAACAACGTACATTTCGCTGCACAGCTCATTCCGGAATTACTTTGTCACTTTAAAAAAGTTTATCTTTGTGCAATAGACAAAGCCGTTTTAGGTTTTGATGTGCAAGAAACCTTTCTGCTTGTTTTACAATCGAACGTCATAATGGAAAATGGAAATCTGAAAATGAACTTACGCTATGAAGTTATGCTAAAAAACATGGAACTGAACAATAAATTACGATGGTCGTTCAATAAGTAATGAACCAACTTTTTAAAAAAAGCCATTAATATACATAGAGAAGCGTCCTTCTTAGCGCTTCACATTTGATGTTTGTTCTGTGCGCCGGTAATGTTTCGAACCGTTCTGGCAGATGGCAGAATCTTAGTACAGCGTCAAAATGGCGTCTACATACGACTTACGTTAAAAGCAGCGTGCTGTTACTTAATTCTTGTGTGCAGAAACCTAATCCGTGGTGAACATCCACAAATGTTTTTGTGCAGTGTATGGCGATGCTGCGGTTGATAGGAGTACAGTTGGGCGATGGGTAAACAACGTTACAGCCTCAGGAAATGCAGTAACAGAGCTCCATGATCAGCCACATTCGGGATGTTCTGTCACAGCCACTGTTCCAAATATGCTGAATCGTGCAGATGCCATTATTCGTGCTTATCGGCGCAACACAACTCGATAACTGACCCTATAGCTGTCGGTGAGCATTGGAAGTGCGTCTGCAATGATCAAGACTCTCCGATATTCAAAGAGGTGCTCACAGTGGACCACAAAATTCAAAGAAAGACCGTTTCATCTGAGTTGTTGGAGCGTTTTCAGACCGGCGGAGAGGCATTTCTGTCACGGATCATTACAGGGGACAAAAGCTGGGGCACCACTTTGCTCCAGAAGCAAAAAGACATTACTTGGAGTGGCTTCATACTCATACACCACAAAACAAGAAATTCACGACAACCCCCCTCAGCCGGAAAAGTCATGGTGACTGTCTCCTGGGATTGTGATGGTGTCATTCTCGGGAGTGTGACGCCAAGAGGGTCAACCATTAATTGAAAGGAATATGTGTAGACTCTGAATAAACTCAAGAACCGTTTCCAACGTGTTCCATCGGACAAGAATCCAGCAAAAATCTTCCTCCAACACGATAATGCACGCTCACACACAAGTCTGAGAACCCGGGAACTCACCGCCAAATTGAGTTGGATATCATTGCTCATCCACCCTACAGTCCAGACCTGGCACCCTCGGACTTGCTTCTCTTTGGGCCAGTTAAAGATTCTCTACGGGGAACACCCTTCGAAGATAACAAGAGTGTCAGTCATGTAGTAAAAACATGGCCACGCCTACAGGACAAGAGCTTTACCAGCAGGGAATACATGCTCTTCCACAACGTTGGCGTATGGCCATAGAACGTGATGGAGACTACGTAGAAAAACAGGACATGGCAAGACATGTTGATGTATATTGTCACCAAATTCTCACTCTTAACAACAAATATGTTCTGAGAAAAAAATGTGAGCCACTACTTATTGAACGCCCATCGTATATGCACAAACGGGAGCACTGCCATCTCCGTCTCAACGATTTTAATAAAATAAACGAGGTAGTAAGAAAGCTGCGCTCGATACAGCTGCTGATTTTCTCTCTGCTGTGGTTTACTAGGTATGATACTGATAGGAGTGATATACTTTTGTTTTCCTCCGGCCTTCGAACTAACTTACCCAGTCAGTTATAGGTAGGCCTGCAGGTTAACGCGAACTACGCAAACAATCTAAAACGCTTCATTTGTTGTATGAGCCCCTTACTGGGTGTGGCTTCTTTTTCCCTCTTCTGTGGTGCATTTCATTGTAATTTGGTAACATAATATATCACAATTACTATCAATAACCTAAGGAGTTTCTATAGTATTTCTCGTGTTCATATATTGTTATGTTGCGTGGTAATGTAATCCTCTAGTCCTACCGGCTCCTATCGTTCGCCCTCTGTATCATTTAGTACGTATTGTTTGCCATTAACCTGGAAGTACGTATTCTTTTCCATTTTCAGATACGGCGCCTACTCCGGAGGACATATATCGTCTGTGCTTACTGCCTGAGGCGCTGTCTTGTCTATAACAGCCAATTTTCCTTTCACCCATTTTCATATCACTGGTATTTCGTAGCTTATCAGACTGCGTTCCATTGTGCCACGCAGACTGTGTGATAAGAAAGTGAATGAGTGTCTGTGTGCTATACGCATGGCTCTAATTCAGTCGGAGTGAGCATTCACATTGTTGTTTGAGTTGTGTATACTGAAACATAAATCTTTCATATTTTTGTTTATCTGCATGTTTTGCAGTTTACATTGGATTTGATGTTGTACTGTATTGTAAAAATTTAGCTTTGACGTTACGGTTTACAGTTTAACGTAAAGGGTCTTTCACTATGAGTGATACTTTTTAACATTTGAAAAGAAAATAAACCACTCAACATGCCAAAGTAATCTGTGCTTTATTTTGAAGCTTAGGTATTGCAGTTATGTTCGGTACAAAATATCGTTCAAATGTCCACCACGGCTTTGAATACACTGACGCACACGATGGCTCTAATAGTTAATCAGTTTGTCCATAGACATGGATTTTGACCCATCCCCAAAGAAGAAATTCCATGAGTGTTAAATTATACGTGAGTGGCGGCCATTTCACGGATCCACGTCTTGAGACGATCCGGTCACCAAACTTCTCCCTCTGCAAATCGGGCGTATGATCAGCTGTGTGGCACACAGCGCTATCCGACTGGAACCGCGTGTTTCTGATACATAAAGCTCCACGTTCTGACCACATAAATTCGCGTAACATGGATCTGTAACGGTTGCGATTGACGAAAACGGTTTTTCTCTCATCATCTCGAAAGGAATAAGTCCAAAGACGCTATCATGTAAAAAAGCGCACCACACAGTGAGTTTTTCTTGACGCAATGGTACCTCATGGATCAATTGTCCTTGTTCTCGCTCCATTAACGACAATTTTGCGTACTGACGAAGCCACTAAGAAGAAAATGCGCCTCGTCTGAAAGATGATCTTTTCACTGAAATCACGATCTGCTTCCAACTGCTGTACGGCTCAGTCAACGAAATCGCGACGCCATACGTGGTCGTTTGGCTTCAAGCCTTGAGCCGGTACAATTTTGTACGGAATCAGATCCAAATCATTTTGCAACATTCACTGAGTTGACGTCTCAGATGGCCGCAGTCGTTGGGATTGTCTTGAAAATGACACATTCGACTCTTCCCCAAAACAGACCGCTTTGCTGAGATATTGTCCTAACTTTGCGTTTTACGTTGTCTTCTAAATGGCTTCTGGTCGTGTAGAATAAAATCCCGCTCAAACGTAGGCAGCGTATAGCCCAGTAAAGGGCGCCCTCCGCGGGAAGCAGTGCGTGGGTGATGGGGAGGTTATTGATGCAGCAAAACTATGGCTCCGACGTCGACCAGCCGTGTGGTACAATGCAGACACACTGGCCCTCCCAGTAAGGTCATCGCATCGAACGGAGATCATGTTGAAAAGCAGGGTTTTGTAGCTAAAAGAGTGGGGAATAATATTGTGTGTTGGAATCTTGAATAAAACCAACCTACTTTCAGAATAAAATGTGTTACATTACTTACTGAGTGCCCTCCGCACTAGCCGAGTATGGAAGGATATTAAGGTAAAAGTGTGCGCTTAGCACTTCATCTTAAATCGTCTATGAAATGTTTGAATCCACAAACCATTTAATACACGCCACATTCAAACACAATAGGGTGCTTTCCTGCACTTTAATGGGCAACATTTCGTTCTCCAAGAATCACATGGGTGTGCTGAAAAGTAATGACTCCGAATACTTTACGTGAAAACTTTAAAAACCTTTTTAAATAAAGTAAGCGTTATTAACATTCCATATCTTTACTCTTCACGTCTACATATTTATTTCTCAATATTGTCTTCCTGGCTACGAACACATTTCTACCAACGAGAGACTAGTTTGTTGATACTGCCAGTGTAGAACGTTCGACTACGTTGACGCAGCCACAACCTCACCTCTGCTTGCACAGCTTCAGCACTATGAAAGTGAACTCCTCAAAAGTGTTCTTAAGGTCTGGAAACAGATGAAAATGATGAATTTAATTTCAAACACGTACTCGACTCATAAAATTATAGTTGGTGGTCACTTTAATTTACCATCGATATGATGGCGAAAATACATGCTTAAATCCGAAATTGTGCAAAATGCATTCTCTGAAAATGATTTCGAGCAGTTAGTGCATGATCTCACGCGAATAGTAAACGGTTGTGAAAACACACTTGACCTCTCAGCAATAAATAACCCTGAGCTAATAACAAGCATCAAAACGAATACCGGTTGTCATGGAGATTGAATATTGTAACCCTCAAATCCACCAAAAATAAACGAAAAAAATACCGATTCAGGAAAGCAGATAACAATTCACTTGACACGTTCCTGAGAGATAATCTCCACCCGTTTCAAATTAACAATATATGTGTAGACCAGATGTGACTTGAATTCTAAGAAATAGTATCGGCGCAAATTCAGAGATTTATACCAAATAAATTAACAAACGTCGGCGTTGATCCTCCTTGGTACACCAAACCGGTCAGAACACTCTTGCAGAAACAAAGAAAAAAAAATGCCAAATTTAAGCGGATGCAAAATCTCCAAGGTTGGCGATCATTTACAGAAGCTCGAAATTTAGCACGGGCTTCAGTGCGAGGTGCTTATAATAGTTTCCTCAACGGAACTTTGTCTCGAAACCTGGTAAGAAATCTAAAGAGATTCTGGTCATATGTGAAGTATGCTAGTGGCAAGATACAATCAATGGCTTCTCTGCGCGATAGGATAGGAAACACTATCGACTACAGTCCTGCCAAAGCAGGGTTACTAAACACAGCCTTCCGAAATTCCTTCACAAAAGAAGACGAAGTAAATATTCCAGAATTCGAACCAAGAACAGCTGACAACATGAGTAACGTAGAAGTAGATATCCTCGGAGTAGTGAAGCAACTGAAGTCACCAATAAAAGCAGGTCTTCTGGTCCAGACTGTATACCATTTAGGTTCCTTTCAGAGTATGCTGATACAATGGCTCCATACTTAACAATCATATACAACCGTTCGCTCGACGAAAGATCCGCACCCGAAGACTGGGAAGTTGCACAGATATTCAAGAAAGGTAGTAGGAGAAATCCACTAAATTAAGGGCCCATATAATTAACGTCGATATGCAGCAGGATTTTGGAACATATATTGTGTTCGAACATTATGACTTGCCTCGAAGAGAACGGTCTACTGCCGGCCGCGGTAGCCGAGCGGTATTAGGCGCTTCAGTCCGGAACCACGCGGCTGCTACGGTCGCAGGTTCGAATCCTGCCTCGGGCATGGATGTGTGTGATGTCCTTAGGTTAGTTACGTTTAAGTAGTTCTAAGTTTATGGGACTGATGAATGTTCAAATGTGTGTGAAATCTTATGGGACGTAACTGCTAAGGTCATCAGTCCCTAAGCTTATACACTACTTAACCTAAATTATCCTAAAGGACAAACACACACACCCATGCCCGAGGGAGTACTCGAACTTCCGCCGGGACCAGCCACACAGTCCATGACTGCAGCGCCTGAGACCGCTCGGCTAATCCCGCGCCGCAGGACTGATGACCTCAGCTGTTAAGTCCCATAGTGCTTAGGTCCATTTGAACCATTTTAGAACGGTCTATTGACACACAGTCAACACGGATTTATAAAACATTGTTCTTGTCAAACACAACTAGCTCTTTACTCACACGAAGTGTTGAGTGCTATTCACAACTGATTTCAAATTGATTCCGTATTTCTAGATTTCCAGAAGGCTTTTGACCCTGTACCAAACAAGCGGCTTGTAATGAAATCCCGTGCTTATAGAATATCGTTTCAGTTATGTGACTGGATTCGTGATTTCCTGTCAGGTCACAGTTCGTAGTAATTGACGAAAAGTCATCGAGTAAAAGTGATTTATGGCGTTTCCCAAAGTAGTGTTATAGGGCCTTTGCTGTTCCTTAGCTATATAAACGATTTTGGAGACTGTCTGAGCAACCGTCTTATGTTGTTTGCAGATGATGCTGCCGCTTATCGACTAATAAAGTCATCAGAAGATCAAGACAAATTGTGAAACAATTTAAAAAAGATATCTGTATGGTGCGAAAATTGGCAACTGACCTAAAATAACGAAAACTGTGAGGTCATCCATATGAGTGATAGAAGGAATCCGTTAAATTTCGGTTACACGATAAATCAGTCGAATCTACAGACCGTAAATTCAACGAAATACCTAGAAATTACACTTCCGAACAACTTAAATCGGAAGGTACACGAAGAAAATGTTGTGGGGGAGGCAAACCAAAGATTGCGTTTTATTCGCAGGACACTTAGAAAATGAAGCTGATCTACTAAACAGACTGCCTACACGACTCTTGTCCGTCCTCCTTTAGAATTCTGATGGGTCGTGTGGGATCCTTACCAGATGGGATTGGCGGAGTACATCGAGAAAGTTATAAGGGCAGCACGTTATCTATTATCGTGAAGTAGGGGAGAGACTGTCACTGAAATAACATAGGATTTATGGTGGACATCATTAAAACAAAGGCTTTCTTCGTTGCAGCGGAATCTTCTGACGAAATTTCAATCACCAACTTTCTCCTCCGAAAGCGAAAATATTTTGTTGACGCCGATCTACATAGGGAGAAACGGTAATCATAATAAAATAAGGGAAATCAGAGCTCGCACGGAAAAATATATATATATATATATATATATATATATATATATATATATATATATATATATATATATATATGTGTGTGTGTGTGTGTGTGTGTGTGTGTGTGTGTGTGTGTTTGTTTTCTCTGCGCGCTACGAGATTGGAATAATAGAGAATTTTTGTGAAGGTGGCTCGATGAACCCTCTGAAGGCACTTAAATGTGATTTGTAGAGTGTTGATGTAGATGTAGATGTAGATGTATGGGGCCACGTCGGTACTGTATGGATGATGATCGATGGCAGTGAACCCAAGGCGACGGACTGTTGTAGATGTGGCAGCGCTCGTGTGTCGTCTGGCAATGACATGCTGAAGGAAAGTGTGCTCCACGTATGGACGAACTCTTCGAATTCGAACTCGATTACAGCACATTGTATCTCTCGCTCAGATATAGTTTCACATCGCCATGTTACACGCTACGATTCGGAGCTCTGTAGTGGCAGAGGGTTATAATTATGTAGACACGAAGAACAAAGATTTAGAATGTTAATAACGTTCGTTTTATTTCAAAATCTTTAGTAAGAGTTGTCACATAAAAAATTCGGAGGTATTACTTTCCAACATGACCTCGTAATTGCGGCACAGTCACTTTCCTAATACTTTATTTTAAGGGCACTACTTAACTGATTACCAGTTAAGGAGGAGAGCTCTTTTTCTTTTACAACGCAGACAGGTTCGAGTATCTGAGTTGCATTTTTTTGTTACGACGAGGAATGCAGCCCGTCTACATGTTCCAGTAACTTGGCGACTGCTTCTGAAGACATGTGAATCCCGAGTCGGCGCGCAGCACTTGGCAGCTTCACGGGCAATATAGCGTGACATTTAGACGGAGACAAGCGACATTTTGGCAGCCGCAATGTGGCCAGCATTAAGCAGTCACGCTGCCAGCCTGCGGCCGCGGCCATCGTGTTCCGAGAGGCAAGCAGCGCCACAAACCGCACGTTGCTGGAACAAACTCTTATCCTTCAGAGTGTATAGACAATACCATATTATAACAATATGTCAAGATATTAACCTTCACCTCTTCACCATTTGTGTCTATATCTTGATAATGAGTGGTGAAGTGCGCTTCAGTGACGTGTGCATTATGAGTGTGAAGCTTCTGCGGCCTTTGATTGTAGGGCTCCTAGTGTACTCCACTTTTCATGAAGATTTGACTCTTTTTGCTCTACGTAGTAATATCACGCTAGGTAATTACTAAGGCTTTCTTACCATTTACTGGTGGCTACCACGGAAACAGGAGAATTGTGTACATTGAAAGTAAACTGTACTCGATCATAGTTAACTTTCCGGGAGGTAATGGATTCAGTACAACAATGTGGCCTTCATGGTCGTGCTTAGTTTGAATGTAATTGAACATGTATAGCACGTTCTGGAGAACACACTTTGTGTTGTGGCATCCACAGTAATTCTCCGCTAAGACAAGATTCGAATTTCAGAACCAAATTAACTCGAAGTATGAGTCAAAAATGTGCAGGCCATCACTAAAGAATAATGTAGGTTTACATTACTTCACATGAAAGAGTCAAATGGGTCAATATAGCCTCCATGTTCAGGCGACGTCAGAATGTTCTTCATACGTTACTGTCGTGTTACATCTTGCTATGTACATTTGAGCATATACTCCTCAAGTTACTCTACAACGTATATCAGAGTGTACTTGGTGCCAATATTAGCGACTTTCTGTTCTAATCCAATCGCATACTGAACGAGTGAAAATGAACATCTGCATGACTTTGTATGCGTCCTAATCTATTTTATCCCACATTCATGACCCCTACACGAGGTATACACTGGTGGCGTCAGAAGTCACACAGACTTCTTCGAATACATGTTCTCCAAACTGATTCAACTGGATTTCGCGAGAGAACAGTAGTATTTCGTCCATGGATATACTTTTAAGTTGCCTGAAATTTCTGTTACAACTTCGTACGGGCTGCAAAACCCTGCTACGATCCTCGCAGCTCCTCCTTGGATTCCTTGACGTTTGATGTCTGTTGTAATGGTTACACGTTAAGGACGCCAAGCACTAAAACAATACGACACAATTAGTCTTATTATCACACTGTAAGCAAATTCGATTTAGTGACGGATTACGACAACCCATCCAATAACTCTAAATCTACCATTCGCTTTCCCTAATACTGATTTTCCATTTCACATTCCTTCTTAGTATTACACATTAGAGGGACGTGATCGAATTTTTCCCTACAAATCTCTAAATCCCATACTGTCCGGTTTCTCTTATTTTAGGTATTACCTAGTATTTATCTATACATACAGAGAAGTGACATTCATTTCAGCAAGAGGACATTTTGTAAGGATATTTCTGTTTTTCGTTACGATCGTTAAATGACAATATTTTGCTGTAGACAACAGAATCGCTGGTTAGTTCAGTTTACCATATGACAAATCATTAATATACACACAAACAACAACATCAAAAAGTAATTAATAGAGAGTAATGAAATTTCTGTAATACATTTGTCTACGTAACATATTTAAGTGATTAACATTGCAAAATCATGGATCAATGTAAGTGCGAGATAAGCCATTGCAAATATGAAATGCTGGGCTGGACATTGATGACTGGTGTAACAGCCAGAATGTTGAATGCAAGCATGGAAACGTGCAGGCATTGTGTTGTACAGCTGCTCGATATCAGTCTGTAGGATGGAGTTCCATGCCTGTTTCACTTGGTCGGTCAATATAGGGACGGTTAAAGCTGTTTGTGGATGATGCGAGATCTTCGCATATGTGCCCATATGTGTCCCATATGTGCTTGATTGATGACAGATCTGGTGATCGAGTGGCCCATGGCAACATTTCGGCACTCCTTACAGCATGTTGGGTTAAAACAGCGGTATGTGGGCGAGCTTTATCCTCTTGCAAAACACCCCCTGGAATGTTATTCATGAATGGCAGCACAACAGATCGAATCACTAGATTAACGCACAAATTTTCAGTTAGGGTGTGTGGAATACTTACGAGAATGCTCCTGCACTCCAGGTGTAGGTTCAATATGTCTAGCACGCAGACCGGTTCGTTGCAGGCCCTCAGTTCACGTCTTTCTAACCCACACGGCCATGGCTGGCGCCGAGGCAGAACCAAATTTCATCAGAAAACACAGGAGACCTCCACCCTGCCGTCCAACGAGCACTCGTTGGACACCACCGATGTCGCAAATGGCGCTAGTTTAGGGTCAATGGAATGCACGATACAGGGCGTCTGTCTCGGAGCTGGCTTTGGAATAACCGATTTGTAACAGTTCGTTATATCACTGTGGTGCCAACTGCTGCCCAAATTTCTGCTGTGGATGCAATACGATACGCCAGAGCCATACGCCGAACACGATGGTTCCCACTCGACAGCGCCACGTGGCCGTCCAGAGCCTGGTCTTCTTGCGACCGTGCGTACTCGTGACCAGCTCTGCCAGCAATCATGTACAGTGGCTACATTCGTGCCAACTCTTTCTGCAGTATCGCGGAAGGAACATCCAGCTTCTCGTAGCCCTATCACACGACCTCGTGCAAACCTAGTGAGGCGTTGATAATGGCGTCTTTGTCGCCTTAAAGGCATTCTTGTCTAATAGCAACTCACCTCATCCTATCTCAAAGGTGACTAACGTTTACGATAGTTATAGCGTGTATTTAAAGCAAACCTGATTGACATCCTCGTAATGGTGCTACTAGCGCCACTCTGCGCAGCTGGCACGAAATTTGAATAGAAATCATCTTTCAGAAACAGGCCTAGCAACTTTCGTGTACGTTGCACAGCTCTTTCATCGTGTTGAGATTCCCTTATCTTCACTATATACTAAGAACGTTAGAGTTACTATTACGCCCCCTAGGGGCACATCAGATCTTATTTTCCTTTATCGTGAACATTAGTAGTCCAGTATAACGTACTGGTTGTGTAATTCAGACTTTTATCGGTCCATTGACATATGTGAATCCTCTGTATGTTTATATCTTGGTTAGTACTTGACTATTTGATACAGCAGCGAATGACTACGAAGATAGAATCCACGCATTGGCCTGCATCCACTACTTCTAAGTTAGTGTGTATGAATGAAACAAGATGTTTTTCACACGAGTGCTTTCACTTGAATCCATATGAATTCTCTGATAAAAGCTTGTGTTCCTTGTGAGGTAATGGGCGAGCTGTGGCGCTCTGGAAAGATTTTAAGTTCAGAGTTGGCGGCCACCGCTCAGGCCGCTCGGCAAGCCGTGGCTCGTTTGCAACCGCGTGATGCCGCACAAGGGCTGGTCCACGTGGTCCAGCCGACCCCGAGGCTGGGAATTCCATGGTGACGCTGTTTCGATGAAGGAGACATGCCACGAGTGCCAAGGATGGCGGAATTTGTGAAACCTTAATGGCAGACATTTTACAGTCCTTATAGAAATTAATAGTAGCCAGATGAATCATGATACCTGAAAAAGAAACATGTACATTACCTTTATTTGCACGACGATTCTGATGGTGTAATCAGATTTTCAGTATCTTTATTAGTTTAAAGTCTAGTATCTGATGATAAATTATAGAAGTAACACCCAGCAATGGATTTCCAAAATCTGAACGGTTCATCCGATTTTGTCGATCGATGTGTCTTTAGAAAGTTGTTAGTGTAAATCTAAATTGGTATAATGTACAGGCATGTAACTTGAATAGTACACGTGTTTTGGAGGCCAAAGTGGCCGATTACTATCGATCACGTCACTCCGCAGTTACACGAAAAAACAGTGGCAGCATGCTTATAAATATATTTATTCACCTATGTCTTGTTTATATC
This sequence comes from Schistocerca nitens, assembly GCF_023898315.1. NCBI lineage: Eukaryota > Metazoa > Arthropoda > Insecta > Orthoptera > Acrididae > Schistocerca > Schistocerca nitens. Next base: position 942,648,814 of record NC_064616.1, on the reverse strand, counting down.
CGATATACACTATTCATGAAGAAATTGGTCAATTATTTACTGTGTTTTAGAAAGCACAAAGACATTCGGCTATTGGCTTACTTCTGTTCTGTTCCTTTGATATATGTTTATTTAATTTGTTTATGTGCTTATTAAAATGTGTTAGAGCGTGTTTATGGTCCAGCCGTAGGAATATTTATTTAATGTCACGTTATTTAAATGTAAATCCAGTATTTAGAATGTGTTTCGTTATGTTTGTGAATGTGCGTTGGCTTGGAGACAGGGCGGGAGCGCTCTAGCCAATCACAGCGATCGTTCCAAAAAGGACACGTGGAGGGACTGTATGGAAGTGGGGGAGGAGCATCGTTTCGAGAGAGGACAGGGGAGTACGGCGCGACGGACGCACGGCCGAGAGACAGACTTGAATAGTGGAGCAGTATGCACGTGGTCGCGGGAGATAGAAATATTTCGTAGTGCCGACTTGTGCACTTGTGAGATTTCCGTGGCTTCTGCAGTGAAGACGTAGTATACGTTTAGAAGTGAATATCTCGCGAGCTATGTTGTTGTTCATAACTAATTACGTGAAGTAAGAATCTATTGTTTCCCTGTTATTCAAATTATATTTTATTTAATTGCTGGACCATCGACACCAATAAGTGTTTGACAGTAATGAAGGGCATTCTTAAAGGTACTTCCGGTATCATACTCATAATTTAAAGTTGATAAAATAGTACCTGCAGAATTTATTTAATTGCAATCTTTCATTAATAAAAGTCTATGTTACGTTCAAAATTCGCAATTGCCGAGTGCTAGGGACCTTCAACCATTCGATTCACGTATCTATTCATATTGTATACTGTAGATTCAGCAGTATTAGGCTTGTAATGCGGCAACTTCGTATCTCAGCCACTAGACAACGAAACTGGCAAAAACGTTTAATATTTCAACTCTGAGTCAGAGGGTACGTAGTTGAGGGCCACCACACCACATCATTTAATATGAAAGCCCGCATCCTCCAGGAACGTTATGTGGTGTCACCGCCAGACACCACACTTGCTAGGTGGTAGCTTAAATCGGCCGCGGTCCATTAGTACATGTCGGACCCGCGTGTCGCCACTGTCAGGATCGCAGACCGAGCGCCGCCACAAGGCAGGTCTAGAGAGACGTACTAGCACTCGCCCCAGTTGCTAGCGACTACACTGACGAAGCCTTTCTCTCAATTGCCGAGAGACAGTTAGAATAGCCTTCAGCTAAGTTAATGGCTACGACCTAGCAAGGCGCCATTTGTACCATTGCATGTATCTCAAGATAGTCTCACTTGTATCATCAAGAATGCTGTATACCAAAGGACGATATAAAAGTTAAGTGTTCTAGTAGCTACGTTCTTTTCTTTATCACATTCATCACGTATCCTGTTCCAGACTTCGCGCCAGTCGGCGTGTGTGTACGTGTGCCCTTTCGGCTACCCGTCTCTGTGGACTGGCTGCCTTGTCAGTCCACTACACGTTATAATGCTCGATCTTAGTGTGTGCTGTACCATTCTGCAATAGATGGAGATCATCAACATTGATCTGAAGCTCTGTGCATATCTCTTACCATTTTTAAACAGGAGTGATCTGCGCAATTTTCTAGTCACGAAAGGCTATAAACTGTGGAAGAGATTTTCGATGAATGTGTGCTGGGAAAAGGGATAAAAAAAATAGTTCAAATGGTTCTGAGCACTATGGGACTTAACAGCTATGGTCATGAGTCCGCTAGAACTTAGAACTACTTAAACCTAACTAACCTAAGGACAGCACACAACACCCACTCATCACGAGGCAAAGAAAATCCCTGACCCCGCCGGGAACCCGGGCGTGGGAAGCGAGAACACTACCGCACGACCACGAGCTGCGGACGAAAAGGGATAATTCAGCAGTTTATTCAGTTACTAATGTAATAAAATTTCCGTTAGTTTCCGTTGCCTTTTTCGTTGTAATTAGCCTTCATTGTTTTCAATACCGGTGGTGCTTACATCAATATACACTGTCCAGTGACATTAATGTGAACGTCTATCAGAAGCCTGAATAACCAGATTTTGCAGCGCTGATCGGTGCGAGACGTGCGGGAAGAGATTCAGTGATGTTTTGAAAGGTACCGAAACCCATGGCGACTCCAGTGCCGTGGCCATTTGGGCTACATTTCTCAGCTGAGGATCCATGGCGCGTACAGCCCGACTAACGTGGTCCCACAGATCCTGGACTGGGCTTAAAACCGGGGTGTCTGATGGACAGGGAAGCACGGAAAACTCATCATGGTGCCCGTACACTGCGAGCTGTGTGACACGTTGCATTGTCCAGCTGGTAAATGCCATCGTGCCCTGGAGAAACAAGTTGCACGTAACGCTCCCTCCTCCGGCCTAGACCATACGCCATACACGCGAACAGCCATCAATCCTATGGAGCACAAAACGTGATTCATCTGAAAAGACCACCTGTCGCCACTCGGTTGACGTCTAGCTGTGGTACTGACGTGCAATTCCAGCCTTCGTCGCCGATGAACGATAGCCAGCATAGGTGCATGAACGAAGCGTCTGCTACGGAGGCTCGTACACAGCAACTCTCGTTGAACGGTCGTTGAGGCACTGTCGGTAGCCCCTTGTTTCATCTTGGCGGTCAGCTGCTTAGCGGATGCAGGTCTATTTGCTCGTACACATCTCTACAGACGTCGTTCACCCCTATCATCTATGGCACGTGTTGCACCACAACTGCCTCGGCGCCGGTTACGGATGGCGCCATTTTTGCCTGCATGGCATACTTTAACCACAGCGGTACGCAAACCTTTCGCAAACTTAGCCGTTTCGGGAATGCTTCCACTCTAGCCGTTTCGGCAATGCTTCCACTCTTGAACCTTTTGTATGTCAGATGTATCGCTCCTTTTCCGCATTACGACAACGAGTGTACGGTTTTTCGCGTCAGCATGAGACGCTGTATATACCCTCCATTACTAGTGCTGCCACCTGCCGTCTGTGAGAGGTTATTGCATCTTGATGTCTAACATAGCCGTTGGTGTGATTAATGTAACTGGACCGTGTGTCTCATTTGTCAGTCTGTGCGCTTGTCAAACAGTGCCACCATGTATCCTTATGTGTGAATATCGTTAAATTTGGAATTTAATATTTTTTGTCTACCGAGTTCAGTTTTAACACAAAATGGATTCACTAGAGATTAAATGGAAGGTTTGGATCTGTTCAAGGAATTTACTTGTGTCTTTATATTCCTACAATTTTCAGACAGATGGATCGCCAGGTTCTTACAGCCTTACACCCCTTTTAAACTAATGCTCTCTCAGTAGTTTGAGGATACTGAATACATGACTAATTTTCATAATTCTTTGATCCGTCTATCTTTCGTGTGAGATGCGATCAAACATCGGTGTGAAGTAATTGCAGTACAACATATAGTTCGGAAAGTTCACTGCAGAATATAATGCCATAAAAATTTTAAATTATAGTTGGAATCATTTTGAATAACAATTACGTGACAACCAGGGATTAAGTTTAGGCTAGAATTTTTCGTTAATGTCAGATTCATACTTGGTCACAAATAAATAACTGAGTGCTGCAGTTGGTAATTACAACCAATAAGCGAGGGTTCAAACACTACACTATGTGATCGAAAATATCCAGACACCTGCCTGAAAATGACTTACAAGTTCGTGGCGTCCTCCATCGATAATGTTGGAATTGAATATGGTGTTGGGCCACCTTTAGCCTACATGACAGCTTCCACTCTTGCAAGCATACGTTCAATCAGGGGTTGGAAGGTTTCTTGGGGAATGGCAGCCCATTATTCACGAAGTGCTGCACTGTCGAGATATATCGATGTCAGTTGGTGAGGCCTGGCACGAAGTCGGCGTTCCAAAACATCCCAAACGTGTTCTATAGGATTCAGGTCAAGACCCTGTGCAGGTCAGTCCATTACAGGGATGTTATTGTCATGTAACCACTCCGCCACAGGCCGTGCATTATGAACACGTGCTCGATTGTGTTGAAAGGTGCAGTCGCCATCCCCGAGTTGCTCTTCAACAGTGCTTTGCTGTGATAGTGAAACGCAAAACAGCAAGGGGTGCAAGGCCCCTCTGTGAAAAACACGACCGCACTATAACACCACCGCCTCCGAATTTTACTGTTGGCGCTACACACGCTGGCAAATGACGGGTATTCGTCATACCCACATCCTGCCATCGGACCGACACATTGTGTACCGTGATTCGTCACTCCACACAACGTTATACCACTGTTCAATCGTCCAAAGATTTTGCTCGTAACACCAAGGCAGGCGTCGTTTGGCATTTACCGAAGTGATGTGTGGCTTATGAGCAGCCGCTCGACCTTGAAATCCAAGTTTCCTCACCTCCCGCCTAACTGTCATAGTACTTGAAGTGGATCCTGATGCAGTTTGGAATTCCTGTGTGATGGTCTGGATAGATGTCTGCCTATTACCCATTACGACCCTCTTCATCTGTCGGCGGTCTCTGTCAGCCAACAGACGAGGTCGGCCTGTACGCTTCTGTGCTACGTGTCCCTTCACATTTCCACTTCACTATCACATTGGAAACAGTGGACTTAGGGATGTTTAGGAGTGTGGAAATCTCGCGTACAGACGTATGACACGTGACACCCAATCACCGGACCATATTTGAAGTCCGAGAGTTCCGTGGAGCGCCCCATTCCGTTCTCTCACGCTGTCTAATGACTACTGAGGTCGCTGATATGGAGTACCTGGCAGTAAGTGGCAGCACAATGCACCTAATATGAAAAATATACGTTTTTGGGGGTGTACGGATACTTTTGATCACATAGTGTACGTTACTACAGCTCTTAACACTTTTGGCCTCCGTGTGTAACAAATTGACACACAAGGTAACTTCCCTGGCAGGCCATGTGCATCAAATTGAAACACACTTTCCAGACGGTGTGTATAAATCGTATAAACAGCTGCAATGATTTCAAATAGATATGTATTGGGTCTGGCGCCTTTAGTTCCGAATTTCGTTGACGGACAGTGTGACAATGCAACTTGTTGTTTGCCCTGCAGTCAGCTGTTACGCGTGGCTCGTTGCTGGAGGTTATTTGTGTTTAAAATCGTCTTTCCTTGAAGATATGAGCATGTTTTGTTGTACGTTTGTGACAGTGTCCATCACGAAGTCAGCTGTTGGTTGGTTGGATGAGGAAAGCGAATTCAGTGAGAGTGAGCTCTGTATTGTGAAATAGCTGACGGCGATGATCCTGAATAATCTCCTGAGAGTTCCGATCGTGATTCCGACGATTCCGATGCAGGTGGACCGAGAAAAAATTAAGAACAACTGCTGGGTAATCAGCAACTGTGCCTCAAAGAGACGTCTCCGGAGTTACTTGGCATGATGTAACTGAAAATATGAACGATTTTACCACAACCTGTAATGAGGGAATTGCTGATCATGTGAAGACGAAAATGAATGGAAGATGCGATGAACTGGATTTTTACCGATTGTTTTTTGAAGAGCAAGTTTTGGACATGATCGTCAGCGAGACGAATCGTTATGCCGAGCATATAGTTATTGACAGCATTGCCAACGAAAAATGTACGGAACACAGCAGACTACAGTGGTGGACAGACCCTAACAAGGAAGGAAGCCTGCATTCTTTTTTTTTTATTCGTTCTGCGGATTGGTTTGGGTGGAAAACCTTGTAACCTCCCCCTCACTTATCGACCTTAATGACAGTGAAAAATTAAACCGCGTGTACCTGATGGAAATTTGGGAAAAGCAATCGTCACCGAGGTTAATTTGTCGGTAAAGAGGGAGGAAAGGGTTACATCTAAATGAAAGGAAAAATGCTAATGAACCTGGTGGAAATTAATTTTGAAATAGGGGTAAAGTTAATAAAGAAAGTAAATGGGCGGCCGTTACGTTAACAATCAAGTAGCGGTAATTAGATATTTGAGATTTGGGGGAAATTACGGTCGCCAGTCCTAAGGACAATTACTATAGTAACTGAAAAAGAAAGATTATTACACATATAATTAACACTAGAAGCGTGGCAACTGAAGGTTGATAAGTGTAGTGTGAAAACTGAAAGTTTGTCAGAAGTAATAAATTTCGCTACACTTAATTTAGCAAAAGAATTAATAAAACCGGAAAATCGGAAGTTAATTTAGTGACTGAAGTTAATAGTGAGCTTTCTTTCTGAAGCACATCGAAATTCAGTAAAATACGGTTAGTCTTGGACTACCTCAACAATCATTTCAAAAGCTACTTGAATCTACGCAATTTAGAAATAAGAGATTTAACTTTGAACTTGAATTAAATGATTCTGAACAATTAACAATAGTAAAATTTAGTACGTACCAAGCTGAGCTGCAGTCACAGGTAAGCTAAAATATGGTAACAAAACTAGCACTCTTAATTTGTGCTTGTGTAATCTAAGTATTGTAGCCAGCTATGAATACTTTAACTGAACTTTGAAATTAAAGCAGTGAAATGGAATTATGCTAGCGTTTGAATTTCAACGACACTCGGGTTCATTTCGGAAAAGGAAGGGACCCTGCTTGGTAATGCAATTGGGACAATGAGCAACAAAGGTTCATGCTAAGTAGCTGTAATTTTGTGATGCAACAATTTTAAAAGTTTGAAAAGCTGAGGTCTGCCATACAGTTCTGAAACTTTACGTGCTTCCAGTCTTCCTTGTTGGTTGATTGAAGGTTTGAAGCCGTCGATCGAGGATGTGGTGACAGTCACTCATTGTCGGCCGTCGCTGTTGCAGAAGCTGGATGTTGGCGCGCCTTCTTCTCGACACGGTCACCAGACGAAACGGGCTCTTGATGTGCGCCAGCTAATGCTTCCCGTCCGCGACACCATGTCAGAAACTATCATCGCAAGTCGAGCGCAATTACATGCTGCCAAACCCCGAAAGCGCGGCAACTCGCGGGAGCTTCACACAACACACCTGCTCCACTCGCTACTCCAGCCAGACTCTCTCATGCTCTGCCCGCGCTCCACGCGGCAGAGTTAACACTACCAAAGATCCTAAACACTTTGGTTCTCCACACGACCTATCGATGTATTCGTTCGATAGCATAGTTTTCCCTAGGCCAGACCCAGCGTAAAAATACAAATAATCTTTACACAACAAACCAATTATACATCGACATAAATGCATATATATATATATATATATATATATATATATATATATATGTACAAATAGTAAAACAATTACAATATACAAAGACACAGAAATGTCATATATTCAGGTAACAAAAATAAGGAAAACAAATTATAGTACAATAGATGGAAATAGGAGGATATGCATTTCCGGCGTTACAACCTACGCTCCAGAGATATTGGTCAAGGAATATATTGTACAAAGATGAAGTAAGTAAAGCTTTGCCCCGCAACAGGTTTGAGACCCTTTTCAACATGCTACATTTTTCGGACGTTTCTGGTACAAACAACGGTAAACTGAACAAAATTTCGCCATTAGTTGATCTACTAAACGATAAATTTCACGGAGAGTACTGTCCTAGTGAGAAAATGTGCACTGATGAAACTATGATGCCACTTAGAGGAAGGCTATAGTTCGCCAGTAAATTCCTGTGAAGCGTCATAAGTATGGTCTCAAGCTTTGCAGACTGCGTGTTCATGGACGCTATAACAGGCACATGGAAGTGTATGCTAGAAAGAATATTGTGCCGGCAGATCATGACATGTCCTTCAGTGTAGTGATGGAGTTGTTGGCCGGGCTCGAGGCCGGAAAGGTGAAATGTTATGCGGTACCGCAAGATTGCATTCTATCTCCTCACAAACACGGCAACTGCCAGTGCTCATGCTATCTACGAGCAAGTAATTGACAAAAATGTGCGTGTAACTGAATTTCGAGAGAAATTTGGACTTTCACTGATAAACATTGGAAAACCGAAAGATGTACTAGGATCACCAGGAACACCAGTAACGTCAGGTTCACAGAACCATCTCCTGCAAGAAAATTGGCAGCAAGACAATCAGGCATACATCATGTTAGCGACGATACTCTCACAAATTTGGACGCAGTGAATCTATGAAGAAATCAAAGCAAGTCCTCACAAACTGCAAGCGTTGCCCGAAGGAAGAGTTCATGCGGTTGGACCATTTTTTCATTATTCACACGTGTAATGTAAAACATACAGCCTATTAATGAATTCAAATATGTCGTTACACATGCTATGAATTTATAAACCAACCTGTTGAGTAAATAAATATTCCGCATTTATATTAGTTTTGCTTTAGTCTTCCAAAAAATGAACGCTATTCGTGTGAAATTCTGAATGGAGCCTTCATTCGTTATTAAAGGTTTTGCATAATTCCCACGCACGTGGCCTTGCAGGTATGATATTGCACAAATTAAGTTCACATGCCATGTGTCTAGCAATTACACACACCTGAAACAGAACTCGGCCTGGTGCATAACCTTAGGTGATTGAAGTCCGGCAGCCAAACTGTTAAAGATCATTCGTGAACTGCTTCTCGGTTCATAACCAAGGAACCTAAACTTTACTAAGTCCAAAACTCAACTTTTTTCGCTGTTTTTCTAAAGACCGCAGCTGTGTGCCGCTGTACGCCGCTGAGAAAACTGTTTCCAACACGATTTCATTGGACCGCAACTTACACGCTAGTCGCCGCGCGGAGTGGCCGCGCGGTTAGAGGCGCCATGTCATTGCCGCGCCGCCACTCCCGTCCGAGGTTCGAATCCTCCCTCGGACATGGATGTGTGTGTTGTTCTTAGTATAAGTTAGTTTAAGTAGTGTGTAAGTCTAGGGACCGATGACCTAAGCAGTTTGGTCCCTTAGGAATTCACACACATTAGAACATTTTTAGATGCTAGTCATTTCCTTACCGCCACGAAGGAAGGAAGATCACAATTTAACGTCGCGACGTCGCATCGATAGCACGTCAATTTTAGACGGTTACTGTATCGAAAAAGAGGCTCGTCTCTCCATTGCGTCCCAATCGCAACTCCCGCTATACTATGTTCACCCACAACGTCACAGCGCGCACGCTAGCCATTGGTTGCATCTCTTATCTGGTCCCCTTCCAGGCGCTACGGTCATTAGGGACGGTACTAACTCTTAATTACAAGAAATTCCCAACTCCCAAAGCAATAGACCAATTTATATAACTAAAACAACATAACATACTCGCTAATGTGCTAATCGTTTTAGAATAAAATATGACATATTTATTTTAATTTTTATTCATGAAATAATGAAATAAATGTTTAATATTTTTCGCACTTTGAATCATCCATGATAACTTCTGCAAAAATGAACATACAACAGTTTCTGTCTAATAACTCAATTAGGATAATTAGGGTTAACACAATCATAATTGCAGATATGTTGTTGTTGTGGTCATCAGTCCTGAGACTGGTTTGATACAGCTCTCCATGCTACTCTATCCTGTGCAAGCTTCTTCATCTCCCAGTACCTACTGCAACCTACATCCTTCTGAATCTGCTTAGTGTATTCATCTCTTGGTCTCCCTCTACGATTTTTACCCTCCACGCTGCCCTCCAATGCTAAATTTGTGATCCCTTGATGCCTCAAAACATGTCCTACCAACCGATCCCTTCTTCTAGTCAAGTTGTGCCACAAACTTCTCTTCTCCCCAATCCTATTCAATACCTCCTCATTAGTTATGTGATCTACCCACCTTATCTTCAGCATTCTTCTGTAGCACCACATTTCGAAAGCTTCTATTCTCTTCTTGTCCACACTAGTTATCGTCCATGTTTCACTTCCATACATGGCTACACTCCATACAAATACTTTCAGAAACGACTTCCTGACACTTAAATCTATACTCGATGTTAACTAATTTCTCTTCTTCAGAAACGATTTCCTTGCCATTGCCAGTCTACATTTTATATCCTCTCTACTTCGACCATCATCAGTTATTTTACTCCCTAAATAGCAAAACTCCTTTACTACTTTAAGTGTCTCATTTCCTAATCTAATTCCCTCAGCATCACCCGATTTAATTTGACTACATTCCATTATCCTCGTTTTGCTTTTGTGGATGTTCATCTTATATCCTCGTTTCAAGACACTGTCCATTCCGTTCAACTGCTCTTCCAAGTCTTTTGCTGTCTCTGACAGAATTACAGTGTCATCGGCGAACCTCAAAGTTTTTACTTCTTCTCCATGAATTTTAATGCCTACTCCGAATTTTTCTTTTGTTTCCTTTACTGCTTGCTCAATATACAGATTGAACAACATCGGGGAGAGGCTACAACCCTGTCTCACTCCTTTCCCAACCACTACTTCCCTTTCATGTCCCTCGACTCTTATAACTGCCATCTGGTTTCTGTACAAATGGTAAATAGCCTTTCGCTCCCTGTATTTTACCCCTGCCACCTTCAGAATTTGAAAGAGAGTCTTCCAGTCAACATTGTCAAAAGCTTTCTCTAAGTCTACAAATGCTAGAACGTAGGTTTGCCTTTTCTTAATCTAGCCTCTAAAATAGGTCGTAGGGTCAGTATTGCCTCACGTGTTCCAATATTTCTACGGAATCCAAACTGATCTTCCCTAAGGTCGGCTTCTACCAGTTTTTCCATTCGTCTGTAAAGAATTCGCGTTAGTATTTTGCATCCGTGACTTATTAAACTGATAGTTCGGTAATTTTCACATCTGTGAACACCTGCTTTCTTTGGGATTGGAATTATTATATTCATCTTGAAGTCTGAGGGTGTTTCGCCTGTCTCATACATCTTGCTCACCAGATGGTAGAGTTTTGTCAGGACTGACTCTCCCAACGCTGTCAGTAGTTCTAATGGAATGTTGTCTTCTGCTGGGGCCTTCTTTCGACTCAGGTCTTTCAGTGCTCTATCAAACTCTTCATGCAGTATCATATCTCCCATTTCATCTTCATCTACATCCTCTTCCATTTCCATAACATTGCCCTTCAAGTACATCTCCCTTGTATAGACCCTCTATATACTCCTTCCACCTTTCTGCTTTCCCTTCTTTGCTTAGAAATGGGTTTCCATCTGAGCTCTTGATATTGATACAAGTTGTTCTCTTTTCTCCAAAGGACTGTTTAATTTTCCTGTAGGCAGTATCTATCTTACCCCTACTGAGATAAGCCTCTACATCCGTACATTTGTCCTCTAGCCTGCTTAGCCATTTTGCACTTCCTGTCGATCTGATTTTTGAGACGTTTGTATTCCTTTTTGCCTGCTTCATTTATTGCATTTTTATATTTTCTCCTTTCGTCAATTAAATTCAATATTTCTTCTGTCACCCAAGGGTTTATACTAGCCCTCGTCTTTTTACGTACTTGATCCTCTGCTACCTTCACTACTTCATCCCTCAAAGCTATCCATTCTTCTTCTACTGTATTTCTTTCCCCCATTCTTGTCAATTGTTCCCTTATGCTCCCCCTGAAACTCTGTACAACCTCTGGTTTAGTCAGTTTATCCAGGTCCCATATCCTTAAATTCCCACCTTTTTGCAGTTTCTTCAGTTTCAATCTGCAGTTCATAACCAATAGATTGTGGTCAGAATCCACATCTGCACCTGGAAATGTCTTACAATTTAAAACCTGGTTCCTAAATCTCTGTCTTACCATTATATAATCTATCTGATACCTTTTAGTATCTCCAGGATTCTTCCAGGTATACAACCTTCTTTTATGATTCTTGAACCAAGTGTTAGCTATGATTAGGTTATGCTCTGTGCAAAATTCTACCAGGCGGCTTCCTCTTTCATTTCTTCCCCCCAATCCATATTCACCTACTACATTTCCTTATCTCCCTTTCCCCACTGACGAATTCCAGTCACCCATGACTATTAAATTTTCGTCTCCTTCACTACCTGAATAATTTCTTTTATCTCGTCATACATTTCATCAATTTCTTCATCATCTGCAGGGCTAGTTGGCATATAAACTTGTACTACTGTAGTAGGCATGGGCTTTGTGTCTATCTTGGCCACAATAATGCGTTCACTATGCTGTTTGTAGTAGCTTTCCCGCACTCCTATTTTTTTATTCGTTATTAAACCTACTCCTGCATTACCCCTATTTGATTTTGTATTTATAACCCTGTAATCACCTGACCAAAAGTCTTGTTCCTCCTGCCACCGAACTTCACTAATTCCCACTATATCTAACTTTAACCTATCCATTTCCCTTTTTAAATTTTCTAACCTACCTGCCCGATTAAGGGATCTGACATTCCACGCTCCGATCCGTAGAACGCCAGTTTTCTTTGTCCTGATAACGACATCCTCTTGAGTAGTACCCGCCCGGAGATCCGAATGGGGGACTATTTTACCTCCGGAATATTTTACCCAAGAGGACGCCATCATCATTTAATCATACAGTAAAGCTGCATGACCTCGGGAAAAATTACGGCTGTAGTTTCCCCTTGCTTTCAGCCGTTCGCAGTACCAGCACAGCAAGGCCGTTTTGGTTAATGTTACAAGGCCAGATCAGTCAATCATCCAGACTCTTGTCCCTGCAACTACTGAAAAGGCTGCTGCCCCTCTTCAGGAACCACATGTTTGTCTAGCCTCTCAACAGATACCCCTCCGTTGTGGTTGCACCTACGGTACGGCTATCTGTATCGCTGAGGCACGCAAGCCTCCCCACCAACGGCAAGGTCCATGGTTCATGGGGGGGAACTGGAGATATGCAGAATTATATTTATAGAAAAGGATGAATATACAAGAAAAAGAATGCCTTAACTGCACATCGAGGTGTGGTAATATTACTCAGTCACTTTTACTATTGCATTAACGTGATTCGTTAACAATGCAGCCTAAATTAATATCTTTATACAGAATATTCTTATATAGGTTCCAGTACTGCCGAATTGCTATCTAAAGACATCTTTCTGATTATAGGTCAGCTTTAATCGTATATAGTTTGTATTTCTGAGACGTATTGAGTCTCGCCTTTATCTGTGCTACCGAAGTAGGCCAAAGGAATGAATTGCTTGGGCGCATCATTATCACAGGTCTGCTTTAGTTCATAAGTAATATAAACTTACGTGAATAGTTTATAACTCATGCCATAAAATCAATAGTAATTATTAAATAAGATACAGCTCAGGTTCCAGTTTCAGATTAATCTAAATGTATATATCTATAAAAGAGAGTTTCTAAATTTCCTGTATCTCTAATGGAAATTATTGTTGATTTCATGCTAATCTTACGTACTCCTGTTCAGACAGTTAATTTTCCGTAAAGTTAACTTTAGAGAGAGTTCTTTGTCACTTGGAAACAGCTCTTTTCTCCAGGTGGCCAGTAAAACCTCTTCGGTTTGTTAATCTCCTGTTACCGCTATGGACCAGTACTCAGCCCCTTTAAAAATCGTGAAGCATCCAAACGGAAATGGCTAAGCTCTTCCACTGGAACTCACCTGCTAAAGCCGGGCGCTGTAGTCGAGCGGTTCTAGGCGCTTCAGTCCGGAACGCACGACTGCTGCGGTCGCAGATTCGAATCCTGCCTCAGGCATGGATGTGTGTGGTGTCCTTTGGTTAGTTAGGTTTAAGTAGTTCTAAGTTCTAGGGAACTGATGACCTCAGATGTTAAATTCCATAGTGCTCAGAGCCATTTGAACCATCTGAACCTGCTAAAACTCAGGCGTGCCTGTTTCTCATCTTTCACTGTGACTGCGAAAATTATTTTATGTTTCTTGCATAACTCTTTTTATGAAGGCACGAGTTTCTTTTAAGTTTTCTCTGTCCGATTGTGACGTTTCACCTTGCATTCCCGCCACTTATGCTGAGAAATGGCACTCATTCGAGTGGATGCCGCGCCGTGTCGCTTTGGAAGCATTCGACTCCATCCCACTTGCAGGCGTGAATCAAGCAGTTACACTAAATATGGATTAATCGAAGCTAATCATGGAGATTTAGGTGAACAGCAAGGACAGCACCACAGTCGTAACAACCGGAAGAGCCCGAGTTCTACTTCACAACTGAGATATGTCTTTCATTCCAGACTTCTAAGATAACATGTAACGAATATTAAGCACTGAAATCGGGGGGAAAGGGTGTTCAATATCAAGAGGTAGAATTCAGTGTCAAGCTCGCAAGGTGTCGAGCATCAGCTAGAATAAAAGTTACAAAATTGCAATCAATTAAGCCCCTGTAAGGCTGAGACGAGCGAGAGAAATGCCAGTAACGGGAAGCAACAGTGGAGCATAATGGCGCGTTACCTGAACTGTAGGCACTAGCATCTCGCCGTGTTGTGCTGACGGCGAGTGACAGCCGTTCACGAGGTCTTCTGTGATAGACCAGGACGATCTGTGTTGCCTGCTCCAAAACACCGATAAAAGTGAGGCTGAATGATCGCGCTGGGTTCTATTTAAAAAGTCGGTCCCAACAAGCTCGCTGCCAGGATAGGCATTATATTTTTTATTGGCATGTTAAACGGTGGTTACTACAAAACACAACATATCTTACCAACGATTTTTGAGGGAACACACCCGATCTATTTGGTTGCCATTATGTGACTGTGCAACTTTGGAACATACCCTATGAAGCATACGGAACGTAGGGTTAGCTAGCCACACATCTTAATGTTTCTCATATCATAAGTCGAGACAACAAAAATAATTCTGTTAAGAAAGCAATTATCGCAAATTAGAGATCAGTTGTAAAGTTTGAGACTGCAGCACGTGTTAAAATGTTATCTCAAATTAATTTAAGTAAATTTGTGTTCTGCTAGAACGAGATTCAAAGTGTGTTCCCTATAGAGAATCATTAAGTGGCCCAAAGAGAAGCAAGTCCGAGGGTGCCAGGTCTGGACTGTAGGGTGGATGAGGCAATGATTTCCAACCCAATTTGGCGATGTGCTCCCGGGTTCTCAGACTTGTTTGTGGGCGTGCATTATTGCGTTAGAGCAAGATTTCTGATGGATTCTTGTTCGATGGAACACGTCGGAAACGGTTCTTGAGTTTATTCAGAGTATTCTCGTATGCTTCTGAATTGATGGTTGACCCTCTTGGCATCAAATCCACGAGAATAACACCATCACAATCCCAGAAGACTGCCACCATGACTTTTCCGACAGAGGGGGTAGCCTTGAATTTCTTGTTTTGTGGTGAATGGGTATGATGCCACTCCATTTAATGTCTTTTTGATTCCGGCGCACAGTGGTGCAGTCAGCTTTCGCCTCTGTAACGATCCGCGACAGAAAGACTTCTCCGTCGGTCTCAAAACACTCCAAAAATTCAGATGAAAAGGCCTTTCTCTGAACATTGTGGTCCACTGCGAGCATTCGTGGTACCCATCGTGAGCACCTCTTTGAATATCAGAGGTCCCGATCATTGCAGACACACTTCCAATGCTGAGCGAGAACTGTAGAGCCAATTATCGAGTTGTGATGCGCTGGAAGGCACGAATAATGACACCCGCATAATTCAGTATGTCTGGAGCACTGGCTGTGACAGGGCGTCACGGGAGTGGCTGATCATGGAGCTCTGTTTTTGCATTTCCTGAGGCTGTAACCTTCTTTACCCGTCACACAACTGTACTCCTATCAACTGCAGCATCGCCATACACTGCACACAACCCTTTATGGATGTTCACCACGGTTTATTTTTCTGCATACAAGAATTCAATAACAGCATGCTGCCTGTAACCTGAGTCGTATGTAGACGCCATTTTGACGCTGTACTACGGCTCTACCATCTGCCTGAACGGTTCGAAATTTCATCGGCGCACAGAAGAAACATCAAATGTGGAGCACGAACAAGGAAGTTCGTCTATGTACGTTAATGGCTTTTTAAGAAAATGTGGGGCATTACTTATTGGACGACCCTCGTATTTCCATATTAAAAAAAATGGTTCAAATGGCTCTGAGCACTATGGAACTTAACTTCTCAGGTCATCAGTCCCCTAGAACTTAGAACTACTTAAACCTAACCTACCTAAGGACATCACACAGATCCATGCCCGAGGTAGGATTCGAACCTGCGACCGTAGCGGTCTCGCGGTTCCAGACTGTAGCGCCTAGAACCGCTCGGCCACCCCGGCCGGCTTCCATATTCAGTTCAAGTTCTTTATGAAAATAGCTACAAACAGATTTACTGGACGCTGAGCAAAGATATTGATAAAATACGTATTCCTTCTCTCACAAGCTAGACTCTACGTCAATCCTTATTGATGCTCGTTACCTGTCTATAATAAGAAGCCAAAGATCTGTTAGAAACTAATGATACTTACACGTTCTAAAATCCGATATTTAAGTATTTGGAACTATAGGTACGGCCTCGAAGAATACAAGTTTAGAATATAATGTACTTTACTTCGTCGGTTCTAGAAGTTCTTGCTCTCTTTGCTCCCAGAATGTTTGTCTGCACCTCTACAGTGTTCATTATGTGCCACTCCTATACTGAGACCATAGCTTTCAGTCAATCGACACGATGACGAGAGCGTCACGCTTTGAGTTTTGCTGTTGACATTCTTACCTAGGTTTTTCGCAATGTTTCTGTCTGTAGTAAATCGTTCGTAGCGTTCTGTACATTAAGAGCTTTTTGTATCCCTCCTCTTCACCATCTATAACGGTCGTGTCGATCAGTCTTCTATACTTTCAAGTGGTTATTGCTAATTGACGTACTTCATTACTACACAGGAAAATTTTGAGAAACTTTGGTGCTGGTGTTCCGACGGGCCATTTACGTGAAACAAATTGTCTCAATGTACTGAATTCCGAGAACCAAGTGTCTAATGAAGAAAGAAACATTTAAAATCACCACATCGAAAGAAACTGTTATCTTCATTTTAATTGAAGCTCGACAATGGAGCACAGATTCCCTGAGCACTGTATCGCCCTAGTATTGCTCCCCCGAGTACGTGGAAGTAATTGGCCGCTGCTAATGCGTCCACACCATCACTAGGCTTTCGTAAAGCCTTCGCAGTTCGCTACCCCCCAGAGCTTAGTCTGCGAGGAAGCTATTTGCATCAGAATATTCTGTAGGTCAGTTAAAGGCTTTCAAAATGCTTGCACAGGAAATGCAGAGAATCAGAGCCCCTCAGAGGTTGCAAAAACACTGATGCACGTTTCCTTCGCACTATCTCGGAACAACTATTTTCGATTTCAGTATAGATGTGCACTCCTCACAAATTGGCAAACACCCTCATTTGGGTTTCCTTATTACATAGTTAATAAACCGAAGTGTTACACTCGTAATAGTTACAAAACTACATATGAACACCTGTGCTATACAAAAGGCGTAGGTACTCCATAATCTTTCAGGTTGAACATTATGTTGTTGGAATAAAAAGAAATGGTAGTATTTATAACTCTGGCAATAGCAGGAAGAAATGGGAATGAAATTGGCTCTGCCTTTCGAAGTCGTCCAGTGTTTACCTTAAGTGATTTAGAGAAATCATCTAAAACTTAGATCTGAATGGCCAGACGAGGTCTTAAACTAACGTCCCGCCGAAAAGAAGAAGAATGTCTGGCCATTACGTCACCCCGTCTAGTGACATTCATAAGAGAGGAAAGGCAAAACGAAAAAAAAAAAATATATAAATGTTACTCTGTACCTTCAAATCTGAGAGAAACCGAAAAGAATATCCCGAAACAGTTGGGAGGACACTGGGAATGAATGAAGCCACCAAGAATAACATTACGTAGTAAAAAGTACGCGTTCTTAATCCGATTTTGTAACCTACAATTATGAGAGTAGCCACGTATCCTCTCGCTGTCATTTATCTTTTCTGATAACACCTTGTACTAAGGACAATACATCTTTTCCCAGAAGTGTTGTCATAGACAACGTCTATAGTGAGGTTAAATACACCGCATCTGATCAAAAATATCCAGACATCTGGTAGCGGGCATTAACATGGGATGTGGCCACCCTTCGCTTTATGACGGCTTGAGCCGTAACCACAGAAGATAGAGATGGACGCTAACAAGGGAACCTCCACATCGCACCCCCCTCAGATTAAGTTATAAGTTGGCACAGTGGACAGGCCTTGATAAACTGAACACAGATCAACTGAGAAAACAGGAAGAAGTTGTGTGGAACTGTGAAAAAATAAGCAAAATATACAAACTGAGTAGTCCATGGGCTACATAGGCAACATCATGGATAATGAGAGCACAGGAGCCCCGTGGTCCCGTGGTAGCGTGAGCAGCTGCAGAACGATAGGTCCTTCGTTCAAGTCTTCCCTCGCGTGAAAATTTTACCTTCTTTATTTTTGCATAGTTATTATCTGTCCGTTCGTTCATTGACGTCTCTGTTCACTGTAATAAGTTTAGTGTCTGTGTTTTGCGACCGCATCGCAAAACCGTGCGATTAGTATACGAAAGGACGTGCCTCTCCAATGGGAACCGAAAACATTTGATCGCAAGGTCATAGGTCAACCGATTCCTCCACAGGACCACACGTCTGATATATTCTATACGACACTGGTGACGGCATATGCGTCACATGACAGGAATATGTTGTCGACCCACCTAACTTGTACACTTGGCGAATGGGTAAAAAGATTCTTCTACCTTGCCCGATTTAGGTTTTCTTGTGGATGTGATAATCACTCCCAAAAAAGTGATGAAAACGTAAGAGTTTGTCACATAAACTGAAAATAAAAAAATAAACTTTTCACTCGATGGAAGATTTCAACCAAGGACCTTTCGTTCCGCAGCTGCTCACGTTACCATGAGACCACGGCGCTCCTGCGTTCCCAGTGTCCTTGATGTTGCCTATCTTCCCATGAACTACTCAGTTTGTATATTTTGCTTATTTTTTCACAGTTCCACATAACTTCTTCCTGTTTTCTCAATTGACCTGTGTTCAGTTTTTCAAGGCCTATCCACTGTGCCAACTTATAACTAAATCTGAGGGGGGTGCGATGGGGAGGTTCCCTTGTAAGATGTCGAGCGAAGTCATCGGTCTAACATATCCCAAAGGCGTTCCACTGGGTTCAAGTCGGGAA
Organism: Schistocerca nitens; assembly: GCF_023898315.1. Classification (NCBI taxonomy): domain Eukaryota; kingdom Metazoa; phylum Arthropoda; class Insecta; order Orthoptera; family Acrididae; genus Schistocerca; species Schistocerca nitens. The sequence goes on along the minus strand of NC_064616.1, from coordinate 942,629,880 downwards.
TCTGGATAGGCCAGTCCATTTAGGAATGTTATTGTCCACAAATCATTGCCTCACAGATAGTGCTTTATGACAGGCTGCATTTTTATGCTGATACAAGCAGACATTATCTCGGAACAGTTCGTCAACTGTACGCACTAAACGATGATGTAAAATGTTTTCATATCTTTTCGCAATATGGGGACCACGTCCTAATCGCGAAAAACACCACCTCCGTAATTCACTGTCTACACTGCACATGGTTGCAGGTAACGTTCTCTAGGCATTCGTCAAATCTAAATCATTCCATGGAATTGCGACAGGTTATAACGTGATTCATAACTACCAAACAGTCGTTTCCAGTCATCCACTGTCCAGTAGAGCCGCTCTTTACACTGCCTCAAACTTCGTTTAGAGCTTCTCGACCGATGTACCCCATTCTTTTTAGTTTCCAACACACAGTCATTGATATAGCTAGAATGCCAGTAGCATTACGGAACTCATCAGCCATTCCTTCCGCTTATTTCACGCGACCATTTGACAGTCACTCTCCGCAATATTTGACGGTCCATGTCCAATAGTGCTTGAGGTCTTCCTAGTCATGATTCAGCTATGGTTGTTCCTTCGCGTTCCCACTTCTGAGTCACGTTACGAACAGTCGATTTTTGCTGCTTTATAAAGACTGAAATTAGCCTGATATTTAAATGAATACTTGGGGCCTGAACGGACTCAGGACTGACATCACGGCTCTTCTGTCGCTATGATATAGCATTTAATTCAATCTGATCGAGTGCAAATCTCAAATGAACGTGCAGCACTTGCAAGTAGATCCCATTAGAATGCTGCATGTCTTTTATAAACAGGTTATGATTTTCCAACCATTGTCAAGATTAACTAAATAAAGAAGATAAACAAAACAGCCAATACGTTACTGCTGGCTCTGTTAAAGCAAACCGGCGAGAGGGGCCTCTGCTCTTCGCAAGGCCCCGAAAACTGTGGCGCTGGCTGCGGTATTATTAACGTATCGACGAGCCTGCGGTTTGTGTCAGTCCGGCAAACAGCGAGCTGCCTTTCGTCAAGAGCTCTGTGTAACTGGCGAGCATACATAAGCGCCGGTGGCGACTGAAAACTCATGCGTCGTCCCGAAACATCGATAATCGCGAGCACAATGCTGATTCCCTTTGCGTGGATTATCCACGGTAACTGCTTTTTATAGTTTCTGTTCGCTATAGCAAAGCCAGTGTGTGAACATACATGTTTAGTCAAGGATGTTATACCTCACTGTAACATAACAAAAGTCTTTGAAATAGACCGACTTCCTAACGCCATGTTCTGTCAGCATTTTACTTACAGACAACAATCTTTTTAAGCACGTTCCAATAAAATCTTGACCTGACACACTCATGTGAAATGCGGTCATAAGTTTCATCTACACCAATTAGGCACGCCTTAGCCTTAACGTTATTTTCCTAGTTATCCACAGTCTGCCCTGAATTCCTCAAAAGGCTAACACCTTTCACAGGAATACGGACTTCAAAGGCATAACAACAGAGAGACTACACAATGAATGCAGCGGAGTATTTGAGTGTGAGCTTGGTCTGCACAGATGACAGTCTACAAAACATGGATAGATGGCAACAGGCAGATTCCATATTCCCAGATTTCCGGAAACACGGTGCTCCACTGCAGACTTTTGACGAAGGTTGGAGCAAACGGATTATCTTATCAGAAATACGAGGTGTGGCTAGAAAAAAACCGGACAAGTACTGGTGAAACAATAAAACGAATGCAATAAGGCTGAAAGTCGCGTGGCCTGTCACGTGACTCTCGCTCCGCCTACTGCTCGAGTTTCATCTGCCTCCTGCACTCAGTCTGCCCGTGGCGTCTGTTTTAAGTAGTTGACGTTTTGTCTGTGCGTCGGAAAATGTTGAGTGTACAGAAAGAACAGCGTGTTAACATCAAATTTTGTTTCAAACTAGGAAAATCTGCAAGTGAAACGTTTGTAATGTTACAACAAGTGTACGGCGATGATTGTTTATCGCGAACACAAGTGTTTGAGTGGTTTAAACGATTTAAAGATGGCCGCGAAGACACCAGTGATGACACTCGCACTGGCAGACCATTGTCAGCAAAAACTGATGCAAACATTGAAAAAATCGGTAAACTTGTTCGACAAGATCGCCGTTTAACAATCAGAGCAGTGTCTGAGTTGACAGGAGTTGACAAGGAAAGTGTTAGGCAGATTCTTCATGAAAGTTTCAACATGAACAAAGTGTGTTCAAAAATGGTTCCAAAGTCTCTCACAATTGAACAGAAGGAACGCCGAAGAATGATTTGTTCTGACATCCTGGAAAACATTGAAAGTGATCCCACCTTCTTACAAAATGTTATTACTTACGATGAATCGTGGTTTTTTACTTACGATCCCGAAACTAAACGCCAATCGATGCATTGGAAAACTCCTGGTTCTCCACGACAAAAAAAGCACGAATGTCAAAATCGAAATTCAAGGCAATGATGATTGTTTTTTTGACATCAAAGGGATTGTGCACATTGATTGGGTACCAGAGGGACAAACAGTGAATCAGCATTACTACATTAGCGTCCTGGCTACCCTACGTGAGCGAGTACGGAGAAAACGGAACGATTTGTGGAGAAAAAAGTCATGGATCCTTCACCAAGACAATGCCCCAGCTCACAGTACGTTGTCAGTGAAGACGTTTTTGGCAAAACACAACATTCCCATCTTAGATCATCCACCCTACTCACCTGATTTGGCCCCCTGTGACTTTTTTCTTTTCCCTAAAGTCAAGTCAGCTTTGCAAGGAACTAGATTTGAGACTGTTGAAGCAGTAAAAGAAAAAGCGACGGAAGTAATGTATGGACTTACCGAAAATGATCTGCAGCATTGCTATGAACAGTGGAAGATTCGTATGGAGCGGTGTAGAGACCGAGGAGGAGAGTACATTGAAGGAGATAACATGAAACTGTAAATAATTGTAAATAAATGTTTTTTCCAGCATCAGTCCGGTTTTTTTCTAGCCGCACCTCGTATGAGTGGTTCGAAGATATTTTAAGTAATAGAACTGATGACGTTGTCCTCGACGGCAGGTGCTCATTAGAGTCAAGGGTATCGTCAGGAGTGCAACAACGAAGTATAATAGGACCGCTCTTACTCTTCATACACATAAATGATCTGGCAGACAGAACGAACAGCTGTGAACGGCTGTTTGCTGGTGACAGTGTGGTGTACGGGAGGTGCTGTCTTTCATTTATTGTAGGGGGATGCCAGATGACTCATGCAGAATTTCTAGCTGGTATGATAAATGGCAGGTTGATCTAAATGTAGGAAAACGCAAGTTAAAGCGGATAAGTAGGAAAAACAATCCTGTAACGATCGAATACGTTGTTAGTTATTGCTGCTTGACACTGTAACATCGATTAAGTATCTAGGCGTAACGTTGAAAAGTGATGTGAAATGGAATGACTACGTCAGATGGATAGTCGGGAAGGTGAATGCTCGACTTTGTTTTAATTGGAGAATTTTGGGAAAGTGTAGGCTCAAATGGCTCTGAGCACTATGGGACTCAACTGTTGTGGTCATAAGTCCCCTAGAACTTAGAACTACTTAAACCTAACTAACCTAAGGACATCACACACATCCATGCCCGAGGCAGGATTCGAACCTGCGACCGTAGCAGTCGCACGGTTCCGGACTGCGCGCCTAGAACCGCAAGACCACCGCGGCCGGCGGGGAAAGTGTAGCTCATCTATAAAGCAGTCAGCGTATAGAACGCTAGTACGACCCATTCTTGAGCAGTGCTCGACAGTTTGGGAGTCCTACCAGGTCGGATTAAAGGGAGACATCGAAGTAATTCAGAGGCGCGCTGCTAGATTTGTAGCTGGTAGGTTCGATCAACACGCAACCAATACGGAGATGATACGTGAACTCAAATGGGAATCCCTGGATGGATGATGGCGCTATTGTCGTGAGGCACTATTGTGGAAACCGGAATCTGAGGCCGACTGCAGATCGATTATAATGCCGCCAACGTACATTTCGCCTAAGGACCACAAAGATAAGATGAGAGAAATTAGGTCTCCCATGGAGGCTTATAGACAGCTGCTTCTCCCTCGCTCTGTTTACGAGTAGAACAGCAAGGGGAATGACTAGTAGTGGTACGTGGTATCATCTACCATGCACCATACGATGACTTGCAGAGTATAACAATCCTCTCCGTCTGTCGCTATTACTCAGTACACATTTCGTCCACCTTGTGACTTAGCGGACGATATTTTCCCGCTTTATCTGTATGCGGTATAAATCTTCGAAATGTAGAATGAATTCGTTTTAAATCGCTATATGTTTTCGTATTTTATTCGAGTACTAGTTTCGATAAATTATGATCATTGTGATACCATTGTGTGTTAATAAAATGGTATAAAAATATAAGTTTTAGTGGATATCGGGTAGCGTGAGAAAATAATAAACATGGCTAAACTGCAAGTCCCTTATGGTGGGGGCCAGACTGGCATAATGCTTTATACTTTCTGTTACTGTCATTCTTGGCTGGAAGTTGTGTGTGTTCATACTATTTTGCTGGCACAGAACGATATGAAGATTATCATAATCGATCGAACCTAATAATGAAATGAAATATGAAAAATCTAGTAATTAAAGACCAATACAATCTACAATCGGCCTTGCTAGAACGGCAACACCGGTTCCCATCAGATGACCAAAGTTAAGCGCTGTCGGTCTTGGCTAACACTTGAATGGGTGACGATCCAGGACCGCTGAGCGCTGTTGTCAAGCGGGGTGCGCTTAGCCTTCGTGAGGCCAGTTCAGGAGCTGACTGCGAATTAGCGGCTACGGTCACGATAACTGACAACGGCCGGGAGAGCGATGTGCTGACCAGACGCCCCTCCATATCCCTGTCCAGCGACGCCTGACGGCTGAGGATGACACGGCGGTCGGTAGGTACCATGGGGCCTTTCGAGGCCTGTTCGGATAAAGTTCAATTAGTTCTACAATTTCAAACATATCACAATTCATGTAAAAATTCTGTTACGCAATGTGTCTTTTATCATACACCTTCTAGATATGGATATAGAATAGAGATCGCGATGAAGCCCAGTGTTAAGAAGAACGTGCTTTCCATAATTCAAATGAATGTTGATATGGTTTCTCACATAAGCCTAGGCCAATTTTCCTTCTCATCCACATCCATCTGAGCCAAAGCCCTAACCATATGAAGGAAACCTTCATCTTTCTTCTTTTTATTGACTGATTGGTTTAAGACTTTCTTTCACGTGATTATCCAGGTACTTCTTAATAATAATTGTGAAGAGATTATTTTTTTGTGTGTACAGTTTGCCAGAAATTGATAACATGTTCCCACAACAGAAGTCGCAGCATTCTTGCTACATACAGTAGTAAGTGCCTTAACCGGCAAAAACGTTGCTCATTGAGGAATACGATTCGTTTGGTCAGATAATGGCACTATAATTGTTCTTCTTGAATATTTCACCACCTGATTTCATGATTCTTAATGGGACCGACATGTATTAGAGTTTGGAGGAACGAGCACATACCCTAATGCCCGCTTTCTGTATTTTACTATCTGCCAATAAAATACCAACATTATGGAATTTTCAAGCACTCTTCGTGTTGAAGTCGGAGCTGATGGCATTTTCAAACTTTTCAGAATAGTTTGAGAGTTTAAGGAACATTACGGTGCTGCGTGTTTCTTTCCGAACTTGAATGCTTATATTGCCTGCGGTGCAAAATTTGAAAGTTGGACGTTAATACTCCTTTGCAAAGTTGAGCAGTGATTCTGCTGTAGTGTGCATGCACAAACTCTGTGTCTGAGATATTATTATCGCAAGTAGTAGCGAGCGAATAGTTATTCAGAGGAGTCGGATATGGTCGGACGCAGCCTGCAGTGGGGAGAAGCAGCGCGCCATGAGAGGGCGCCGCCTGCCTTGATCGTGCTAGTAGCGCCGGAGGAGACTTCGGTACTAATCGAGGATTTTTGGTAATGTGCCTTTCTGTTGCACCTAGTTGTTGCTTGCTTGCGCACTAGAGGGATTTTCTGATTTGTTTATACAAACACTGAGAGTAATGTTCGTATCTTTATTGTGGCCAGAAATGTGTTTATTGAGTGTAGACATTACGGAGTATTCAAAGCCAGTGTAAAGTTTGCCATTGTTTAAATATCTATTTTGGGAATATACTAAACTATAGTCCTTATTGGTTACGTTCATTTCTTTTTACACCGTTTAAGGCTAGTTGTTCAAACCTCTCCTGATCATTCAATCTCTCTAAATAAAAAATATGGCAGTAGTTATTGCAATTATTATGATCATGCGTTGCACTCTGCATGGATCGCAGTATTGCTTTTGAAATATTTTTAGCTTGTTGCAGATCACACAGATGCAGCGATAAGACGAAGTAAGTTGTCCGTTGAGTACAGGAGCATCGCAGAACAGTTGTTACGAGTTGTCAGAGAATATTTTAAAACTCGCAGTCAGATACTTGAGAATTTATTTCTTTATGGTTTGTAGGAGGAGTAACCAGTTTCGGTTTTTATTTGTTCTCAATCAGAATTCTATTACTACTAGAGATGCAACGTCACTTATTTCCGTACGTCTTTCATCAGAACAAATAATAATTACAAATATACACGAGTTTAAAAATATTACGAGTCAGTCTCGAATATAACTATCCAAGATGGCCTGAAAGGCGCCGGGCTTTCGTATTGGTGAAAGAGGTCCCATATTTGTTGCCAGGAGCAGTAAATGCGTCGCCGCCACCGCTTGTCTGAAATTTATGGAGACGAAGAGTTTCTGAGCACCGCAAACTGTTGGACACGCCATCCGCTCACAATTCAACACAGTAAGTCTTTAAAAACAGCACAATGTCGAAATTGGCCTAGCACATAATAAATTATAGACAGCCAAAAGGTCAAGACTTCGTTCAGATGTTCTTCAAACGCGATACAAAGAAATTTATAGTTTATTTCAGCAGAAGATACGTCAGTGTGCCATCCATGTGGTGCCAGATTTTTAGTTTCTTTCAATCAGATCTCACGTACAGAGTGTTTGTGATTGTCAGTATTTCTCTGCAAGAGCATAAATCCAAGCTCGAGCAACTGTCAGTACTGTACTTCATTATGACAGGCAGTATAAGAAATCTTATGGAAATACTGGACACTGGTTTTTTTTTACTAACTCTCGGATTCAGATGACGACTTGATGACTGTGGTAATGGTGACTGTCGTTTTCAGTGTCAGGAGAATATCCATTTTGAGGACAAATAGATAGTAAGATGAAGTTTTCTAACTCGTATAACAATCGAAATGAGAGTTGATTTTGAATGACTGAAATGACGGCAATGAGTTACAGAAACGTATCCCATCTCTACCTGAAAAGTGATCTGAGTCTTCATTTTTCAAGTCGTTACAGTTGCTGTATGTCTTCGAGACAGGAGTAACAGCGTGTATCGATATACGAAGGAACGGAGAGGCAGTGTGGCGAGAATAAGGCAGTGCGGCTAGCAGAAAGAAATCGATTGCGCTTTGAGTGCCGCAGCCACGAAATACGGACGCGGCGGGCGACCTGCACTCCAGACTGGCCGAAGGGGAGCGTACGTCTCTGCAACGAGCGACGTTCGTCGCGTTACTTCACAGTTTCACCGAAATCGACTGTCTCTTTTCATATTGTAGGAGCTAATATTGTTGTTAAATAATATAAAATTTCAATCTAGCTGCAAAATAAGAAGTTATTGTGTGGAAGAGCAGTATTATTATCCTGGATGCTTACAGAGACGGTGTTACGCATATCCATAAAATTTAATCGATTATGAAGTAATTAGATTGATTAAGATAAATTTATGTAATTAAAACTAATATTTTCTTTAAGTATGGCGTGTAAGTCTTGGAGCTTTCTAGTCCATATTTACCGATCCTTCTTCACACCATTTGTTTCACTTTTTACCGCAGGAAACTACATATCATTCTTTCAAGTTGTTTGTTAGGTTTCCAATCCTGTCCCACCGTGCTCCCAAAAAGAGGCCCAATAGGACTCAGACTACTTTAACCAGAAAAGTTAGAAAAAGGCATACGTGTAGTGAGAAAGTCTATGTACAGGTATAACCATTGTTTTACGTACGTGTATAAGACAGATGTGTTGCAGAGCCCAACCACACCCACCTTGAATCTATAGCCATGTTAGGAAATAGGATATTCTCCGTTTGACGAGTCATACTCAGACCAAGTTCATCTTACTATTCTCCTAGCTGCACCATTGACGTCATTCTCTTCCTAATACTTGCCTGGTACACACATGTGCTAGATAATGACGTCAGTGAAAGGAAGATAAGAACTGCAAATGGAAATGACTCAGATGTGCACAATGTCAGAAGATTCTGGCTTCACCCAAATGAAACGTTCAAAGAAACTCATTACATATCAGTCAAATGCAGGAAAAGCTTATAATGAATTGCGATGAAATATCTTTGCAATATATTAATCTACGTGAAATATTTTAAACAAGCAAACACAGTCACAAATCTTGGTAGGAAGATAATAACTACATCAAAGTGATTAAAAGTAGTTCCTCTGAATAAAACTGAAGAGTAACTGCGAAAACTAAAATTACATTTACACAGAGCAAAGCCAAGGAAAGAAGAAAAAAGGTGTCTCTGACAAAAGAAACGTAAGGCACTGAATATTTCCATGTTCCAAGCACTTCATAATTTCGGGCCTCTACGTGAGGCTTGCGCACTACAAAACATGTAAAAAGTTTTACAAAACCAGGTGTAAAAAGCTCAATATGTTATGTGAAATAAACATTACCTGTTTTCAAATGTTCTAATGTGTGTGAATTCCTAAGGGAACAAACTGCTCAGATCATCGGTCCCTAGACTTACACACTACTTAAAGTAACTTATGCTACCAACAACACACACGCCCGTGCCCGAGGGAGGACTCGAACCTCCGTCGGGAGGGGCGGGGCAATTCGCGACAGGGCGCCTCAAAACACGCGGCCACTCAGCGCGGCTTTTATCCGTTTTGGTCATGAAAGTGGATGGACTTTAGAAGGACAGTGTAACCATATAAAAGAAAAGAACGACGATACAATAAGTAGGTATAACTTATGACAGACATCTACCTGATGAGAAGTAAGAGAAGAGTGGCAAATACGAATGTGGAAGCGAATCTGAAGGCAAACAAACGAACAGCCATACCGCCGTGTAGTGTATTCTCTAAAGATATCATCCATGTACACAGGCATAAATTATGTTGTGTACACAAGATATTTACCCGATAATAAATCAATAGAAGCTGAAGTCTCAAGTTTGTCTCGTCGATATCAAGATCACAATAGAAAGAAGGAAGGAAGATTACTGTTTAACGTCGCGTCATCGAGGTAATTGGAGATTGAGCACAAGCTCGGATTAAGGAAAATGGTTCAAATTGCTCTGAGCACTATGGGACTTAACATCTGTGGTCATAAGTCCCCTAGAACTTAGAACTACTTAAACCTACCTAACCTAAGGACAGCACACACATCCATGCCCGAGGCAGGATTCGAACCTGCGACCGCAGTAGTCGCGCGGTTCCGGACTGAGCACCTAGAACCGCTAGACCACCGCGGCCGGCTCGGATTACGGAAAGATGGGAAGGAAACTGTCATCTCAGTTATATTATGCTAGTATATACACAACGCTTTAAGCACAATGTGTTAGTATTAATAACTAGTTATTAACTAGCTGAGTAACCGGCGCTACCCGAGTATGTATTTATATCAGTTAATGTGATTATCAGTACATATACTCCTCCCTCTCTCTCAGTCCACCTCCTACACCCCCTCTCCGTCAGTCCATCTCTTTCTCTTCTGCCCCCTTCTCTGTCAAACTCCACGTTATCACCCCCACCTCAGTGGAAGGTTGGTGGTTGTTACCCCCACATTATTTCTTTCCAGAGAGTAAGTAATATGTACACCAAGGTCGGTTGAAATGGATCCATGGGTTTAGGAGGACGTTTTTAACCGAGTGCCTAGATGTCACATTTATTTCAAGTATATTTATAGCATTTCTCAGATACTTGTACATATATTTCACCTTTATCTCTACTGAATGTAGCCTTACATTTCCGTTTCCACGCAGCTCGGTTCTTATGACGCCATATCTCCTGAACTGTGTGTCGTATAATCATATATTTTTTGCATGTAATTCAGGCGTAAATGTGAATATTGTCTGCAAAGTGTGTTACGAATAAAGTTAGTAGCAAATAAGTCGTAAATTAAAACTTCATGCCTGATGTAGCAGTTTTACTGCATCAACAGCGAAAATGTAGTAAGCGATAAACTTTTTCCTTTCAAAACCTTGTGGGGATGTCAGCGAGAAAAAATTTCGTAAAGTACGTGAAATGTGTTCGCAGTTGCGAATATAGGCAACTATTAGCTGTGTAGTGAAATGACGACACTACAACTTGCACTCGTGCATCCATTACGTAATTTCCGTACAAGGGAGGCATTTTAACTGAAACTCCTGCATTATCGTATTTTCGTACAGGTTTGAAATTATTTTTTAAAGTTTGTTGCAAGTCACTAAGTAATGTCATTCTGAATACTGGATGAATATAGCCAAGGTACTGACGCGTCGTGAGCTATGTTGCTTTGTCACCCTCATCCCCACCACTTTCAGAGACACGTGGTTCTTACTCCTTCAGTGGTTATTTCCAGACTGTAAATGGTGTGTGTATCAAGTTTTACTGAAATCCATCCAGTAGTTTACACACATACGTACAATTATTTTTATAATTTGTACGAATGTCATTATATAGAACTATCATTACTTACAAAAATTTAATTCATTGCCAATATATTCTTCTGTTTAAATGTTTTAATTATCATATTTCAAGCTTGGTTCCACGTATAAGCTCAGTAGCTTGCAATAGTCGAAAAGAAAATTCTCTGAAACTAGCCTGCGAACATGTACAACAGATGCCGCTAAAATTTTCACATCCGCCTAATAACTTCTAATGTGACCTTTTCAGTGAATTGAGTTCACGTCTGAAATAATAATTCAATGAGAGAAGCTTTCTGGAGAAACAGCGTGTCGTAATAAAAATATTCCGCTCGCCATCGGGCTCACCTCGGGTCTCGCGCCTCCGCAGCCAACCGCCTTTTCTCTCCTTATTACTATGACCCGACAGACCTTTCCTTCTTTCCTGTCTCCTGCTCCAATTATTTTATTCATCTCCGTAATGTTTCTCTTGCTGCTTTGCGACGTCTCGAATGGAAAAGCCCATGATTTATTCTCTTCTTGAACAAAGGAGCGACCTCGAATGATAGGGATTGGATTGTATAACGTCTGTGGCGTTTTGCCGCACTCGGACTCGGTGATTAAAAGTAGGTCCATCTCCTGAAGGCTGCAAGTTGTTATCGTAACCGAGGTAAAAAGACTAAGACATATCTGACAGCTTTTACTTACAACAGAAGACATCCGGTTTCGAAATATTACTAAACAGAAGAGGAGTAGCTGTCGTGAATAGATGAATAACAGGTGTCAATAACAAAGTTTAGATTAAAATTCCATCTACAATTAATCTCCTGAGACAAGCTATAAATACGCCAATCAAGTATCAAATATTAAAAACTTGTTTGAAATGTCTAGAAAGGTGGGAAAAAGGAGCTTCATATATGACAAGGAATGGGATATTTGAGTAAAAAAAAAGTGCGACGTTGTAATAGAGCTTAGGCGATCAACAATATCAACGAATGAATACATCTACGACCACCAGAACGTCAATAAGAAAAGGTGCGACTTGACTACGAATAACGGCAAGAGGAACAATAGCGATGGTACCTCGGTTTTACGGAGGACACAGTCACTCTACAGTTTGTTCATATGAACGCTCTTCCGCATTTTCGTACAGTACTCCATGTTTCGTTAACCACAGGATTCAGCGCTCCTCACTGTCGTCTCTGCCAACAGTGATATTTACATTCGTAAATGATACGAGTTTCACTTTGACAAGAATCGTCTGAAACAATGGCATAAAAGAATGAAAGAATGGTTTACCTAATTAAAGTGGTCCATATCCAATAAATTCCTTAGTCAGGATTCATGTAATGCTGACATCATAATGGTAGTGTAACACTGTCTTGAAGAAAGATTAGTACGTTGAACAAAGATAAGCAGTCGACATTACTGAGGTAGCTCTTCTTGATATTACACAACTTCCTTGACTACGAAGTTATTAACATAACTGTATATGAGAGCTTACATGCTAGAATTATACCACAGCAGAAAGACAGTGTTTTATATTTCAAAATATTATTTCACGATGCTTGAAAGGTAATGCTGAATCGTAACTCATTACTGGAGAGTTTGCATCACCATTTCATCCTTTGATGGCGACACCCCATTAGTGACTAAGTATTTCCAATGAGGCTGAGGGAAATATTGCAGTGTAAAAGCGCTAGACTGGCATTTCAACATGAGAAACTGTGTTCATATCCCTCCGAGACAAACCGTACGAAGGAAAAACTGGTACTTTTTAACGTACCATCAACAACGAAAACGTTACAAACGAAGCAAATGCTGTGTTAGAGAAGTCATTTGTCGTTGCCCCTTCAAAGGAAAGATCCCGGCATTCACCTTAAATGATTTATTGAAATCATGAAAAATTCAAATCTAGATGGCCGGCCGGTGATTTGAACTACCGTCCTTGCAGATCAGTTCATTGTCTTTCCCCTGCGCCATCGGTAAGAAAGGTATTTGCCGTCTTGTTAAATCATCCAAATGAATGCCAACGTCTTGCTCGACATGTGGAGAATATCTCCTACCACACTTGTCAGAGACGAAAAATGTCATGTCTGCAATGACTTCCCTGGTAAAGAAAAGTTGAGCTCACTACTACAACAAGAATAAGTAAAAAAATAAATAGTAACTTTGAAAACCTTCAATCTTTTGTAGTCCTTGTCACTGTTCACAGACATTTTTGCTATGTACAGTAACTTAACAGTAATCACAAGTCGCACCATCTTCTTTGAAAAACCGGCCGGTGTGGCCGAGCGGTTCTAGGCGCAACAGTCTGGACCCGCACGACCCCTACGGTCGCAGGTTCGAATCATGTCTCGGGCATGGGTGTGTGTGATGTCCTTAGGTTAGTTAGTTAAGTCCCATAGTGCTCAGAGTCATCTTTCTTCTTTGAAAACTACACAGGTCGTCAGAGACCGATGCTCGTTTTGTGGTAAAATTTCGAAATTAAGAACTCTACTATGAGAGTACAAGAAAAGTAACACCTCGAGAAAAATGTGTCGTTGAATGACTATTGATGAGGGACATATTCATGATATAGTTATGTTTCCTGCTGTAACGAACACATAATAAGTATAATTAAAATACGGGACTATATTTTTCAAAATCATTATATTTGGATGATTTATTATGAATGTACTCACTGCGTCTTCAGGACACGAGTGACCTACCGGGACCATCCGACCGCCGTGTCATCCTCAGTGGAGGATGCGGATAGGAGGGGCGTGGGGTCAGCACACCGCTCTCCCGGTCGTTATGATGGTATTCTTGACCGAAGCCGCTACTATTCGGTCGAATAGCTCCTCAATTGGCATCACGAGGCTGAGTGCACCCCGAAAAATGGCAACAGCGCATGGCGGTGATCCAAGTGCCGTCACGCCCGACAGCGCTTAACTTCGGTGATCTCACGGGAAACGGTGTATCTACTGCGGCAAGGCCGTTGCACGTTATGAATGTACAGGGATCGGTAATTACTCAGTTAACTCAGTTTATGTTTACTAATGGAGGGTTGGCTCTGAGCACTATGGGACTCAACTTCTGAGGTCATTAGTCCCCTAGAACTTAGAACTAGTTAAACCTAACTAACCTACGGACATCACAAACATCCATGCCCGAGGCAGGATTCGAACCTGCGACCGTAGCGGTCTCGCGGTTCCAGACTGCAGCGCCTTTAACCGCACGGCCACTTCGGCCGGCCACTAATGGAGGGACAGAGACTTATTTTACGCGTCGATACCCATCAAAGAAAAACCAGTTCGTCTTAAGTGTTGAACTGATCTTTCAACGATATTACTGAAGTCTCTAAATCTAGATGCCAGTAGTTCAATGCGTAATTTTTCACCCTAAAAAATGCTGAAGAGTGCAGGAGAGGTTGGTATGTACGATTCCAAACCGTCGGCGTGTCTGCCAACGCCCTGCGTTAGCTTCCACACAGCTCAGCAGTTTTTTGTGACTTGCTGGAGTAAGACATAGTTGATGGAAACCCAGTCAGTCGACTAGAGATGAGAAACTCAACATCCGAGCATCCGACTTAACTGTTTTTTCGGTAGCGGTAGGCTACGTGCATCAGCTATAGCTATCGATAACAGTACAACCACAACACTAAAAGAGGCAAGCCCTCATCAATGTCTCTCTAGCTCTCTCTCTCTCTCTTTTACACACACACACACACACACACACACACACACACACACACATACACACATACATTAATGGAAACATGAAGTTACCATGAGCACATTGAGAGTAGCACGCATTGTTATTATTTTCATGGATTCAATAGCATAAAATGTACACAAAAGCACAATTTAGACCAGTAACACAATTCGCGCTTTTTATTAATTCACTGTAAATATTATACAATTAAAAAACAAAACTGTGAGAAACTAAACCAAAGCGTTAAACTCACGCATTACTATTATTAACAAAATTAAATGATGCGGTTAGGGTAAAAGACTTCACATGTCGGTTAGGTGTAGCACAGTAAATGACTACACAAAGCATAATGACACGAAGAAGAAGCATGTAGGCCATGTACAACTGATTTCAGATTGTGTTCACAAACTTCTTTGTAAACGAAGGAAGATAGATTTGTCATCGTTCAGTCGAAGAGTGGATAATTGGAGACGGAATAAAAACTTAGATCGTAGTACGGTGAAAAGGAACGATTAAGCAACTTCGGGAAAATAAGGATCACCTGTATCTGGAGCAATTGACCCCCTGCGCATCAACATCCTTAATCAGAACGCCACATCGATTACAAGCTATAACGGACCTACCTTCTTGCTAAATGTAAATACGTGTGATGTCACTCTGTAAGCTAAGCCCGTATTCATACGAGAACATAGCAGTCATACAAGATACTTGTGAGCCTGTGAACGTTAAACGCTTAACTTCGAGCAGTGAGCTGCACATACAGAGTTGGTCCCATGATATGCGTAATACTTTCACGAAACCTTCTGGACACAGCTCCCCATATCGTTGTCTGGCGTCTGCAGCTAGGGCAGAGTATAGCACGGATGGCGTCGCGGCTCTAATCCTTCAACTGGAAAAAATAAATTAACATTATAGTTTAACTTCCCTTCGTTAACGAGGTCATTAGAGACGAGACACAAGCTCAGATTAAGGAATGAAATCGGTCGCTACATTTTCAGTCGAGCTAGCGGCACTTGTTTTTTGCCACATTGAACCTCAGTCTGAGTTTGAGCTGTCTACAAGCTGCCAGTCATACCCCTTCGGAATGTGTCGTCTTGGTGCCATTCAATCAATCTGACATTATGCTGCGTCACTGATACAGTACCAATCGACGTCCATCACTCAGATACGCAGTTGTCTGCAATATACAGCTGACGGACCAGATCGCTAAAAAAGTGGGTTAAGATCCGTAGGTTTCCGCAGCTAACAATATGGTGCCAACATACTCAACGTTTTACTTCAGTATGGTCGTGTCTATAGTTTTCACTTGACTGACGAACATGAAATGACAATAAAATACGCAAACCAGTCAATAGGTCTTCAAACAGCATAAAGGTGTGTCAGCCCTGCTTGAAGCACACGTACGATCCGCGTCTGTGAACACAACTTTCCACGTCTACCGTTTAGCAGATTTGAATGAAGTCAGGCAGCGCTTTCAACTTCTAGAAAGCCACGCTGTTGATCCAGACAATCAAGGGAAATTCTCAATAGTTAAGGACTGGCTATAACTGCTAGTCTTGTGAAAGAACGAAAGAGAGCGATTAAAAAGGTCATAAAGAAACCACGGAATTTACTGCATAAAAATTCTGAGGACGAAAGAGCAGAGGTCTCATTCGGAAAAATAATAACTTGAGGTTGGAAAGTTAATCAAGTAAATGTAGAACAGAAGAACGTATTAAGGCAAAATGAGCAAAATGTTAGGCACCTTCAATGACCAACTGTTTCCGAATATACTGAATATTCCAGTAATGCCTCCGAATAATTTATGTGGAAATTCCTAAAGCTTCTTAAATAAAAGAAACTTTATTAACATTCTACATCTTCATTCTTCATGTCAACGTATATATTTCTGAACATAGTCACCCTAACAAACAACATTTTTCTCCCAACGAGGGACTAGTTTGTTGATTTCGACTTTGTTGACGGAGCCACAACGTCACCTCTGTCAGAACCGATCCAGCCTTATCAAAGTGTACTCTTAGAAGGTGTTCCTTAATATCTGGAAACAGGTTAAAATAGGATGGGACCAAGACGAGACTGTATGGAGAAAAATAGGTGACAGCGAACCCAAGGCGTCGGAGGGTTGCAGATGTCGCAGCGCTCGTTTGTCGTCTGGCATTGTCGTGCTGAAGGACAGGGTACTCCAAGAGTGGACCAATTCTTCGATTTCGCCCTTTCAGTTCCCTGTGAGATTACAGTATGCTGATTCTCACGCACCGACATAGCTACGTTACAAACCGCCATGTTACACACTACAGTTTGGATCCCGCTGGCGGCAAAGGGTTGCACCTTACATCAGCGAAGGGGGAAAGTCGACCGAGTAAGTTGCATGACCTGTAATACCTCAACAGATTATATATATATATATATATATATATATATATATATATATATATATATATATATATATATATACTCCTGGAAATGGAAAAAAGAACACATTGACACCGGTGTGTCAGACCCACCATACTTGCTCCGGACGCTGCGAGAGGGCTGTACAAGCAATGATCACACGCACGGCACAGCGGACACACCAGGAGCCGCGGTGTTGGCCGTCGAATGGCGCTAGCTGCGCAGCATTTGTGCACCGCCGCCGTCAGTGTCAGCCAGTTTGCCGTGGCATACGGAGCTCCATCGCAGTCTTTAACACTGGTAGCATGCCGCGACAGCGTGGACGTGAACCGTATGTGCAGTTGACGGACTTTGAGCGAGGGCGTATAGTGGGCATGCGGGAGGCCGGGTGGACGTACCGCCGAATTGCTCAACACGTGGGGCGTGAGGTCTCCACAGTACATCGATGTTGTCGCCAGTGGTCGGCGGAAGGTGCACGTGCCCGTCGACCTGGGACCGGACCGCAGCGACGCACGGATGCACGCCAAGACCGTAGGATCCTACGCAGTGCCGTAGGGGACCGCACCGCCACTTCCCAGCAAATTAGGGACACTGTTGCTCCTGGGGTATCGGCGAGGACCATTCGCAACCGTCTCCATGAAGCTGGGTTACGGTCCCGCACACCGTTAGGCCGTCTTCCGCTCACGCCCCAACATCGTGCAGCCCGCCTCCAGTGGTGTCGCGACAGGCGTGAATGGAGGGACGAATGGAGACGTGTCGTCTTCAGCGATGAGAGTCGCTTCTGCCTTGGTGCCAATGATGGTCGTATGCGTGTTTGGCGCCGTGCAGGTGAGCGCCACAATCAGGACTGCATACGACCGAGGCACACAGGGCCAACACCCGGCATCATGGTGTGGGGAGCGATCTCCTACACTGGCCGTACACCACTGGTGATCGTCGAGGGGACACTGAATAGTGCACGGTACATCCAAACCGTCATCGAACCCATCGTTCTACCATTCCTAGACCGGCAAGGGAACTTGCTGTTCCAACAGGACAATGCACGTCCGCATGTATCCCGTGCCACCCAACGTGCTCTAGAAGGTGTAAGTCAACTACCCTGGCCAGCAAGATCTCCGGATCTGTCCCCCATTGAGCATGTTTGGGACTGGATGAAGCGTCGTCTCACGCGGTCTGCACGTCCAGCACGAACGCTGGTCCAACTGAGGCGCCAGGTGGAAATTGCATGGCAAGCCGTTCCACAGGACTACATCCAGCATCTCTACGATCGTCTCCATGGGAGAATAGCAGCCTGCATTGCTGCGAAAGGTGGATATACACTGTACTAGTGCCGACATTGTGCATGCTCTGTTGCCTGTGTCTATGTGCCTGTGGTTCTGTCAGTGTGATCATGTGATGTATCTGACCCCAGGAATGTGTCAATAAAGTTTCCCCTTCCTGGGACAATGAATTCACGGTGTTCTTATTTCAATTTCCAGGAGTGTATATATATATATATATATATATATATATATATATATATATATATATATAACGTGGCTTTTATGTTTCCAGCATAACTTAGTGGAAGAAAGCTTACCCCGTCACTGCCGTCCAAAGGTGATATGTACTTCCAAGCGAACTTCCAGCGAGCTGTGCCGCCATCTGCGTGCGTTTTCCTCCTGGTTACGCTCTGATAAGATCGTGTGGCCGTTAGTTTGAAGTTAAAGTCAGGTCTTACAGTCCAACAGGTAACAACTGCAATATACTCCAGAAGAGATAACACTGATATGATACTGATCTGTGGGAAGACCCTCCGCAAAGCAGCTGAGGCTCGAAGGCTGTATTCACAACGTTTCCCAATGCGACGTCTGTCTTCTGCGTATGTGTGTAGACCTACAGAGCTACGGTTAAGAACCGAGGGAGCTTTCCAGGTACAACGTGTCGCGGAAAGAACAATCCGCGACCCACACGATGTTGCTCGGAACGTTATTGAGTATTTTGGAGCACATACCACTCACGGTAACCATAGCTTAAATGAAAACAACGCTTAATTACAATGCAGTATAACCGAAAGCGTTATCATTCTATTGCATTTAGGTTGCGGTGTTATTTTTAGATATAATAATAATAATAATAATATTAAGGTCATTTTTATTAATATTATGAAAGTCATTACATCTCGCCCAGTAGTAACTGTTTCTCTTCGTAATTAGCACAAAGAACAGCTGCAGTGGACGTGGGTATATCGAGGTCTTCGATACAAAGGATTCTGGAGGAATGAAAATGGCATCCCTTTAAGCTGCACTTACAGCAACAGATACATGGAAACGATTCCCAAAATCGGGTATCGTTCTGTAGACGTAGCCGTAAATCCGGATTTCATAAGTCAGATTTTATGGAGAGATGAATGCTATTTCGCCAATGACGCCACTGTCAATAGTGTTGACGTATGGCGGGACACTTTAGAAGACTACATAATAGGCTAACTGGTTGGCAGTATTTGCAATTTCCACAGAATGAGCTGAATCTTGGGCATCTCCTAGTAGACATCCGACCTCTGTTAGCTATGACGCACTGGTTTCAGCAAGATGATGCACCACCCAATTATTGTAGAGGGCCGGCCGCGGTGGCCGAGCGGTTCTAGGCACTTCAGTCCGGAACCGCGCGACTGCTACGGTCGCAGGTTCGAATCCTGCTTCGGGCATGGGTGTGTGAGATGTCCTTAGGTTAGGTAGGTTTAAGTAGTTCTAAGTACTAGGGGACTGATGACCTCAGATGTTAAGTCCCATAGTGCTCAGAGCCATTTGAACCATATTGTAGAGGGGTTAGGGAATATCTCAACGATGTGTACCCCGGACGGCATTCGATAGCCAGCGAGATTGCCTGGTTTAATTTCCTCGAATTCTTTCTGAGGGTGTTATACCAAATCCAGGGTTTACGAAACGGGACCGGACAGTCTGGATACGTTAAAAGAACGAATACGTCATGCTTGCGCTTCAATAACTGCAGAAATGTTAAGAGGTGGCCCTCCTAATACCGAGAGGCTCTTACATCAATGCATCCAACAAGCCGGACATGCAGTGGAACATTTGTATCTGTCAATCTATAACATACGTTTAAAGGAACATCATTTATGATATTCATTTTATTCATTGTTCTTTATTGCAATCAAAAATTAACATGTATGTATTACTACCAATTGTGAATCACGATCTGGTGCATAATGTGTTGTTAATAAATTAGCTTTCAGATGTGGATATGCCTTGAAACAGATAATTAATATAGTCTGGCCCTTGTGCGTATTGCTTTGGTCACGGACAATCATTCTTCTACACAGACACCTTTCTCGATCTCAGGTAGCGAAAACCTAGCACCCCTTCTACAGCAAGCAAATTTTCTAAGAACGAACTATAGGACCAGCTATAGTCGTAAAGTTCTTGTTTTCAAGCGTTGGTCTTACGTGTAGCACGGTCTCCTCTCTGATGTTGTGGACTCCCCTTCACTGTTCTGCTTAGGCAAACCTTTCGGCGTCTGTGGTATCCAGGACTAACTAAAGTCAACGGAGGACGGCGTGCGCGGACCAAAATGTTCAAATGTGTGTGAATTTCTAAGGGACAAAACTGCTGAGTTCATCGGTCCCTAGTCTTACACACTACTTAAACTAACTGTCCTAAGAACAACACACACACCCATGTCCGAGGGAGGACTCGAATCTACGGCGGGAGGGGCCGCGCAGTCCGTGGCATGGCGCCTTAAACACTCGACAACTCAGTGTGGCGAGGCCGGACCAACTGGTACGTTTCTGTGTCGACGGTCTGCTCGTGGATGATTACTCAACCATACCGATGTTTGAGTACTGATAAAAATATAAAAAAATTAAGTCGAACGCCCTTAATGAGTTTACTATCGATTAATCTAGCATTTGCCTTAAACTAGTAACAAACGCCAAGAAGTAACATGAAAATAGGTGCTGCTCATAAAAAAATGAAGAATAATACATTCTAAGAAAAAAAAGAAAAAGAAAACAACAATGCACTATGAGAGAATAACCGGAATGAGACGGAAATCGGTAGATGTGCTGCAGATGTACAAACAAACAAATGATTACAGTTTCAAAAAAATTTTATGATGTATTCAAGAGAAAGAGTTCACAGGTCAGGCAAGTCAGTAACACGTAGGTTGGCTTCTGGCCCTTATGCAAGCAGTTATTCGGCTTGGCATTGATTGATACAGTTGTTGGATGTCCTCCTGAGAGATACAGTGCCGAATTCTGTCCAACTTGTGCGCTAGATTGTCAAAATCACGAGCTGGTTGGAGGGCCCTGCCCACAATGCACAAAACGTTCTCAATTGGGGAGAGATCCGACGACGTTGCTGGCTAAGGTAGTGTTCGACAAGCAAGAAAATAATCAGTAGAAACTCTCACCGTGCGTGGGCGGGCATCGTCTTGCTGAAATGTAATCCCAGGACAGCTTGCCATGAAGGGCGACAGAATGGGGCTTATAATATCGTCGACGTATCGCTGTTCTGTAAGAGTTCCTCATACGACAACAAAAGGGGTCCTGCTATGATACGAAATGGCACCCTAGACCACCACTGCTGGTTGTCGGGCTTTGCGGAGGCCACAGTCAGGCTGGTATCCCACTGTTATCCTGGGGGTCTCCAGACACGTCTTCGCTGGTCCTCATTTCGAAGCGGGACTAAATTCTACACCAGTGAATGAGATTCCAGGCTAAATGTGCCCGACACCAGTGCAAACGGTCTTGTTGGTGTGCAGAGGCCAATGGCAGTCGGCGCAAGGGGCGTCATGAGCTCAGACGCCCATCTGTTGGCCCCCTGTCAGTGGTCCTTGTGGTCACTGAAACATCAGTTGCAAGTCGGATCGATGATAATGATGAATACGGAGTCCTGAGTGCCTCTCTGATGATTGCTCGGTGCTCACGTTCTGTCGTTCCTCTAAGTCGACCGCATCCCTCCCGATGCTGTCTTCGGTCATGGTTCACCCATTCCCGCGAACGTCGTCGAACCGTGACATCGCTCGCATTCAGATCTCGAGCGATTCGTCGATTACTGCAACCGAGTTCTTTCTGCCCAACTACAAGTCCTCTATCAAATCCTGACATCTCCGCATAATGTTCAAGCGTCTGTCTGCGAGGCATAGTTACTGTCCAACTGAGTACAGGGAATGATATTCCCAAAGACTTTATGCCCTGATATCGACGTGTCCCCTGTTTATTCTCCTTGCCAGCCGCGTGGTGAAACTGCGCTGCAGCGTCACATATTCTTCCATCGGCCGCCAAAATTTAAAATTTTCCATTTTTCGTCGATACCAGTATGAATATCAATGTGTGACCAATTTGCATAACTCCTTCTCGGTGCGTCAGTATTTTTTTTTTTGTCTTAGGATGTATTTTTGAATGGTTTGCAGTGTCAGCAATCGCGCATATATTTTATATATACTATCATCCGGTTACGCACCTTCAGCGTTACAATTGGCAAATGGTAATTTCAGCAATGAGGTGTGAGACCACCTCTTACATAGCTGAAATTTTACGAAATAAAAACCGTATGAAATATAAAGAAACATTAGTAATATAAACAAGTAACCCCCGTTTCTTTAAAGAATCGACCTCCCATGGGTGAAACAGCTTCAAAATTCCCATTACCTTAGAAACGAGTTAACATATTAATATTTGACGTTGTCCATTGACAGTGAAAAAAATTTAGAAAATGTATGAAATTACCTAAATACTCTCATTCTCAATTACTGGATGAGTATAGTCTAGATAATTTACGCTTCGTTTTAAGCAAAACCCAGTTTTCCACAGATCTCAATGTTTATAACAGCACACCTCCTGAACTGTATCGTACAATGATATAATTTTGCAGATACGTTATGTGGTATACTTGGACACTATCTGAAAAAATAAGCTGCTGATAGAGGTAGGAGTAAAGAAGTAATGCATCAAAAGTTTATGCCTGATGCTCCAGTTTTACTGTATGAACAGCGAAAATGTACGAGATAATACATTTTCTATTGTGGAGGGTTCCAGCGAGAAAAATATTTCGTAAAGGATTGAAATTACGTGGAACGTTTGTTGAAAGTCACTAAGTGCTCTCATTCTTAAATACTGGACAAATATAGTTGGATATTCGAGCGCAGTGAGCTATTCTTCAACAAGACATATACACAGTTTCTAACTGTAATATTTGTCTTAACTGTACTACACCTTTAACACAAGCTTATACCTAACGAAAAGTAGACTTTGAATTTCTGAGTTCGATCAATAGTTATACGAAATATTGAAAATCAAATTTTGTTGTCTGTGGAACAGGAACCAGATGAATGTGTACCGAATTGGTTGTTTGGTAACAAAGAGAGATACATTTCAAAAATCGCTCAATAATAACTTGAATGTTGCCTAATGTTTTTTAATGTAGGTCAGTGCAAATTTTGAATTTTCCGTTGTTGAGGCAAAGATAGAATCTAGTGGCTAAAAAACTAAAGAGTATGTGGAAAGCAAGCAGTCCAGCTAAGCAAACAATTTTCCCCTCTGTGGCTCTGTTGAACAGAATTAATAAGCTGTCTTAAATAATGCCGAACAAAATTTAGCGGCTGCAAAGCCACTGGCAGTTGGCTACGAGACCACCAGGTGGCAGCTGTGAAGAAGTGCACGGTGCTGCCCTCCTTGGGCACACGACAGAAATGCGGTTCGCCGCAGTTGGTATTGAGCTGCCCACGCGGCCACCCTTTAGACACGGTTACATCATGCGCATGTCCAACACACGAGGGAATTGCATCAGGTCAGCTGAACAGCCGGAAGCCCTTCCCCAGCTTTGAACATCCCGCGCATTCCCGTACGGTCTCGAGAAGTCACAGAATATTGGTGAAGTATTTTCAGAGACCACTGCAAGCTTGTTTCTCTGTGGTCACATGATTGCTGCCAGCCCACGCCCACAACAGTTTTTGTTTATCTGTTTCTCTTTCCTTTCATTTCACTTTGTGATTCGCATTTGTTTGTAAACAGAAGTTGACTCCATCGCCTCGCGGAACTGAAAATTATCGACGTCGGCCAACGAGATGTTCATATGCACCGCATGTGCGATGGTATTCTTTGTACATAGTAAATGCTGTGTACCCTGCAGTGCGAGGTATCGGGCCAGTGATACAGATTCTGGTGAACTCCATAATTTTAGGTCAACAATATGTCAATCGTTGCGCTAACAAACATACTGGCTGGAATTTCATAACATGCGATCTACTAAAAGTTAAAATCATTACTTAAATTGCTGTCAAGAAAGGCAAAAAATGTTGACAATATTCTGCTGTTGGTGGGTCGATTTTCCAGATAATTTCAAAACAGTATCATGGGGCAATTGATTTTTTGTGATTTGGACGGATCGTTCAAGAAAAACTGTTTTCTTGATGAGAACAACACAAAGTCGCTCACTTCGAAAGGAAGATTTGACAAAATGATTTACAGTCTCTAAAAGTCAAGAGTGACTGAATTGTATTAATTAATCGTATCGAAAATGATAGAAAACATTCATTCTGTATATATTAATTGCTTTTCTCCTCGTGTATCAAAACAGTTTTTTATGGTCTAACAGACACTGCTACTACCTAAGGTTGCGGAGACAGCGGCCATAGGATTTAATTTCTAAAATAAACCAGTGACACGAGTTACTTTTCGTCAGGGGAAAATAATTGCAGTAGTATCTGTCAATAGGATGCATATTCAAAAATAACGGATGTTAGAAACCATGGTAAAAAGCGTAGAAGGTGAGAAATTATGTTTATAATGTAATTTTCTTCTCAAACGCTGCGATGATGACAGTCACACCACGATGAAAACTAAGATATCGTTGACATATAGAGAACCAGTCTCACACATGTCCATAGTATGCTGAGTTATGAATAAGTACAGCTCACAATGTATATGGATTATGCACGCAATAAAATTTCAACCAAACACCTACGAAACAAGCAACCAAACGTCTACAAACAGTGATTATGACTAAGCACCGTATTACTAGATATAACATTTTGCAACAATAACAGCAGTTTCCTTTGCTTTTTAAGCGTGCAAATTTGCATTGTCTCAGAAAATTTATTTTCTGTATAACGGGAATTTAATTAACATAAGAAATTAACATTTTAGAATTTAAGTTTTATTTCTGTAAGCCACTGTTAACACTGGAATTCATATACACACATCTTCACAGTGAAACTACTGAATTTCGGAACAATATTCGTCTATAAGTAAAGATATTTCGATCACTCCAAAAAAACAGTATGTTCTGAATATTGCTGTACGTTATATTACCTAAATTTTAGGCTTTGACATGAGGAACGAGAGTTAAACAGCATTCCATCTGTGTAATTGGTAGTACAACTAAATATCGCCAGACAAAATTCAAAAGGGAAATATTTTAAGTCATAGGAAACGTTCTATAGTCACATTGTTACACATGCACCAACTGTCAAGTTTTCCTATTATAAATATCAAATGTTTCACGAAGCTATCATTCTGGAATTTTTTTCAGTAACCATCACTATCAAATAATGAAAGAAACCTGGGAAAAACGGAGTCCAAAATGCTGCTTATTAAAAATTTTCTGACTAGGTACGGAAAGAAAACGTCGTTAATGGACTCTATGGATTTGTAACATTTGCACAAAATGCATCTTGTTAGGTTTTATTTGGAGAAGCAGTTAGTGAGAGGGAGAGGGGAGTCGGCGTGGCAATTACTGCGCTGGGTAACGACCTCTCGCCAGCAGCAAATGAGTCAGCAGTGGTCGCCCACTTCATTGAATGTCGCGCTCAGATGCATCCAGCCGCCGTATACCAACGGTGGCATTTGGCGTCAGTCTGCAACAACTACTCTGGCACTGTCTCCTCGCGTCTCTCCTGTCAAAAGCGTAAATACTCACACGAACAAAGCAAACAGCAGCGACTGCTCATGTTCGATGTAGGAAATTTATTAACTAAGCCGCAAATGAACTCTTACCGGCGTCCATATTCGATGAACGGCATAAATTTAAGCAGGTACGTATAAATTAAGAAACTGTACAGTTTTCTTGCGCTGTGTAAATAATTATGTGTGACTCAGGCATCGTCTAGCTGTTACATATTGCATATATAATTGAGGAATAATGGTGTAAGATGGGCAATAATTAACTTCATATACCGTACTCCATAAAACATTTACTGAACGAGAAAGCACTAATGACTAATACAATAAAAGTATGACCTCCTTGACTACATTATAAAAGCACAAAGCCTATGAGTTAACTGAAAGTACTGCATGTTAGGTGCAGGAGAAGAGAGATATTAAAATGAAACATTTGACAAAAAAAACTACATTAACTTTCATTTATACAAATTATCGTTTTCTGAGTTACAATGCACGACTACATGGAATATCTTCTGTCGTATCTGCGTCCAAGTACGTGACTACAGATCGAATTGTAGCACCGCTTGCGACATTGGGGATATGTACCTAGTGTTCATATTGAAATTTTCTGAACATCAAGAAATAAACACCTAAGTTTATGACAGGACCTCAATAAATTCTGAGGTATACATATTACAGCACCTGTATCGAATACTACCGAGTTGCTCCAACAATGCTGTGGTGTGCTAGCAACGGCATCTCACTGTGACTGGTCCAAGTCTTTCACGCGATGCACCTTCCGAAGTGGGTTCAGCGCTGAAGTCACTATGACGAAGAACACAGAATACCTGTGAAATGTGTCTGTCACACTAGTTCATATTAATTTGTATTTCAACTGCCAGTTGAGTTATAGCTTTACATGGATCAGTAATGCCGAACCACTTCTGTAAAGTATTTGGTGAAGCAACTATGAGCTGAATCAAGATCGTTTGTGCGTCATGGAATATAATTAAAGAACAAACAGGCATTTTTCTCAGATATTCCCAGAATTCTTCAATTTACTAAGTTCTAAGAAACGCATTAACGCTGACCAAAACTCTTTCTTAGGTCACATGTCTACGAATATTTCTAGTAACAATGATACGTGAAGTGAAGCAGACTTGAATTTATGGACACTACTTACTTGGACCTTGTCTTGCTTTGACTTCCGTTATGCATTGATTATTGCTCACCGTCTACGTAACACCTAGCAGTCGTAACAATTGAAAATCCACGATGTCCATCGACTCGTGCATAACGCTAGCCCAGAATTACGTTAAAAACCTATGCAGGTCATAAGTTTCACCTGCCGTCGTGTAAGGGCTGAAAATTAACGCACGGATCGTGCCAGTGGTACGCAAGTTGACTTAATACGTGTAGACGGGCTTCTCATGGGACACACACGCTGTACGATGCAGCTAATTTTTCTTCTGGTTTGGACAATTATACCGGGCGATGACTCAATGTAATCAGTATAAAATTAGCAAGGCAACAACAAAGCTTCACACTTCTGTGAATACCAGCCGGAAAACGGGACAAAGTGACAGAAGCAGAAACAGTGGTACCATGAAGACCAAAATTGTAAGTCACCTGAACGTAGAATAGAAGCTCTTGAGCGAATACCGTAAGGTGAAAATCGTAAAATACAGATACTTCATACACCCATTCCACATGGTCTTAAATAATGCCGCAGCACGCGATTTCCAACAGACAAGTCAAAACAGACGACAGTGAAAAAAAAATGACACTTCTTCACAGGTCTAGCGGCCCACAGTTACAATCTGAATATCTGAGAGCCACAAGTTTCACAGTACTGAGGCAGACGCCAAATTGAAACATGGTTTACTCTCTGGCTGTTAGCATTTTTTCTGCCTACCTTCTTTTAACAAAAAAGATATGTGCCTGACTCGGCTCCGCTAGTCGCGTCTCGTATTTCGGCCGCCGATAAAGCAGTATTTACGACAGACGACTCTGCCAGTCGACGCATCTACATCGATTTTCGATTAATGTGAGGAGGGCAGGTACCTTGGGCCGATGGGCCGATAGCGACGTACTATTTGTTGGCGAGCTAGGGAGGCCGGGAGACGCTGGAGAATTATACGGCGTTCTGCGCCCCTCCACAGGAGCTCAGTTCCCCAGGGGGACTCGAGTGGATCTTACCTTGATGCTGCACCCACTTCAATACCTTTGTTCGTTAAGGAATCTATGACTTCATATACAAATAGAAACAATTCATACTGAGATAACTTAAAACATGGAAGTCGCGAATGGTAAATATGAAAGATCTAGACAACGGTGGCCACCTCAAACTTTGCTAACGGGAGACCAAATTTTAGCAAAGCTAGCTTTAGGACCAGCCAGAAGGAAGAAATAGCGCGGAGCGACCAAGAGAAAGGTAAATCAACGGATTTCAAAACCCAAGAGTGCCTGATGTGTGATTTGGGTAATGATGTATGTGGTCATTCAGCTGACTCTGACTCTTGTGCTATGCTACACTTTTTCCTGTACACTGCGGGATGGTGGATGCGGGAGGGAGGGCGCAAGTAGTATCCACTATCGGATGAGATAATAACGTTGCAATCTTAGTGAAATTTTCCAAAAAAATTCTTGTGTGCAGTAATCATCACATTAAAGCCGACAGAACGTGAGTTACCCCGAACCTAGTTAAGATGCCATCACGAGGTTAAGCGCGAAGAAGGAAGAGGGTTTCGGTCTTCTGTCCTGCCTTTACGGGTTAGTTATTCTATCGTTATATGGTAATTTTTAAGAAGAATCTGCACATTCATCAAGATACCTACCACAAACTATTTTGTATCTGACAACTGACGTAAGGACTTTACGAAATATTTTTAATTTGGGAAGATACTACTGAAACGCATCCATTTAACTGTACAAGAGATAATCCGATGAAAACAGTGTATAAACGCAGCCACTGAATGGACATACATTGTATGAGAATCTAGTTCAGTTACGCAATTACATGTTTATGGAATATTCCGTCGGTTCTTTGAGGAACATAGACACATTAAAAAATTTGTATATACAGTATTAACGTTCCACTAGAATTATTATTGTGAACATTAATACCGTCTACACAAGTTTTTAATAATTATATGTTTCTTATAGTCATTAAAGCGTAAACTTGGAGAAAGAAAACGCCAGCGTCAATTATGAGCGAACATCCTGCTAAGAATTCATGATTTCCTAAACTGTCGGACCGTCTTTCTATATCCTTGCTTATAAATACCACATTCCAACCACTGAAGGGCACAGTCGAAAATAAAATAGCATAGTGTAATAGAGGTCCCACATAATTACATGTAAAACAATCTACGTGTTTATATCTCTTGGTTTGGACTGTATATTAAAAATATTTGTTAATTTTGAAGCCAACATGCTAGTATTCATTAATAACATGAAGTGAAATTTTGTCAGCAACACCGGTTTGTTGTACATAACCCAAAGAAACGATTTTTCCAGCCTTGCCCTGCACTGATTCTCTTAGTAACTTTCGTTTTCTGACTACATCGCAGTTTGCATCCTTAAATGAAGGAGAATGACTGTCAGATAATATCATTTCTAAACCATTATATTATTAGAAATTCCGGGGTTGAGATGCTGGGGAGAGAAATTACCCCGGCAGGCGCTAGTATCGCAGTTAATTTTAAATGACGTAATACGCACTGGGGCTGACTCGAGCCGACCGGTGTGGCTGTGCGGTTCCCGGCGCTTCAGTCTGGAACCGCGTGACCGCTGCGGTCGCAGGTTCGAATCCTGCCTCGGGCATGGATGTGTGTGATGTCCTTAGGTTAGTTAGGTTTAAGTAGTTCTAAGTTCTAGGCGACTGATGACCACAGATGTTAAGTCCCATAGTGCTCAGAGCCATTTTGCACAGTGCCGTTAAAAGCAAACGACACAGGGAGCACGTGTCATCGCACTTACTAAGCTTTTTCTCGGCCTTAGCAACACAATGCTCCCATCGGGGCGACTGAGCCTTACCTTCATCGTCATATCGGTAAACTCAAGTTTTATCGCATGTTACAAAAAGCTTCAGTAAGCCTGCATAGTTATTGACTTCATTTGCCAACTCACGCGCAACCTGCATTCACTGCTGCTTTTATTCGGAGTTCAACAATTTTTGAACAAATTTTATTAATGTAATTTTCATATTCATCACATCCGCAAAATGTCATGGCATAAACCATGACATGCTAAGCTCCTCAGCGACTTCTGTGATTATCATTAGGCAATCGTTCATAATCATTTCTTTCACTTTTCAACAATTTCATCGGTTGACGATGGACTGAGGCATGTGGGTGCTTGTCACCTTCAACGTCTTCACGGCGTTCTTTGTAAACGAACTAAAACGTAACATTTTTAAAACTTTAACAATGAAGGAAAAGATTGCTACTTACTCTAAAGAAAACCGGCCCCAGATACTGGAGTTGGCTGTTTTGTGTGATTGCTTGTGTGTATGAACGGTGTGTGTGTGTCTCTTCTGCTGACGAAGGCTGTGGCCGAAAGCTTTATGTAAGTGAATATTAATGGCGCCCGTCTGCAACTTAACGTGCCTTCTTCACGGTAAGTAGCAATCAGTCTTTTCCTACAGTGTTGATATTCCTACCAGAGTTTCCACTGTTCGATTTTTAAAACTTTGCTGTACTTAGTTCTGTTACTATGGCATAATTTAATACAAATCCTCTGATTCATTTTGATACAAAATAAATAATCGCCGATACCATCAACAAACATTTAATTTTTCGACGGCTGACGACAGTCTAAATATTCGATATGACTAACACTACACAATTACTTTTCAATCGCTTTTACCCACACAACAACGAAAATCTCTCCTGAATCGGACTAAAACAACACGCAAAATTATAAAATTCCCTTCAGTGTTTGAACTCATCTCTACAGCATTACGCCACAAAAACGCCGGTTGGAGCCTGTTTTTCATGATGATACGGGAACCTTGAAGAAGATCAGACATGGAACGGGGTCTCATCAACGATGAATGAACCACAAAGTGTCTTTTCAAGATTTTGGCAACGATGCCAAAAGACTTCTCTGCAATGGTTATAGCTGCCTCAAATCTACAATTTCTGACAAATATGTTAGGCTGTCTTGTCAACTGAGAGGTTCGTTTACTGTGGAATTGGCTGTTTCGACACTGGACCACAGACGAATAAAGAAACCATGTTGCAGTTTACAGAACGATGAACGTCGTACTTTTGTTAGGTGGGAGCTGATTCTGTGATACGAACATCGCGGAAATTAGACGATTTTTGGAGTGATGAGGTCCAGACATGGAGAAGCGACGTTCTGTATCGCTTTCGAAGCCTCACTTTTTCATGGTCATATATATTATGCTGTTAGCACGGAGCCGGCCGGGGTGGCCGAGCGGTTCTGGCGCTACAGTCTGGAACCGCGCTACCGCTACGGTCGCAGGTTCAAATCCTGCCTCGGGCATGGATGTTTGTGATGTCCTTAGGTTAGTTAGGTTTAAGTAGTTCTAAGTTCTAGGTGACTGATGACCTCAGAAGTTAAGTCCCATAGTGCTCAGAGCCATTTTTTTGTTAGCACGATGATCAGGGGTTACAAGTATATACGAGAGTTTCCAGGTGTGAAGCTGATACGGCTGTCCCTTTCATGGAAGGTAATTCACGTCCACTTCGAGCTACTCTGGTGAACGAATTTTTTCTCCGCAGGCTGGAAAGAGACGTCTTCTGATCTGAATTAAATATATCATGTCTAGGACGAATTGCAGCGGGTCAGTCGTCACCAAGGAGTCTTCGAGACCATTACCGAGCTCTTTCTCAGGAAGATAAAACTACATCAAAGAAGTCAGCCTCAACGCTGCCAAGCATATCTAAAACTAGGCGTACCTATATCCCTTATTAAAGAAAAAGATGATATGGCATTATACCCTTACAGACCTCGTCAGGTGTTGTTCGGCCGCCTGGTGCAAGTCTTTGTACTCGACGTCACTTCCGCGATATGCGCGCCTTCGTGATGAAGATAATCTGAAATTGTTCCGGAACGGAGAAGAACCTTCGACCTGGCTGGGAATCGAGCCTGGGACTCCGTGATTTAAGCGCAGCGATGCTGATCATCAGACCACGAGCGTTGTGATGTTGCAGAAGAATGTTTGGCCAGGTTTTTTTTTTTCGTTTTGCCTTTTCCCATTTCTTTGCGTTGTTGTTCAGGGTGAGCAAAAAAGAACTTTGGGCTTTCAAAAATTCATACAAACAGAACGAAACAAATAGTTTGCTTGAAACCTTAACCGTTGAAACAGTATTTCCGGAAATCTTTTACGTAAGGGCGAAATTCATTTGCTGCAGCCTGCCGTCGCCAGAGAGTGCTAGTATAGAAAATGGCAACTATGCTGCAACAGAAAAGTTGGTGTGTCCTTCAGTTAGCAGAAAGGGAGTCGGTAACTCCTGTTCGATGAGCATTTCGCACACTTCCACCTGCAGCCACCCACCAGTGTCTCTGCTTACGATTGGTACAAACAATTTGAAGAGGAGGGCTGAATTAGCAAAGGCAAAAGTCATGGTCGGTCTCCTGTGTCGGAGCAAAATGTTGGTCGCAATCTAGTAGCATTCCAGCGAAGGCCACAGAAATCAACACGTCGCCTCCTCACAAGATGCCAAACGTCTTGTTTGAGAAGAAAAAGAGCTGTGTGTTTGAAGTTGTGTTTCAAGAAATATGCGCTTTAATTTGCCATGAGTCCAACAAGTATATATACGAAGACAGTAACTTGTTCTCGAATGAACAGTTACTGTTGATGACCGTGCAGCTTTTCCCTGGAATAAATGATGACTAAATGACAACCTCAGCTGCCGACAGGTGTTGTTGTTGTACCTCGATGTGGACAGGCGAACATGTGTGCCCCGACCGGGACTCGAACCCGGGATCTCCTGCTTACATGGCAGACGCTCTATCCATCTGAGCCACCGAGGACACAGATGAATAGCGCGACTGCAGGGACTTATCCCTTGCACGCTTCCCGTGAGACTCACATTCCCAACTGTCCACAATTCTACATATGTATTGTACCCTATAGACATTTGCCCACCCACTCATTACTGGCGCACGCTTTGGCGATTCCCGTAAGAGTAAACGGGAGATCCCGGGTTCGAGTCCCGGGCGGGGCACACATTTTCGCCTGTCCACATCGAGGTATAACAACAACACCTGTTGGCAGCTGAGGTTGTCAGTTAGTCATCATTTATTCCAGGGAAAAGCTGCACGGTCATCAACAGTAACTGTTCTTTCGAGAACAAGTTACTGTCTTCGTATATATACACTGCTGGCCACCGTAAATGCAACACCAAGAAAGACAAGAGGTAGCACAACAAAATTTATTTTGTAGATAACATGTTGGCCAAGTATCAAATGATTACGTTTACAGACGTCTGTGACATGTGGTTCCTGCCAGAATCAGTAGCCAGAGTAGCCGCCATTGTTGGAGATCACCGCTGCCACACGTCTCGGCATTGAGTCAAAGAGACGTTGGATGTGTTCCTGGGGTACAGCAGCCCAAGCAGCTTCCACACGTTGCCTAAGATCATCTGGTGTGGCAGCTGGGGATGTAATCTGGGTCACTCGTTGAGCAACCATGGACCACATGTTTTCTATCGGCGAAAGATCCGGAGAGCGAGCCGGCCAGGGAAGCAGTTCAATCTGGTTATTGACGAAGAACCTTTGGACAATGCGTGCCACGTGTGGTCGCGCATTATCCTGTTGAAATATGGCTGTGGCCGAGCCCTGAAGGTAAGGAAGGACAACTGGGTCCAGCACCTCGGATATGTAGCGCCGGCTATTTAAAGTACCGGCAATGCGTACTAGAGGCGTGCGAGAGTAATATCCAATACCGCCCCATACCATAATACCCGGTGCAAGACCAGTGTGGCGGTGCATAATGCAGCTGTCCAGCATCCTCTCTCCACGGTGTCTCCACACTCGAATCCGACCATCGTGGTGCTGCAGACAGAAGCGTGCCTCGTCAGTAAAGACAACGTCATTCCATTCTGCCGTCCACATCCGTCTGTTATCACACCATTGCCGACGGAGACGTCTGTGGTTCTGCGTCAATGGTAGACGAAGCAATGGACGTCTTGCGGACAGACCACTCTGCTCTAAACGGCGTCGAATGGTACGCGCAGACACTGGATGATGCGTTACAGACGCAATGTGCTGTGCTATGGTTCGGGATGTCACTGAGCGATCCGTCACTGCCATGCGCACAATTTGCCTATCAGCACGTGCAGTGGTGCACCGAGGTGAATGCGATCGACCACGTCGATCCGTCGTACCCTCCTGCATCCAACGGTCACATATCCGCATTACAGTTGTTTGGTTTCGTCCAACACGACTAGCGATTTCTCTGTATGATAATCCACAATCTCGGTAAGCCACTATCCTTCCTCTGTCGAACTCGGATACTTGATCAAAAGATGTTCGCTGTTGTCTACGAGGCATAACTGATCGTCTTGTGAAACAACCACAAGGTAAACACACGTGCCGAACGTACATTCGTCGAAATCGCCAAGCCTTAAATGGCGCTATGAGGTGGCGCCACAGGCGCGCGTGATGTGCGTCTGCGCTGAAATTCTAATCAATTGCATATCTCATCGCTGCAAACCCATGGTGTAAATTTCACTTGATTCGGATGCTTCCTTCAGGGTGTTGCATTTACGGTGGCCAGCAGTGTAGTTAAAGGCTACCCAGCCATTGACCTTTGTCTGTGCGAATGCGCACAGGTTGCCCAAACTCTTTACGGGAATCGCCAAAGCGTGCGCGAGTAATGAGTGGGTGGGCAAATGTCTATAAGGTACAATACATATGTAGAATTGTGGACAGTTGGGAATGTGAGTCTCACGGGAAGCGTGCAAGGAATAAGTCCCTGCAGTCGCGCTATTCATCTGTGTCCTCGGTGGCTCAAATGGACGTCAGTCTGCCTTCGGCAGTGACACAGTGCGGACCGTGTTGCCTGCCGGCCGCGCTGTGGTGCGCGCGCCTGTTTGTTTACGCCGGAGCAGCTTCGCGTGTGCAGTGTTGTGAGTCTAGAACGAGATGGCACACTCGTACAGAAAAACGACTTTGAAGTTCAGTTTTGCGAACGACTACACACGACCAAAGGCACACGAGATTGAACGTTTCTTAAGAGAAGAGGTAAAAATCGATCCACAGGAAATCGTGGGAATCAATTTATCGATCGTTTCTAGCGTCGTCTATGTCAAGCTTGTTGACGGGGCTGCTTGCGAAAGACTTCTACAACGATCACCGAACGGGTATCGTTTCTGTCATGCCGACGGGAATGTTGGCGCGGTTACAGTCGATCAAGCGGGAATGGGGATCCGCACTATACGGGTCTTCGAACTTCCGTTTGAGGTCCCGTCTGAACTTGTTACCGACGCCTTTCGACCATACGGTACAGTTCTATCCCATGTGGCCGAAAAATGGACGAGTTTTACCACGTACCCCGTTTTAAATGGGGTGAGACAAATACGGATAGAACTGCGAAAGCACGTCCCCTCTTATTTGTACACAGGAGGTTGTCGAGCGGTTATAATCTATGATGGGCAACCTCGCACTTGCTCGGGGTGCGGGAAAGAAGGTCACGTCCGCTCGGAATACCTCCAGTGACGTTTAGTGCAAACTCCACGGGATGACGTTCAGGCGCCACAACAGATGACTGTCTTACCGTTGACCTTTGTGGACGCCCTGAGAGGCGATGTGAGGGAGATTTCCGATGGACACCAGCAGCTGCCCCCTATAGAGAACATGGACACCAACGGACTGGAACTCCGACCACCGGTTCCACCACAGCAGACACAGGGCACCACACACGAGATGCAGCTGACGGCCGCTCCAGGCTCATCCGTGGTGGCTGCCAGTGCTTCCACCGAGAGCGTGATAGGCCAGGCCCCAGACGGAGGATACGCAACCCAAACAGCCGATGCGGAAGCAAGGCAACGGAAACAGCGTTCGCCGAAGAGAAGAAAGAAGCGTTGACTGACTTCTGCTGACGATAGCCATAGCCCCGAGGGGACAGTGGACGACAACGACAGTATCGACCTGAGACCAGTGGATTCAACAGATACCGAGATGACGATGCAGGAATTACACAGCGACGATAACTTGAACTCTCCTTCTGGTGACTGGAAGGCAGAAATGGAGATGACAACTGTCCAACATCAGAGCGGTGACGACGTTGCCTCCCATCCTTCGACCAGTTCCGGAAATATGCTGGGCGCAAGAAATGAAGAAATGGACCAACAGGAACAGAATGAAAATACGAACGCGACGATTGAGGATAGTCCTGGCCAGAGGCCGGGAGGGGTCGGGAAATGTTGAACAACTTAGTGTGGTGAGGAGCGCCGGGGGTGCAGATAGCTGCTTAATGATACCGCCCTACAACTGATGAACTCACGCCAGGCGTACCGCGTTGCCACGATAAACATTAATGGCATTCGGACACCGCTTAAAATTCAAATGCTGAAAGACATGTTACGCGCTGCGGACGTGGATATTGTACTCCTACAAGAAGTGCGTTTCACATCGCCGCCAGAGTTCTACGGCTACGAGGCACATTATTCAGTGCACGATGAAAGTGGATGCGGTGTGGCGATTCTCACCAGGGAAGGAATAGGACTGGAGGACGTCATGTCTCTCCCTTCGGCACGTGGCATAGCGATCACTGTCGACGGCGTTCGTTTCGTCAATTTACACGCGCCATCTGGCTCCACAAAACGCAGAGAAAGGGCGACCTTTTACATCGAAGAGATAGCACCGTTGTTCGCTGGGCGCTATGATAACTATATAGTGGGCGGCGACTTTAATTGTGTCGTCGACAAAAAGGACCAAGTACGTCATTATGTGCCATGCATGGAACTGCGTGCGTTGATTACCGAAATGGCGCTTCTGGATACCTGGGAACTGCAGCATGGCGACAGACCGGGTTATACGTTTGTAACGGGACATTCGGCGAGTAGACTTGATAGAGTGTATGTGACACGAGCTCTACGGACGGCGATACTGGATGCCGAAATCTGGCCAGCGGCTTTTACGGATCATATGGCGTACGTCTGTACGATTTCACTAACGCGTCAGAAGATATGGCGGAGTAAGGGTCACTGGAAAATGAATTGTGCACTTTTACGTGACACTGAATGTCGCCGGACGATAGAGGCGGCCTGGGAGACCTGCGTTCGCCGCCAACGAGCATACACCTCGGTTCTCCAGTGGTGGATTAAATGCGCAAAACCAACGTTACGGAGAACGTTGATACGATACGGGCAGGACAAATCGCAGTGGAACCGCACGACGGCTGATTTTTATTTTACAGCCCTGAGGGAGCTGATGACCCAACAACCATCGCCGGAAAGGCACACGGCCATGCGCAGGATAAAAGCCAAGTTATTACAGCTGACGAGACTAAGAATGGAAGGTATAATGGTCCGGGCGAGATTGGCGGACACAGTTGCTGCCGAAACCCCCTCCATGCACCACGTAGTACGTGAACGCCAACGACGACGCAGGACATTGATCAGGGAACTAGTCTCTGAAACTGGCCAGCAAGTTGTGCACCAGCGTGATATTGCGCATTTTTTACTGACTTTTTCCGCCAGTTATATGGACCTGTACAAGTGAACCACGAGATACTACATGATGTCATCTCGGAAATGCCAGATAGAGAACCACCACTGGATGCAGAGACTTTCATCACAGCGATAACAGAGGACGAGCTGACGGATGCAATTGCCAGGGGGGCTCCGAACAAGTCCCCAGGACAGGACGGCTTCCCAATTGAATTTTACCGTGCCTTTGCATACCTCATGGGACGGACCTGGATTCAGATGTACAACGAACTCCTGTTACCGCAGACTGAGATACCTGCCAAATTCACGGAGGGTATCATCATCCCAATGCCCAAACCACGCGGTGGCAGAAGGCCAGGAGATCACTCACTCTCTTGAACTGCGACTATAAGATTTTCGCGCGCATCCTTGGGGCTCGCCTGCGGTCTTCAATTTCTGATAGACTCCTCATAGATCAAACTTGCCTCGGCGGTAAGAGTAACGTACATTCGGCGCTCGGTGACTACCGAGATATCATCGCATTAGCAGCGGCATGCCGAGTGCGTGGGGCACTCGTCGCTATTGACTTCGATCATGCGTTCGACAGAGTGGATCATACCTTTTTGCATGCGGTGATGGGCAGACTGGGAATCCCCCAGGCCTTCATTCTAGTGATCATGCGACTGTTACACGGCGTGCGATCAAAGGTCTCGGTGAATGGACGGGGCAATGACTACATTGTTATTTCAAGGTCAGTTCGTCAAGGTTGCGCCCTTTCGATATTTTTGTATGCAATGGCTTTGGAACCCTGTCTATATGGTCTCCGAAGACGGTTGGAGGGAGTGCCGTTGCCACAACTGACCTTTCATTGCCGCGCTTATGCTGACGATGTGATGCTGGTGGCACGGACAGGCGAAGAAGTACGTACGGCGTTGGCATGGATACAGCGATACGGGATGGCGGCAGGAAGCGTGCTTAATCTACAAAAATCACGCTGCATCAATGTCGGTCGAGGATTACAACCGGGAGAGGAAGGCCCGCTCATGTTAGTTAAGACCATAAAATGCCTAGGTATTACGTTCCACACGGATGTGCAGCGGACAGCAGCGGATAACTACCGACGCATATTGAAGCTGATGCGGACAATGGTGCTGTTACAGAAATTAAGAGCGTTGGATATGATTCAGAGGGTGACCTATGTTAACGTATACCTAGCACCGAGACTCACTCACGTAGCGCATGTCCTGCCTTTAACGCGCACAATGGCATCACGGATACAAGCAACTTTCGGAACCTACGTGAGTGTGGGACACCTGTTTAAGATCCAATACACAACGCTTACGCTACCACCTGGAGAGGGTGGACTTGGTCTAGTGAACGTATATGAAAAGGCACGGGCGTTATTCGTCAGTACGATTTTCCGACAGTGGCGCGGTCAATTTCGCAATATCTCCGGTGCGTTGGCCGATGTAATAGCGCCCACTTCAATGCTGCCCCCAGTCAATGTGGACCATATTTCACCGAAGCTTTCACATTTCAAGTCTTTTTTTTTTTTTTTTGGAGCTTAGCTATGTCAGAGATTCCTTCCCAACAACACGACTACCGACGACGCGAGATGTATACCAACTCTTACTGCGCCGGTGTCCCAGGAATACCCTGGAAAAGAAGTACCCAGACAGGAACTGGCGACAGATATGGCGCGTTATACGGAACGTTTACCTCCCAACGTCGGTACGCTCAACATGGCATGTGGTGGTAAATAGGAAGTTCGCAACGAATCAACGGCGGCACGCGATTCATTTGGCAGACACTCCACTATGTTTAGGCTGCACAACAGTGGACACTGATGAACATCGTTTAGCATGTAGTGGGACGGCTCCAGTGTGGCACTTGGCACAACAGATATTGGCGTTCCTGTTACGCTCCGCCCCTCACACAATTTCATCAGACACACTTTTGTTTCCCCAAGAATCTTATTTTTCGGTCCAAGAAAAACCAATGCAGTGACATGGGTACGGGGAATGGTGGTGGGCTACGTGTATAACGAATCGGAAAAGGACAAAA
The DNA here is from genome assembly GCF_023898315.1 of Schistocerca nitens. Taxonomy (NCBI): domain Eukaryota; kingdom Metazoa; phylum Arthropoda; class Insecta; order Orthoptera; family Acrididae; genus Schistocerca; species Schistocerca nitens. Next base: position 942,590,456 of record NC_064616.1, on the reverse strand, counting down.
TTGATTTTTGGCATTTTCTCCTGGATGGACACACGAAGCTGCAACAGCATAAGAAATATGGGCAAGACTTCGCTAATTACTTGCGACTTACATTTACCGACCCGCCGGCCAGATGGGGTGTGACGGGTGAGAGATGAGATAGTCGAAGAAGCCGAGATAGACATCGATCACACTTACGGACCCTTAGTTAATTTCGAGAAGACGACCCAGTCTTACACCAACGTCTGGAGAACGAGTCGATAGATGGCTCTCTTGCTCTATCGAACGTCGGGTCGTGAGCAGGTGTCGCCCCCGACACGAATTTCATTTCATTGCTACAGGAGCATGTTTCTTTTGCATTTGTACTATCCGCAATGTCTTCATCTCTTTCATTTGGGCATTTTCAGTTTTATTCATTTCCTTAATTACTTAATTTTCTAATTAGGCACTATTTGTCAACATATGGACATTGTAGACACTATTTATGCGGTAGTACAACAAAATGTATGTCAGCAAAGGTGGTAAGCCTGACATTGGAAAAAAAAAGTCGCTGGATCGAATCTCGCACCATGCAACTTTTTTTTTAGTATTTGTTTTTGGTAGTTCAAATATATATATATATATATATATATATATATATATATATATATATATATATATATATATATCCCGGCAATCAAAAAAATAAATAAATGGATAAAAAAAGGTGGTAAAGTGCTTGCCCGAGGAAGGCAATTCCTAAAAAAAAACAAAAAAAAGATGGATAGAGCGTCTGCCATGTAAGCAGGAGATCCCGGGTTCGAGTCCCGGTCGGGGCACACATTTTCACCTGTCCACATCGAGGTATAACAACAACACCTGTCGGCAGCTGAGGTTGTCAGTTAGTCATCATGTAGTCCAACAAGTGACGAAATTGGATTACAAACATAAAATCGCAAACTTTTCGATCTAATTCGGTATAGAGTTAGATGCATTATATCTGGTTCTTTAAGCTGTGGAAAAACGATTGGGATTATTAATCTCCTACTTCATCAAAATAATCTCTGATTGAAGAACACACACACACACCTCTTCAGCAATATACGTATAAATTTCTAGGACAAGTATTTTGAAACTTGAACGATACTGGGTATTTCTCATTTTCAGTTTAGGAGGACGTAATATCGCCTGATGAAATACTACCGTTCTCGCGTTTCATTTCCGATGACACTGGTTGTGATAATTAAAACCATATGAAAGCACTCTTTTCTACGGGTCGCCATTATTGTCAAGACAGCTTTTACATTTGCCAAATGTATAGCAAAATTCTGAATCAGTAAACGCTGAAGTATTTATTCTTTCCAAACAAGATGAATACAATTTGAGGCATGTAATTAGTGATCATGTTAACCCACATATGAGTTATAATGCATTCCTCAAAATATGTAAATTAATGGCTCTGAGCACTATGGGACTTAACATCTATGGTCATCAGTCCCCTAGAACTTAGAACTACTTAAACCTAACTAACCTAAGGACAGCACACAACACCCAGCCATCACGAGGCAGAGAAAATCCCTGACCCCGCCGGGAATCGAACCCGGGAACCCGGGCGTGGGAAGCGAGAACGCTACCGCACGACCACGAGATGCGGGCATGTAAATTAACGTAGAGTGAGAATACATATAGTTTTCTAGATATAAGGAAAGATGACGGCTTAAATAACGGCGTTACTGTATTAATTCCAGTAACGACATTCATATTTAACAGAGTAATAAATTGAGAAAGGCTCAAATTGCAATCTGTATTATGTAGAAGTATTATCCGAATATTCTATGTCCTTCATGCAATGTCTAGATTATACGATATAATAGCTTTCAGAGGAAGGATGGAGCTGCATGCAAATGCATGCAGATATTAGGCTTTTTTTGTATGTGTGTGTGTGTGTGTGTGTGTGTGTGTGTGTGTGTGTGTGTGTGTGTGTGTGTATGTGTATGTGTGTGTGTGTGTGTCAGAATTTTTACTGGCAAAACATAATATCAGATTGCTGCTAAAACAGCATCTAGGCAACCAGCGCATGTCATGTCGTGCGTTTGCCCTGCTGCTGCATGAAATTAAGCAGACGGTTCAAGTTGAAAGTGGGATGGAGTCGCTAGAGCCGCACTGCTGTTCACAAATTCTGCTGATGCTTCCGACTACAGAATTGGTGCAGTTTTATCGGGTACGAGCCAACATGGTATAGAAAGACGAACTGCATTCACATCCACGACAGTACCTATTACTCAGACGAATTACAGACTGAAAAAAAAGGTCTTACTATTTCCTTTGCTGTCTAAATTTCCCATGAATACATTAATGGTTGACAATTCCTTTTACTTTTAGATCATAAGCCACTGCTAGCTATGTTTGGGCCAAATAATAATGTTCCCACCAGAATGGCACAATGTTTACAGAGAATCACTGCTTATATCAAACTACGATTATGAAACAGTTGTCAGGTTCGCATTTCAATACACGAATGAATACTTAGTATGACGGCTGCCAAAAATAATAATCTTGGTTATTGGCTGAAATGGTTCTAGGCACTATGGGACTTAACATCGGAGGTCATCAGTCCCCTAGAGTTAGAACTACTTAAACTAAAGGACATCACACACATCCACGCCCGAGGCAGGATTCGAACATGCGACCGTAGCAGCCGCGTGGTTCCGGACTGAAGCGCCTAGAACCGCTCGGCCACCGTGGCCGGCCAATCTTGGTTATTCTTCTCACGTATATTTCATTTTAGATATGTGAAGACACTGGTGAGAATTATCCATTAAATGCCATCTTGATGGCAACACTTGTGTCAAACGATCCAGTCGTACCGAAATTAAAACAATACAATAAATCGGAGTGCTCCCCACACCAAAAAGGGTGGTTCAAATGGTTCTGAGCACTATGGGACTTAACATCTGTGGTCATCAGTCCCCCAGAACTTAGAACTACTTAAACCTAACTAACCTAAGGACATCACACACATCCATGCCCGAGGCAGGATTCGAACCTGCGACCGTAGCGGTCACGCGGTTCCAGACTGAAGCGCCTAGAACCGCACGGCCACACCGGCCGGCCGCTCCCCCCCCCCCCCCAAAAAAAAAAACTTACTCAGTAAGCTTGAAATTAAATCGTACTGGCACATGAGATATACTCTCACTATTTACACAGGTGTCACTCTGATCATACAGTATTGGAAAAGACACGAATCGTGATTCCAGAAGTGGTTAAATAGAAAGGGCCTAAAATGCTACAACAATGCCATTGGGGCATCGAGCGCACCAATCGTATTGCCAGCAAGCACTGCTATTGGAAAGAAAAAACGGATAAAGTATTAGAAGTGATGTAGGCTAAATGCCACTTATGACAAAAATACTTGTGGACTCCCCTCCGGTAATATTTTCTGTGGTGACAAGGACTATGTCGAACCATTTTTAAGAAGCTACTAGCTGATTATCATAGACGTATTTTCTAATTTATGCACGTGATTCAAACGTCGTCTATAAGTTCCATGAAAATAATCTCAGCTACGTCAAAAGTTTTCTAAACTGAAAGGCTGTCGAAATCAACAGCCAAAGGAAATGGTGCACAGTTTTTGTCACAAGAGTTCGAAATTTTCTGTAGACGTCATGACACAGCACGTTTCAAATTCATACCATTTCGCGTGGAAGTAAACAGAATGACTGAAATATTTGTAGTAACATTAAAATCTCATATGACGAATGTAACACACGAGTGCAATAAGGATATTGCATTTTTAATGCTTCTCCCACTACACGGAGTCACTCTACATGATATAAAATCAACATTGCATGTAAAATGTCTAATGTCAGTATTAATGCCATTCTTCCACCCACAAAACTAGCATACAAAACAGTCGAGAACAATGTTTTTAGAGTCAGCGATTAAGTGCTCATTACCATAAACAAAAATGGAAAGAAGTCATAGGTAACAGCCAGAGTGATGCAACAGCTCGGGTACATAACGTAGCCCGCATCTCGTGGTCGTGCGGTAGCGTTCTCGCTTCCCACGCCCGGGTTCCCGGGTTCGATTCCCGGCGGGGTCAGGGATTTTCTCTGCCTCGTGATGGCTGGGTGTTGTGTGATGTCCTTAGGTTAGTTAGGTTTAAGTAGTTCTAAGTTCTAGGGGACTGATGACCATAGATGTTAAGTCCCATAGTGCTCAGAGCCATTTACATAACGTACAGAGGCCAAACTAATGATGGTACCACAACACGATACGGAACCCAAATGAAGCTGCAACATGTGCAGGCATATGTAGATGGAGCTCCTGGGCTGTTATCTTCTACAGGCTCGCACGACTACGATGCAGTCAGCCATCTTGGGGCTTTCAGCCAGCGGTCACCACTGACTTTACCACTCCCAACAATGCCCAGCATGCAGGAAACTTACAACATCCAGATGGACGGCTGCCCCGTCACACACATTTTGGGTACTTTTTCCTTCGACCGCTGCAAGCAAATTCGAGGAGGAGCAACAAGAGTGCACGTACCATTTTTTTTTTAATTCACTTGTGGGGCAAGCACTGGGAAGCACGAAGCTAATGAATCCGCTCTCACCCCTCCCCCTTTCCCTCTCCCTGTCACCATACAGGACATGGACGTTGTGTCCTCCAGAAGATACACGACACCCTGCATTCTACTCCAACGGATCTTAGTTACTTCAGGTTACGGTCCAAAGAGGGCACATATGACAAGAACTATGTTACGCATCCGCCTCACATAACAGGTGGAAATCCATCTGCCAAACGTGAAAATAAGCAGACACAAGGCTCTATTCAGCATTTACTCAGAATCTTCTAGATACTACCCCAGGAGAGTGTCTAACCTCTGTTGCCATGGAATTTTGCCACGGCTGTCCTCTAGCATTATTTGGGCTATGTGGCGACTCTGCATAGTTACTCCGCGCAAGCAAGCTACCTCATAACAGCACCTACTCGCTAGTAAGGAGTTCTCTTCCTGTCACACTACTATGATTGGCGCTAAGAGTATTTCGTGAATACAATCCGGCCGGTATTAGCTTTACTGACGCTACAGTTACTACCAATAGTTCACTGATTGGTCCTAAGAAGTGTCTGAGAACCGTACGTGATTTCACGTAGAGACTCAGTACTGTCTTCAGGCGGCAGTTATGGGGTAGAATTCATCGACATCAAGATCGCAACTGAAAGCAGGGTATACTTCGGCGGCCATAGAATAATATAGCTGACAGCCTTAAATACCAAAAGAAGTAACGGACATGTAGGCCTAGGCACCAACCTGGTAGGCGGAAGGGCTAGATCATTTAGTCGTGGGATGCGGTCGGCATTCGCCGCCAGGTGCTGGGCTGTCGGCAAAGGCGACAGCAGGAGCCGCAGAATCGGATTACTGCGGCAGGCCGTCACATAGAGAGCAGCGGCCCGACGTCAGGGGCTGAGACAACACGGAGCCGACAGGCAGGGCTGAGGCAATGGCACAGCGACTAGCTTGCGAACAGCCGCCGTTGTTAACACCGGCATCTGTGGGCAGGCCCTGGCGGTTGGCGCCGAGGGTCTAATTCAAATCCCCCTTCCACTTCTGCCCCATTCGACCTCAGACGGCGAACTCACATTCGACTCAAAGTCACGATCTTGAGTTACATGTTGACGACTCCTAACAACAACCTCAACCGTGACAGCGTTATGTAGTACGAAATGCATTTAACTTTAAACATCAGTTTACGCCAATAGTCCTCATTTGCACCTTTTATTCCACCCACTGTTTATCTCAAAGCACAGATTCATTTTTCTGTTCAGATAACTTCTAGAAAATGTAAACGTGGATAAATTACAAAACTTTATCCGCAGAGTGTCAGAGTTTTTCTCCATTCTTCATAAACCAAAACCTCTTCCAGCTACCGGGTGGTTATAATTAAAGTGCAGCTACTCTCAGGGGTCCAGTGTGGGCTGTAATTATCGTATGGCGGCGAAATGTAGATATTACAATGTGTTAAGATGGAAACGATTTAGGCTGGAAAAGAATTAGTTCCAGTTTTGACCCGCAGGTGCAAATGTGGCGCTGCGAATGAAAGAAAGACGAGTAGAAATGATTCCACGTGTAATGCATTAGAAACGCGATGTGGCCAAAAAAGGTATTACAAGTAAGAAAAGCATAATGTTGATTTTATTAACAACAGCTGCTTACACAGTTTGTTCATTATGAGCACCGGATACGTCAACGAGGGGCTACATCCGTGAAAAGACGTCATCAACAGTTGCTCGAAGCAATTCGATGGAATATGAGCAAAGTGTTCCTACATAATTGCTCTCAGAGACGGAACGTGTCCTTGGTAAACGCGTTCGTTCAGATAGCCCCAGAGCCAAAAGCCACATAGATTAAGATCAGGTGATCCTGCAGGCCATGCGTCTGGAAAACCTCTGGAGATAAAACGTTCGTGGAAGGTTGCATTAACCTGATCTCTCGCTAGGGGAACGACATGAGGTGTAGCCCCATCTTGCATGGAAATAGTGGTTTCCACACTGTGGCGCTCTTCCAAGGAAGGAATCACATGCTGTACAAGGACGTCTCGATAACATGCTGACGTCACGGTACACCTGACAGGACCTCTCGCTGTATTCTCTTTAAAGAATAACGGACTGACAGTAAAGGTGCTTGTGAATCCACACCACACAGTCAAATAAGGCGAGTGCAATAGCTTTTCGTGAGTAACATTCGGTTTAACAGTACCCCAAATCCAGCTCCTCTGTGAATTCACGGCACACTGTAGTGTAAAATGTGTCACGCCACTCCATAGAATATTGCCCGGGCACATGTCATCACCTTCGATCCATGCCAGAAAGAGCAAATTAAGAACGTTGCTGAGGATCATGCAGTTTCTGTTGGTGCACCGTCTCTCACTAATTTGTTTTGCAGAGTAAATCGGTTTCACATTGACGTATTAGAACATCTACCAAATTTAGCTCCCATACGATAATTATAGCCCACACTGGACCTCCGTGAGTAACTGCCCTTTAATTATAACAGTGCGGGACATTTTTGCACATGTTCCATGCAGGGAGATGGGAAATAAATTTTTATACATAGTCGCTATGCTTTGTCAACGGAAATGTCCAAGCTATCAAATGGTGGGTCATCGTTCATGTAGTTCTCGTCTAGTAAAACTATACACTATGGGGACTGTAATATCACCGAAGTGATAACTGTAACACCTAGAGTCGTAGTAACGAAAATGATTTTCACACAACTCGGAATATACTTAGAGCTTACAAAACCAGTCCGTCCTCGTAAACCAAGAAAATACGTTGTCGCGCCAAGTAAGAGTCTGAATATAAACAGCCATGAGAGAGCCCGTAATCACAGCGAAGTAGAACGGAACACGGTGCGAGTGGGGATCGTCAGTGAAAACCAGACGGCGGATTATGCAGGATGTTTCAAAAAGAGTTATTCGATGTCACAAGACTACATCTTTTACACGTATTCGAAAATTTAATTTTTCAACAGGACGAAGTGTCACCTCTCTGGCACATGCATGTGTAAGCAGTTAGTTTCTTATGAGTGAGCTGCCGTAGGGGCAGTAAGGGGCGCACTGACATCCAAGGTCGTGTGATCTCCTGATATGTGATTTTTTTTTAATGAGAGTATGTGAAAGACTCCGTCTGCCTCCCTTTCCAACGACTTACGAGGAACTCCGACTCCGTATAGGAACTTCGGAGTATGCAGTAACTCCAAACGTGCTCGTGAAGGCATGGTGCAAATTTCATGTAGTCTCGATATTTGTCCTTCATCCGGTGAACGGTACATTAAATATTTATGAGGCACCTGTTATCTCTTAAGAGGAACACCCAGACACATCCATATTCCGCCAATAAAAAGAAACAAGGGTGAAACGGACTTCTTTTCTAAAATACTTCACATAAAATGTCACCTACTTTTAAACATTTCTATACGAATTATTGCACTCAAATTCTCAATGTGTAGTTATAACCAAAACCATTCCTTCTTGCAGTATTTATCTCAGAAATCTAGTGTTAGAAATTCCTGTGTAGAGGTACTAAATAGGAGGCTGGTCTAATGAGTTGGTGTCTATGTCCAGTGCAGAGGTGTAATTAATACTAGACATTTCAGTTGGAGTTACGAGACTAAAGTTCTAACAGGACGAATCGACACAGTTACTGTATTCAAAATGAAATTTATACTGTGCAAAAGAATTATTGCTTCCCACAGAGAAATATTATTACATTGAATGGAGTGTGCTCCAGAATGCTATAACTAAATCTGCAACGTTCTTGTTATGACATTGCAGATTACTCATATATGTAAATGGCATCGTGGCTGTTGCCACAAATCGAGGACTGGAGCAAACGACAGCATATAATTAGCGTAAATGTGCGGCGAGGGCGGCCCGCTGACGTCACAGGCACTCCCGCGGGCCCCTGTAAATAGGCCGGGCGGCCAGGACCGCGGCATAATGGACGTGGCTACCAAAGACAACCGCGTATTGTCTGCTGCCTCCTTTGTTTGTGCAGCCAGGATAGCACGCTTAGCATCGCCATCCCATCGGCATCACGCCGCTCTCTCTTCAATTAAACGGCCGAGCAGAAAGTTAAAGGCGACGGAAAGATGTTTTAGAGTTTCCATCCCTAACTAGTCATATAGTCTACAAATCGCTTCTTCCACCTTGCATTAGCTGATATGTATTAAGGGGCTAATGGTGGTTCTCTTCCTAGTTTAGATTAAAATACACAAAACAGAAGATATCTTGGAAGCGGTAGGAAATGACGGAACGCTCCAAACTACAAGATGCTGGCAGCAAATTGGGAGAAGTTACTGTGCGTGAAGACGTGTGAAAGCACTATTTTTAAGTTGTAGTTGTCGTCGGTAGTGAAGCAGTAAACTCACAGAGGATACTAGAATTGTCAGGAAGAAAGCGAAGGGCTCAAATACGTGCAAATCTACCTATTCTCTACTTAGTCGAAAGTATACAGGCTTTCTCGGAGCACAAATCTCTCAAATACAGAATACTAAGGGGGTTAGATATTACATTGCTACTAAACCAGTGTAAAGTTTACTAGTCCACGTTTCATCAAACGGAAGTCATAATTTATAGGTTATGCATCGGTTAATTACAATTATTTAACCTCCAATCGTAAGTTATATACCAAATTAAGAGCAAAATGTTCTCTTTTATAATCTACCGCAATCGTAAATTTCACAAGGGTTTAATAATCTAAGGTTAAGGTAACAAGGGAACATCACCTACTCGATATCATATATTAAAAAGAAAAAAAAGCACCCTTGCAAGATATCAGTCCCAAAAATCTTCCCGCATCAAACTTTGGGCCATAATTCTAAAAGTTGAGACGTTCTGAAAGTACAGCTTTTAAATTTCTCGAGCACTGGTTGTTTTGATTCGCTCCGCCCAACTGCAGCCACTTAATGTACGAGTGTGAAGTACTGTACAGCCGAGTGACAACCAGAGCCCTTCTGCTCGCGGGATGCTGAGAATAGGAGAAGAGAGAGAGAGAGCCCGTCTGTTCAATGTGGTTTTGAAATCTTGTTCGGCAACACTTGTTATTTTACGCGAAAAGAGGTACCCAAGTACGTAATACTTCAACCTTATGCTCACAGGCAATCTGCGCAGGCGACAGCAAGTGTCCATCTGTAAATATCGTTGACATAATTGTGTAGCTGTACGTCTCGTTACTGACTGACACCATGATTGTGTTGACGTATTTCGTCCCAGTTTTGGCAAGAGATCTGCCGGACTTAACTTCCAAATTAAATCTACTCTCATCCATATTGTACACGTTTTGTCCGTCTATTGTTTCCCTAACAGTTCTGGTGTCAGCAAGAAAATCGTGTAGGCGTTACTAAATTCATCTAGACAGACTGTGTGGACCCTAGAAAACTTTATACGATTATTCTGAATTACGGTGCAAAGTTCCTTTGCACATGCATGCATGTCGAAAGGAACATTGCATCGTAATTCAAATTAACAAAGAAACTGCAATATCGGATATTTCCGCCGACGCCGGGCTAGCGATTTTCAAGTAAAATGTCTTCCCTGTACGGGAATATACCTAATGGATGTACGAGTATGGGTTGTAGACACGTGGATGACGACATATGGGAGTTTGGGTCTGGCCATGAGTCGAGTGCGGTTAGCCTAATGGTAAGGTCACAGCTCGCAATAAGTGGGATATCGAGTCCCGGTCCGGTAAAAGTTTTCAGCTGATGGTAGTCTATAGTCCCACCTGCATACACATTTCACGTATGTCATAACGGCTGCAATCGCCGTAGTCGCATTGCAATATCGTATTTATCCGCGGACGCCGGGAAATCGACTTTCAAATAAAGTGTCCACCCTGTACGGGAACATACGAGGCGTATTCGGAAAGTAAAAACCGATTAGGCGCGAAGTGGAAATCACTCTAAAAACTCGACGGAACTGTGCACAGATGTGTTGAGCAGTGCCTTAGTGTGTCTGTCGATCGCTTCACGTCGCTGTTTTTAGTTCAGAGCGCAAAGTGATCATGTAGAAATGCCTAAAACAACAGTGTCTCCCACCAAGTGTGTGGATCAGGTGAGAGATTTCGCCTGAGGTTATGCAGCCCACATAACATAAATGTCATGCGTTTCTTTCTTCAAAACAATTTTCAGCCGCATTCCCCAGGGGCAATGAAGAAGCTCCTGCAGGCGCTTCCGATGGAAGTGTTTGATCACTCACAATGCAGCCCTTAATTAGCTCCCTCCGTTGTTCATCTCTGCTCACATGAACCGCTGGCTACGAAGACAACATTTTGGCACAAACAACGAAAGGTAGACCAGTGTAGAGAATTGGTGGAAAGGACAGGCGGCTGCTTTCTGTGACGAGGGTACTGGGAAGTTTCTGCAACGCCACAAGTCGAACGAAGACTATTTAGAAAGGTAGCTGGAAGGTAGCTGGAAGGTGTGCCTAACTGTTGGGAATAAAAAATTTTTGATTTTTGCTGTGGTCTTCATTTCGCGACCGATAGGGCCTTACTTTCCGAACAGCTCCCGTACATAATGAATGTGCGAGTACAGGTTGTAGACAAATGGTTGACGACATATGGAAGTTTGGGTGTGGCCGTGAGTCGTGCTCTGCTAGCCTTATGGTCAGACGACCGCCCCTGATATGGGGGCAATCTGAGTTCGAATCACGGTCCAGCACAAATTTTCATTGTCATCATTCCATTGTACAGCTGACGGTAGCCCATATTCGCAACTGCGAATTTATTTCATGTAGAAGAAAATTTTGTTGATGAGTACCCTGGTTACCAACGAATTTACTCAATATGTACATATCCCTTTTTTGTTTTTATAATTTAAATTTCGAGTTGACGATCCTGAAAGACATATTTCCCGTCCTTCCACTTTCCTACAAGGCGACAGCTCGTTTCCATAAACTCCTCTGTTTTGCACCGGTGAAAAGTGGTTCCGAATGGTAATACACCTTCAAAGCAGGCTTTATTATCACTTACTTCCTTGTTTTAATAGTTCTGTCCCGTCATCCCAGTGAAGCTGTTCGCCAGATGTGACTGTGGTGAAAGGGCAGCCTTATTATCGTCACCCTCACGCACTCGTAAAGAAGCACTGAACTATTTTGCTCTGTATCTAGCACGTCTTCATTCGTGACATTATCCTTGATTTTTGTAACGAAATGTAAAGATATAAGTAACAGGCAAAGAAAGCCCTACAAGCTTTCGTGGTCGAGCGCTTCTAGGAGCTTCAGTCCGAACCCCGCTGCTGCTACGGTCGCAGGTTCGAATCCTGTCTCGGGCATGGATGTGTGTGATGTCCTTAGGTTAGTTAGGTTTAAGTAGTTCTAAGTCTAGGGGACTGATGACCTCAGATGTTGTCCCATAGTGCTTAGAGCCATTTGAACCCATAAGCTTTCATTTGCCTTGTACAAAAGTCACTCGAATAGCTGCATAAAATGATGCTTGCCAGTCACGACTATCGGGAGCCCTCTGTCTGACGTTTAAAGGCTGCAGTTTGGTAGTTGTTCCGTACCATTCTTGGAGATGCTATACTACCACTTGTTGATTCGCCAGCATCATGAACACAGACTTCTTGATCACTAGACTGTACAGTACTTCGCTCTCGGGCATTACGCGGCTGCAGTGGGCCGGAGGGAGTCACAAACAACCTATACATGGGCATGTCTGAAAGCTTCATTTCCAGATGTCCATTACTGCGTACTATCCGATCTATGGCCAATTTTCGCGTGGCATCGTTTGCTACATCTTGTGAGTGCACTTTTTTCTCCTTAAAATATGAGGTGAAGCTAGTGATGCTTCCTTGTAAGAATATTTACCCGCAATACGGTTTCAGGACATTAATATTGCGTGTATCCAATTCCAAACTCGAAATTGCACATGAAGGTGTAGCAATTACAAATAACTGCGTTTGAAAATTACGTACCAGGGGTCAGAAACTTAAGAGGTTTATTATTAACGTTTAGGTGGCTGGCGGTGCAGCGATCTCTCAGCAAATTGTATAGTATTTCAGGGCACCAGTTTAACGCGTTGACTGGCGCGGCCACAGTAGAACCTAGACGCCTGACGCGGTGATGACAGTTATTGAACTTTATGAAATAAAATTGCCATAACTTCTGAACGGTTTGCATTAGGACGTTCAAACAGCACTGTTGGCCGCAGGGCATACTGGGAATTAGCAGACGCATGCGCACGCTACTTGTTGTTGTCGGCCATTTTGATTTTGATTTCATTTGGATAGGTTTGGCAATAAGAAAACTTGGCCCATTTTGGGGACTGAGAATCCGCATTTGGCGATCGAGAAGTCTCTTCACCCTCAACAGCTGATTGTGTGGTGTGAAATGTCCAGTCATACCGAACGGTACGTGAAGGTTTTGAAAAATGATTTCATCATTATCCATAGCGATCCTGATTTCGACAAAATGTCGTTCACGCAATATGGAACTCGACCTCATCGAAGCAGGAGAGGGTTTGATGTCCTGGAGGAGCACTTTGGAGACCGCATTCTTGCTCTGGGATGCCCCGGGGGGATCCACCGGGGGCCGAACCGCAGAATAACCCTGACAGAGTGGTTCGGTGTGGGGAGGCGGAGGGGTGACGTGCACTGCGGTTGTCGTCGTAGGGTTGTGGACCACTGCGGCTGCGGCGGGGACGGAACCTCTCCGTCGTTCCTAGGCCCTCGGTTAACATACAATACAATACAACTGTGCAGTTTAAACAGTCATTGCTGAAAAAATAATCCGTACATATTTAGAGTTTTCTGTACATGGATGAGACAAGTCACGCGAAGGTCCAGCACAAATCGCTAGTAATTTGCTTCTCTAAGCTTCAATGCCCGACACTGCGCTCAACCGCATGGATTCTGTCGGCTTGCGATAACCGACGCCACTCAACAACTCCGTTTATTCGTGAAAGAAGACAGATGTTAGTGTCACCACCATTTCACAAACTGTTCAATACTTTCAATTGTATTCCACTTGCAGTAGTGAATGGTTTACAATGTAGAGAACAGTAAGCTACACATTATCACACAGCATCTGTGAATCAAGTGCACTAGCTTCATAAATAGCGTCATTTCTCAATGACTGTTACGGATTATGAAAAGATAAATAGTTTAAGAGTCTACCATTTCACACTGTCACGCGTACAAGAAACAGCCGCCCGGTCACAGGCGTCTTGTCACGGTCCGCGCGGCTTCCCCTGTCGGTGATTCGAGTCCTCCCTCTGGCCATGGGTGTGTGTGTCGTCCTTAGCATAAGTTAGTTTAAGTTAGATTAAGTAGTGCGTAAGCTTAGGGACCGACGATCTCAGCCGTTTGGTCCAATAATACCTTACAACAAATTTCCAAAAATTTTAACCACACACTTTCTTCGCATCATTTGACAACATTACAGAAATAATAAATCATGTGAAAATTAAAGCAACCGTTTTGTTTTTTTTTACAAGGAAAGTAAAGTTTTTAATGAAAAACAAGTCCACAAAACGGTGTGGAGTATTCTTATATACCTTCAAGGGTTTTTTCAGCATGAAAGTCACGGGAGTGGATTTTCCCCCTACTACAAGCAACACGAAGAGGTTCACACAGAATATACTAGCGAAGAGAACTACACGAGCCCAACCTTCTGACTGAAGACAATAGCAACTACAAGCAGTAGCAGATCCAGATACGAACACGGTAGATGACGGCCTGAGCCGGCTGGGCGCACACTCGTTCAGTGCGTCCCATCTCCGCTCGGGCCGGCGCGCAGTTTACACGCAGCCTCATATAAGTGATTTTAGTACTTACGGCACACCCTCAATATGAAGGCTTATAACGTAATTTGTCACACATCGAATGTTAAAAACTAAAATGATTGAAATATACATTTAAAAAATAATACGATATCATTTTTTGTAACTGAAATGTAAATTTTCTTCCGAATCTCTTCACCTCCACCCCGCACATTTTTTGCCGTTTTTCCTCCGGATGACAGTGTAGATGTTATAGATTTAAAAATGATTTCTGTTTGTTTAGCGACATAATTCTCAACTGGATCCTATCCAATAGCAAATCTGTGTCTCATCTGCTTGAAACAGCCCTTACACAGAACAAGATGACACTGTTTTGTGCCGCTTTGATGGCTAAAAGCCAAGATCAAGACACACGCAGCGCTCGTCTTTCGAATCTGCACAGTAGAGGGAATAGTCAGCAATATCACTGCCGGTTTACATCTCCTCTGGCTGGGTATACATACTCTTGTCATAAATCGCTAACTTAATAAAGGATCAAATTTTCCTGTCACCAGAAATCATGCGCAGTAATATTTATGAAAGTTTAACATTTATATATATATATATATATATATATATATATATATATATATATATATAATGCAGATTTCATTTGAAGCGGTCGTAACCACACTGGCATTTACATGAAGTTATTCAAGGGCGTCGGTGCAAACTTAAATTAGTGTAGCTGGACGGGGAATTAGATCACTACTCTCAATAAAAAAGGAGAGCACTGCTTCGGTCACTGCGTCTCCAGTCTCTAAGACTTCACAACGAACCAGAAACACAAGGGTGTCGATCCGACGACATCGCCACTAATGTTCAAATGGTTCAAATGGCTCTGAGCACTATGGGACTTAACTTCTGAGGTCATCAGTCCCCTAGAACGTAAGAACTACTTAAACCTAACTAAGCTAAGGACATCATACACACCCATGCCCGACGTAGGATTCGAACCTGCGACCGTAGTGGTCGTGTGATTCCAGAATGTAGCTCTTAGAACCGCTCGGCCACCTCGGCCGACCACTAATGATCGCAGTGGACACAGGGCCATTGCGACTGTGCCGGCTAACACCGAAACAATTTACCTCTCCAGTTGAACTGTGGGCATGGATTTTGTCAGCAGGACTTCTGTACACAACATTTTCCAATAGGACAAATCCTAGGTCCCTAACTCCAGATTCGTGCTAGTGTGGATGATGTTATATTGAAGTTGATTCTAAGGCCTAAAAATCGGCATGATTTGAAGTATACCTGATGTCAGCCAGTCTCTCAGGTTACAAACCATCTTCTCATTATCGAGGGAATTCTGTAAACTGTGCATAAAAATCTGGCTTCCGTCACTACTAGCAATATACAGTGATGATCCAAAACATTATAGCTACCTGCTTAATAGCTTGTTTGACCGCCTTTGGAACGAAATATATTACTGATTCTGCGTATCAGGATCCGACAGTTGCTTGTAGATTTGTGGAGGTATGTGGGATTAGATGTCTACGCACAGGTCATGTAGTTTATGCAAATAACGGGCCGTTGATCTGCGTGCTCGGTGGTGGCGCCTGAGGTGACAATCCCTGTGCGCAATTTAGGTAGTCTGTGAGAGCACTGCTTTTTCCTCAACAATGAATAGAATGTAAGAACAAATAAATATTTAAAATGTTTTTGATAGTATCAGAAAATAATAGCTCACCAGTTGCAGAATTAAAGGTATATTAACCCTTTACCATGCTTTCGCTACGGTCGCAGGTTCGAATCCTGCCTTGGGCATGGATGTGTGTGATGTCCTTAGGTTAGTTAGGTTTAAGTAGCTCTAAGTTCTAGGGGACTGATGACCTCAGATGTTAAGTCCCATAGTGCTCAGAGCCATTTTACGATGCTTTCGACAAATATAAATTTGTCTTTTTCAGAATGGGATGGACCTACTGAACGAATTATTACAACAGAGTTACAATGGCCAACAGAAAAGGAACCAAAATCGACCTACAAGAATTTACAAAACATTTCTTTAGAAGAGCACGCTCACCTGTAGAATGAAATATTGAAAAAAACGGATGTTTGAGCCAGTAAGCTCTTGTCTAGTACAATGTGCATGACAACCACAAATATCAGCAGTTAAAATGTATAACTGAAACTAGTAAACCATTTTCTGCAGGGCTTTGACGTAAACTTTTTAAAATAAAACACAAGTGCCAATGGATCAAGCTGAAATTAGTATGGCTTTGTCGTACAACTTTTACAATGTAACACACGTGATAATAGACCCACCTGACATTTAGTATGGCGCATGCAGGGCTATTAATGTGAGCTAACTGACTAAGATGAGCACGCTCAGGCAATAGGTAAACTTGGTAGGTGGTGCTTACTGCGCGAATGACTGTGTGCGTAGACCCACTGAGCAGCGAATGCTTGATTCAGCAAATAAAATAGTTAATAACTAAGACTGAAGCATAGTAAAACTAATGAAAGTAAGAAAAACCGGAGGGTGGGGGGAGGAAGGTGTTAAAGTCCTATGACATGTGAAGAGTAAGCAGGCTCACTGAAGCCATGCTAAATATTTGCATGTGTGTACCTAAAGCAACACGAGAAAAAGCCAATACACTTCGTAGGACAGGTTAACATGATGTACAACGGGCATAAACACGTAGAGCCGTGTTAATCAGCACGTAACTAACTCGAAAGAACAGTTACTTACAAGAAGGAGAGTAACAGATTAAAATATTAGCAAAAAAAGGTGGTTGGGGAAAGGGGAGTGGTGATTCTTATAACCTATGACCTAGCATACCACGGAAAGTAGCCGAGAATTATAAAGTATGCAATATAAACAAATTGAAATCGGATGCAAGTAGCATTTTGAGAAAATCAAAGCAGATGACATTGTAAACTATTGAATTACCGAATTTTAATGTGCAAAACCGCGCTGAGCAGTACGTACATACGTGGAAAAACAAGATACTTAAAAGGGTAAAAGGGGTTTAAATTACAGTGAAAAAGGTGTGGAATGGGGGAGAGGGGGGAGGAGGAATGGGGGGAGAGGGAAGCAAGGGGGTACACTGAAAATGAGAAACTAAACAAAGCACGCAGCTATTCACGAAAAGGTATGCTATATGAAATTACAAAACTGAAAGTAGACTTCATAAATGCAAATAGAAATAAGAAGAAATCAAACACGTGGAGGCCAACAGCTAGTGGTAAACTTGGATAAGCGGTCAGAAAAAGCGTCTTAAAGCCTTCAACGAAATGTCTACTTCCGTTTGAGCTGATCGTTTAAAATATTACCACCTTTGTACGCGTCTTAGGTAATGTGTCCTACAGGAAGAAAGGCCTTTTCGTGAGCAAATAATAACTTTAAAAAAACGTGTGCACTCTCTCAAAACAGTTGAGGATCCGTTCTCCAATTCAGGCATATACAAAACGATTTGTAGTAACTGTGACAGTCTTTCTGTACGACAAGTAGGTAGAGCAATCAAAGTGAGATATAAAGAACACCTACTGGGAAAGGAAGATGATCGTAATGTACACAGTTCGACATTCACAGATCACTTACTTACTGTTGAACATTCTCCAAGGGATTAGAGGACACATAATTCTGCACAAAGAGGTAAAAGGACTGAGACCGTTGTAGCTTTATGGGAAGAACTTGAAATTTTCAGTCACTTAGCGAACCAATATGGTAATATTGTAAACGATCAGATCATAATCCTCTACTCCCCTCCCCACACTTTTTTCATCGTAATTTAATCTATTCATATCCTTTTTAAGTATCTTATTTTTTCAAGTACCCATGTACTGCTCATTGCGGTTTTACGCATTTTGTTACCATTCACTATTTCAATAGTTTACGAAGTCATTCGTTTCTTTCCCATATTTATTTACAAGTTTTTCTCGTGCTGCTTTATTGCAGATAATTAGCACTGCTTACGTGAACCTGTTTTTTAATCAGGCATTGGCTACTCAGTGCGGCTATGCACACGCTCATTCGCTCATTAAGCGCCACGTATCATACAGTTTACCTGTTGGTAGTGCCTGCCCTTTTTAGTTGGCTTGTGTCACTAGCCATGTATGTGCCATATTAAATGCGCAGCTGGATCCAATGGCACTTATGTTTTATTTAAAAGCCCTACAGCATTCGGCTACTACCTTCAGTTATACATTTTAACTGTTGATATTTGTGATTGACAAGCACACTGTACTAGACAAGAGCCTGTTGGTACCAAAACCAGTTTTTGTCAATAAGTGATTCTGCGAGTGATTGTGCTCTTAAAAAAAAAAAAATATTTCTAATATACTGTCTATCGATTTTGGTTACTTTTCTGGTAGTTATGATGTAATACTACGACTTATCTTAGAAGCTAGATTAAGGAAGGGCAAACCTACGTTTCTAGCATTTGTAGACTTAGAGAAAGCTTTTGACAATGTTGACTGAAATACTCTCTTTCAAATTCTGAAGGTGGCAGGGGTAAAATACATGGAGCGAAAGGCTATTTACCATTTGTACAGAAACCAGATGGCAGTTATAAGAGTCGAGGGACATGAAAGGGAAGCAGTGGTTGGGAAGGGAGTGAGACAGGGTTGTAGTATCTCCCCGATGTTATTCAATCTGTATATTGAGGAAGCAGTGAAGGAAACAAAAGAAAAATTCGGAGTAGGTATTAAAATCCATGGAGAAGAAATAAAAACTTTGAGGTTCGCCGATGACATCGCAATTCTGTCAGAGACAGCAAAGGACTTGGAAGAGCAGTTGAACGGAATGGATAGTGTTTTGAAAGGAGGGTATAAGATGAACATCAACAAAAGCAAAACGAGGATAATGGAATGTAGTCAAATTAAGTCGGGTGATGCTGAAGGAATTAGATTAGGAAATGAGACACTTAAAGTAGTAAAGGAGTTTTGCTATTTGGGGAGCAAAATAACTGATGATGGTCGAAGTAGAGAGGATATAAAATGTAGACTGGCAATGGCAAGGAAAGCGTTTCTGAAGAAGAGAAATTTGTTAACATCGGGTATAGATTTAAGTGTCAGGAAGTCATTTCTGAAAGTATTTATATGGAGTGTAGCCATGTATGGAAGTGAAACATGGACGATAAATAGTTTGGACAAGAAGAGAATAGAAGCTTTCCAAATGTGGTGCTACAGAAGAATGCTGAAGATTAGATGGGTAGATCACATAACTAATGAGGAAGTATTGAATAGGATTGGGGAGAAGAGACGTATGTGGCACAACTTGACCAGAAGAAGGGATCGGTTGGTAGGACATGTTCTGAGGCATCAAGGGCTCAGCAATTTAGTATTGGAGGGCAGCGTGGAGGGTAAAAATCGTAGAGGGAGACCAAGAGATGACTAACTAAGCAGATTCAAGGATGTAGGTTGCAGTAGGTACTGGGAGATGAAGAAGCTTGCGCAGGATAGAGTAGCACGGAGAGCTGCATCAAACCAGTCTCAGGACTGAAGACCACAACAACAACATGTTGTAATAATTTGTTCAATAGCTATGTTTCCTTCCGAAAAAGACTAATTTATATCTGTCGAAACAATGGTAAAGGGTTAATAATTCTGCTACTGGGTTGTCGTTATTTTCCGATACTACCACGTTTCAACGTGCACCGTAGCTGAAGCACCGCCATGTTAAATATTCAAAAAATTTTAAGTATTTGATGCTTCACACCGAACAAGAGATATCACTGACACAAACAGTGAGAAATATTTTTTTTATTATTGATGCAAGATTAATTAAAACTGTATTTCATACTGGTTACAGGACTCGAAATTTATGGCATTGCTCCCGTAACGAGTGTTTGCGATTAGGAACAGAACTCTCACAATTCGGTGCTAAAATGGCGCTATCGATTGCTGAAACCAGAGCAACAGAGAAAGAACAAGAATAGAACAGAGTACTCTCTTACGTGTTTGCGTGACTTCTGCTTCGGACTTAAAATTCTATAGGCGGCACTGTACGGATAGCTTTCCTAGAACTGCCGTCCTAATACAAGGAGTCTATAGTTACTTCGCAGCACTTCGGGCAATGCAGAAATAGTTTCAAACCGTAGCACTTTTGCGCCATGGAAGTAAGGCATCACGAGGGAACAGAATGTGAACAGAACCACTATGTAATTTATGTCAGTTTTCTGTATGAAACTACACATAAACTCCATTTGAAAGAAGAAGCCTCAGGCGTGTGGGTTGCTTTTCCAAGTTACTCTTTGTGAACATATTAATCCGGTACTAAGAATACATTCCGAGTGTGCTCGTGTGGGAAAAGTATTTTATGCTTCACTTTGATACAGGCCGAAAAAATTCACAACTATTAGGGCACCTCATTACGCAAGATGGGTGAAGTTACAGATCTTTCCATAATCATGGTTTTCAAATTAGATTAATGCTGTTTAGCCAGTTGCCTCTGTCAACTTTTTAGAATTCAAATATTTTATTGGGAACTTCAACAAAATTATCAAAATACTTTGTCATCGCTGTAATGTTGGCGACAGTCATAGTTTTCAATGTTGCAATGCTGTTGCATTAATTTGTTATGAAGGCGGTGCTGATGGACAATAAAAGCGGGTTAAAAGCTGTGAGCTATGTGGGGAAGTTAACCTTGCATTACTGTGCAACTGTTTCACCAGGTATCCAGTCTAGCTTACCAAATTCCCAGCCAGACTAACATTAATTATAATCTTTTAATCGTCATGCGACAACCGGTCGCATATATATATATATATATATATATATATATATATATATATATATATATATATATAAGAGAATTTAAATAAGAAGAAATAAATCAGTTCATATTTGGAAATTTATTTTAACATTGATCATTGAAATTTCAGCATATTAAACTTGATTCATAACTAAACTGGTGCCTTATTTAGGATTGTGAAAATGTGAGTTTGTAATCTTACAGAACACATCAAATATGGAGCCAAGATTGGGAGACTGCATACAACACTGCATTCACAAAATAACACACAAAGAACGTTGAAACATATGCAAGAGGAAATTAACCACAACCAACCGATTCAATTTTCACCCAAAGAAGTTACGTTCGTAGCGCAATCCTGTCCGTCATGAGATTACCACACACTGGTATACTAAATTCATACTACCTCTCTGTGAAATCTTCCCGAAAAGAATAGCTGAGGGATACTTTGATGCTTACACCACATGCTTCACGTGGTGAACTTGGTTTACACAAAGAGTGTAACTCCACAATAATTTTGATAATTAAAATAAATTACATCGAAACGCAATTTACTAAAGAAAAACCTCGAACTGGTTACTATCGTCTTACTATTAACCTGATGGGTCAAACAATTGTATAAGAACGTGGTACTGGTCTCACAAAGTACACCCCACGTTGGTTGAACATAAAGAAAAGTTGCTATATTGAAAAATATTGTCAAGACGAGACGTTATAATCTCACGCACATTCGCATTTAAGATTGATGATCTTAGTTAGAGTTACTGATCAACACGTGGTTCCACTTTACTCACAAAGTAGTGACAAAGCAACTACCGGAAGATATTCTGAAGTTCACACGCGAATTACACTGCATTGCAATTTAAGATAACTTTAGATATTTTAGAGCTAAACCTGAAATAAAGGTGATTAAATTTTTAGTTAGGCTGAACTTAAGAAATCCATTGTCCTACGGACTTAGCAGACACGCGCTTAGCTGGAGATCTTACCACTTCAGACGCTCGCCGCGGACAGACTGACCTGGGCTCCTACCAAGGGTGCTTCCGTATACAAAACGGAAGTGACCAGAGAGACAGCTTCCTATGCCAACATGACAAGAGACGGACAGGACCATACTAAGAATAGAAACCTCTCTGCTTTTAGAAAGCATAGCTACCTGTTCCGACGTTGGTCCTACTGTTCTCATGCAGACAGGCTTGTCTGCTACCCTCAAGCATGCAACTAGAAGTACATTTGCTCATTCATCCTCTCACACAGAAGGGAAGGGGGATGACAGTATCTTATCATATCAGTATATAAAAGAAAGCGGATGTAGGTTCCGTATGAGACTGTGTGACATGAATTACATATAAACTGTGTTTTAAAGTGTAGTAGTGTGACAGATCGTTCTTGTTTATGTGTAAAAGTAACACGTTTCACTGCTCAGTCTCCTCCCAGATAGTCAGAAACTCCACAGTAAATTTAGAAGAGGAATTTATGCCGTAAATGACAACCGATTTCAGAAATTAACATGAAAGGAATCCAACAGAGACCTTTCAATGTTTCTCTTCCGACATTCCAGTGTCAACTGCTGGATTCAACGCATTGCACCCCGAAACGTGTGTCACCCATGAAATCATGAATCAAGAAGAAATTCTCGATTATCTTGACTTACATCTACATCTTTTGAATAACATAATTCGTTTCGATATTTTTCGTAAGCCCACAACCAGTGATACAATCATCCGCGAGTCGTCATGTCATCGGCATCTATGACCGACCGTCTTTACGCTACTCCTCTCAGTACCCTATCTATTCGCAGAGAGCTCCAAAATTTAAAATTTATTGCCAATGACGGGTACCGTAAACTGATCGATGAAAAGCTATATAAAAATAAAATGTCGTCAAAACTCAATAATAAATTGCTGATAAATCTCTCGTCCTCAAATCTGAAATACTCTAAACTTCCGGTTTTTGGAAAGGTACCATACGAATTGGCTAAATTATTCAAACTTTCTGATACCCGAATAGCTTTCACGACCCAAAACAGGACTAAACACAATTATGTTCAAAATGAGCGGCCTTAGAAGGATAAATATGCTACTTATACAGTGTATAAATTAGAATATGTCTGTCAAATATTTTACGTAGAGCAGACCGACAGGTTGTTTAAGATTAACTATAACACCATTTGTTAACAAAAGAGGGCCACGTAAAGTATCATCCCGCCTTTGCTAAGCATTTCAAAGCAACAGGTCGCCAACCACCCACGCTGGGCCATCTCCAGATTTTCTAATCTTCATAGTATCAGAGTCTATAGCTGCAAAGGATTTTTTGAATCCATTTCGTGATGCCTTCAGGTGCCATTTTCTTTCTGTGATGCGCGATTGTGCAATTTCGGCATTACACCATTTTTAAGTATTTAAAACGGAAGCATTACACAATGGATGTATTAGTATTACATATGAATTTAATATAGGAACAAGTCATATCCCAGGATATATTAGGCTGCCTATAACTTACTTTATGGACGATTATTTAATGGTATATTATGCCACGTGCGTCCTTGCTCCTATGGCTGCACGTAGTTGTCACAAAATAAATTAGAAACAGTTTTTTTGCTATTTCAGGAACACGTTACTTTTGTGTAGTTGTTGCAAGGTCGATGTTTTTAATGTGCTCATACAAGGTAGATTATAATTATTTTACAGAATTTGTTAATTAAGCTATACATCGTTCATCATTGGTGTAAATAAGACTATGTAATTTTGTGGCAACTACTTGCAGTTATAGGTGTGAGGACGTAAATGGCATAATAGATCTTCAAATAATCGTCCATGAAGTAGGTTATAATCTGCCTAATATATCTTAGGACGACTTGTTCCTTTATTAAGTTCATAATGAATCAATTGTATAATGCTCCAGTTTTAGATACTTGAAAATGGCCTAAGGCTGAAATTGTACAAGCGTGCAACAAATAAAGAGAATGGCAGCTGAAGGCGTCCGGAAATTATTTTTAAAACTCCAAATATTACATTACGCTGATAAAGGCAAGATGCTTAATCTGCTTGAAGAATTGGAAACTCTTAAACATACATGCATCGTTAATGATCAACTGCTTAATGATCAGCTAATTAGTATTCGTAAAAGTCAGAACTATTTCGACTTTATGATCACTACTACTGTTCACGCATTAACTTTTTACTGCTGTTTTTAGCTATTTCAATTACAACCATTCATGTTTCTATGGTTTACTAATACTGTCCTGGAAGTATCTTCGTTTTAACGTGGTTTAATTGCTTTTATAGCATTTCTTCCTCCTATACATTTTTATATAGTTACATTTTTATAGGCTTTAACCTATTTCTATTCGAACCGTAGAAGTGATTGTATCTCTACAATTAGCGTTTCTACATTTATTTTATGAATTTAAAATCTCATAGTTTGCACCGTCTACTTTTTGATGTATTTTTATTAATGCCTACATCAACTGTCAACAGTCGCAATTCCCACGCGGCCTACTGGTGCTTTCTGGTAGTATTCTGCTTCTTTAATTTTTATATAGCGTATCACATCACGGTTATTTATTATTTTAATGTATTCTTTCTTTAGAATGTGTTGCTTAGTAGTCTCAGTTTTAATTCCTATTATATTCATTTAATAAATATTTTTATTTCAAAACTACTCTTGCACACCATCTGTGTGAGTTTCCGCCGCTAAGCGTCACGGAGCGCTCAGTCTAATGCTTAACTGTTTACATGCTTGATGTCTTCAACTGTGTTCGTCAATTTTTATTGCCGTTATATGTGTGTCGAAGGTGATGTTTGCACATTTCATTTTGCCTCTGCTGCTGTACTCCTTCCACGTTCTTTACATGTTCTCCTATTACTTCATATTTGTTGTACAGACACACGCCCTGTTTAGCGCGACCTTGACGCATGCTTATTTTACAGCGTAACGGCAAACGCAAATTTCCTTTCTAATGGTTTATCGACGCTCCTTCGATAATTTTCCTTCAAGATGTGTATGATACGACCACACGTCTGACTATTCATTTTTTCCTTTCTTCTATGTTTGTAGAAAATCTGATGAAGCCCTAAAAGAGCGAAAAGCGTCATTAAACAAAAATTGTTGCAACTATGACCGTTTTTCTTCAAAATAAAATTTTATTTGTTAGAATCCTCTCAAGCGCAATTTCCCACACGAGTGAGGCTATAGTTGTTAATATATGACTGCGTCGGTAAAACGCACATTGCGAAAGGTGATGTTTAATAGTGATATTGTAACTCATTATGGCTTCATTCATAACAGCACTATTGTCCTATGAGGTTCTCCCAGGGCGACCACACAGACTTCAATGCACTTGAAGTTACTAACTACCTTTTATATTACATGTTTCACTTTGTAGTCATATAAAAACAGTTATCAACTCTCAACATATTACCTAGTGTTTGTATTCTAAGGTGTAGTTCAATTCGGTTAGATTCATTACTGACATCTCCGTATTATCACCATATGGTTTCCATTATGTCT
Organism: Schistocerca nitens; assembly: GCF_023898315.1. Classification (NCBI taxonomy): domain Eukaryota; kingdom Metazoa; phylum Arthropoda; class Insecta; order Orthoptera; family Acrididae; genus Schistocerca; species Schistocerca nitens. The sequence goes on along the minus strand of NC_064616.1, from coordinate 942,564,967 downwards.
TCGTTTTCTATAATAATAAAAAATATGCGTGTGCAAAATCTGATGGCGAGCATCTATAAGGCCTATTGAAAATACTAGAAAACTAAAAATTTGTGATAAATTTGTGACCACTACGAACAGCCTGATTAAAATCACGGTTACTTTACACTTGGCGACTTGGAGTTGAGGAGCTGCAATTAGTTCTCAACGTGTGATCTTGAGGCCAATGTGCCACAATGAAGAGTCAGTTCCCTTTCAGTGTTGGCTTAGCGCAGTGTAAAAGACTAAGAAGATAGTGCCCTGTTTGACTGCTTCCAACCGCAGGTGGCTGCGACATAATTTAACCAACAATTACTGTGCAGTAAATAACGTACATCCTGTTAATGATAATTTTATATCTCGTAACCAGTCAATTAACAAAAGATGTGTCTACAACTATCAAATTGCATAAACGACATTTCCCCGTAACTACTCGATTTTCATAGTTAAATGACTTGCAATAAGAAAACGTACTAATTAGGTGCAGGAATAATAGACTCGCTTACTTTACAAACAAAATTGGGCATCACAGTGGCAACAACATAAGACGGAACACATCTCAGTAAAATAAAACACGAAAAGCTTTACGACCGTTGTCTATGCACTGAACAATTTTAATTTAGCGCATCTCCTAGATGTGTAAACAAGTAATCGCTGTAAGTTACGAAAACGGGTATTCCAGATAAGAGTGAACAAATACGGCAGTTTCCTAGACATGTGTAATCACCGTCCATTATGCTGTGTGACAGCTAAAAACTCTCGGGCGAGCTGTACAAGATCCGAGAATTCAAGCTGTCATTGCATAAATATTTGTAACTACTGAGGCAATTTGCTATGAGCATGGCTTACAGAGTAAACATAAACTGTAATGGGACACCTAGATATTTCTGCTATGGTGCTTCGTTAGAAGACGAATTTCTCTGCTAGGAAT